>NC_140360.1:26527204-27154225 GCF_963514085.1 Chelon labrosus | reverse complement strand
AGATGTATTTAGGTTTGATTAGGTGATTAGGTTTTGACACCACAAGGGCCTTCACACTAAAAATTGTGAATATGATTTTATTGGCACATTACCAGGTTATATGCAGGAATGCCCCATGAACTCAGATCTGAGACATGCGTGGCTTTCACATACATTCTTTTAAAGTACTTCAAAATGTCTTGATATGTTTTTTGCAGGCTTCAGGATGTTTCTGTTATTTATTATAAATGTGACAGTGCATTCCTCTGCTATTCAGCCATAATCAGGCTGACAGGTAGGGGACATCATTATGACTGGCTTCAAAGGGAAAGGGGAATAACAACATGTCTCTGCTTTGAAATACAATTCCACAGGCAGTCGACGTGGATACCCCTCACAGCAGTGAACAGAGACATTTTAATCATCGTATCACCATCTCATATCTCTTGTCATGTATAGCTGATAACATTAATAGAGATCGCCAACAGCTGCCACCCAGGGGTGTTATGTGGGAATCTGTGCCCACAGGCTTGTTGGTAGCACAGGGATAACCCACTGTGACAATAAGAGACATGAAGAGCCGTGGATCTGACTTCAAAGCAAGAGGCAGACATATTATGAACCTCAGTGACAGTAAAAAAGCTACTGTCTGAAGAGGAAGAAAATACCACCAGGGCTGACAAAACTCAAGATGGGGGACGTGTTTTCTACAAAAGCAGTTCTCTCTTCCCCCTCACTGGAATCACTGCTGAAACTATTATGGTGGGTGGGTAGGTAGGCACCTTATTGATTTTGTGGAAGAGAAAATAGAAAAAACATAAATGAATATGTATAGGATACTGGTGAAAGTCATTTTCAAAGGAATCATCTGCGTGACAGGTGGGACTTGTTACAAGTCTAAGTTGAGGTGGCCTCAACTCTTTCCAACTCCTCTGCGACAATGTAGCTGGCCAAACTTGGCTGTTTTGTACGTTTGCCGCTCATAGTGTCGGCTTGACAACTACAAAGCTGACTTATTTTTACACTGAACAGTCTTCATGTGGTGGTCTTGAATCAGAACTATTTCAGAAGTGCCTCAAAGCCCTGTTGTCCAGTTAGATTTTCACCTTTCCGGCCTGGAGTTTAAAGAGTTCATGCATGTCTGACATTTCTGGTGGCCAATTCACATAGTCTATACGTCTGAATTGGACAAAACCTGTAATTATCCTAGGTGGCCACTACAGCAAAATCTCTTCACAGCTCAGTGCCATTCCAAGAAGTTTGGTCGAAAATCCGAAATCAGCAACTCAGCAGCAAGCTGACTAAATTTAGGAATTTCGGATTGGATAAAATATACCACGTGACCTGATACTGGTTATTCTACCTGTTGTCACATAGGATTTAATCATCTTCAAAAGCCTGTATCTGGATCAGGAAGATCCGATTCATGGTGGCTTTGCAAGACAAGCAAAAAAGTAAGATACATAATCCTGGATAGCAAATCATGAGGTTGCCAAATTCAGATATTTCTGAAGAGCAAATGGGCCCAGACTTATTTTGTTGCAATGGGCAATTGAGCTGAGCAGCTACCTTAAATTCACTATTCACTATTTAAAACTAATTTCTTCAAAAATTATATTAAATCACACTTTACTACTTCAGCAAATACTGGATACTGGATAATACTCATTTAAATTAACAAGGCACTAAACAAACCTTTCAGAAAGGTGTGAAAGAATTTGAGAAGACATCTGAGTTATATCCTTGGTATTTCTTGTCTTGTCTTACTTCCTGTCTTTTCTCCCTTTGTGGGTGAGAGGGGAAGGGATGAGGATGGAAGGTATGAGAGCGGTTCTGTTTTTGTAAGTTTTTATTATTTTGTTTCCTGCGTTTGGGTCCTACCTCACCATCAAAATCGGCCACTCTTTCTCTATGGAGTAAAATGCATCTACTGTAAAAGAATTTGCCATTGGATCATTAACAAGTAAATGTTTGAATATCTGTTTGATTTTTACTCTTTGACCACTTTCATTCAGCCATACCAGTATGACAGTGTAAGCAACACTAGTCCAAACACTGAGTATAGTTCTATCAACCCAAGTTACAGCATTTCTAATAACTGTCTTAACCCACTGCAGACATTCACTGTATATTTTCTGAAGTAAGATGCAAGGTGTGGAGGCCAGAAACAATCAGATTACCTGGGAGGATTTGAAAAATGAGAGAAGCCAGAGAGAAGCCAGGCTCTCTCTGGTAATATACGCAGGGCACTGTATCACATGTGACTTCTCCTCTCTTTAATGGTAGAAATTTCTTTAAAAATGTGTTATATTAGTTATATATGCATTACATGTATTATATGTATTGATTTATATATTAATTTATGATAAAAGGGGTTAGTATCTTCATTTTTCATTTTCTGCAAATATTGACAACAGTTTTATAAATTCATGTGATATCTTAAACTCAAACACAATAACAGACGTGATTATATTACATTGATATGACGATGGTTAAGCTACAGACAATCATGCTCAGCAATACTACTACATATAACATCCTCTCACTTTCTGACTGCTCAGCACTCCTACATTATGCATTACTTCTCAACCGTGTAGGCCTTAATGGCACACCAGCCAAGTCTGGACCATGCTCCTGTACTGTTTTAACTTAGCTATGTCTGAGTGTCTGTCCTATATAAATGCACAAGGGCTTTTTCAAATAAAGGAATTGTTATACAATATTTCACAAAATCCCTGTTTAAGATGTATCAGTATTAACTGAACTTTTGTGGCACAGGAGCAATCTCGTCTGCAGGGCTCTTTGATCTTAAAAAATTATCTCAATCATCTGTTGGGCAATTTAAAGAAAAAAAAACAAAAAAAAACAAAACTTCAGAATATATTAGAAACGTCTTTGCAAGTTTTCTATCTCACCTCCATTCATCCTAATTAGGGAGACATAAACCCTGTTTTTATGTTCTGTGTGTCTCAGTTTCAAAATATGTTCTTCCGGGAACCAATGACATTACTGGTTCTCAGGAGTTGATTCAGATTGGATTTCTACCATTATGCCGGGCATATTTCAATTTGAGTGCTGATGGTGTTAGAAACACAGTCAAACAGAGTTTATTTTTTTTCAGTGGCGTGGTGGGGGTAGGAGGCAATCCAGTGGAGATAAGTAGAGGCTGTAGCTGCATTAGCCCTGCAAGAGGAATTGGTCGATAGGAACATATAGATACTGGGCTTCTGAGAGCAAAGAGGAACTGTTGGTCAAATTGATCTCCCAACAGAAAAGGACCTGTCTGCAACCATGATTTTTTGGCGTGGGCTGTTCTTGTTGCAGTTAACAATGTCGGAGGGAGACCGCATGCAAAGCACAATTGTGTTCAATGCCTAAACGTTTCACTCCTCTCTTGAACATGTATGTGTGCTGCAGACCTTCTTCAAGATCCCAAAGATAAATTGGAAAAGACAACCAGAGAGTGCAGATGACCATTACATGTACATGCTGTAATGTTGAACAAACAGATTTCTCAAAACATTTGCACTGATTTTATATCCTCTTGTTTCCCACTAGTGTTGTTCAATTCAGTTAATTTTTGTTTGCGGTTTAACCGAACAGTGACAAAATGTCATTTCTGAGATCTTTACTTTTTTGTACACAGAGCCGGTTGGCATACTGCGTTTGATACGCCCACCTCCACAGGCTGGACAGGTTGCGTGCATACAGAGCATCCATTTAAGCAGTCTGATGAATGCCGTACAAGCACAGCAACAGCTTTTTCTGTTAATGTAGCACTAAAGAATTTATTGCTTCAATTGATTACAATTACCATCACCACTGATTGAAGATCCACATAAAAAGTGGGGAATTTTCCCTTTGTCCCCCTTGCATCCTGATTGCATGAGAAGGTTCTTATTTAATCATCCAGACTGAGAGGCTGCAGGCTGGGATTTGACTTTGTCCCCTCCATTACCTGTCAACAGTTTATTTCCTGCCCGGGCTGAGTGGCAGCTACTTTGCCTTCTGCCACATGCTTGTCAGCAAGCAGAGACTTGCCATGTCAATATCTCTTAGTCCCAAGCAGAAACACATCTAAAGGGCAGCACTGTGAGCTAGGGGGGTTAATCAATTTTATCTGACCTTAATTTATACAGAGTAAATAATGAACTGGCCTCCCTGTATAAAACATTAACAGAAAAATCGTTCAGCAGTTGGGAGGGGAGGATCAGGAAGGATGGCGATTTTCTTTGGCCTCCACAAGCATTGCAAGTGATTTAAAGAAGCAGCTCTCGAAGTGGACAAGGGTGGCCTACAGGTCGCTGAAGAGGTTATATATCATGTTCAGAATCACTTCTTTCTCAGATTCACCATAGATAATAAACATAGACATAAAATGTTTGTCAGTCTATTTTATGCTGAAGGCTGAATTATGGTCTTTGTTCTGTGTGCAGTTACTAAACAGTAATCAAGTTACTGATTGGCGTGTTTTAATCTAAATTATGAAATCTAGATTGCTATCACAGTTGTACTCCCTTGCAAAAACGTACAGAGGAATGTTTTGATAACTGATCATCTTTAGCTAAATGAAGTGACAAGTGTTTTCGATTTGAATTAGCAGTAATTTAGTCCAGCGTTAACAGTTAACAGTATACCAAGATTAAAAAAAAAAAGAAGAAAGATAGTTGTTTCATGTGAAACCTTGTGCTTATAGGTTGGCATATATGGATCCAGCGTGTGAACGTCAGTCTCTGCCATGACATGGCAACACAACTACACAGAGAAGTAATTATGGAACACATATTTTTTTTACTGTCATTTGCAGAAAGATCCAGCAGCTCCTGTGCAAGTTAGAATTACTGGTTTTGTCAATGGACTCTGGTGGCTTTGAAGAGAGCATAGAGTGAAATAATGGCTTCCGTTCCCCGTCTGAAAAGGCGCTCTGACAGTAAATGAAAATGGAGATAATATCCTAAATATAGCATACTCTTAAACTGATATAGATATTTTTATGTGGGTCTTGTTTTATGGGCATAAATTATATTTTGCTCCTGACCCTAAAAGCAATTCATTGCTTGGCTTGCTGACCACCATGTACTGTGTAATACAGGCAATATAGATAAGTATGTAGCTCACTTCAAAGAAACAAGGCTTTCGCTTTAAGTACCTTACATGTCAATGTTTGTGGTTGTGCTTTTTTTTTTTTTTTTTTTTGGCTGTTTGCAATGTTGTGTCTACGTTTTATGATGATCCAGACAAAAGGCCACAAGCCTGAACATGCTGTGCTAACAGTAAAGCTTCTGGATGTCTGACATCAAGTTAGTGTGAAATCCATTCCAACTAAAGCTGCTTGTAAATCTACATCTTGACATTGTGACCTAGTTATTCTCAGTCTCTTACAAATTTGGGTTTTGCTTTCCTCTACAACTGACAAGAAAGTTTCTTACACATGGTTACATCACCTACATACTTCACAAGACGCAATATCCTGTTTGTTGAAGTGAACTGCTCTGAACTGGATGTGGCAAATGTAACAATATGGTTTTGTTGTACCATGAAAGTATGATTGCTTTGATTGGCCTCAGAGCTCTGTTGCTGGATGTTCTATGAGGCATATTTACAAGATGAAAGGGAAGAATGGGAGGGCAAGAAAGTTGGAAAGGAGAGTATGGGTGGAGCCCATCATATAAACAAAGGAACATATGGGGTGGCAGGGCTTTAAAGTGGGTGCTTGGGTATGCTTGACTTCTGTGGCCTTGGTCCTCAGGTATAATTTAGCATTTTGACTCACTTGAAATGACCAGTGCTCTCTGTGGAATTGGATTTCTCTGTTGTATCAGCACAGAGCCTGAAAATTTTTACCTATAAGCCAACTTGTTTGTGATACTGGAAGTGTTTGCCCTCAAAAATAAGAAATTTTCACACAGTGGGCGTAGTGTATTATTCACATACTGAACTGTTGGTTCCACTGATAAGCTAACAGATTGTGGTTCTGGACCCTTTCCTGGGATTTTTCTTTTTTTTCTTTTTTCCCCCCAGTAGCTGTTTAAGATTCGTGGCAGGATCGTGGCATTCACTGATGTCAGTCTGAAGACAGCATCACATCTTTTCTGCAACCACACTCCCCTTATAGCTACACTAACAATATTGGTGTTCACTGCAATCACTTGACAATAGTACGACATGTTGTTGGCAGCAGTACAAATAGCAGGTGTTCGTGGTTAACCATTCTCATGGATTCTCTCGGTTTCCAACAGCTTAATCACTGTGCTTGTGCTGACTCTAACATCTATACAGACAACTCTTCATGAAATACACACTTATTGTAAACTGACTCCAATGGAGGCAGGATGTAATTCACAGTTGTACTGCTGCAGAATAGGTTGCCCGTTGCCCGGAAACAAAATGTCTCCTTGGTATAGAATCTAAACCTTCCTTGCGTAAAGTCCAAAAATTAAAGTGCCCAGGCTTCACTGAGGATTTGTGGAGAGCCATCCAACCAAAATCTGTTTCAGCATTCAAGACACTACTGGGAGGATGCTAGAGTACATGTAGCATGTAAAGACAGAGGACGGCGAGAATTAGAGCAAAGCCAGCTTGGGAAAAGGAAAAAAACAAATCAAGGAACTTTTTAATTGAACAATTCATCACAGCAGTACCACATTTAACGCTTTGTTTAGCTCCATAATTCTGTATAAATACAATTAAAATAGTTTTACAAACTTTTTTAGATGCGTGTCCAGCTTCAGCAAGGCCAAGACACTCTTGTGCCAGTTGCCACTTGCCAGCCTTATGGAAGGCCAGACGGATGGCAGCACCAGATAAGCCCTCCATTTGTACTCCCCAAGCCACAAACCTTGGCTGGTGCTACAAGCTTGAATTCAAGTTCAAAATTTACTTGGAAGAGAAAGACTGCACAAAGACATCTGTAATGTAGCAGAAAGTGACCAAACGTCCAGATCTCCGACAGGGTTGCTGGTGATTCAGAGTGTCAAACAGGTGACAACAATGGCACTTGTCCATGCTTTGAATCCATCTCGTCTCACTCCGTCTTCCTGAGGATCATTTTCTCAACCTGTCTCATCAGGAAAGTGCCACTGGGATGTCAGAGTGATAAAAAGGTCTGGTTATAAGCCAGAAGAAGCCATCTGCTTCTGTCACTTGTAGGCAGACCACATCAGATCCCTCCCCTAGCCAAAGAAGCTTGTGCTGTGTGTACAGTAGGCAGGGTTTTTGCATTCATTTTGTATGTAAGTAAGTTTAGGTTTTTTTTATGTCTGTTATGTTCAAATGTATTTCAATTTAGATCACTAATCTTTAACTATGTAGTAGATGCTCTCAGTGACCAGAACATGAATTACGTCATTCATTAAATTTTGTTTCATTTATGCCATTCACTTACCATTCACTCTCTGATACAGCTCTAACTAGTTGTTTTTAATATTGTATTTTTCGCATCGAATACTATAGCAACCATAGACTGTATAAAGATGGATGATGGAACGGCTCCTCAAAAGTGAAGCGAAAGCAATTAGAGCTCCCCCCGCTGGATGGGACTTGGGCCAAACTAAAACACTAAAATGCACATCAAATACTTTGTTTTCAAGGATGGTTTCTAGAATTTCAAATCAGATGTATATTTAGACATTTATGATGGAAAATGAACTTTAAAAAGATACAATATAAGCCAATCAATTCGATTCTGAAAGTAGCAATGTATACAATTTTAATTTTAATTTTAATAAATATTTGTGAATATAATGTGAAATGCACAAGTAAATAAATGTGCAATGTCAGGGGAACATGACTTCAGCATTACTGATATTGTGAAATTGTGTGATGGCTTGTCAGTTTACTTTCTGTTAAGGTATACTACAGCAATTAGCTGTTTACTTTTGTTTACATATCAGAATTTACATTTAAGGTTTGCTTTATCATAAATAGATTAGTGTGAGTATGTATTGACCTTTTCTATCAGCTACACTGACTGGGTTCCAGTGCTTTTCACTCACCTCTATAATGAGGGAGAGTTTTCTCTGAAATCTGTAATTGCAAAGACAAGGGGTATCAAAGTAGTTTGGTTCAGTGGGAGAAGATAAAAAAGACAGATGGATTCAAGAGAGAAATAAGCAGGGAGTATTTTTCTCGAGGAGTTTGAAGGGCGGCTTTCTCTGTGTGAGTCTCTAAATTGAGCTTCTCGCCCTTTGTTGTGCAACAGGATGGGTGAGACAGGCAATGGGTCAGCTACCCCTGATAACAAGGATGACCATATGAAGACAATGCACACAGAGAAGAAGGAAAAGATGAGTGAGTGTTTCATGGGGGCCACAGAGCTGTAAATGGTTGGCATATTGATTTTACATTTTACATCAGCACTTAATGATAAATCCTGAAACATTAGTACAAATTAATGCAAACAAAAATGCAGCCTGGTAGGAAATCTATCCACTTTGTGCAAAATTCTTGCCTTTTTACATTGTGTATAAGAGAGCAGACAGAGCCATCAATTCTTCTGTGACTTGGCTGAAGGACATGCTAGATAACAGTCAACCATTCATTTCATGACTAAGATGAACACATCTTGGACATCTTGAGGTGCCCTAGATGGTGCATGTGCTTCTCCATCTATCATACACTATGGGACCAGTGTCTGTTGGGTTGAGTTATTATCAGCCCGATACTGTGCAGGCTCAGGTGTGTTCCATAACTCTTTAAACTTCTTCTTCTGTTCCTTACGTATGTATATCTTCACTGAAAACCACTTTTAATGCAGTCTTACAGCCTTCTTCTAGAAGGCTCTCTTGGAGGAAATGCTAGAATGTCTTCTTGGAAAGTAAATCTAATGCCACACCTTGAAAAATGGGATATCTATCTTTGTTCCAGAACAAAGTATCTCAACAATGATTTGAAGGACTGGCATGTACTTTAATAAAGGTCAGCAGATGATAGCAGATGATGATGAGAATAATAACAAACGATTTTCTGACTTAATAATAGCAAGTGATCAGATGTACTTAATGCTAATTTCCAAGTGTTAGACAGTTAACAGACTTAATTTAGATGGCAAACTGGCACACACTTCAACTGCTAAATATCAGCATGCAGTTTCTGTACTGTTGTATCAATGTACAGTTCTATAGAGGTTTGTGTTTTATTACATTTTCTTGACTACACTGTCCCTACTTGACAAAAGGCCAAAGTATAAAAATCTCATTTAACCATTCTGTAAAGGGGCCAATGAAATGTCTATGTCACCTGACAGCAGTGTTGTCACGACTCAGACCACTTGATTGCCAAGTATATTGTGTGCTTGACTTGCCAGAGGTCAGTTTAAAGTCAGCATTTATTTGCCTTGCAACAGGCATTTGTGCAAAATCAGAGAATAGTATTTCTACTGACTTGGAGACCTTCCATATATTTTGAAACTCTTATTTACCGCACAATAAAAATCCTTTTTTGTGCGTGTAATAAAGACCCAACATTTGCGCCTATTTGCCTCTCTGACCTGAGCTAGAGCAGGGGAGAACAGAGGAAAGGGGGTGATTGGAGCAGAACACAGTCACCCACGCTTTCCCCCAAGATTTCTCAGAGCCTCAAGGCTCTCTGTAACACACCCAGATGGTCTGTCTCTGCTTAATAGCCCCCATATTTCTCCATCAGCCGGGAGTGACACACACTTACAAGGCCAGGTTAACCCAGGTTAACCAGAGAGTATTTCCACTGGGGTTAACCGTTCCGACCCCAGACAATTCCAAACACCTCCCAATTAAAGAATCTACAATGGCTATTTGATTTTGTCTCGCACAAGAAACCTTTTTCCCCCCAAAGGTCCAAAGAAATATTGACTCCCTTGGAGGTAGATAGATGGTATAGTTAGAGGTGGGTCTCTCGCTCTCTCTTTCTCATTTTTTTTTTTTTTTTTAACAAACTGCAGCCTCTGTGCTTAAGGGATTGATTATGGCTCCCATCAGACCAGTGTTTGCACACTCTCTGATCCTCTAATAGAAGTGAAGGTGGCTGCAAAAAGAGCAGAGCATTTAACTCTGATGCTTGTGCGTGAAGGAAAGGGGGTAAAGGCTTTAGTGGTGAAGATGAATAACCCCTTCTGCTCACTGAGAATTTAGAACCAACTTCAGAGTTTAAACTGCAAGATTTTCAGTATTCTTAGTCAATTGAGCTCCTAAACAAGCAAAGTCATTTTTGTTCTCTGTAGTTTGGGTCCATAAATTGAGGTTAAAGTGCACGTTCTTTCTGCCGATGATATAATTTGAATCAATTTCTAAATCTTCTTTCTTCTCTTTGTCCCCATTATACCTCAAAGCTCAAACATGACAGCGTATAATGCGGAAACTTTTTAAAGAAGACTTTTTTTTGCCTCCTCCTTTCTTTTTTATGGAAAGGCATAGTTGTCATCCGGCTCACTAATTAGCTGTCATGAGTTCTGACTCACAGAAAATCCGTTCATTTCTCACAAGCAAGAATATTGTAGGCTTATACAGCGGAAAAGAATGAGGCCAAGGAGGTTGTCTGAATTTAACGCTTCTAACAATTCAGCTTGGCGTGTTTATTTTGTCTGCCGTGCTAAACACAAATACATGTACTCTGAAGTGACACGGACATTCAATACTTACTCTGTTAAGCATTTTGCTGCATCATCACTCTGTCACATACTAGCAACATGACACTGAATTGATAAGAATAAACACGAGGTGCCACACACTTTAAATGCAAATGTCTGTTTCATGATTCAATCAAACATGTGTGCACAGGAGTGACTGCGGTTAGAATGATTCGATCCTGACAGGACTGGGCTATCATGTTAAGCCTCAGAAAGTCATTAACATACACTGATATTGCGGCTCAGCAGTGTTAAGCCCTGACTTAAACATTTCTACACTCGAAAGGTGTTTTGACAATTTTCTGTTGAAACAAAAAAAAAAAAAGCAGTTGTCCAAGTTTTAATGGACCTGACAACAAATTAAACCCAGACCAAATGTCCAAGAAAACCAAGAAAACAGAAAACTAAAGTCTGTAATAAACCGTTAATTTCTACATTTTGCTGGCAATGTTTTCCCAGAGGGGTGCTGGACAGTTGCAGCGGAGGCTCAACAGGAGCGATGTGAACCCAATATACAGCATGAAACAACAGAAGTTTGCTTTAAGTTACTTGAAACACGCATTGCATTCAGTGTGTCTGCTGTTTTCTGAGGATATTATTATCCCAGATGTCCAAACACATGTCCATAAAACCAAAAACCAAAACACTATGCCAGTGATAGTTTAAGTGTAAGTGTAAGCATAACACACAGGCAATACAAATATAGGCTAAAAATACAGGGGTGAAGTATAGGACACAACTAAATTGCGGGCCATGGCAACATTGTATAACATTTATTGGTTAGACCAGCAGTACAGAGAAGGATTTCACTGCACCCATTTCTGGAGACATTAGTCCTTTGCACACCAATGGAGTAAACACTTTAAGCACACCAGTTTAAATTAACTAGCATCGTGAAGGGTTGCATCAACTAGAAATGCAAAATTGTCAAGCCTTTGTCTTTTAGTTGGGATGGAATTATTGACTAGAAGGCAAAGAAGATCAATCTCACAAGAAGTACTGAGTATAGCTACTGATTTCCTGAATCAATTCCAAGTCCCGATTCGATTTATTTAGAGATATTTCAGTTTCAAAACCTATTTTGCTTATTTATGGAATAGATTTTCAGAGAACTGATGTAGTTATTGGTTTGGAAATTTGTGGTAGTTCCACATTATTTAACCTCCAGATGGCACATCTTGCATGTGGCTTTTGTCCAGCTCTTCCCCATCGTCATACTAATTAAATCCAAAGTGCGCACACATCAGCTTACAGGCCTGACGGTTTTAGATCTCCCTCACACATGAACTAATCTTGTTGTACAATCTCACGAGACAGTGACATCTCACAGCGAGATTTCCGAGTCTGCAGGAAATGTTGGGTATTTTAAAAAGAATCTTCTCAGGAATTTTACAATTCCATATCAGGTTATATCTGATTCAGATTAATTTTCTAAAATCAGCCCTTGAACCTTTAACACACTGAATCATCAGTAGAATGTGTTTGTGAGAGATCACTCTAGGCCTGTTCAGACCTTGTATTAGGATCTATTCTGGGTGATCCGATCATGTAAAATACTACTACTTCTACTGCGGCCCAGATAATGTTGGGGTTTATTTGCATACAGAGCGCAAAACTGAGATCGGCTCTGGAGATGCATTTGGAGACGCATGTTAATGCCAGGTCTGAACAAACGTACCTAAAGCTGGCCACTTGAGATTGGATAGCCCAGATCAGATCTTAATGCAAGGTCTGAACGGGCCCACTAATGGCTAATTAGCTTAACCAGGGCACGAGAAGGAGAAACAGAAGTTGTGAAAGTAAACATGACCAAGGTTCAAAGGATACATAGAAGGCTCAACTAATTTTACATCTTTATCTAATCTGCACTTTCAGCTCTCTGAGCAGTGTCGCCAGGTTGGACAGTTTCCTGCTTATTTGGCCAGTTTTAAATTTTTTATTTTGCCTGTAAAACTAGTGTTGGGCAAGGTTGGTGCTGGTTTGAGATGATTACTTTTTAATGTTGATTTGAAACAAAACCAAAGTACATTTACTGAATGTGCACTGCTTTCTAAAGAGTGGAGAAGCTCAGTGGACTGCATGACATCATCAGATGGCTTTGTAGTAGCTGGATGGAAGTAGCTGTAATGGATGGCTGCTGCACTTTGCTGCTGGATTATTTCTATGCTTCAACGTCTTCTCATAATAAGATAGACTAACATGGAAAAAGTACTTAACAGAACATTCAATATTTTGGGTGGTTTTGTGTGTTTTTTGGTGGCTTTTGAACATCCTGTGGGCTGGAAACAATCAGCAGTATCTGGCAACACAGTCTCTGCACTCTGTGAAGAGTGTCACTTGTGTTACTTTACTTTAAAATTCATAGCCTCCTGTATTTTACTTGATATAAAGAACAGGTTGTGATGAGATTAAAGTTCTTTAACACTTAGATAGTGGCTGAGACTCATGCTAGACCGACCAGGCAAACATATGACATAGCTAGCTTAGAGCAGAGTGCTATGCTAGCTAGCATTAGTATAGCAAGACTGAAAACAAAATACTTCAGTGGTAATTTGTCTGTATGAAAACTTGATAAGGTAAAAATAGGTTGTTAGCTTCATGCCGGAGACTGAAAGGACATGACTATAGATGGTGTTTGTTTAATATTATAGGTTTTGGTTTGTAGAGCCTATTGCTCTTGTTTGACATTAAAGTCTATGAGGGTCATTCGTTTTCCCCCAAAAGAGAGCGTGTGGGTACGTGTTGCAAGCGAAATATCCCAATGTACCAGTGATGCACAATGCCAGACATGGAAGTGGCTGATTTAACCAAAGTGCCCGGTGTTGGGGAAGGTTTGAAACTGTAATTAGTGAAATCTACAGACTACTCTTCACTGAGATGAATGTGCACTGCAGCAACACTAACTACACCTTTGTTTAAACTAGAAAGCAACTCTACATGGTATTTAGAAAAAGTAGCTAAACGCAGCAATTTCTCATTAGGAAGCAGCAGCTGTTGACTACAATGATACAAATGCACTCATTGTATTCACAGAAATCTGTGCCTGCTGTCTGTCTCCCTCATACACACACATACAGGACTGCACCGTGACCAAATAAAGTTGTTTCAGTTCTCCATTCTGTGCACGTGCCTTCTCTCTCTTTGTTAATTAAATGACTTCTAAATGTTAATCTCGTTAAAGTAATTACAGTTCTGATGTAGTGCTTTAAAGCACTTCCTCTATTTTTAGTCTTTCTGCACCACCTGCAGAGGGAGGTCAGCACAATGGAGCAGAGAGTCAGGAGCAGCACCAGACTAGGGCCCACCCCACTGACCATCTTCTCAGTTGCAGATGTGTCTTCATGTCCGGTTGTCTGGCGGTCTCTGTCTGCCTCATAAAGCCAAACAAGGTTGGTTGCTTTACTTAAATTAATACTACAAGTGTTTGAAGACAGCAGGTGCACATATATCTTTTTTTTCATAAGCAAATATAAAACACAGTAAAGTAGAATTCATTGGGATTACACTGTTACTTAAGAAAATATGCATTGATGAGCTTCAGTGAGCATGTCAATTTCCTGATTGTAAATTTATCTAAAATGTCAGTGTGCCTTCTAAATGTATCTGGAATATGAAAACATTGTAGATACCCCAGTTTGTCATCAATATCTGTTACTTTGCACCTAAAGCACGATCTCACATGGTAAACACCTTAATAAAAAGTCAATAATTCTGTGTGTTTAACATAATGAACACTGTCACTAATTTGTAATACAGCATGAGTTGCCCATGTTACCAGGCTTCTCCCTTGTCCTAAAAGATCCAACAGAAAATTTCCACTTGACTAGTAATGAAAGTGGAAGAGAAGGTTTTGCTCCATGATCATAAACGTTCCTCCTCAGGTCTTCAAACTGAAAACAGTTAGGGAACGTGCAATCAGACTGCTGCTTTGAAGCCATGTTGCTGAGCAACTCTGCTACAGCTACAGCAGCACTACGACATGCACACAAAGCCTATTCACGTCAAATTTCAGTAACTGCAGCTTTTTAAAGACATCGAGAGCCTTCATGTCAGAAACCAGAATGGTTTTCACAAACAAAATACTGAACAACTGCTTGATCATTTGTTATAGTTAATGGCCGGGGCTGCACGATGCTCTTCATTTATTCTTTGTCAGTGCTGGCTATTGTGATTGAAAATAACTTTAATTACACCCAGTGGGGGGGTTGTTGAGGTTTGTTGTGGGTAGAGCTGAGGGGTGTTCAGCACCAAATGAGGGTCTCCAGGCTGAAGAAAAGAAAGTCAGACATGCACACTAAATGACTATCATTGTCCTTTCCTTGCGTGTGCATGTGTGTGTTTGTGTAATACAGTCATTCATTCTGCACAATGTGTCTCTGTTTGTCCTCTGGGAGTGGACAGTGTTGGAGAACTTGCGTACCATAAACCGGGGATTATTCTGCGCATATGACTGAATGCCTCATCGTATGTATATGATTCAGCCACAGTAGTCATCCTCCCAGTGCATTCACCATGGTGCCCATGATGACTGTGGCTCATTAAACCCCTCCCCACAATTACCACCCACACATTTTGGAGAGAAATTGAGGTTGCTGTGTCAATGGCCCGGCGGAGAGGAGCCTTGTACCAAGGGAGTAATTGAGATGGCCGGTGGAAAGGGGAGCGAGGCTTAGACAACCATCCACACAAGTTGCTGGCTGCCGTCCAATTATACCCAGCAGCCTCTGCTACCTCCTGAACTCCAATTATAGCCGGCAAAGCTCGGCTGGTCAGAGAGCCTGTCACCCCTCCCTCCCTCCCTCCCTCCTGTCCTCTCACCCTCCCTTCCCTCCACAACTGCCGGCAAGAAATAGCAAAGTCAAAGACAATGTGTGATGTCCTCTGCGGCCTCAGTGTGTTGGAATGTGTGTGTGTGTGTGTGAGAGAGAGAGACAGAAAGGAAGAGGAGATGTTTTGAACACAAATAGGAAAAACACCTGACATATCTCAGCCTCATCTATTCAGAGGCTCCAACCATCAAGAATGATTGATAGTGAATGTTGCCGAATTAAGTACATTTTGCAGAGAGGTGCTCAAGCTCAAATTCCACGAAGTGATACAGAGACAAAAGTTAGATAACAAGGTGTACTGACAACCAGAGCCATGAAGGTGTCAGTGACAGGATGTGCTTTGCTTGAGTGTCTCCTATGCATTACACTGCACCTCATTAGAGCACAACATCCTTAACACTGTGTGTGTAAAATAGGCAAGTTTAAATATCAACTTTCAGTTTACTGAGATGACTGAGTATTCTACTTTGTGTTCCCAGCAGTGAAAGTGATCACAATTGGTAGCAATTCGTTTAAAACGTTTATAAATTATTTTCTTTTTACTGTTGACCAAGACTTGAACACGCCATTTCCCCGACACTTTCCAAATACAATGTCTAAAGTTTCTGTTGCTGTATTTAAGTAATGTTGCTGACACCTCTACCCCGCAGACATATAGTTTATTGATGAGAGTGGTAAAAGTGCCTATAAGACCTATAACTGGTGCTTAAAGTAAGACTTATGGCCTTACACTGTACAACAAAACCAGTAATATTTATTAAACTAATCAACTGCAGCAGTTAAAATGCACTGTTTGCATGTAAATGCACCCCAGATGCAAATTGCTGTATCCATAGACACACTCTTGGAGGATGTTTGGAGGAAGTAAGTGAGTCAGAAATGTGTCATCAGCATTTACAACTTTCCAAAAGTTGCTTTATTGCTTGGTTTTTCTTCCTTGCCGAGGAGGTTTATTGTTCCATCACCTCACTTCCTTCCCTGACCTCTGTTTTCTCTTGTTGAACAAGATCTTTTAGTCTTAGTGGCCTGAGGAGTCTTTGGAGATTGTCGTCTATATCAAATGTATCTGATCATCTATTGCGTGTTGTTGTGTGTTGTATTATTGTGGGTGTATGCCCTCTCTTTTATCCTCCCATGGTGGGTTTCATTCTTCCTTTGGGACTCATATCCAATCCCAACATTTTGACTGATCCACTCATTTCCCAGTTTCTGCTCATACCCCTAAAGCGATACTTGCTCTCCTTTTATACGATACCCAGCCATCAACACAAACTGTATGCTTTTGTGCATCAGCCAGATATTATTCAAAACAGGTTGTACTAATGACTCCAATCTGAAATACAGCCGCTTAGTCTAAGCTTGAGTGTCTGAATCAGATCATTACTTTTGACCAAGGTTTTCAAAGTAGCAGTCAAGATGCCTGCTGAACTGAGACCACTTTAATGATACCGTCCATCCAGATTCCACTTCTGGGTACTTTTGAACAGCCCGTCTCTGAGTGTGCGGTAGCAAATGAAAATCTTTATGTGCAATTCTACAAATGTTGACAGCCTGTACAGCTTTGCAGTTCAGATACTATCGACAGTCTCACAATTTGTTCAGCAATTTGAACAGCTCCATGGCATTGCACACATAGCACCGAGCCTGAACAGGGTCATTTACTCTAAAGTGGCAAAAACTTTGGGTAACTTTTGACTTCTATCACACTTTGACTACACTGAGCGGCTCCGGCTGCCATACAGAGCCTTGTGGGAGTATTTAGAATGTCAACGCTTACCAGCACATAAAAACCAAAGCAGTAATTTTGTCATCATGTAGTCTAAATAGCAAAATACTGCTCATGCAGTGTCACTGTTATGTTACACCTGAGACACCTGAGACAGAGCGGAACTCTGAATTTAAGGCCTCGCTCAACGTAAATGCAATGTGGAAGTATAACATGCCTCTGTTATTATCTTATACACATTTGTATGTCAATACGGAAGTTTTTCATTATTATAGAAACATAGCACTTCATACATTTGCCATGACTAATAACTGAAAGCTATTTTCATGCAAGGCATTCTTTAACAGCGAGAGAAAATCATGTATTGCTGGGTGTCCTCTTGACTGTTGCCATGTGCCAGCTTAAGCCAAAGAAGCTGTTACGGCATTACAGTCAGTTTAAAATTGTTCTACATGAAGACTCCAAAGGTTCTAGGCGTTGGCCACACCAACTTCATGTCAAATTTAATGAATGATTTCCTTGTTATTACATTTAAAGTCAGACCCAGCTTGGCTCCAGCATATGAGAGATTTGCTGATACCCTCAGGTCATCAGAACAAAGGACTCGTGCTAACCACACCGGAGGTCAGGTCATGAAAATTCTGTTGAGTTTTATTAAAAATGTGGATGTAGTTATCAAACCCATTATACTGAGGAATCCTTGCCTGAATTTGTCTGTGTTCTTTAAATAGCATTTGTTCATTTCTTTTCAGTGATATATACGTTACACTCTTTCATTAGTGAGCACTCATTTGACCTGGTTTATCTAAACAAAAGTTGAACAGTCTACAATGCTTTAGAGGTGTCTACAGATGATAGGATAGCATTAAATACTGGACAAGAGCACCAAAATATTGTACTTTCCTTTCCATGTGTCTTACGAGTCTTACATACAGTTTCAGCTTTGTATCTTTATACCAGATGTTCACATAAGCACTCATTTTTCAAGATTTGCACAAATTAAAATTTTTCTTGCAGATTTGTTTTAAGGGATTACAAATGCTGATTTATAATCACAAACTGAACTCTTTTCAAGTTCAAAATCTTATTGACTAATTGGAATTCATAAGAATCTTAATCTTGTTCACTGGAGGGGAATTTGGCACTGGATTATTGAAAGACTACACAATATTAATTCAATGAGAGTAAGTGTCTGCAACTTCTTATGGATCTGCTTAATTATCTATATACTGTAATTATTATAATATTCGGCTGGGAGGGGGATTGTTTTGGTCGGTCACCTCCTACGTTCTGTTCGTAATTCATTAGACCCCAGCCCTTTTGTTGGTCTCTTTTTCTAGTGATTTTATTATCAGTTCTTTTTCAAATTTTAAAAAAACTGCAACAACTAAATGCATATTATAATATTTTTATCATCCCTTTTTAACAGAAGCAAAAAAATCCCATGTATTTTAGTTTAAGTTTTTGCCATTTAAAATGCAAATTCACATTTTTAACACTTAAGGATATCTGAAATATCTAATCCGTCCAGACACGTCCAAATTTACACCTCTCCACTTATCTCAAATGCAGTCTTCAAGATGGGAAAAGACATTTATTTTCGTTTTAATAAAGCAGTTGTGAGCTTCTTATGTAAGAGGCAAAGCACAGAACATCTTTATATTGATCAGTGCTGGAGGCCTTTTCTAACTTAAATCAAAAAGACATTTAGTTACCGATTTCCATAACAACACGAAAAATACAGACAGTCTGGTGTCATGCTGCAGCATAACCCCCAAAGTCACGTTGCATGCTACCACACTGCACTAGCATGATCACGCTGTGAAATAGAAGAAGAAACACCTACCTCTGTTCTTGGGGCAGCTGTGGCTCAGTAGGTAGTAGGTAGAATGAGCCACATGCCGAAGTGTCCTTGAGCTAGACAGGGAGTACCAATAGGTAGAAAAGTGCTATATCTAAACAAGGCCATATACCATTTACCATTCTTCATCCTAATTCGATGAATCTCACGTGTCATGTAAAAATCTTAAATGTGTTGGAATGACACACCAACATGCCTGAGGTGGTGTACTATTTATATAAATATCATTCCATGACATCAGGTAGATACAACAGCTCCAGAGGGCAGATGTCTTTACAGCAATTTTCAGCACTGGGACACGTCAATGTCAAAATATTTGCTGGAGGCTTTAATGTGTACGAGTGGATATTTCAGATTATAACTCCAAACCAGGTTATAGTGCAGCGTTTTAAGGAAATGTCACCACAGTGCCTGTTGTTTCTGGTTTTTGCAGATCCAGCTTCCCTGCTACATCCCAGCAGGAGCCTAAGTGCCTAGTTTGCCAACTGGCATATTTCTGAGCACAGCCTGGACTGCAGCCTAATTATGCATCTTACGTTCTTTGTTTTTGTCAGAGTCACTGAGTAAATTCTCCTCTCACTTCCCATTTTCATTTGCTTTCCGCTGATCGAGACTGACTGGCCAACTGGCGGGAATCCGGATTCATTGCACTGATGGGCATATGCATATAGATGATGTTCTCTTTCCACCCACAAAGTGACCTTTACAACTTGTATACAGGAAACAGAGGAGAGAGCAGGTTATGCTTGTGCTGCTTGAAATGTGCATTATACGCCGACTTATTTTTATAACACAGAAACACAGACGAAAGATCCATCTGGCACTCTTTTGATGTCAAACCCAATGCGGAAACTTTCCTCGACCAAACTTTTCAAAAAAAGAAATCTCTGTTGTGTCATTTCTCACAGATCCACATGTATACTTGTAAAATCAGTATCGCAAGTGCTCTGTTATGCCATCCAGGCAGTTTGTCCTGTAAAGTCAGGACTTATTTCCTGTGACCTTTTCCCATGCCCTAGTGTTATCCATCTTCACCCCTTAATATGTCGCAGTTGTTAGTGTGAGTCGAGGTCATTTTTCTAAAATAAATGAGGTCAATTCAGGTGTCTGAAGCACCGGCATCCAACTCTGCTGCAAGTTATATTGTCAAGTTTGAAGAGAAAATGTGTTTTTAGAAGACTGATCGCTAATGATTTGTGTGGATTTTGTTCAATCGTGACATTTTAAGGTTTTGTTTTAAAAACTCAGTCTTTGTATGACTTAATTAAACGGCAGAGGCAAAGTTTACTGCTACTGATAACTTGGTGAAAGTTTAGGGACTCTGGGGACATAATTACACACTGTTATAGGTCATGCTTTTCTGTGTTGGGGGCAGGGTCATGTGTTGTGCTGGAAGAAGCTAGGCTGGTTTGTTTTCGCTTTTGTCACTTAGCTGTTGGAAGTAGTGGACCAATTATATCTTTCTTGCAATTTCTATAATGGTGACCCCGATGTGTGTTTGCTTGAGGTCCTCAGAGAATGTGGTTTCTGAACAGGACGGCTAGTTAAATTGTTTATTTTTTAAGTTTACTTTGTTGTTATTTCATTTTTGTTTATGTGGTGGCAGTCCTCAGGAGTTTCTTTCTTGCTGTTTCTACAGTATTAACTAATTTGTGCCAAATATGTCAACTGCATAACAGTAGATCCTTATGTTAATGGTAAACATCCATGACATATCAAAAGCTCTCACCTTTTCAATTCTTGTGTAAGATCAAATTTGTGAACTTCACAGTATCAAAACTCAAAATTAGATACCTGTGAGCCTTGGTGAGAGCAAACCAGTCTGTATTATACAACATCAAGAGAAGGTTCTGTATCTGATGATACCAGCTTTCTGGAGCAGGAAAAAGACTCTGAAGTCTCCACGGACCAACAGCTAACAAACCCTGAAACTGCTGACTCTAATACATGAGTCTCTAACTGAGACAGAAGATAAAAACCTGCTCAGTGAGGGTGTGACGGACTAAGTGGCATTCTCTCCAAAACTGCAGCCAAGAGGGCTGGATCACCCATACCAAACACCTGGTCAACCAGACGATGGAGGGATTAACAGCCTATGAAGACTTCTGACTGCGCGTCAAGTACAGAACAAAGGCCTGCAAGGCCAGACTGAAAGACCTGAGGCAGAAGTTTGGAAGCAGGCGGCTGCCGGTGTCCATGATTTTACTACAGGACCCAGTTGTGGACACAGTCATCATCCAGTCTTGTACAGCTCACATCAAAGAGCTTTCTGCTAGGCCGGGAAAGTAGGCTTCCTCTCATTGCTCATGGAACGATGTGCTCCAGACCATGGCTTTCACTGCAGGTATAGTGGTAGCCATCAGTCTAATGATACTTATACCAAGGAGTAGCTTTTTCCTTCTCCCTTATCTGCAATCTGATTGACTGCATTTTGAATTAGAGAGGCTTTTATTCTTGAATTAGAAGTATAAAACAGACTATTCTTTGTTTGTTGACTATTCATTATTTATTCATTGTTTTTGTCCAATTTAAACATATGTATTTATTTTAATTTGTTTGTGTGTAATTAAATGTGAATTTACTGTATTTGTAGATTTATTTCCTGTCACTTTTGGTCTCTGATCCTTTAACAGTTGTGGGCTGAGAAACTGATGCATAAAATAAAAAAAACAAAACATAAATGTTGTTGATGTGAAGTGTGAGAAACAATGCATAAATATGCATATGATAAAGCTTATTGAATACCTAAACATACATAAGAGTAAGTGGCATGATTGACGATTTAGCAGTGGTAACAAGGGGACTGATTAAAGTCATAAATCATTCAAGCTACACTGTAGATTGATAGTGAAGATATCAAAATTAAAAGGGAACACTCTTGGCAGTCTCTCAACCAGCCTCATATGTGTTCCTTCATAGATTGAATGCCTTCAGTAGTAATCTACGATGTAGAAAATAAAAAATAAAGTAAGAACATCCAATAAGAAAGAAGGTAAAATAAACTTTTGACTGGTACTGTACTCTGACCTATCTGTGTGCCCGCAGATTGAGCTCAATGAAACTTGAACGGGAATGGACTAAAGTGAAAATCCATGTCAGGTCACAGAAAATTGATATCAACTGTACATGAGAAATCTGTGCCTGTTTGACATGTAACTCCAGGCAAAGTATCTTGTTCCATCATCAACTGTCAGTGGTGTGACATTTGTCATCACTACACAACTGACAATGTCAAAGAGACACTAAATACCAACATCAGTTTTTCAGAATCTTTAAGAAAGTGATTTACTCAAAGTTCTCGGCTCAATATATCAGAAGACAGTAGTTTCAGAAGAACTTTGCCTACGTGTACCCAAAAAATGGTTACCTTGCCATCAAAGAACATAGATGCTTTTATGCACAACATATAGACTTGTCTGGCACTTTTCTAACATACTGTTGTGTTTTAAAGGTTGGAAGTTTCAAAGTCATCTTGCTTCTGATCTGCATGTTAAACAATATTCGGGATGGCTCAGTCTTCAGATCCAATGAGCTCTTTCTGCAAGCAGGTGTCATCATCTTAAAACTGAGCTTGTATGAAGGTGTGCCCCCAGCGTTCCAGTATTGACAGTATGCAGTTAGTTCTGTTGTGCAAAAAGACAGACTGTAAATACGGTGTTCAGGGCGCTGTCTTTTTTAGAATGTTGTCAGACCCGAGACAGCTTGAAGAAAACGGACTTCTGGTTGTGTGGCCGAGCAACAATAATATCTATTGTGTGTTGACAATTTGGGGTCACACATCATTGGTGGCTATACACAGAATTTCACAGCATTTCCAACCGCTTCTGCAGGGAGAAGCAAAACTTGACAATGTGTCAGCGCTTTCTTGTAAGAGCAGTTGATATCTCCCAAGAAGCTGTGCAGTTGTTCCAAGACAATGATGTGGATGATGTCAAAGGAAAATTTTTACTCTCCGAAATATTTCCATGTACCCTATGTCTGCCAGGTCTTCCTCCATAGGGCATAACTTGATTTTTTTACCTGCACTAATTTATAAAAGTCAAGCACACTCTCAGACGAACTGATGAGTCACATTTGCCTTCTCACATTTGAGCTCATCTTCCTGTCAGGTGAGCATAAAGGTCAAAACAATAGGTGGCTAAGCAGCTGAGAAGTGGTGTTTCCTTAGACTCCTGCCAGTCATCAGTGAAGACAGTGTTGATCCTTATGACCCAGCATGGCGACTAATGATTGCTTTGACAGAACTTGTGGAAAAAGTGTGTGCACTCAAGATCAACACCACCCAGGCTGTTTACCCCAACGTCGTTGTAGCTGAATATCCACAAACAAGGAAAGCGATGCCTACTTGTGATCATTTAAAACCTAAGCAGCACCAACTTCTCAACTGATTCTCAAACTGGTCTGGACATTCTAATTTAAGGGTGAGCATTCCTACTTTAAGAGGTATGTGAGGAGGATACAAAACCCTAAGAAAGTATGCCGGTCTCTTGCAAACTATCACCAACTCGTCCGAACAACCTTCAGCGCAAACTAACAAAGCAGTTTTCTGTTTGACAGCACAAAAAAAGAGGTGTGCTTCCTTTGACATCACACAGTTTATTGTATTTGTCAGAGCATGGACTCCATGAAGTCAAACAAGCAGTTGGATTCCTACCCACTGCCTAATATAATAAAGTCATCTCCTAAAGACAGTGTGGTTGATTGGTGCTAAATGTGGCAATTTTTTTAGGTTTTAGTACAAATTCCTAGTCGATATTTTAAACTAGCTGTAGCCTTATTGTGACAGTTTAAATGTAAAGTATGTGCGAAAAGATGAATGAATTAAACGAAAAAGACAAATATAAAACAGCAGTTAAAAGCTGAGAACAGTAAATTCATAGTCAAGTCTAAGATTTAAAACAGTCTGCTAAGATCACTAGAGAAACAGAAACAAATAATGCATCTGTAAAAGCACAAGTTTTTACAATTAAGTAAGAAAACGGTCAAAGTGTCAAAACTTTAGTTCTGACTCTCTGCTTCATTCCATAGTTTATTAATTTACCCAGTGTTTTAATATCAGCCAGCATGACCTGTTATCAGCAATAAAGTCTTCATCTGTTACTCTATTATTGACTACTGATATAAAAACATGATAATGTTAAGAAGGTTGGTACCTCTGCTAACATATGTGTATGTGTTTCATAACTGTTGGGAAAAAATCAATTAATTGTAGATCTAACTGAGGAAACAGCATGCAATCACTTTTATGATTATTCCTTACCCATTTCCAGGTATTATGCCAATAGCATACACTGCTACGTGACTGCAATCATTTTCTAACCTGAGTTATGCATTTTAATATAGGAGAGTGTGCTAAAATGTAAATGTAAGAGAAACTTTTGCTTGCTAGCCAAGCCAAGACGTAGTTGCATGTTTTGCAGTCATAGATGGATGAAAGCATGACCTGACCTCATCCCTCTGTTCTGTGATCAGCCAGGATATTGTCCATCCAGTAGTGGAGATGATCAAAAACCACGGGGCTGGTTCAGCTGAGGATCTGAGGTACGTTGAGGCAGGAGAATTGAGTCCAGTCTGTTACTGGTTCTGCATGGTCCCATCTAGTTGTGTAATATGACTGTCTTTATATAAAATGGAGCTGTATTGCTGAAGCAACACTTGTTATACATTGAACAACTTTATATGACTGGTGTGTTTCGGCTTAGGCCTTTATCGAGGACATTAAGAAACATTCTGCAGACAACACTTGAAATATTGTATGAAGTTAAAGAAAATGTTTTACAGTATATAGTGTACATATGAGTCATGCATAGTTGGGTCTCATTTCAGCCTTTTATAAGGACATATTTTCAAGTTGCATGAGAACTTCAGTGTCGTAATTGCACTTGTCATGAGGAATTATCAAGACAACTGGAACATTATTACAGAAAACAAAGTTTATCTGAGAATACAAATTTCCAATCCAGGCCAAAACCTATTTACTGGGTTACATCTATCATTGAAACTAAGAACAGCAAGGACATAATTATGAAACATTGGCATATTCTTCAAATCGACCCACACACAAACCTTCAAAGATCCTCGTATGATAACTTTTAAAAGGGAAAGAAATATTAGGGACTGACAGAGCATGCCAACAATGCAAACCCTCAAACAGTACTATCATATCTCTCTCAGGCAACAATTTGTAATGTGGTTCCTGCATGAAATGCCAATATACCAAATGCCTAAAGCCACAGACACATCTTGTTACCATCACCATCACCAAGAGCACATCACTGAACATGGGCGTGCCATTGAGATGCCAGAAAATGACACATTTTTCAAAAAGTGACACCATGTCTCATCTTAATTTTTTTTCCCAGGATTAGAAGTGATTAAACCAAGCAAAAGAGGTCGTAAAAGAAAGAAGCATTTGGATTTTCTCTTTCCAGTGGGCATGAATGAGGACATCTTAGGTTTTTAAAGCATCTTTTACTTGGTAGGTAGTTTATGATATGTTATTTTACTGTTTGTTATTTATGGTCCATACACAGTAGGTGCTCCCCTTGTCCTTTGTTGAACACAGCCCCTTTCTGACAGCCTGGGACAATGATTGGCATAAAGCCATGTGACAATAGCCTTTAGGTAGGTTTCAACAAGATTAGGATTGATTCACTAAAGAGAGAAACAAGTGGAAATGAAATGTGAATGACAAAAATGCATCCTTGATTTATTTATTGTCTTTATTTATCAGTTTTTACTGCATCAGAGCGTCCTCACCTTCAGACATGAGAGACAGCAGCTGGTATTACAGCTTTAATGCACCCCTGTAGTGAGAGGCCCTAAAGTATAATAAACTTACTGGATGCTGAGAATGGAGGTTTCGAGGATTGTGGTGGCTGACATACTGACTGTGCAGGAAACCAGGAGAGAGGCACATCACTCCAGTAGCAAACATGGTGGTATTTGCTTTTCAACATCCTTCTGAGATGAGCCTGAAGGTCAGATTGTCGGCACCCATTATGGCTCACTTGTAAAACTGCTAATAACTCAGATAGGTGACTACAGGCGACTCTGAGCTCCTCCTGCTCAAACAAAAATAGGCTTTCTGACATCAGCAGGCCTGATAATGCAAAGAAACAGCGTAAGGTTCAAACTGGTGTTTTAGCTAGTGAAACAAAACAATTGCAAGAGCAAGAAGAGCTGATACAGACCTTTCAAAACAAAGATGAAAAGACAATGGAGATATTAATGGTGATTAATGGGGAGTTGTTTCCCCCGTGGAGGAGAGACAAATTGTGAGGACTGAAGGATGTGGAGGAGATTGTTAAGGAGTGGCCTTTCATCTCCCAGAAAACTGAAATGAGACTTCCAATAAGGGAACGAACAGATGTCCAGATTGATGACAGCTTTGAACTGTCCACAGCCAACAAGTTCAGAAGAGTCCTGCAGTACATTCAGTTTGTTCAAACAGAGCCGTCCAGCCGAGCAGGCGCAGGACGTGATGGAACTTAGACACTAATGCTTTCTGTCCATTTCTAAGAACAGCCAGGCTAGATGTTCCTAAATGTCGATGACGCCGCCCCTGTAACTACCCTGTCGACTCCACTAAGCTACCATGGGCACTGTGCACTGTGGTCCAAATTCTTTTACACAGGAAATGTATACCCTGCAGAAAACCAATACAGAAATATCCTGCAACGTTTTCACTGTCCTGTTTCTTCACTTGGTTCAGTTTTTTGTTTGTTTGTAGCTTAGACACAATATAGGCTGTATAAGCTATTCACTGGCCATCATATTTTAGTGAGGGGGTCATTTAAACTGTATTTGCTTGATGGCTGGTTGCATTAAAGTTAAACTTAATCTTGTTTTTATAGTTGAATAGACATTTAACTTCATCAGCTTACCCATTTTTCCATATAAGTGATATGAGTGAAAATGAAAAATGAGATACTTAATCATTGATTTACTTTTATAAATTCTTCTCTGAAGAATGGTTGAAGTTAGGAGTTATAAATTGTTTAGCTATGGCTGAGCTCTAAAACATTTATTCCTCAAGCTATACAGTATTAAGAGATACTGAATGCATTTTGGGTTTGGTAAATGACCCTTTGCAATGCGAGTCAAGACAATTTATAGCCATCCTGTAATTTGCTGATTTCTCTATGGGCAAAGTGACAAGCTTCTTACAAAGTGGCCCTGGAACGTCTCAACATTCTGCAAACGTATCCAAAATTCTGTTCTGTGGCATTAGTGCCTCTGTTGTTGTGCGTTAGAGCTCTCAATAACCTCGTCTAGTCTGAATTGACTTGCGCTGTTTTACAGGCTTTTTAATGCCGGAATCAGACATTACTTGAAATGTCTCATGGTGAAAGGAAAATTCTTCAAATCAAGACACGTTGCACTGTCAACCAAATGGTGCTGAGCCTTATTTCACCAAACAAGCACAGTCAGCAGTCAAGCAGCGAATCAATACATCATTCAGTTTCATACCAGTTGCTCTGTCATGCGTTACTTTTGGGGCAGACTTGAATTCCGGTTCCTCCAGTTTTCCCTCCCTTTTTTTTATTGAATTTTGTGCCCTGATGTGATGATTTGCTTTGCACTGCCGTTTCTGTATCTGTGATATAGAAATGCAATAAAACAGTAGAAAAAGGACATCTTCACAAGACAGATTGCTGGGAGTATTATGGGAATTTGATTTAACATTACTAGCTGTCCTAGCCACCACAATGTTGAATTGTTGGGAATTACTTCATCTACTTTTGAAATCATAATTGATTATGTATTTTGAGGCTACTACCTAAAACACACCAGAAAGCACTTATAGTGGTGAGTGTCATAAATGTGCTCAAACAGAAAATGAACATGGCGCCCTAACATGGTAGATGGCTGAACAGTTAAGGTCAAGTGAAAATCTACTTGAATCAGAGTTTAAAGTGACTTTGTGACTCATGCAACGATCTTCGTCACCATTAGCTGAAAGGTAAAGGTCAAGATCTGCCAGCAGGGCGATTTATCTTCACAAATACCAAGTCATAATAAGCTTCTATTTCTCAACGCTTTGCTTAATACAGCTTGGCCAAAATCCTCTGTCATAATCAGATTTACAGAGTACCTCAAGTATACTGAGTTCGAACCTACAGGCCGACTGGAGCTTCCTCCCACCGTCCAAAGACATCCATGTTAGGTTAACTGGTGATTCTAAATTGGCCATAGGTGTGCATGTGAACATAACTAGTAGAGTCTCTGTGTTAGCCCTGCGACAGACTGGCGACCTGTACAGGGTGTACCCCGCCTCTCACTGGATGACAGCTGGGATAGGCTCCAGCTGTTAAAACTATACACAAACGCCTTGTTAAGAACAAGCCTGTCTGCATTATACGGCAACGAGTCATCTTATCTAAATACATGCAGATAAGCAGGTGGAAGTTTAGAACCACGAAGGAGAAACAACATCCAACAGGAAAGAAGAAAAGTTTCAGACAGTGGCAGAACGAGTTCACCAAAGTCTGTAAAGTTGGATAAAGCTTACAAAGAGATGAGACATGGCTCTTAGAGTAATGGAGACAAGCTGTGATCATCTGTATCAAGAATCCTCTCAGTGAAACGATCTAACCAAAAAAGGAAAAGCATAATCAGTGCAGACAGCTCTCAGTATTAGACGAAGCCGTCACTGCTTGATTGTAAAACTCTTTTAGTTTCACCATGTTGATGGAACAGAGGAGCCTGCAACCTGCTTAGTATAGAACACAAAAACATCTGAATGAACCCTTCTTTGCTAAAACAGGCACTTGACAGAATACAAACTGGCAGGAAATTAGGCTCGAGGAAAAATGAGGATACAGTACCCATTGACACATCTTCAAGTGGTATACTAATGCTTATTTAGTCATCCATAAACTAGCTTTTTGTCACAGCCTCGTCATCGTGCGCTCACTGGAAATAAACAGCGGCTTTGCTGCCGACGGCACTGCCAGCAAATGAAAAGTTCTCACTCCTCAACATTAGCCTGCTTCCTCTTTGATCACAGCCTCTGACAGATCTGTGGCAGACAGCCGCCATCTTTTTATAAACAAATGAGTCATGCAGCCCGGTCTCTCGTCACCAGAGCTGTGCCTCGAGGCTGCGTTCTGCAATGAAAACGTCAAGGTGGGGGAAAGCGGCAGTGTTTTCCAGTTTCACGGCGATTGGAGATGCGCCATCACGTGGTATTAATTCACAGTTCCCTGCTGTGAAATTCGGGCAGCATTAAAAGTATCTCATCATCCAGAATGCAAGAGCTGGGACTTTAACTGGGACGGTAAGAGGATAATCAAATCACACTGTTTCGGATGGCATGTTTCCACTGTATAAGGCCCTAACGGATGGAAAGTGATTCTTATGTGAAAATAATTTATAACCTGACCCAGTCAGTATTGTAAATACTGAATTTTCAATTCTGATCCGTCTCACTTTATACTTACTGAGCTTTTTAAGACAGTTTTTGGTTTTACAGTGTGTTTATTGAATGGTTCAGGCCAAAAAAGTTCTTGAGACATGCTATCTGATCAGGTCGGCAATCAGATGTGTTCTGATCATTTCAGCCGTTATAGAGAGGGAAGGTGGGGAAAGAAGGAATATGGGACAATGCTTTTTGTGATCAGAGATGTCAATGTAACTGTTTATATGGACACTAAATAACAATTTCATGCTACATAAATCAATCAGAATATTCCCTTTTTGGACATGTGGTTCTGTCCGCTGTAGAGTACCAACACTACTTCTTTTCCCATTTCTACTGGCAACACTGAATTCATTCAATACAAGAAAATGACTGAGACAAACCCTTGTTTTAAGCGGTGCATTGAAGAGGGTTTTTGTTGTTGTTTCAAACACTTTTTTGAAAAACTTCTTGTTTACTTCGTGCCATGATTCTATGCCTCAGTGAAACTCATCTCGTAACCTGGTGTTTACCCCATGAAGGGCAAACACTGGCAGAAAGAATGGATTTATTTTAAACCAGAGAGGGATCAGGTCAAGCATTTACAAGGCTATAAGGCCCTAGTATTTTACTATTCAATGCATCACCACCCCTCTCAATTCAGTTGAAAATTCCTTCTCATCGGGCTGGATTGAGCCTGTCCACTACAATTGAGGTGGTCACATTTTTATTCTGGTCTTTCATTTGTGGAATACTGGTGTCCATGAAAACATAGCCGTTGATAGTGTTGCACTGGCCAGGATACATTAAAAGTTCCACAAGCAGAGGGGTAAAAGTAAAAAGAAAGGCTAAAAAGAGCAGTGCAATGCACCTCTCTCACTTCAGCACCGTTGGACAGCGGCAGCGTGAGGTGGGTACAAATGTTGGATTGTCAGTTTTGGATCGTTACAGATAAAGGGCTACGCAGACATCTCATATCCGTCGTCTAAAAGCTATCCAACCATGTGACACGTATATGAGAGAGACCCTAAATCAAGCTTGAGTATTCTCATAAAGCAGCAGCGTCAAAGCCACAGTAACTAAGCCCTCCAAGTTAACACTGTTAACCACAGTATAAGCTGGCCCTTAGCAGACAGCATGCAGTAACTATGGTACCAGAAGCGAGGACAGGATAGTGCAAACTTGGCAATGCCACAAGGATCTGTCATGCCAGCTCACTGAAAGGGAAATATTCCACTGCCTACTTCAACTTTCAGTGTACCAATACAACCCCAAAGACTTGAATATTCAGAGTGCATAGCAGAATATATCCAGCCATGCAATGAAATATGTTGTCTTGAGGATTGCTGTCAAGAGTCACATGTGAAGATGACAGCACTGTTGGACTTATTCCCTTCTTTTATTTATATTTTTTATTATTTTTTCTCTATTCTCTCTATCTCCTCCCCTCATTCTCTCCCCCTTGTTGCTGACCCTCAAAGACAGAGTGCCCTGTTTTTGTCTGTCTACCATTGTCTACCAGCACAAGAATACCAATGGCCGGCAGCTCAGAGCAATCAATTCCTTCGAGGTAGATCCACTGTGTGCTTGACATCAGCCTCCCTGATTATTGTCTCAGAACGCTAGGCGATCAATAGCAGCCACCACTTTGCCTCCTCGCCACAAAAAATGCCAGCATCACGCTCAAAGCCCCTGGTTCTTAAAGCGCTCCCAGCCTCATCGACTGCAGTTTCAAACCAGAGTCCCATAAAAACCTGAAACGTTGCTGCAGGACAATTTTGACACAGCGGTTTTGTGAACAGAGTTGATAGAAAGGATATTATCTGTACTGTATTGAAGGAAATAACTTAACCGCATTTGCAGAGCGAATTACTAACTTCCTTGGCAGATGTGGAAAGTTGGCAGGACTACAACGGCGATGTAGCGAGCGCTCAAATGGGGGCATTAGAATTCTGCCAACGCTCTGCAAATCTTCACTGATGTGCTGGGTTACTCAGGGTAATGTTAAACCACCGAGTAGCAGAATGGTGTTCAATTGAAGCACTATAACATGACATGATGTTACAGTTTTTTCTGATCTTTTTTCCCTCCTCTTGCCAAGAGGTTATACGAGTGACTGATTTACTTCTACTTCTGCCAGCAGTTATAAAACAGCTACTCAACTGCTATGTTTTCTTGAAAAAAAAAACACACGATCGGCTGTGATAATTTTCCCTTTCAGTATTTTTATTCTAAATAATGTGCCTGCCTCACACAGGCTCTCTAGTATTCTGAAAGAATAATACCCTTCTCTGTACATGAGGGGAACTGGATTGAGTAGAAAGAGAACTGCTGTACCTCATCATACTGTAGTCAACATCTTCAGTGCCTGAAGCAGTAGCGGTGGCGTTTCTCCACCACCTGGAGTTATGTGTATAGTGTGGACGTTTGTAGATTCACACCAGGTGTGATCTGTCAATGAAGCTATCACAGTGAAGTGACTGTGACCGTACAGTTTCGCTAGCGGCTAAAATGCTGCTGCACTTAAAGAAACAATGCAGCTGATATTTACCATTACACCTTCACTGGTGGTTGCTGGGCATTTGTCCAAACTGGAAACAAGCTTTACTGGACAACTGATGAAGAGCATAGACTTCATGCTGTCATCAAAAAAGACAGCTAATGTAAATGCTAACACATGCACTCACATCAGGGGAATCGGTGAGTTCAAATTTTATTGTTTTCAACAAGATGTGTTGTGCTGTGATTTTTAGTACTTTTTGGGTACAAAAGATTTGATTTTAAACATTAAATTGGCACGTTATTTGGTTGACGTTAGTAAAGGATTGTGGTCATTGTTACAAGAAACCTCTGCTGACATGCTGGCCAGGCCTAAGGAGTCTTGTTGGCAAAGTCAGGCCATCACGGAGATTCGTTTCAGCTCTTCCAACTATACTGTATGAAGAGGTGGCACTTGGCCAGTCCCTCATCTCCTTTGGCCATGTTTGATTTAGATTTGTTTGTACTTAGGTTAATATCCCTTTTAGTTCTGTAAAAGATCCACATATTTTGACTTACAACTCACCCTTGGCCTTACTCGTTTGTCCTGCATTGAGCCGGGTTGTAACACAATTTCCATCTCTCAGCTAATCTGTCCACCCTAATCTCTTCCCACAATGTTTTTATTTACCAAATTAATCCAAACCACCATTTTCCCCAAACCTTCAATTAACTGTGTATGTTGCTTTCATTGCAGCGACTACCATCATGTGACTCTGGTGCAGTTCATAAATGTAGCATTTTTATAGCACATAAAGGCTGAGGAATAAAAAGGAGCGCTTGACTGAAAAGACTTTGCACATATGGCCAGAAGGTTTATAAAATGGGATTGTTTTTCAGACTGTATCAGAAAGTCACTAAACATTTTATCTGTTTTTGAACACTGACCACCATCAGGATTAGAGCGAGGAGCCAAAAGTAGCCATTTCAGGAAGAAATGGTTATTTGATGGCTTTTGCACTGTCATGATGCAACCTGAAACATCAGCCCTTGACGGTAGTACAGGATAATTGTACTGGATTGCACAGTATTACCCACAGATGTATTTTATCTTTAGTTGTTTTGTTTGTTTTGGGTTAGGCTTTCCTCTAAACCAACAGCACAGGCTGCTGTTCGCCTTGATAAAATGTAGACACTGTGTACATAAATATAAAGGCTGTGAATAGATTAAAATATTTAATCACGATTAATCGCACAGTTAACACATATTAATCGCACTTCAAGTGTAGCTGGAAAGGATGTTTTAGTTAGAAGTTTTATTACTCCTACCAACATTTCAGATGGTCAGAAAACTCTCTGCCGAGCATCTCAGCTATGTGCATGATCTTGTGGTAACTCCATTCACGTCCACAGTCAATGCAGATAACTTTGGTCTTGTCAAGAAATCTAGCAGGGCTTGAAGCTGAACTTGTCTTTCAAAAGACCTGTTTTTTTATTCATTTCCGCTTGACTGTCTCTGCTTGCCTTCTTCTTCTATTGGGATTTTTTTGGGGCGTATTACTGCTCTCAGGGTAAAATTATTTACTATGACCGCACTTCAAATTCTGCTCGCTACCCATAGTGTTATTGCTGCTCTGATCACTTCCTGATGTCCCAGACTACAGGGTGGACAAAGGTCATAATAACAAAGCATGCATGTGTTAATCACACCTAATTAATTATTTAATTATTAATTATTATTAATACATTTTGACCGCCCTATTAAATACCATTATTTAATTGCAATATTGTAATGTGTGACATCAAATGTGAGATTTCTGTTATAATACTGTAGTGGTTCAATTGTAATGATCTAAAAACCTCAAAACCTTACTTTTTCAGAAAAACTGCTAACATTTCTTACTGGATAAACAACTTTTTTAAGCTTAGCTTAGTTGCTGAGGCTTTGATGCTGCTGCTTTTTTAAAGTTGTCTTTTTGGTACCCTCCCTGCTGTATTCCTTCTATTTTCCCCTGTGTTGTCTACTGGCAGCTTAAATGCTGAGGTATTAGCCAAACCTTATCAGCCACCTGCCAGAATCAAAAGGTTAATCAAAAGGTTAATGATCTCCTGACCCCTGCTGCTCCAGGAACTCTGTCTTTTCAGTTCATTTGAATATTGTTACTGTTGCGCATGTGATCACATTAACTGAGCAGCACAATGTCAAGTACAATGCTGACCTTTTCTGCATGTCTGAACAGGAAAAAGAAAGATCTGGAAGGGAGGAAAAAAATCATTTGTTTGACAATGTAAAAAAATCTGAGTGAGGAAGAATATCTATCCAAAAGATAAAATAGTCCTTAACTAAAGATGCCCTTAAATTCACAGCGTGATGAGCATATGAAAGCTTATTTTCCTGTTTGTTTGTGTGTGCAGGAGCGTGAAGGGGACCACAATGGCCTACAAGGCAAACTGTGTATCAACTGGTGACATGTGGCTAGGTGAAAGAGCACCTTCCAAATCCCTGTTTTAACAGAAGCACGCAGCGGCCCCGAGGACACGGAGAGCACACAAACCCTGCAGGATGGCCGTGTCCAAACATTTCTCACTTTGTAACCATCCAAGCTAAATAACCCTCCACAGAGCACTGCTGAATAATTGCATTTGCCCCGTGTGAAGCCTGCCAGGAGAGCAAAACATTTATAATGACTCAAGCAGAGCAACATCACACTTCTGAGCAGCAGCAAGCTGTGGTCATGTTGTTTGTTACTGTAGAGCAACTACACAGACATGTTTAGCTTTATGGCAAAAGCAGTGCCCGAGGAGAGAGGAAAGGAGTATATGTGGAGGTACTTGACTGAATGCATAACTGTCTGGCCACTCCAATACCTTGAGACGGGGGATGGCTTATACACAGCTCTACAGTTCTTTATCACTGGTGTCAGCTTGCTCACAGGCAAAAGGGAGACAGAGACATTCACACTGTGTGGCACAAGACAGCTATTGGACTGTGACTGGTTATTGCATTTTAAAAAAATATGTTTATCTTTCCTTGGTCCATCTGTAGTGTTGTATGTACTGCACACAAACAGGAAAACGTATGGACTTAATTCTAGGATGATACTACTTTATATGCACCTATCAGGCATAACATATAAACCACCTTCCTAATATTGTCTAGGTCTCCCTTGTGCCTCCAAAACAGTTCTGACTCATCAGAGGATGGACACGATCCTTCTGTTGTTAGTGGGGGCCTTTGGGTCCTATGGGTTGAGGGGAAGGGCCTCTGTGGATCATCCCATAGATCAGCCTGGGATCTAGTGAATTTGGAGGTCAGGTCAACACCTTGTTCTGTTCTTCATGTTTTTTTTTTAGTTGTTCCTAAAGTGTTTTTTATGTGTGTGTGTCAGTGTCAGGCTGCATCCTGCTGGGGATGACTGCTGCCATCAAGGAGTGTCATTGCTATGGCGTGGGGGTCCCTGGTCTGGTCTAGGTGGGTGCTACATGTCGGAGTAACATCCACATGAATGCCAGGTCCAGAGGTTTCCCAGAAGAACACTGAAGAATCACAAGATGGTCCATGTTATTTACTTCTCCTGTCAGTGATCATAATGTTGTGGCTGATCTGTGTACACTGTACATCACGGCTAACCACTTATACAGACATTGCAGCTTTGCTTTAGAAATGTGAACTGGGGGTGAAAAGTGATTGGATAATCAAGTCCATAAAGTGACCATTTTTAATACCTTGTCCAGGATTCTTTGCATGCAGGCAGTGCTTTAAGTCTGGAATCAACATGCGTCACCAAAGAATGGATTCCCTCCTTAAGGTTGCTTTGCCAGGCCTTTAGTTGTATTTCTGTCTTCAGTTCTCTGTCTTCAGTAAGTGCAATGCCGCTTAATCAGTCTGAGATCAGATGACTGACTTGGCCATTGCAGAATATTCCACTTTTTTTTTTCTTTTTTTTCTTTTTTTTACCACCAAAACCTTCTGAGTTGCTTTCACATTATTTGGGTCATTGTCCATCTGTACTGTGAAGCTCTGTCCACTCAACTTTGCATCATTTGACTGAATCTAAGCAGACAGTATATCCCTATACACTTCAGAATTCATCCTGCGGCTTCTGTCATCAATAAACACAAGTGACCTCGAGCCACTGGAAGCCATGCATGCTCATGCATCGCTGCCCCCACCGTGTTCTATAGATGATGTTGTATGCTTCAGACCGTGAGATGTTCTAAGTACCTTCATAATCTTTTCTTGCTGTCATCCTGGTACCTAATACTTGCAAACATACATTTGAGCCCTTTTAAAATGCACACATTAGACCCATACAACTGATAAACTGTAAGCTGATTTGTTTTAAAGGTGTCAGTGACGTCTGGCTGCCTTCAGTCTGGATGTAACCTGAATGGGAGACACATTCGTTGCAAGGAAGAGGTTTAAAACACCATAAAAGACACATCTAACTTTATAGAGGATATAAATATATATAAAATAGCTTATTCCATTTAACCCACTTTCCCTCTTGTGTAAACTATGTAAATAATCCATATCTATAATGGATGACAATTTGCACAATACTGTACATAACTGTATAGTTTATAGCCATATTTTCTATTTCACAGTCATATAAATATCATTATTCATATTTATACTCATATGTATATTACATATATTACATTTTGAATTGATTTAGATATTTTTTTCTATTTACTACTGTTTATTTTTTACATTTTTTTTACTGTTTACACCGAACTATTCTATCCTATTCTATGCTATTCTATATACTTTAAATCTGCTTTTATTTATATTGCATTGTATATTGTATTCTCATGATGACTTATGTATTGCTGTTTTATGTAAGGTGAGGTGTAAGGTCAACTGCATATAATAACTGAAACACAGTGTACCCAATAAGGCATTACCTCTTTTGACTCATAGAATCTGAAGCACAGCTGTAATATGTGAAATGGCATTAACAAACTCGAAGGCTTTGTTAAGTAAATGTTCCATAATGAATCTGTTAAGACACATTCTTACCATTATACATAGAGATAATGCTCGCTGGAATAAATGGCACTTTGATGCATTTGGCGCTGAGAGAGCATGTTAAATTTATTACAGCGCTCTGAAGAAGACATGAAGATCTCTTTACTTAACCTTGTACTGCTCTAGCCTTCCTCCTAATGTGACATCACTCACGTCAGACAAGTGTTTCAGAAAATTTTCTCCATCTGAATTAGTACAATTGCTATTATGACTAATTGAATGATTTGATTAAATCCCAGACTCTGAGCAGCAAGAGAGACCGATGCTGCTGCAGACATGGCAGCCAGGACTAATTCCTCTAATAGCTCAGTCTGTTAGTTCTGTGTAAAAAGCCAAGTATGTCTGTCTTTTTGTAGCATGTGAGACGTGGAGAGGCAGGGTTCTACTATGCATTGTAGCACACGAAAATACGGAAGAAAGCAGGAGACACAGTATTGTTCTGAGCTAACAAGATGTCATCTCCTGTAGTGGCTGACATGTTTTTATGCCACAAGGGGAAACGAGGATGCCATTAAGCTTGTCATCTGACAAAACAAAGCCCTGTGTAAAATTGGGTTGCAGAGAAACAGCAAAGGTACTGGAGTAAGAAATCACTGGTCCTGCAACGTTATTTTCATCTCAAACTCATATTAGTAGCTTTAAATTCGGTTTAATGCTTTCACTGTGAGGCAGAGGGGGTCCCATTTCTCCCTACGCCGAAGGAGTGGAGCTCGGAGCAGAGCTCAGAGCAGACAGGATATTTACTGCTTTCATTTTGTTTCGAGACAGCAGCTTATTGCTTATTGTGTTCCATTATTACTGCCTCCAACTGGGGCTAATTTATTTAGATTAAACAGCACTGTTGTTTCTTTAATGCCTTTTGAAAAAAGGGGGACACACTTTCTTACTGTCTGAGATCGGGTGATGAGCAAAATATTACCAAGAGATTGTTTTACAAAGTAGCAGAAATGAAGCATCACCAAGTCGATTAACAAAATTAAGAAAATAGGCCCGTGACTGTTCCAGCCTGCAGGTATTTATCAGAATAATGTGGCAGCAACACAAAGCACAGTTTTTCATCCTTTCAATTCATTATGCGTAAATGATGCTAATAACTCTTACTTATCCATCAACCAATTCACAGGATGATGTAAAAACAGTAGGGTCTGCTACTCAGAGTCAGACAGCCTTCATGATAAACCTCACGCACCACACCACACTCACTAAATATCATTCATTCATTCATTCATTCATTTCCCCTAACTGCTTCTCCTGTGGAGGGTCGATCAGTTTTCCATATCTTCACAGTCAGACCATGCTGAGTAGCCTAGAATTTAACAGATCAGCTTGGCAACCATGCTTTTGCAAAATAAGATTTTAGCTATTACTCTTTCATTCATCAGATTTTAGCCAAACAGACGATACCAGCAGCCATACATGTAGCAGCATGTAGCTGCTGTGAACGCTGCACAGCTTCCAATATGACTTATTCATCTTTACTTATGGATGCAGCCTCTTAAAGGACACTAGAAGAGGAGAGGAACTGACAGGCTGTATATGCTTCCTGGTTTATACGGAACGCATGTCAGTCTGTCTGCTGTCATTCAGAACAAACGAGACGGGGACTGTTTACATCATCAGCAGGTCATAGGCCAACATTTAGGAAGGTAAGATTTGTTGCTTACAGAGTAAATCATTTAAAATGCATAATCATCATTAAGAGTGGCAGCAAATCAACAATGTCAGGCTTTTAAAAGATTTTATTGAATTAATGTGAGGTGCTCCCAGGGACGTTAAGCTCACTCTAACTGGTCTTAACCCAAAGTCATTTCCAGTGGTGTTCATTCCATTACTTCAGCCATATTTATTTATACCCACTAGAAAAAAAGAGTCTGTCTGATCTGAGCAGTCCTTTCGCCTTAGCTTCACACTAGCTTCAGTGGCTCATGCATTTATCAAAACAGGCAGAAGGAGAAGTGGGCCCATTCCAAAGTGCATTACAGAGGGCATTTATTGTCTCAGATGTGCCAAGTTGATCCCAAATGAAAATGAGATTAAATGTCAATATTTTAAAATAGGAATCGATTACCACAACTCTGGGATATTAACTATCGATATTTTGATCCACACGACGTTAATCACAACTTTTAAAGCGTCTCGTATTAAACATGTGGTGATGACAGTGCACCGTTAACATCTTGGCAGACAACAAAATTCCTTGATCTTGAAATTGTCTCTGCCTTACATCAGTAAGTGGCTGCCTTAAGGCCCGGAGACCAACCCCCGCTGTCAGACGGCCTCATAAAACTCTTCTAAAAGTCACAGGATAGATTCTCATTCTTTGAACCTTGATTCGTATCTCTGCTTCCCAGCCAGAGCCAGACTGAGTGTGGCCTGCTGTAACCCCTGACCATGAATCCCAGAGTAAACTAACAGCATTTGGTATGTGACTAGAAATTCAAGCCCACACACACGGTCCAACTCTCTCACCTCAGAGCGCCCCAGCTTTTCTCACTCAGTTCTATTAAGTAAACAGAGGCTGCATGCTGCTGAACTGCGTCTGTTTGGGATGGACCTTTTTTTTTTAATCTTGCAAAATTGTAGAATTCAAATTTGGTTAGGCAGCCAGGTGTAGAGTTGTTAAGCAACACTTTGCATATCGACAGAGGATGTTGTTTTTTCTTAATATGAGGCACACCTTTCAGGCTCTGGTGGAGCTTTTCAGTATAATATTATTGGATTTTAGTCTCCAACTGATTTTAAAACACTTTTATAATGAGCTCAGGGAGGACAATTTCTTGCACTGACTTTTAGGAAAGAAAAGTATTAAGTTTTTTCTTTTTAAAAAAAATGGAATGTACTAATGAACACATCTTGGAGAAGTTTCCAGATAAACCTTTCTAAATTGTGGCAATAGTCAAAGTGCGTCTGAATTTACCTATCGCTAAACTGATAAGTTCTGGAGGAGCACAGAAGGAAACAAACATAAATCCAATACTGATAAGAGCTCATGGCTCATCAGTGATTTTGTTCAACACGTACATTTTATGCTCGGCTACAGACGGCGACAGATAACCAACTGACCGCTATGTTCAGCTGAATATTTCATAAGGTCGCTGATTGTCTGTTTAAAGTCAATTAAAGTGGAATTAATACACCATGAGCTGGAGGATTTTGCCTAGATGAAAAGTGTCCCATGACTGCAGTGATCAAAATCCTGACATAAATACTGGAGGGAGTGAAGCCGAGCGGTGTCCACCTATTCTTTTGCTTGACTGTATTATTTCAAGTACTTAGCTGTGGGTGTGGAATTTTACACTGTCAGAAGATATAAAACCCATGTATTCTGCTTTATCTGTGACTAGCAAACCACAAACAAGCACTTTTTCAAAGACTTTCTTTCTTATCTCTCGTTCTCTCTCTGAGTCCGCAACACTTTGTGTCGAAACATGAGAAACAACACATGAAAAAGAATCTCTTAGACACGAGAGAGGCCCAGACAAAGAGGGGATTATCGATCCTGTGTCATGAATAGGTAATGGCAGGAACGCATCTCACTCCCAAACAGAACCATTCTTCCTCCAGAGAACGTTACACTGTCAGTGTCAGGCTCGGTCATTTTCAGACAGCAGACCTGACAGGAGATGTAATGGACTTTTTCAGCTTCTCAAACATAGTGAAACTCCCCTAATGACATACCTGGCAAAGGCCTTTCATTTGGGTCCAGACCTGCTTACTTCAGCGTATTTTCCTTGTCAAATAATTTCAATGATGATGAATGTTTGGGGTTTCAAGTTAAATTTTTTTCAAGGCCATACGACACAGTTCAGAACATTTGCCGGTTAGGAAAATGAGGAGCTGTCTCAGCAGATGTTCTGTTTTTTTTAATGGGAATTAAAGGGAGGCCTGGTGACAAAAAACTGCAACCTTACTTGGTTTGATATGTCTGGTAGCTCATAGTGGCTCATTATAGCATGCTTAAAGTGGCAATCTTGAGAGTTTTATTTAAAAGTGACAAAAAAGTGACAAACTGGACACAGTTAGTGTTCTATCATCACATCCTGCAGTTATTTGTCTTCCTGAAAGAGAAGGCGAATCTGAAGTTCAGCAGACTGCCAGTGCACAGACAACACCGTTTGAAACTCAGGGAACAGAGATTCAAAAGCACCTACAATTACAACTTACTGCCATAAGGTCTACCAAAGAGTAGATTTTAGAGATTGACTCTTTAAGATATGTATTTGCAATTACTAACATTAGAATCAGCTTGATGACTTCTCTTCCTTGAGCTATTCTCAAGGTGCATTCAGACTGAGGGTGAAGAAAAGTTTGCTTTATTCAAGCTCATTTGGCTATGTGCAGTAAATAATATCCATAATGTCTAGTAGAGATTTTCTGCGTGTTTCTATCAATATAATTGTGGCTTGCAACTAATGATATTTCAGCCAAAACAAGTAGACGACAGTAGAAATGCCTTGCATTTCTTCGTGACTTTGCTGTAATGTATTGTGATCGATCCTGATCTAGCAGTAATTATTGTATAAAATTCCATTTTGACAAGGAAGATGCAAAAAATAAATAAATAAAATAAATCAGTGCTTTTGACAACCACAGTCCTGCATATTACTTCAAGCTTAAGTAATAATCATTTCATTAGCTCAAAGCTGACCTTTTTTAGTGAGATAATTTGACTAATCTGACGTACTCTAAAATAAGCTTGATAAACCCGACAATGGCTGTCTCGCGGTGTAAGGCAATTTCATCTCCCTGAAGAGATGGTGTGCGTGCAAAGCACAGCAAACGACTGCGTCCGATGCTTAGTGACAGCGGCAACACATGGTCACTTTATCCTAAACGTGTCTTCTGTCTGACTGCAGGCCTTTCCAGGGGCACGCTCACAGCCCAGACAACCTCTTAAGGTCTCAAGCCTCCTCAGCCGTCCTTTAATTTGCACTTTTAGCATTTTGGAGGCCATTTTCTCTTGCATGTGTTGAGTATTGTGCAAAATTTCTCTGAGAGTGCATGTTGCACTGATGGCTTGAGGAGCGTACACGTGCATAGAGGGTGTTGCTAAGTGTATCCCCTTTTGCCTTCTCTGACCATCACACACTGTGCCTTATTAAGGTATGAGAGGGTCACTTTTTGCTTTGATTGCCCTCCTTCACATTACAGGCTTCCTGGTAAGACAGCCTTATGTGTAATTGGCAGTTAGTGAGTTGTGTTCTGGACCTCTGTGAAGCTGTTAGGCTTCACCTTTGTACAGCTGAGTGGAGAACTGAAATCTGTGCCCTTACAGTTGTAGCTGTAACTCTCATAACCTTGCCAGGGGTGCAGAATGCGTGGCACATAATTCATATACAGCAATGACCCCTTGATATTGCCTAGACCTAGTAATAATAGATCCCAATAAACTTTATTTGTAACAATGACTTATTAATGGAAATAACAGGATACAGCACTGCTGTGATGTCACTGGATGGGACTTGTTTTACTGTCACAGAGAACGGTACAAAAAAAAGAGTAGGAGAGAAGTGAAGCAATATCATACCAGCACGAGGCCTAAGGCACTTAATACTGGTGGGTGAATTTGGTTGCCAGGGAAACAGAGCATCCAGCATTGCAGAAGTGCTTAAATACATTTTTTATGAGATTGTATAAAATGGGAAAAAAAGAAGGTGAGCGGAGAGCAGCGGTGTCAGAGGGTTCTTGTATAACCGCAGGAACGCCACTACAAGTACAGCAGCAGGTGGGCACGCCGGTCCCACTGTCTCCCAAGTTTTGGACAGCCGCTATGACAGCATGCTACAGTTATGATTTATAACAAGATCACCTTATAACCCAGCAAAAATAAATAGCTCAAAGGCAATGTAAGCAGCAGGTAATCGTAGAAAATCCCCTATGTTAATAGCAATCTGAATGAATCTAATTGGCTATTATGTTGTGTTTGTCTGATATCCTAATTGGTATGCATGAGGAAGTGTAAAGGGAATGGATTGTGTGTTGACACATGGAATACACTTAAAGCTACACTACAATTATTCCTCTCCTGCCATGTCTCAAATGATTTACCAGCTTCAGAAGCACATCAAAAGCCTCAGTGGCTGCAACTTAAATCTCGCAGTTGCCTAGCCATCAAATTGTGTGCATCAGTGATGACGATAATGTCTGGTAATAATGGCTGTAATGCATGTCAAAGAGGAAACACGAGTGACATTTCAACATCAAAGACAGCAGCTCCGGCAGCTTGAAAAAGGCTGAGAGTACCAGGACGAAAGATCACAGTGTCGGGATTTCAGACAAACCTGGAGGCCTCTCTTCTCCTCCAAACTATCACCATTTCCAATTTCCCTTGTTCCTTTAAGGGGCCAAAACAACCGTCAAATGACTTCTGTGTCTAAGATGTTTTTGGTTAACCATGCAAGAGATCCCTGATATGGTACCAAAAACTGCACTGCTCTGTAAAAAGCTTTATTCAATCGCCGGATGATCGGAGAATCCATTTCCAGCTTACACCCAGCTCAGATCACCTCAAGTATCAGAGGCACTCAGCCAATAAGTTGCAATAGGGATGTGAAGATGTTTCCCAGTGGCAAAGATAAAGCTACTAATCCTTTTGCTCACAAAAGAAACTGAAATTGCTACTTTATGCCGGAGGATAAGTATTATGTACAGTATCTAGAGTGAATGATCCACTTCAAACTGTATGAAGCCATATGATGTTCCACAGGGCCCATCCTTCACTTTCTCAATTCTGCGCCCAGAGCTGGAATAAGTAGCTGCAGGCTTTCCATTGTCCTGTGGATGGATGATAGCCCCTCTGAGGAGCTTGTCCCAGTAACTGCACCAAACCAGCCCCAACCCCACCTACTGCTGCCCAGAGCTGTGTTTCCAGACCACACCTCCTTATTGCTGCTCTCTGTCCTCTGCCGTCCGGCTTCTGTTCCTCCTGTCCTGATTTGTTGTCCCAGAGGTGATGGTCGAGACATTGCTTCTGTGCTACATAATGAATTTCCTTCTCTCAGCCATGTTCTCGCCTTCTCCAGCTTGTGTTCCCGCTGGGATTCCCACTGGTCATTGTGAAATATACATTACGAATAATTTGGTTAACACAGCTCATCTTCTCATAAAATTCAAGCACTATACTGTGTCTCCATTCTTCAATTTTTAATGTTCACAGCTTACTGCCAGCAAACATTACAGTCTTCTGGAAGTAATTCTTGCATTAGACAGTTTTCTAAGGTTTCAAGCTTTAATTGCGCAACAGTATGACATCCTCCTTTTCAACCCATCCTGCTGGTCTTTCCTTGTTCTTCAGCTTTGTATTTCATTTGTAGAGACACACAAAATAAATATTAACTCAGTAATTCCAGATAAACTGAGCATGAATCAAATTTAGTACTAGTGTACAAACATTTTCAGAAAAATCTGAGAGTAAAAGTTGTGTTTGCTGGCATTTTTAAGAAATGGCGGAGGAGGGTGGTAAGCTAAGTTATTGTAATTTATTCATATAGAGCTTTCTTGGGAATTTTATAACGCGTGTTTCTAAGAGTTAACCCTCTCATTATCCCATTACATTTCCTACATTTAGTTCCCCGATCATTATCTTGCTAAACTGTCAGCCTCTGTGACTTCTAGACACCAACAGTTGCCTAGCAGCAGTGACGTTATCACTTGACCCCCGAGCATTTTGTGTACACAGCCACCCATGTTGTAATCCCAAACTCATGTGTTGAAGGGAGCAGCAGCAGATTGCTCGTTTAGATTTGCATTCAGCAGCAGGACTCTGAGCTCCAACACACAGTAACAGTGATGAAAGCGTTAAGCAACAAGAAAACAAGGAGGCTTGAAATAAGTCGTGCAGTGCGGTCCCTGTGCTTTTCTGTGGTGGTTTCAGTGACTGTCCCCAGGTAGTGGAGGAAATAGTCCCAAAGAGGGCTGCTCTGAAAAAGTGCCACTGTCCTCCATATCTGACAAAAGAGAGCTACAGTTCTCAAAGCTTAGGCGTTGTGTGTTCTATCTTGAATTGCAGACTTTGAAGGATGCAGCGCATGAATTGAGACACAGCTTTAGATTTCAGAGAAACCTAACCTGCTTTGATCCACAATTCCATGTTTAAACCCGGCTCCTACCTACAAACCATGAGCTGCACATCTTGCAAATCCAGTTACAAAAAGTCATAAAGCTATAAACAATTTTTCTCATTGAACTTTTTTAGGTTAATGTGAAGGACTGAAGAAAGCTTGTGAAGTTATGGTATATTGAATTGGTTTACTGTAATAGATTTTGGCTGATGCAGTGCAGTGCCTGAGGGGAAACACAACTTCAGACAAACGATGTATCAGACCCAGAGATGAGTGCTACACAAGGTTTAGAGTTTAGATTCACTGATGCATTGCTCATCTCGGGCCTTGCACCAGTTTCAAAACAACATTCATCTTAAACCGTTCTCAGACATACAGTGTGTCGAATCTGCCACAAAGACGTCACAGTGATAAACTTACATTTATTCCAGCCTCTCTGGAGCTGGAGAAGTTGATTAACTGAAGAGTAGATCACAATGGAAGACTAATTGAGAGATTTACCACTGGGGAAAGGGACACTTTTCATGGCAGACCATGGAGAGAAGAAGAATGAAAGAAACCATAAAAGCTAGTTTCAAAAACCTATTTCTTGACCTTTGATGTTTGAAAATATAAACTATAAGGAAGTGTACAGTTTTTGTCAATGACAAAAATGTAAAATGTTTGTCAAAGATGGACTAACATATTTGTGAACTAAAAGTTGATGAAATAATAGACCATTGGTGAGTCAACATTACAAATACTTAACATACGTAACATTTGAGTTACCCATATTAAGCAAACACATACAGTGAATAGTATCTTAGTCTCACACCTGGCATAAAAAAATACATCCTGGGAGATCCGATGGCCAGATGCATTGAGAAGTCACTGAGATCCTGTTGTTCAGACCACATGTGGAGATGTTTAGCAGTTAGTTTAGCAGTGTGAATGTGTCCTGGGCCGCATTGAGAGCTTCAGTTTGAGCTGTAATTTCTTGTTAAAGAAACTGGGAGCACTTCAAATGAGTACAAAACCAAGAAGGTGACTTGCACCCTGAAAACAAGAAAACAAACAAGAGCTATTCTGGAAAAGGAAAAAGCGTTTAGTATCTTTGCCCTTGTAGCTGTTAACAGACTAAACAAACAAATGAGAATCAAATAACTAATTAATGAATCCAATATGAGCAGGCTATATGTAATTAGCTCATAAAATGGTATTCGGTTTGCTAATTAGCCATGAGTTCACAATGATGTGTCCATTTCACAGTTTCATAATTTCACAAGGCTGCAAAAGTGACATTACTGTGCATACGGATGATTTCCAAACAATCGCATGTATTTCCATAAAGAGCGTGGAACTGAGGTCTTATCGCACATAGTCACTCGAGATGCATGTACGTACAGTCCCCTTGTGATCCGATCATCCAAAACACGTGTTAATGCCAGCTGTGACAGGGGCCTCGGTGAACAAATAAATGAATGCGGCTTCTGAATACTCTTTGCAGACAAGATCATTGATAACAAAATGAGAGAAAAAGAGAAAAAGTAACTAACAGTAATGCAATGCCTGGTTTAGCACAATTAAAGTAATTTCAGTGCAGCAAGATTTTATGATTGTGCATAACAGATTTTATGGTAAAATACAGGCAGCACCTCTTTCTAAAAAGTGAATGAAACATACATCCCATGGGGACTTCCTCTTCTGTAATAGTACAGGACAGTGAGTCTGTTTTTATGTCTCTACACTGGGATGGCTGGAGGCAATACGCTTTTGAGTAGTTCCTCAGCACCTCTGTCCCATTCTTTTGAATGTGATATCTCAGGAATGCCTTGAGGGAACTTCTTCAAATGTTGCACAAACATTGACTCGGACTTGTTGCCCATGATTTCAAGGGTAAAGGTCAATGTTACACAAAACATATTTTCAGCCATAGGTCAACAATCAATACGTTAATTATTTCAAGAGAGGTCTAAAAGAAAACATTTGTAAAGTGGTGACATTTTCAATCTAAAGGGTCAAAGGGCAACTTCATTGCAACAGCATTATGTTCTACAAAAACTTTTTTGTGGCGTGTCTGTGATGATTTCAGTCATCCAGGTTTAAGGTTCTTTTTTAAGCCACTCACAGAACAGAACTGGTGACACTAATCATGGGTGTCCATCTCAAACCTGTGCGGGTTGTATAGATCTGCTGTTCTGCTGGATTAAAGATGGGTTTGAAGCATCTACAACAAGGGTGTCAAACTCACATACACTGTGGGCCAAAATTAAAAACTGGGACAAAGGCGCGGGCCAGACTCAATCGATTGCAAATGTGCATGTTTTCACTTCTCTCCAAATATATAATGATAAACTTTTTCATATGGAAACAAACTTAAGTTTTGCTTAAACATTGAATCTGGAAGAAGCAAAGCTTAATATTATAAATACATGAGTACATGAGAAATCAAATTTAAAACAAAAGACATGTCAGTGGCATTCATTCATTCATTCATTCATCTTCTGTAACCACTTGTCCTGTGAAGGGCCGCGGGGGGGCTGGAGCCTATCCCAGCAGTCACTGGGTGAGAGGCGGGGTACATCCTGGACAGGGTTACAGCCACGATGGCTCCGCACACAAGACAAACAGGTCTGTCTTTTACATCCGTGAACAGATAATCTGCCTCCCATCTGTCTTGAAAGCTCCTGTTGTCCACCTTTCATTTGGCCATTTTTGGGGAGGGTTAAAAATGCGTGTGAAGATGCGTCTGCCAAATATAATTACTTCCAGCAGGCCCGAGTTTGGTGATCTACACTTTAGGATGTGTAGCTTCTTCTTTGCGACATCCATGTTGTCTAATGTCATAGCAACCTGGAAACACACCCACTGTTGTCTGACAGTGGAATATCTGGGTCAAGACTCAAGACGTGTTACATCCGAGCTACTGTAGTTTGCCAATAGGGTATGACAGCCATTCTGTCTCTTTTGCATCCTCATCCAGCAAGCAACAACATGCAACTAAAGCACGCTCAAACGAAACCAGATATCTTGTCCCTTTTTTTAAAAAAAGATTCTACATGCAGATATCTGATTACTGTCATGGCTTCTAGCCCGAGTTCTAATTCTCTGCATGTCAGATTGGTCCTGACATTGTCTGTTTTTAAAATCCCATTTTAAAGTTGAACTATATTCTTTGACATTTAATTCAGTATAAGAAGTGGATTTGTGTGTGAGTGTGTGTAATTTTTTTTTTTTTTTTATATATATATCTTTGTGTTTACTGTGTTGTTTGTTATTTTTTGCAGCACTGTGGCCACCTATTATTGTTCTAGCACATCCTTTATAAAGAATACAAATTAGACAAGACTAGACGTGACAATCAGAATTTGGTCAGAATCTGATCTATTGGCCAGGACTTTGCAACATGACTGGACTGGTGTAATCAGTGATGTGTCCATCCTTATGATTTCATATTCACTTTGCTTGGTGTGTTTTTAAAAATGCAGTGTGAATACATAGGAGACCACAGCTGAGAGGCAAATATAGACGATAATTTTTTTTTCAGACCAATTATATATTGCTGCCAAAAGACCATCATTAAAACAAAATCAAAGGGGAGAACTGTGCTGTGTACAGCTTGCTCATATACTGTATATATATATGTGTTTTTTTTGATTTTATGGAATTGTTAAACAGCTTGGGTGTATTGGTAGGTCATCCATATCTCCAAGGCCCAGTTTTCAAAGTGCAACCACAGATTGGTCAGTCATCTCACTGCCAGAAGAAATAATGTTTTTTTTCCCCATTCCTCCAAAAGGGAGATGTCAACTTTGGATGTGCATGAGTGTTCTCTAGCACTTGTCGCTGAGGTACATCTACTCTTCTCACTCTCCCACTTGTTTTTCTTCCATTTAAGATGGAATAAAAAGACTTCGTAATACTCTTCTTTTCAGCTGAGGGTCTGTCTGCTTACTGTAGCAGGAAACATCTTGGGTAAAATTCCAAAAGCAGCGCACCTTTAGAATAATAATCACCTCACAGTGGACTTTTGTGACACCCTGCAGCCTCGCTGATGGATGAGCTATATTGAATCAGAAAGATGACAGATGTTATCCGAATTAACACATCCCCCCAAAAATTCCCCCGCTGTCTCAAAGTCCGCCATATGAGCATGATTTGTTGTCAAAGGGGACAGCAGGAGTGTCTTTTTAATCAACTGGCACAAAGGGAGAGCTGCTGTCGGCTGACAGCAGCGAGGAATGGGGGAAAAGTCAAATGTCAGACTTGAATCCCTCTCTAGCATTGATTTCATTTCAATCGGTATCAGTGTTGTATAAAGTACTTAACAATCACACTCAAGTAAAAGTATCGGTAGCTCTCCAAAAAATGACTTTGGTAAAAGTCAAAGTCACTGACTGAAATATTACTTGAGTTAAAGTCTTAAAGTATCTGAAATTTCTTGCACTTAAGTATTACAAGTACTGTAAAAATAAATGTACTCAAGTAATGTAATTAAAAGTACAAGTAAAAGTAAATAACAAGCAAAGGCAGTCTGAAGTTCCTTTTTTTTTATTATGATTTACTTGGTCAAGTACACTATGAGGCTACCAGTTAGGACCAGTTGATCCGTGTAAACCATTTCTCACATGTCAGCCCAGAACATTGCACAACAGTGCGAATCACACCATTAATAGAAAGGTGGCAAGTGCAGATTTTTTTTTTCCTTCTACAGACATGACCAATGGCATCACATCAATACAAGTCAAATAGGGAGAAAACTGAAGCTTATCTGGCTTGTGAAGGAGTCCAGTTTGAAAGCCCTTTTTGTAAACCTTTTAAAAATAAAAAAAAAGTCAGCATTGAAAGTGAGGCGAATCACCAAGCAAGGAAAAGCTGCCATTACTGCACTTTAAAACTAGAGGTACACAAAACCAATTGGCATTATTTTAACAAAACACAAATTGGCAGAAGAGAGGAGATCAGTTTGAAACCCCCTGTAAACTCTTAAAAAAGTGCTGGAAATGAGGTCACAGAAAACACTATTGCTACCCTTCTTGCACTTTTGAGCCAAAATCTTAACATTTTACATAGAACCAACTTTGCAAAGTCAAGCCCCTCATCCCAACCCCCACACACCTTTGCCCTTGGCCTTTACTTTTCTCCCTCTTCAACTTAAACCTTATTTGAGGGCGTCCTTGCTCATAACCCCATGATCACTTGAAACTGTAAAACTTTTTGTTCATCTTCAAAAGCAGCTGGCTTTCAAAATGCCTAGAATTTAGCCGTACTCTTCGTGGGCTGAAAACAAGGCCTGCTATGCTGAAGAGCCTTTCGCATGCTGCCGACGCTGGGACGGGCGTGTTGAGTTTGACAGACAACTTGCAGACAGAAGGAAAGGACTTAAGCAGGTCCATGTGGTCAGCGGAGCAGGAGAGGTAGGCATCAAATTGCTTGACGCCATCTTGGGTCTTTGATGATGCTTGCAGAGAAGAGAAGAAGTCATCCTCGTCTGATGAACTCGACCTGATCACATCACCTGGCTGCATCGAGGGATCCTCGATATGCTGCTTGATGTAATCGATTCCTGAAATGTAAAAACAAAGAAGGGTTATACCCAGGGATATAAGTCAACTTCTCATCACTAGCTAAATTTGGCTCGTTGATTTGCACTAGTCAGACATCCACTCACTACCAGTGAAAGTGGCTACTAAGCTTCATTTTCTACCAGCCAAACTGAATTTACCAGAATTTGGCCGGTCGGCGGGTGTTAATTTAGAACCCTAGTTATAGCACTTATTAATGCAACTCTACCATGTCATCTCTGCCTGAACAAGTGAAACATTAAAGCATTTGATTCGCTCCCCATGTTCCTTTTCATGCACCAACCAATATGCAAACCCAATATGTTGATACTAACTGTCAAGGCATAGACAAACTTAAGTACAGTATATGTATGCCTTACCCATTTTAATGGTAGCATCATCCTTCGTCCATGTCGTCCGGAATTTTGGAAGAAGAATTGCAGCTGCAACCAGCTCGGCATCCATGAACATGTGCCCGAAGCGGTTCTGAATTCCAGACTGTAAAGCATCAACAAGAGGCTTGCAGTACTTCAGCTGCAACTTCACCTTCTCGAGTTTGACCTGCAGCAGTTGAATTGTAGGAAGCAGCCACCCCATTTGTGCCTTGGTTTCTGCTTGCAATATGTTGGTTGCCTGGGCGACAGGGCTCATTACAGCAGCATATTCTGTCAGAAATGCGAGTTCGGCTGGGTTGAACCTGCGCACACACAAACACACACAAAAAATTATGCATGATAGGAAGTGAACAGCGTCTGTGATGCATTAAACCTCTATTATATGGAGCAGTCATTCCACTTTTATCTCATCATTTTTAAATCTTCGGCCTACTTACATTGGGACCTTCAGGTCAGTGGCAATGGCTCTCAACGCTGCTTCTCCCTTCTCTTTAGAAATCCTGAGCAGGCGTTCAACGGCCATGAACAAGGAATTCCATCTCGTTTTATTTGGTCTTAGAAGCTGAAGGGAACAGACATCTTCAATCAGCTCAGCTGCAAGTGTGGATCTTCCACATTTGTTCCATAGGCCATAACACTTTCCAAATGTTGCATGGTGCAGCTTCTTGTATGCGTCGCTGGAGGTTGCAGTAGAGGAATCTTCACTGGCGATAAGATTCAGGAGATGGCATGCACAGCGTTGGTGTCTCGGTAGCTGAAATTCGAACCCATCATCTTCATTCAGAAGAGCTGCTGTGTCAATGTACTCCACATCTTCCTCCTCATCTGCTCCATCCCCTTCCTCTTCAGACTGTGCAGACTCTTCAGCAACTTCTTCATTGTTGTTTTCGTCTTCCCCAAACACACGAAAGGCCTTCAGAAAAGTTGAACCGTTGTCAGTGGTTGTTCGCACTATCTTGCCTCTAATATCAAATTCTGCATGAATGTCATTCAAAGCATTGGCCAATCGGTCGAACGTGTGGGATCCTCTCAGCTGCCGGCACGCCAAGGCTGCTGAACATCGCTCGAGATTCTCCGGGTCAATCCAGTGTGCCGTAACCCCAATGAACCCTCGCCTTCTGACTGACCAACAGTCAGTAGTAGTAGCGATGTATTCGACCCCCTTCATTGTCTCAATCAGAGCTGCTTTCATTTTGTTGAAGACATCTTCAATCTTGGAGGTGAGAGTCACCCGGGACATCATTTTGGCATTAGGGACGAGGTCACTGACAAATTCTCTGAAGGGTTCCTGCTCAACTATTGAGAAAGGTCGAAGCCCATGTACAACATAATTCACAATGGCCTTGTCAACGGTCTTCTGAGGGGTCATGGACACGGTCTGGGTTAATGTGGTCTGCTTGCTGCTGGGGGTGGGTGGTCCACTGGCCCTTTTTCGTTTTGCTGTGGTCAACTCAACATATTTTTGAAGATGGTGCGGATGCTTTCTCTAAAACAGACAAGAAAATGAAATTAAATGTCAGCCTGGAAACAAATTGCCTCACCCAGTTACAAAGAGGGGGGGGGGGGGGGGCTAATGGCTTTAAAGTTTAAAATAAATAAAATCATAGTATTATTTTGTTTAAAATTACTGCGGCTGTACAATTAAGATAATTGACACGGTATAAGTTGTTTGACGCATCTGGGATTTACAACGAAAGTTTAAACTAGAACTTGCCGGTTCAATTAAACACACACACAGACACACACACACACACACACGCTGGCGGGACAGGTCGCACTGGACGACAAAGACAAATGGATAAATAATACGCTAATACGCAAAATGTAAAAGTAGTACACGTTAAATGTTTTGTTTTTAACATGCATGCCTATCGCTATCGTTTCACTTGGCCTATAGCACGCTTCTTCCTTCCCTAGACCCAAAAGGCTAGCCTGCTACAGCCATGTGGAAACGAAACGCTGCCGCACACGAAGTTAATTCCTTCAGGTTATGCTCAGAATTCCACATAAGTCCATGTAATGTCCATCATATACATACTGGACTGCATAAACTTCATGAAACCCACTTACCTCAATATGTTTCTTCAGGTTGGACGGAGAGTTCCTGTATGATAGGATCTCCACATTTCTTGGAAGGCATAGCAGGCACTTCATCCGGTACGATGAATCCCTGACATCGGAAAATGAAAACAAACGGCTCAAATAAGGCCACGGGTGCTCGTCGGGTTGTGGTTCCCCTTCATTTGTAGTCGACGTTGTCGCTGTCGCTGTGTCTGGCGTCTCCTCTTCTTCTTCCATTGTTGACTGCGAGACTCGCAGGTGTTGTCAATGTAGGCTAAGCAAAGGTAATTGCCAACAAGCCCGGGCATGCACTAACTTCGCTGCGTCAGACAGTGAGGGTGGGGCGGAGCCAAAACACTGTTTCCTTTTATTTCTTTGTTTTGTTTCATTTTTTTTTTTTTTTTTTTTTTTTTTGTAACGAGTAACGAAATGGGACTTTGAAAATATATCGGAGTAAAAGTATGCAATTAAGCTCGGAAATATAGTGAAGTAAAAGTGAAAGTTGTAAAAAAAAAATCAACTCCAGAAAAGTACAAAGTATCCCAAAATATACTTAAGTACAGTAGTGAAGTATTTTTACTTCGTTACTATACAACACTGATCGGTATGAAGAGAACTGAAATGATGAGAAACCAAATAAAACTAATGGCTCCTTAAAAGGTTTAACCACGTTAATCACAATAATAATGTGACGAAAGGCCTAATTAGTATTTTTCTGGACTGCAGGTTCACTGAAACAAAAGTTACTATTAAGCAACACATGTGGGCAAAGACGTATACTGGATTTTTTCAAAGCTGCTTCTCATCGCATAAATATTATAATTGTCATAATGAATGTATTATGCATTGGATTAACACAAACTCCTTTTAACGTCAGAACTTTTCTGACACGCCATTAACTCTTTTGAATGGCAGGTTCAGTTTCAAAGCCGTGCCAGATGGTTCTCTCATTGCATTTAATGTTGATGTGAGTGGAGTTACTACTAAATTAAACACACGGCTAAGAAGAGAGCGTTCTCTGCTTAGCAGGGAGCCTTCTGAGCACCTGAGATGTTGATAACAGTATTACAAACTTATAAAAATATCCCTCCTAGGTACATTTAAAACAGATTTTAGATTAATTTGTGTTAATCACACATTAACTATGGAAATAATATGATTAGTGAGATAAAGTATGTATTTATATCTAATAAATATATATATAGCCTCAAAGAAATTATCTGGACTGGCTCTCAGTGTATGAGAAGTTGCAAATACATATAAGCATGTAATATGTGACACAAGATATATTACATAATGATCAGTAATTCCTTTCTATTATCATTATAGGCTGTGTAATGACACTGAACTTGCACGGTCTGTCACAAAACTTAAGTCCAAAAACATGTGGACGTGAGGTATGTCACTTTAGTATACCAATGTGCTGTACCCTGCACTGTTTCTCTGCTTGCTCTTGATATGTCCTCCCCAGGGATGATAAAAAATATCCCACCAAGCAACCAACTTCCATTTCCAACATCATCACTTGTGCAGAGTTTGCTGCAATGAAAGAAAACCAGTATTTGCAGAATTTTTTGCAGATTGTTCATAGAAAATATGCCTCTGTGCTGCTATTTCCCATTATCCACTGATGGAGCTGTCTTGTTGCAGGGAAACAAGCCGCACCCACTGATTCAGTGATACTGGTGAGTGTTATTGAAAACTCTGCCTGGTATACGTGATATGTGCTAAATGTCAGAGGCATGCAGGGGTTAAATTAGGCCTGAGCCCACTGGAACAGAGATTAACATTCGGACATTCAAACTGCAGCCTGTCAGAAGTTCACCTCTGTCTCCTTCAGTATCACAGCTCATCTCTACACATCACTTCAGACATGCTGTCACATGCTGTCCTCACAAATGTAGACTGTGCCATTTTTGTCTTTATTAAACAGGTAAACAGGTTATTAAAAGAAAGGGGGAGTTTTACAAATTTCTATGCGCTTGACAGAGCACCTGTAACTTCATTATTTAAACCATCTGACATGCCATTGTGACTTTACCGGTTGATTGGAGATATTTCCCCCCACAAATTTAAATGTCTTTGAATACACGCTAACATGAATCCAACATATTGTAGAATATGTTGAATATATGAATGGATAAATGGAAGCAGAAGATGTTATCTTTCAGTCAGAAATACACACATTCAGTGACATACAGTAGCTCTCTCATGCTGGGCACCACTTCACTCACAGGCAGCGCAAGACTAGTGGAGTTGTGACATTCCCGAATGAGCCAAATCTATTGACTGGCTCTTTAAAATGAACGATCGAAGCCGTGCCGGAGCTCCTCCTTTCCATTAGTACTTATTTGATATGCAAATATCACATGACGTCATCTGAAGGTTTTTACTGAATTTCCCACAAGATAAGTAAAGTATCTACCTAGAGTCAATGAATCAAACTCAGATATCCCACCAATAGAATATTGGTGGGATGTTTAAATTTTGAGGGATTCTGATCCAAATCTTACCCTATCATTCCTCCTAGTGATTTTCCCCAGATAAAATGAGTTAACCCAGACTGGTATCTTAAAAATAAGTAAATATCAAGATGAGCCAGTCTCTTGAACGGGTCCACAAGATCTGGCTCTCTTCAAAGAGCCGCAAATCCCATCTCTAAAGACCAGCCTTGGTCTGTCCCTCTAAGCCTCCTGCACACAAAGAGGAGGACCCGCCTCTATTGCTGCTGTGACAATCACAAGGCCACATGTGACATGCTGGCTCTATCAGGTTCCCCGTGATTGACCGAGAGACTATTCAGTCCCCAGCTGACTAAGTTCCCAGACACAAGGACGCTTGCTGCAATATTATTTGAAAAGAACAGAAAACAACATTTACTTCACCCATGAATCCTTGTGCAATCATTTTTGCAAGATATTCCTGGCTAAAATGTGGTAGCTCCTATCCACAACAGTACAGCTATTGAGGCAAGTATATTATAATGCCAAGAGTGTGGACATTGTTATAAGCCAATATGCATCATTCTGTAACTTGACCAAAAACTCCACAAGCACAAGAGATGTAAGATAACAGGTATACTTATGCATGGCAGTGGCACTAACTGTCCACTTTGGTTTCCACATTTATGTGTTTTTTTTTTTTAAAAAGCTATGTATGCGTGGTTATAAAGCAACTGACAGACAATTAGGATATTGACATTGGTGGCAATTGACATGGTATGTTTATAAATGGCAGTTACCCTACTCACTCTACTCACTCACCCAATTTTGTGAAAAAAGCTTTCCTGCACAGCAAACAGGTGAGCGGCTGCACCATTCAATGTTTCATCAGTAAAATTGCTGGGAACAAAGTGGCTGCATTCAGGAAGAGTCCCACACCATCAGGGCTGGCGCCACTTTTTTATTTTCCAAAATCCAAATTAAATCAGCGTCTTATTCTAGCTTGTCAAGAAGATTATTACAGAAGTTTTTTCTGTTTTGATGCATAGTTGCAATAATATTTGCAATAGTGGGATTCTGCCATCATATCGTATGCTGTAATTGCCTCAGTGAAAAGATATTTTTGTGCAGGCAAGAATTTCAGTGTTTCCTGAACAATAAATTAATGAATAACAAAGACAACAACAACAACAGCCGTTCCTTTGAGACTTCATAGTGCATGATGCAGGTGAAATCCAGTTTCCATCAAATTTATTTCTAAAAACTAAAAAATAAGTAAATACTACTACAGGGAATGTTCTCACCTGTCCCTAGTAGTGTCTGGTCACATAGATTGTCATTGTCATTGTTACTCTGGACAATGCACACCACACAGAACATAGTGTAGACAGATCTCTTATTGGAACATCTTTCTATGGAGAACATAGTCTCTGTGTAAATCAACAGTGTGGGTTTTCACTAACAGGTTCACAATGCCAACACCTTGTCAACCTTCACTGAAGCCCTGTTGGGTTGGCACACATTTCTCTATGGCAAGAAAAACTCAATGAAGTCAAGAGAAATGACAGTCCATTAAAACTTTAACCCCTTGACTCCTGAATCGTTTTTTCAATTATATAAAGAAATTAATTATTTGTGTTTTTGCTTACCACTCCAACCGGTCCTACGAGAAACTAGTGCTTGCAAAAGGTTCCTAGGTATTTTTTGAATGTGCACAAACCAACATTGGAGGATTACATGCGTTATTTCGGCTGCAGTCTGAATGGAAACAGTGCGTCGCGAATTTGCGACACTCGGCGACAAGGGGTTAAGACCTGAAGGTGGATCAGGCCTTCTTGGTCAAATTGCTGCAAGAAGCCACTAGTGAGGAAGTAGAAAACAGCTTGGGCCGAGAAACACAAGGAATGGACATTACACCAATGGAAATCTGTGCTAACTCGAGAGATGGATTAAGTTGGACTGTAGAGTGAAGGTAAAACAGCCAACAAGTGCTCAACCCCTCTGGGAACACCCTTCCATGTGGCTACCTCAGGAAGCTGACTGAAATAATGCCAAGACTGCAAAAATCCATCATCAAAGCAAAAAGTAGCTCCAAACTTTTGACTGGTACTGTAGTTTTGGGGCTACATTATTAATGTTAAAACTTTGATAGTCATCTGTCGAGCAGTTGTCAAGTCTAATGCCATCTTCACGCTATATGCAATAATGTTACAGACCTGCCAAGCGTAGCCAGCTACATTGTCGCAGTTCAGACATTGTTCAAGTGTTCATTGTTGTTATGTTGTCATCCACTTGAAAAAGAACATGAAACAACCATATGTGTAGCTGATGCTTCTCCACGTCATTGGAGCACCGTAGTGCATCATATCTGACACCCACCGACAAGTGTTGAGCATCAGGTCGTAGCTTCACATGAATGGCTTCCATTGAAAATGACTTGCAGCACACATACTTTATCGACACTGGCGGAGGACCAGAGACCAACTGAATAACCAGTTTATTCCTGGTGTCTAACATATCAAAATTTTTCAGACAATTTGTCATGTGTATTTTATCTTTGCTGCCGTCGCAGTTTATTAGCCTTGACCTTTCAACGCTGGAACAAATACATGAGCTGTCTCAGCAGACAGTAGCACCGGTCTTGACAAGCTGCTGGAACTCCATTAATTAAGAAAGTAATATTACAAGAAAAGGAGAAAGAGGTGTATGCAGTGCGTGAACTAAACTGAAATATTATGTAGTGTGCTATATATACACATGACACATACTTAAAAGCTAAATGAGAATTACAACCTGGTGTAGAGCGCCTGATGTTCCCTTTAAATTCAATAACTATGTCTCAGTCTTTTCAGACTTTTGACCACTCTTGGTCAGTTAACATTTCTCAACCTTTTCAATTACATGCTCAGCAGGTCCTATGCACAGAATGTATAAAGACTTTGATGGTATAAGCCGATTTTCTCCTTCGCTTCAATCCTAATTGAGTCTCATCGAGCTGCTGATTGGATCATGATAGGACTCGCAGTCATCTGATTTCTTGCCAGCTGTAATGTCTTTTTTTTTTTCTTTTTTTTTAATCTAATTAAATAAATTGGCAATGTTAAAGCGATTTATTACTACTAAGTCTTTTCAGCAGTTCCACTGAGATTGAGTATTTATTCATCACAATCTGGACCCTAATAGAAATTAATATGACATCATGTTTAATTACTAAAAAATTGCTTACATTTAATTATTTCTGCGTTATTGTGGATTTACAAAGGAGACTTATTTGAAGGCCTTAATTTAAATCCTCATTATTTAGGACCTCAAAAGCAGACTAATTATAATGGGTTTAAAAACAGTCATCTAATCTATTATTTGTCATTTTTATTGTGTGTTTTATCAACTTTTTAAAGCCAACTGGAAATCAGCAGCTGAAGTTTGGAACGCTCAACTGTGTTGTTGGTCCAAAAATAATAATAATAATAAAAAAAACGATTAATTGGCAGGCAGACACACAATGGTTTGCGATGCCCTGCACCACGAAAACAATCAGTTCATTTGTCATGCTTAAATTCCTGTCGAGTGATACTTTAAATTCTCAATACATACGGTCTGTACATCAGAAACTCATTATGTGCTTATTACCAGGCAATTAGGCAGCACTGAGCATGTAAGCCAGTTCAAGAGATGTCTGACACTGCTGTTTATGCTAAATAATAGGCTAAAAATACTGCAGTTTGGAACTCAATCTGCAGAAATTCTTGCTTATATTTGTCATATACATGTACCCTTGGTCTTCAAAATGTCCTCTGAACTGTAGAGCTGAGTGGGCTGGGGCTAGACTGCAATATTAGCAGAGTTATAGCAAAATTAAACTTTTATTAAAAGTCACACAACAGCCAGACAGCGTTGTGTCTCCTTCTTATGAGTATGGTGCCGTTTGTTTCATTTCACTGTCTACTGGAAGTCCTTAATATAAAGGTTCTGTTACATATAAATAACGTGGATTATTATTCACTTTTAATTCAAGGAACTACAGCTGTTATTATTAGACTTTCTAGTGCCAGCCGATAGCAGGAAAAGGCGTCAGTCACAATTGGTTTGACAGCATGAAATATTTATTAGATCAGTTTTTGGAAGCATTAAATTTAATACATAAATATGTGCTCCCTGATCTACAGCAGTACTGAATTCTTGGCTCAGAGTTATCCCTAATATATGTTCAATATTGGTGGCCTTGAAAATCCCAGATCCCAGTACGCTGGTATAGATTTAAAGTAGCAGCTTCTGAATGCCGACTCTGTTGTAATAAGGCCCAAGGAGGCTTAAGCGGCACATTCATCCTCCCTGTGGTCCTCCCGGCTCTGCCCCTTCATCTCGTCCACTAATCCTTCCTTTGCGCATTCCTAAGGTAAGGTAAACTGAGGGAACTGTGCAGAGGTGGCAGTTCACGGTGCATGTTAGGCGACACTTCTGATATGGGTTATTGTAATTCATCTCACACAGGAAAGCTGACTTCAGGTTATATCCAGGCGTACTGTATGTTGAAAATTCAGTTGTGGTGGACAGTAGTGGACATTTTCTGAGTTTCAAGCACTTGTTGGAAGTTTTCTTTTTGTCGAGGAGCACAGTTGAACTTTGCTTGAGGAAGGCTATCTGCAGGAGTACTTAGCTCTGCTGACTGGAACAATGAACAAATTCAAAAATACATTACTGTCAATAAAGCCACTCTTAAATGTATTTAGCAGTGTTATTTTGTGGGGTATATCTTGCTTAACTGAAAAAAACCCTGACCCTGCAAAATGATGTGGCTACGACAGAGAACTGATGATGAAGTATTGGAAGTGACAACTGTAAGATGCGGTCTCTACACTTATGTTATGAGTGTGAAGTTGCGGCTCAGATGTAAAAAATTACAGTCTGGTAGCAAGGCCAGAGACCGTAATATCAGACACATACTGATGCAACCAGCACAACAAATATGTTGTACACCTATATGAATATTGGATGTTCCCATATGCAAACAGAAATAGTGCGAACCTGCTTTTTAAAGCAAACACATGGACAGCAAAACTAACTGTAAAATCATTTTAGCTTCTTTATCACAACTGTTTTAGAGGCACAAGGGAGACCTACACAATATTAGGAAGGTGGTCATAATGTTATGCCTGATCAGTGTATGTATATAACAGAAATATGACTGAATGTGATTAATATTTCAGCAGATATTCATGTCTCCTGGGAAATATGACATTGGTGATAACAGGGTTGTCGTGTAAAGGTCAAAATGGAAATGTCTAGTATTTGGTTTGAGAAAAATAATTATGACCAAAATATTATGAACAATTACTTGCAAAATGCATGTATTTAGAGCTGACTAGTATTTGTTAGCAGCCACAGTTCAAGTTAGAGCGTGCAGTTTACCAATTTACAAGGTTTGAGGTTTGATCCCTGGTACCTCCACACGCCAAAGTGTCCTTGGGCAAAACGCTGAACACAGCTGCATTTATGTGTGTGTGAATGGGTAGGAAACACTGTAATGCGCTTTGAGGACAGCAAAGGTAGAAAAGCACTATACAAGTGCAGAACATTTACCAAGGATAACTAATGTATTTGGTAGGCAAATATTAGCAGCTAAAGCATAGTAGTAATGAGTAATGACGTAATATTGACAAGAAAGTTGCATTTCACATCTTAAAAAGTTCTGAAATTATTGATTTCTGTCTTTAATGCCAAAAACCTGGCATTTAAGAGGTGTGTGCAGACTTTTTATATATCCATTGTACTTAGCCGCAGCCGCTACACTACGAAATTCATTTTCTGGTATCAAAAACGATATTGTACTATGGATTCCATTTATACCAATTTACCACAGTGTTCTGAAATCTTAGTCTGTGTAGTGATTCCACACAGGAGGAAATTAAGATGGATGGTTAAAACAAGAATATAATTTAATAAGACAATGACAACAAACCAGCATTTACCACGTGCCACTGAGTGGTCAAGAATAATTGGACATCCATGCAAAAAAAAAAAAAAAAAAAAACATACAACAAAAAATGAATTCTCTTCTTCCCACAACAAGAATAATAAAAAGCCACCTGTAATAGAAATTTACTAATGACCTATATAGTCTCAGGGAGGGAAGTAAAAAAATAAAAAATAAAAAATGTGGCTGCATAAATGTGCAAACCCTTAAACTAATACTTTGTTGAATCGCCTTTTGATTTTATTGCAGCACTTTTGGGTAGAATCTATCAACATGTCACATCTTCACTTGGCAATATTTCCCCAGTCTTCTTTGCAAAAATGCTCCAATTTGAGTCTGGTCTGTTCAGATCTTCAACTTCTTCAGATCACCCCACAGATTTTCGACAAGATTCGGGTCTGGGCTCTGGCTGGGCCATTCTGAAACTTTATTATCCTTCAGGTGAAGCCATTCTTTTGTTAAATTGGAAGTACGTATGCTTTGGGTCATTTTCGTGCTGAAAGGTGAAGTTCCTCTTGATCTTCAGCTTTCTAGCAGAAGCCTGGAGGTTGACTGGTATTTGAAAGTGTTCAAAATTCCTTTCACCTTGACTAAGGTCCCAGTTCCAGCTGCCCCAGTCCCAAAGCATGACGCTGCCACCACCATGCTTCACTGTGGGTATGGTGTTCTTTTTGTGATGTGCAGTGTTGGTTTTGTGCCAGACATACCTTTTGGAGTTATGGCCAAAAAGTTCAACCTTCATCAGGTCCAAAAAACATTTTCCCACATGCTTTTAGGAGACTTCAAATGTTGTTTTGTAAAATTTAGGGCTTGGATGTTTTTCTTTATAAGAAAAGTCTTCCATCTTGCCAACCTACCCCATAGCCCAGACATATAAAGAATACGGGAGATTGTTGTCATATGTACAACACAGCCAGGACTTGCCAGCAATTTCTGCAGCTCCTTTGATGTTGCTATAGGCCTCTTGGCAGTCTCCCTGACCAGTTTTCTCTCTCATCTTTTATCAATTTTGGAGGGACGTCCAGTTCTTGGTAATGTCACTGTTGTGCCATATTTTCTCCACTTGATGATGACTGTCTTTACTGTGTTCCATGGTAAATCTAATGCCTTGGAAATTCTTTGGTACCCTTCTCCTGACTGATACCTTTCCGCAGACCATGACTTTTGCTATAAGATGCGACTAAGAAAATGTCAGGAAAAGCCTACTAGAACTACTGAACTTTATTTGGGGTTAATCAGAAGCACTTTAAACGATGACACCTATTTAACATAAGTCTAAATTTGACTGGTTAATACTGAACATAACTACATCCCCAGTTATAAGATGCAACCGCATTATATTAGTTTAGGGCGGCAGAGTGGCGAGGTGGTTAGTGGCGAGGTGGTTAGCACCCTCAGGAAGGTCCCGGGTTCGAATCCATGGGCCGACTGGGTCTTTCTGTGTGGAGTTTGCATGTTCTCCCTGTGTCTGTGTGGGTTTTCTCCGGGTACTCCGGCTCCCTCCCACCATCCAAAGACATGCTGGTTAGGTTCATTGGTGATTCTAAATTGGCGTGAGTGTGAGTGTGAATGGTTGTCTGTCTCACTGTGTTAGCCCTGTGATAGACTGGTATCCTGTCCAGGGTGTACCCCGCCTCTCGCCCGATGATAGCTGGGATAGGCTCCAGCAGACCCCGCGACCCTTCACAGGACTAAGCGGTTACAGAAGATGCATGAATGAATTGCATGGGTTATAGGTCATGTTACAGGTTCCGAAATGATTGATTTTGGTCTTATTTTTTTACATTAAGATGGCATTTAACAGGGATGCGTAGGCTTTTTATATCCACTGTGGATTGTCCTTGTGTGTCACTGTGACTGAAAAGTGACTGAAAAAAGTGACTGAAAAGTGACACATCCACAAATACAAGACCATTTACCGACATGCTGTACACACAAAAATCCAAAGCATTGTCTTTTTTTACAACCTGGACCTTATTTCTGGCATAAAATACGATCGTTTACTCACCCATATAACTTTGGTGTCATTTGGAGTCGTTCGGACGATCCAGTGGAGCGCCACATATATCCATATAGTGGGAGTGATAGGGGCACTGAAACGCAGCCTCTAAATAAGGATACATATGGATATATGTGGCGCTCCACTGGATCTAAATATCGTCCCAACGACTCCAGATGACACCAAAGTTATATGGGTGAGTAAACGATCGTATTTTATGCCAGAAATAAGGTCCAGGTTGTAAAAAATGGTAATTCCCCTTTAAACACTTTAGCCTGAAAATGGTAGCATATGTTGCTGTGTTAATGTGTGACCATGTGTGTTTTCATGTATAAGTATTAGCAAGGATTTCTTCAGCACATTGCCTCCCTTTCAAAAATAAGTGTGTTGTTTACCAAGTGTTTGCCCTCACATTTTTTACAATGCAGTACGCCTTGATGATTTATGAAAGAATCAAGTGTTTGTACAGTATATATGTATATATATGTATATACCCTTAACTAATTCAGGCTTGCCTTTGATGGAAGAGCTCTGGGACAGTTACCATGTTACATAACCTCTATCCAACACATTTTAACATTTGCATAGTTTACATGCACGTCTTCAACCGTGCTCGCTGTGAAGCAGAAATTTACCGCACGCACGTTTCTGATCTCCCCCTTGACAAACCACTTTGATGGTGATTCGCTTGTCTGTTTGCATTCGCAGCAATTGTCCAGAATCTCGAACAGGTCAATTTTCCCAGCTCGTGTGCATGTGGCGCTTTAGAGTTGTCTCATTTCCTGCCTCAAACTGTCGGGGCAGAATCCAAGATGCCATGGTTTAAATAATTATACCTGAGGAAGTGGCATGATGACTGTGTAGCTGTCACTCAGGCTTATGCTGATTTATATTTATATTTAAGTCTTTATATTTAAATATTCAAAATCTTCTTCGTGTTTCTCTCCACTTTTGTCATATGGTTACTATAGAAACAAAGAGAGGAGGAATGCATTCTGATTTGAGTTCTCCATTGATGACATCTCTTGCCGCCTTTGAGTACAAAGCCAGTATCTGGTTCTTGAATTTCCTTCGGGATCAATAAAGTATCTATCTATCTATCTATCTATCATCTGTGGCGTCAAAAAGAGGTTTAGTTTCTGGGTCTAAGCTGACGAGGTTAACAATATCCACACACACAATACCTACAGTCCAACTGCAAAAAAAAAAGAAAAGTTGCCGGAGTCAAATTCCTTGTATGTGTACATACTTGGCCATTAAAGCTGATTCTGATTCTGATTCTGATTCAAATATGTGGATCAGTTCAGAGGGCAGCAGTTCACTGAATTTAACTCCAAATGCTTTCTCATATGAAATAACACATGATGAAATATTTATGATATGCAAATATGTTTGTTTGAGGCAAAATGCTGCACCACTGCAAAAGGGGTGCAATGTACAGTAGATTTAATACTTATGCTATCAGCTTACTTAAAGCACTACTCCAAAATGATTGATGATTTAATTTGTATAATATTTAAGCAAGTTTGACATTAACCCATTGACTCCTCTCCACACACGCCATTAGCTTGTGTGCCAACCCCATTACAATTCACACTGATTATCGTTGGCATTTAGTTTTACAGTGTTGGTCATCCCTGCCATCTAAAAATAAACACACACCTCTAAACACAAAGTGCAAAAGGATGCTGCTGCTTGAGTTATTCCAGAGCGCATCAAGAGATAAGAAGCTTTCAGAGAGACTAAAGTAAAGTGGATTGTGGTGCTGACTGCCAAATGTATTCAGAAGGAAATATTAGGTTGTTTATGCTGAAAACAATCATAAAACACAAGTGTAAAATAAATGGTTGCACATTAGTTAAAGGTTATTGCCACCACGTTCATTTAAGATATTATGATAGAGAAAACACAAATTTCTTTAGACAACGATCTTTACCTTTATTCTCATGAACTGGCACCTTGAACCTCAATCTGCTGCACCTCTTTTATCGCTTGGAGAGTGCACGCTTTCAGTAAATATCAGCAGCAGATGGTGCAAGGACTGGATACACGTTAGCCAGTAGAAAACTCAGGCTTTGTAGTAGTCTTCAAAACAAACACATGAGCAATGCAGGATGGCGGCACGATGTAAGTCTGGCAGACATAAGTGAGGCTGTTAGAATATGTCTGCATGCCTGAATTTTTAGAAACAGTAGCAGTGACAATTTGGCAAGACAATAAGTGACCGACAATATAAATTATGAGTTTGTTTGTTTTTTTGATCTTAAAGTTTAATTTAAGGCTGAACAAAAATGCTACAGACTTGAGTGAGGCTTTCTCACATTATGTACGTGTGTTTTATTAATTTTTGATTATTAGAATTTGATTTAATTGTTGTTCCATTTATACTTTATTATGTATCACAATAACCTGCCTTTGTGCATCCTATTTCATTTTCTTCTCAGGACCTGAAAGTTGTGGTCTGTTTGTCCCAGTCATGGAGTCATAAGTCTGCAGTTTCATCTGAGCACATAGTTTTCATAGTTTCCTGAGGTGCTCCTTGCATTAACTTTGTTTCAAAGCTTCAACACATTATGAAAGCTCTGATCCCTAGACAGTGGCCTGGCTTCTGATTGCTTTGCTTTCTGATTAGTTATTCAAAGTTATGATTAAAGAGCAAACAAAGTGTACGGTTATTAACAAATGAAAGAAATAAAGGGGCTGGTAAATATGAAACAAGGTTAAGGGGCTGCAAAAGTGGTGTATTGTCTAGAATTTTCAACACAAGTTACTGGAGAGTTAACTCTCCAGTTACTCATTGTTACTCATTCTAACAAAACCTGACTAAAAACATCCATATCAAACCTCTTGTGGGGATGTGTGCATTTTATATGATATTGTAAAACCGTGCATAAATAATCCCAGAGTCTGTGTCACATGGCAACGTGTTTTAAGCTTTTCAGACTGTGGTAGTATGGTGTAATGTAACATGCAAGATAGTCAGGGCTAAATACTGAGGTGGGTGGTGCACAGCAAAATATGTAGTGACTGCATCTGACTTCTCATGTTACTCATACGATTTAAGAACATACAGTTAGATTTTACAGTTAGATATACCCTGGCCAAGTGAACTTCCCTACCCGCTAATTTTTTGTTGCAGAAGGTTGGTCTGGATTCGTTCTGTTCTGCATTTGGCTGGGCTTTACTGTACATGGTGATGGATAGAAGAGGACACATGGAGTCATGCATGCAATCTGAGCGCTGTGGAGTTGAATTAGTTTTGAACAAAATGGATCTGATTAGTTGTAGGACTATCCTATTGCATGCAGAGGTGTTTTTTTCTTTGTATCGGTAGAAACACTCCCCATAATGGCTACTACAGACGATGGGTACGGCCAGTGGAAATTTTCCTCATGGATTGCTTTTGATTGCTAGATCTTGTGATGAGCTGCTGAAGACACAGGAGTCTTAAAAAGAAAAAGAAAAAAAGAAAAAACAGGAACAGCTTGATCAAAGAGAAAAGAGATGACATATCCATCCACCATCTTCAATTGTGAAGATTTCTGTTTCACCAAGATTTATTTATATCGAGCTTTATATCTGCAATCAGGCTCATACAATCTCTCTGTCTTCAGGCCTAGTGAGGGAGAAGGGATGATAATCATGCAGTATCCAAAAAACAAGTTCACACAAGGGCAATTGGACTTGTTGGGTTATATCAGGGTTTTTTTTATTTTATTTTTTTTGATACACCATGTCCTGGTTGACTGAGAACCTTCACAGACATAATCATGCAATGTTTTCACTCCTACAGAGAGAAGAGAAGCCCTTCTACATGACTGGGTCACACACGCTAACACTGAGTCATTACATTCTTAGAAGTATTGTTTCACCATAAGGTCTCGCTGTGAAAGGCCTAGCTGAGGCTCACCTAAAGAAGGAAAATCCCTTCACAAAAACAACCAGACCACAGCCAAATGAACCCAATCTGACAAGTAGAATAACTGAGTCTATACATCCAGCTGTCATGATTACAGCTGCAGCAGTGTATCAAATGAAAATGTAAATGAACTGTATTCCCAGCCCTCACTTCCTTTTGAACAGAAACTGCTACCCTACCTAGAGCAGTTCTTCTGGTGTCACTGAACACTACAATGAACAGAACAGGGCCTTCATTTACTTCCCTTGTCACCAGCACACTCTCTGTCAATTATTAAGCCCTCTGTCAGTAATACGGGAACGTGTTAATAATTTATTCATTCTTGTGAAAGAAATTCTCATTTTTCTGAAGGTCGGAGGTCAGACTCTCCCACAGAACATTACAGGCAAGGACACTTGAATATTCGATGCAGAAACTGGGAGTGGGGACTGATAATTGAGAAAGGGCCGGTGAATAAAAGAAAGGTTAACAATTAAAAGGAAAAGATCATATACATTAACATATGTAAATCTCTCCTCCTCATGATTAGCCTGACATCTGTTGGCTTTTCTTATGTCAATTGTCAGCTCTTCCAATCACTGCTGAATCACTGTTCTCCACTGCTTTCCAAAACTTTCAGAGTGCTATGCTGTCATTGAAGATTCTGCATCAGTGCAGTGACAGAAGAAGAAATAGTTTGCAGCTTACACGGAATAAAAACTGGGCATGGCAGAAGTTAAGAAATATGCCGCGTGACTGGTAAAAATAGTATTTTGAAAATATATCCGGGCCCATTATGGATTTCATGACGTTAGCACAAGCACAAACTGTCTCTATCATCTAACACACTTTTGAAGGAACCACATCAGCACTTTTCACCCCGAGCTAATGTCTGCATCTATTAAAGAGAACAGCGAGCCTCGCTAATCAGCCAAGAACTGAGGAGGTGCTATTAACTTTGCCATCCAACTTAGGAAGAAGGAATCAAGCAGATTTCACAGCTAAGGATCAACAGCCCTATTCGGTTGTAGATATCTGCACTGATTTAGAGCAAAGCTCAGAAGATGGAGTCAGTAAGTGAAACTATTAAGCAGTCTTCATCTTTTCTGTACAGTCTAGTTTGTGATGAGTGCCACGTTCAGGAAGTGCCTTGTCTTTGAGTTAAGTGAAAGTCGTATTTTTCTTGCCTAGAAAACGTAACTACAGTATACACCGATCAGGCATAACATTATGACCACCTTCCTAATATTGTGTAGGTCTACCTTGTGTCTCCAAAACAGTTGTGACTCATCAGAGAATGGACATGGGCTTTCTGAGGGTGTCCTGTGGTGTCTGGCAACAGAATGTTGTTAGTGGGGGCCTTTGGCTCCTATGGGTTGAGGGGAGGGGCCTCTGTGGATCATCCCACAGATACTTGATCAGTTTGGGATCTAGTGAATTTGGCGGTCAGGTCAACACCTTGTGCTTGTTTGTTGTTTTTTTGAGTTGTTCCTCAATGTTTTTTGTATGTGTGTCTGTGTCAGGCTGCATCCTGCTGGGGATGGCTGCTGCCATCAAGGAGTGTCATTGCTATGGGGTGGGGGTGCCTGGTCTGGTCTAGGTGGGTGCTACATGTCTAAGTAACATCCACATGAATGCCACGTCCAAAAGTTTCCCAGCAGAACATTGGATTGTCACAACATGGTCAATGCTATTTATTTCTCCTGTTGGTGGTTTTAATGTTGCAGGTGGTCGGTGAATGTGGTAACCACAATGCAAAATTAGTAGTGTCCAAGACTGAGATGCAATGAGAATCACTGACAGGTGAATCACAATTGTGAGTCAGCCATACTCAAATTTCATGTGGTATTGTTATTAGTCAGATGTTCTGACCTTTAAATCTGACTGGCTGTGGACCACATCATGTCAAGCTAAGGCTACACAGTACATTCCTGCTCATCTCCATGGAATGCCTGAATATTTGCCCTTCGCACACCGCCGACATATATGTAAATCCCTTTTCTGTCGTCTTTCTTTTGGTTTTCTTTACTCTGCTGCAAATTTTCCTTTTTCTTTTATGTTCAAAGAAGGATGCTGACTGTGCTAACTACCCACACATTTTAGCCCATCCACTAACATTAATGCAAGGTGTCAAAAAGCTCCCAGGCCCCTGTCAGAACTGGGTCTCTCTCTCAATTGGATGTGTGTTATTAAAGAGAAGCAATACCCCATTAAAGCAAGGACCTACCCTTAACCATATTCACTTATTGGATAACAGATCGACTTCATTCTACATTCATTCAGCTTGTAAAGTTTTAATGTAAATTGTAATATTTTCTATATTACAAAACAATAAAGAATTTAACAGTTGTTTTTTTTTGTTTTGTTTTGTTTCCTTTGGTTACCAATATTATTATTTCAAGCGAACTAAAATGGGATCAGGCAAATGAGACCTGGTGTGAGGAAGGTTTTAGCATTTTTAGCACCCTGGTGGAAAATAGGTTTAAGGTATGTCTGGTCCCTCAGAGAGAAAAACAGAAGGCAGGAAGGAGACAGTCTCAGCCTTATGGCTTTCTGTGGCACGTCATTAGTCTGCCTAATTAGATAATAATGACTCTGCTTTCCATTACAGGCTGGTGTACTACACACGGCGCTCAGAGCTTCAGACCACCTTACCCATGCCAAGACAAGTCAGCTCAGCTGACAAAGTAGTTCAGAGATTGCTTGCTCTCTCAGCTGCCTCTTTTATGTCTCTGTGATTACACACTAAATCAGTCCTCTTTTCTTTTTTTTGCGTTCTCAGCTGCTGTCAGGGTCAAGCTGAAACGCTGTTCTGACAGAAGTGGAGGCACACAGCTCATTTGCAGCTATTCCTGGTGTTGTGTGTAATGTACAGTATGCGTTCACAACGAAAGGATGCGAGGAATGCCACACAGGGTTTCTCAAATACTTTGTACTTCTTGAGCTAATACTTTAATTCTTCAGAACATACACGGCATTAAAGTCGCATCAAGATAAATAAAAAAGCAAGCTGTAGTATGGCCTACTGCGAGCATAGCAAGACACTCCATTAGTGTATCTACAGCAAAGCTTTAATCTTTAGTCCCACTTTTATACCATAACTCACAATGACGAATATTCAGAACTTCATACAATAAGTATTCCAGCCCACATAGATGATTAAGCTCTATTGTGCAAACGATGAAAACCTGTCCAAAAAGTTTAAGTGGGTTTTCTTTACACAGTATCCCTGCCTTTGTCTCATTTTAAACAGCAAATTCAGACAGGGGGTTTGAATATATTTTTAGGGGTTTTAAAAAGTTCTATTTGAAGACACATAAATCTGGGGCAACACAAATTCAGAGTTGTTATCAATGCACGAGTGAATGTAGGGTGAAAAGAACGAGGATTGCCGGTGATTATGGATCTCTGGAGTACTTTTGTGTGTTGCTGAAAGCAAATGAACTCTTAACCCAAAATTCTAGTAGAATTTTTCATGAAGGTTCCCAAACCAGCATTCATGTACTCTGTCATAATCGCATCAGAAAAAAAAAAGTCAAGGGAGAGTATGTCTGGGTTAAAGCTTCACATTTTATGCATCAAGTCTGCAGTCACATTTACAGATACCAATCATCCAAGGCCGTTTTACATGCTGCAGGCAATAGATTACGTTTACTGCACAAAACTCAAAATTCATTGCCATTTTAAATTTAGAGCCTGTTCAGACCTTAAGCTCCGATCTGGGCTATCCGATCTCAAGTGGCCAGCTTTAGGTACGTGTGTTCAGACCTGGCATTAACATGCTTCTCCAAATGCGTTTCCAGATCCAAACTCAGTTTTGCGCTCTGTTTGCAAATAAACCCAGACATCATCTAATGGTGGTTGTCTCTAATGGATCTCTGCTGCTGCTCCAGAACCAAGAACAGAGCTGTTTTATGTGTGTGCGTCATGACTTTGTCACACACGTTAAGTTACTATTGATCTCCACCCTAATGTTAGTTAGACCTGCACAAAACTAAGATTATAACTCCAACCCTGGAACTTTCTATACACACTGTAATATCCAGTAATAAAGGTAAATAAAGACATCGGAGATTGAGGAAATACTAAACTTAATACATTAACATGACCACATCAATAATTAATACAGAATCACACTCATGTACTTATATTAATTACGTTCATTTGTAAATTGTTACTTAGATTTATTTATTTTTAGTTAGTTAACCGGTACAAGGACAGAATGTTTTCAAAGGCTCTCAACCCTCTTTTCCCGGTCTTTAATGTGGCTCAGGACGCATTGCGTTCACACTACCAATGTGGGATGTGGACACATGTGCACACATGGGAGCCAGACCACCTCCAAATGTGGTCAGAGATCGGATTCAATGCTCCTGGGGGTGTTCACACCTGTCTTTTACATGCTCGGATCACCCAGATCTTAATGCAAGGTCTGAACAGGCCCTTAGTAGTTGATTTGGCTTCAAGTGCAAAGAAAATATAAACAGAAAAGTCATTTCATATTTGTATGCAATGCCTGTGGTCTTAGTTAAATCCATATTGCAACAATACTGAACAGCCAGACTTATTTCAGGACTTTTTACTCATTTTACAGTTTATGCTGAAATGGTTATCTCTGGTTAGGTGACCAAAGACTGCTGGATTGCATAGAAGTGGGAAAGTACCTCACAGCTTGAATAAGGGCATCAGGGACAGCAGTCTTTAACATTTTATCTTTACGTAATATGATGAGCACAGTGTGTTAGTACAACATGTTCTGTGCTATTCCTGCTATTGTTAATCTGAAGATCATTTATTAGTAGACTGTTACATGCTCCATCCTGTAACAATTCTTTGAACTGGAACAGTATTTGTGCAGCGACTGATGACATTTTACTATTCAGACAGGAATACATACTGAGAAGAGCACATGGTGTATTGTGTTCTCTCTCTCAGGTGAAGCTGATCCAGCTTGATCAGAAGAATTCAATAAATTGAGGGAGGAAACTTCTCTGTCCGTCTCTCCTTCTATTTGTGCAGCGACTGATGACATTTTACTATTCAGACAGGAATACATACTGACAAGAGCACATGGTGTATTGTGTTCTCTCTCTCAGGTGAAGCTGATCCAGCTTGATCAGAAGAATTCAATAAATTGAGGGAGGAAACTTCTCTGTCTGTCTCTCCTTCTTCCAGCCATGACGGGAGGCTGTGGTTTTTATTAGGGTTCTTGATTTGTTGTGTTTGATGGGTCTGGGGGCCTTATTTTTGATTAGGTGTAGTATTGATGAATCATTTAGCAGGGAGACACCAGATCCTACGACCCTTTGTAGGCTGCCATGAGGGGCTCCGCTTCTTTTAGTTGTTCTGATTGGCCCATCAAGCTCCACTTTTGTTGTCCATGATGGTTATTTTTTTGTTGTTGTTGTTAGAAAATCAAAGATTTATTGCAACTTTCTGTTTGTGTTAGACCTCTTTGTTGAGAGCCCGTAAGGGGGTAAGTAAGAGGTTGTCACATAGGTCATGAGTAATTTGGGGTGTAGGTTTAGTCTTGCACCTTCAAACACGAGTAAAATGATGTGCTCAGAGAAGCTAACAAGGTGAACTGCTGGACTGGAAACGTTGATGTGCTTGGGTCTCTTGATGTAATTTCTGAGAATGGCTGACCCGGCTGACTGAGCTCTACTCATGCTCTACCCCACTGAACATTAAAACTGTTCTCTTATCCTATAGGTGACATCACAGAGGTTACAGGTTACAGTTACAGTTGTATACAATCAATGTTTCTACTTCACATTACCACGTAATGTTAATGTGACCTTGGCTGGTTTTTCAAGATCATTTATTAAAATGAATAACACAATATATGTTCACAAAAAAAAAATAATAAATGCAAGTGTGACCACTTCTGCGTTGTGTATTCATAGTAAATGATTCATAACTGTACTTGTATGAAGTGCTGGACGGAGTGCTGGTCTGGTAAGAGCTGTTTATTCATAAATTAAGAAACTGAAACCTCACATACACTCACATGCCAGTAGATCAAATGCACCATTGAAAACAAATGTATTCTTATATAACAGTCCTGCATTAGAATAGTTCCTGAAGAAAAATACGTGATTAAAATTTAGTTACAATCTTAAATTTTAACATCAGTTCAGTTGCTTTACCTCTTTTCACTGTGCTGGGATATTTCCGACGATGTGGGTCAGCAAAGCCACTGGGACAAATTTGAGTTTAACACCATGAAGGGTAGAATAGTTTAGAAGGAGCTGTGTCTCCTCGGGCGAGGTCTGCACATTCGTCTTTAAGACTTTTCCGCTTTATTGCCCAGTTGAAATCATTTGTTAGAAAAGTAACCAAAAACGAATCGAATGCAATAAATTATTACTTTGACGAAGTTTATACTTACATAAGTTATTTCATTTTTAACTAACCAAATAGTAGTACGTTCCCAACATGTTTTAGTAAGGCTACATATTCAAGGTGAAAGAATAGGCTGCCACTCTAATTATACAGAGATAACATGTTTTAGTGTTTTTAACACATTTAAGGCTTTACAACATAAAATACATCAACTGCACAAACCCAATATTAGTTTTGTAATTAGCGGCAGATATTATCGGTCTAGATATCATATTAATGAACAGAAATAATCTGATGTATAGACGGAACAGGTGGGAATTCTGATGCTCCATACTCATTTTGATTATGTGTGTGAAAGGAACTTCAGAAATAAAGATCAGTACTAACACTTTTCTTTAAAGTCTCCTTCATGTTTTCTATGGAACGTCACACTTCTTGGGAACGCACGTCACACTTCTTGTCAAATCCAGTCAGGCATGCTACAGATTAAAGGCTATCCAGTGCTTTAGCTGCACAGTCTATTTGTGAAAAAATGAGTGTGGGATTAATATGTGTCGTGTTGACGCATGCAGTATTGATGCATTCAGAGTCGGTGTTTGTGACAGTTGAATGGCGCTTTTTCTGCATTATACAACCAAGTCTATAGCTACTGTATACTGGCAGTGCTGATAGGCCTCTTTTCATCCAATGAAACAAGTTTATAGCCTATTCAGCAGGCTTCACACTTTAATCCTTTCTTTTGTGGCAGCCATACTGTATACAGTACCACTCTGATTATATATGTGGGGAATGCATGAAGAAGCGGAGCAGGTTGAACATAACAGATGCTTTCTGACTGTCTGGAAAGTATGGAGAACTCACATGTCCAGTGGTGATAAGCTTTCAGGTGATTTGAATAAATCTATCAGAAGAATTAAACTGTAAGTGAAAAATGACTACTTTGGAGAAAGTGATAATTCACTCTGGGGAGAGGTCCCTTGGAATGGGTTATAAATAAGCTTCCATGTCACAGGCTCTACAGTAGCTGTGTGGCAGTGCAGGTGTCCTATCCTAATCTATGGGAAATGGTATTTGTTAAAGGCCAATAACACTGAAAGGACAGTGATATTAAAAATAATGTACTTATCCAAACACATGCTGCTTGTAAAATGCAAAATAGTGGCATAATTATGAATGAAACTTCCTAATTCATAGCTTCACTTTTAGATAGATAAGAGATTCTCTTGTTTTCTCTAAGCTTCAGGCCTTATCTGTGGTCACAGTTTTGTGGAAACTTACTGTTGCATGGTTTATAATCACTGGCAGAGGTGAAGTGAAAGGTTCACACAGAGGTCAGGAAGGATGCTTGAGTGGGGTCACACATTTTCTTATCGGTTCATTTTGGTGCCACACTTGATGAAATTCACTTTCCTGAGATATCACATTTAAGAGAACGGGACAGTTGTTCATATGTTTGCATCCATTTAATCAGGGTATTCATTTGCATTGTTGTCAAGTTAGCATTAAAAATGTTCTCATCCTAGCTATTGACTGACAAAACCAGAATTGCTAGTTAAATACAACATGTAGTTTGCGCAGTAAAACACAAAATGCCTGGCCACCCTCTATAATATCAGTGAATATTAAGCCAGTCCATATGTGTTTATGTTGTAATATAAAACTGTGGAATTGTGAAGAAGTGACTTAAAGTGAATCATCACCGATAGTCACTAGGCATCTTTGGAGAGAGAGAGCGATCTATAGAGGTGTGCCTGCATGAATTGACATGTTTGGTCTGGAGTGAGAGACAGTCTATCTTTAGGTTCTTAGTTTGATCCACCCCTCGCTCCTCCCCAGCTCCTGCTGACTACTGCCGCCTGGAAAACAAAACAAAATTCGGCTACGTTCATCTCATAAACAGTCCAAGCACAATGCACACAATGCAGCTGTTATCTCCTCCTCCTCAACTTAAAAAGACACACCATCAGAGAGAACTTCCACACTTTAAACTCTAGAAGATTACTGAGGAAATTCTATTAAAATTAGCATTCAAGCATGCCCTCAATGTAATTGTTGTATTGAGTGAACGTAGTCAGTATGTATGTAGCTGCCCCCGATGTAATGACTTAGTGTCACATCATTCACAACTGTAAATATTCATTAGGAGGATCCAATTACCATTTCAAAGCCAGTGATAGATATTACAGAGTAATATGGGACAACAGAGGCCATCACTCCAAATCAAAACAATTTAAGGGGTTGATTTCCTAAAATGACTGCCAATTCAGCCGAGGAAATGAATGTTCTGCTCCAGCGACCTGGGAGCACAAAAAATTAGACTTCTTGTCCATTTGGAAGAAAAATTCCCTGTCTCTGGGCGACAAATATAACCTCGCCTTCCTGGTAAACAGGAGGAAAAAAGGAACCGATCTCATCATGCAATCAAACAATCAATCATAACAAGACATGAGAGAGGCAGTGATCATTACGCACACAATTCAAACATTTCAAAAGCAGTAAATCATAGCAAATCACCCCAGCTGACAGAAAGTCATCCCACCCACTGGCAAAATATTTTGGTCAGTGTTTTTCTATTTAAATGCAAATTAGGTAACAGGATTCTCACAGAAAAGAGTCCCTGACCAAGACGATTAGTTTAATTAAATATTTTATATGTAAAAGAGGTGGGACTGCATGTGGCACCAAGGAAGTTTGGGCAAACAGCAGCAAATGCACAGACACTCTCAAAGATTTCAGTCCTGGTTTATTTGGCTGCATTTTTAGTTACTGGTGGTAACAGCAAACACAGTTTAATACTATAGGTCACAGAATTCTGAGGGCGGTTAAACAAACTATTGAGGTTTTAATGAAGAAGTCAGACAATAATAAACGTTTTCTGCTTCTGATTTAATGCTGCACATGACATAAGTTTATGAACAGCACAGGACACGGCGAGAGGAGATGGTTACCTCTCGGAGAAGTTAAAAATCTGCAGCTCTTCATCTAATAGCTTACTGTGGCTGCTCCAAAACATTTCAGACTGATCCACTGTCAAACAATCACCAAAGTTAATATTGTCTAATTTTGTAGACACATTTTTAATGAGTAGTAATCTTACAGAAAAAAAAACTCGTCTTTTGCAAGTTAAAACATTTTTAACTTTTTAATTCAATACTTTTTTTGTGTGTGTGTCACTACAAACACCCAGTTCATAACAATGATATCTATAATTATCAGAACAGTTTCATCAGTGGACCATGTGTTCAGTTCAGTTTATTATTTTTTTCACTGTAACTAACCTGGAGTGCACAGTAAGCCTAATTTTATGAAATGCCACAAGAGCAAGCACGTTTAATGTCACAGCTAGAAAGAACATAAGAAACAACAGGCAAGAGGGGATGAATGAACCAGTACATACTGTCTCTGGCGTTCCCCGCCTGTTTGCTGATGAGATATTAGCATTCATATTTTGTTTCAAGTGGGAGGAGAGCATGGCGACGCCTGCAGAGCGTGAAGTTTTCCTGCCTTGCCAGCTTCCCCCCTGCTTTTGAAAACTTTCCTCTCCTGGATCCCTTGGAGATGTAATTACTGTGCAGCCGACTTGTAAGACCCATAGTCCCAGGAATGCATCTCCCTTATCGACCATTCCTGGCTGTTATTTTTAACAGCTCACATCAGAAAATCACTTTTATGCAGGTTCCCTTTGCTAAAATGTCTACTGCTTACAATCGGATGGGGAAAAGACAATCAAAATAATATTTGGCCTGAGTTGTGACATCTAAAAAGTAACATTATGGCCAAGAATACATCCTGGATGGATGGGATGGATCCCAAGGATGGATCAGTTGATCAGATCGATCGGTGATGCCATGCGTCGCCATGCATAATGTTTCAGCTTTCATTTTCCCAGCAATGAGCAGCTGACACAGTCCCTTTAATGGCGCTGCAGTCACTACAGAGCTGATTCTCTAGTAATTTGTGCCTTCCAGGGCTCATTGGTTTGATATCGAGTTTTATAATTCTGCAAGTGATACAATGACAGTGGAAATGGATTGTTCTATCCTCTGCTATGTAACTACAAGAGACACCACGCCACTTTCCTGCCTGCTGCTGTTCCTTTCAAGTATGTTACATTCTGCTCTTAGATAATACATTAAAAAAATGAATCTATTAATCTTAAAAAGTCAGTATGTGTGTAGACTGAATGCATTTCTGCGGGTTGTCAGTCTTCGTGTTTCATATATTATTCTCAATAAAACTTAATAATAAAACAACTCAATTCAAACCTAACCCGGACTTCCTGTGCACGCTCTGACATCACGCAAACTAACGTCTACTATATCACATCACAAATGTTTTCTCTCCCTCTGAACGCTACAGAATTCTTCAGAAATTATTCATGGTGTTGCTTTTGCTGATATGAATGTGACTTGCGCCACCTAAAAGCTCCGATGCATGTTTTATTAATAAAGCGTGCAAAGTAGAGCCGTCCAAGGCTGCGAAAACTGTGCCGAGCAAAAACAGGCACTCATTTAGTGTCAGTTTACATGATGGGGATGCAAGGAACACACCGCTGCGATGGGTGCATTTTTAGCGGCGCTCAATCAAAATGCAGAATTCAGACAAAAGGCACTCTTTTAATCCTGGACGTCATCAGAATATATCATTTCATTTTGGAATAAGGTAGGAAGCTCTTTGAAGACAGACACACACAGCACTAGAAGGAGGTTTGCAGTGTGTTCCTTGATCTTTCAGCTTACATAATATAATTAAGCATTTTAAGCTGGCATTATTGACGCAAGCACTGAACGCAGCAGAGTCATGGAGGGGAAAATCCCATCAGAGTACCCCGCCCCACAGCCCCACGGCCCCACACCCAACACACTCCTCCGTTTTCCTGCTCAACATATGCGGACTGATAACAAGTAAAAAAGTCTTTCTTGCATCGATTGGTTTGTTCCACAGATCTCTGCGCTCGTAGGCCTGACAGCCTGACATCCTACAGAGAAAAAAAAAGCGTGAGGAGGTTGCCTTTCAGATATCGTTCACAGGCAAAGCGGGACAGCAGTTTAAGTGGAGCGAATACACAGACTACGGGATCCGTTCCATTTGATTATTGTGCCGTTTGAATAATTTACCACAAATGCAGAATTGCTGGTGGTAGTGGGTGGAGGCGGAGTATCAGGGATAAGTGAAGGAAGATGAGGAAAAAATAACTGTGCAAATCAAACCCTGAGTGCTGAATTTTAAAAATGAAATGCATTATTCATGACTAATCACTTCTGGCAGTGATTGCGTGAACGCAAATTGCAAGTGGTGGTGGAACTGACAAACGCGCAACAAACACACGCACAGTTAAGATGTAAATACTTCTATTAAACCACCAACATACATGAGGTGAAGGAGAAATAATCACAGGTACTCTAGCTTGACTTTTGATTTACAGAGACTCAGCAGGGGGGCTGGACAGGCTCCTTATCTATGAAAGAACAAATGAGAAGAAGACTAACAAACTGCAGGAGACACTGAGAGTTTAATGCATATGCATTTCTGGTCCAATAAACAGCTTTCCAGTAAAAAGAAAACAAGAAGAATATAAATCAGTATCCAAGCACACTTTTCCAACATTTTCACCAACAAAATATTTACATAATACTAATCTCTTTTACCAAGTGCCTGCTGAAGGAAACACTGAAAAAGCAGGTTTGTGTACTCTGAATGCACAAATAATTATGGTAAACCCTAAAAGATTAAAATCGGATCAAGGCTATAACTTATGTATTTAATTTCTTTTAAATTGTGGGTAAAGTCTTTCTTTTGTTCTTCCGTCACTTGTTGTTATATTTTTTACTGGTCTGTCAAATAGGACATCACAAAAACACAGGAAAGCAGGGTTAGTAAAAAATAGAACGAAGTGTGGCAATTATTTAAGTGGCTATTATTTTATTAGTTTTTACTTCTGCCTCCTCAAACTCTATGTTGCCAAAGAGTTGGTTGAGCGGTGTTTTAACGTTTTAACAAATTTGAGAGTTACAGGTCACATAAGTAACTGGCCTTCATAGCAGCATGTCAAAAATATTGCGTGTCAATTCAGGCGTCCTCTTCCCATCAGAGCTGTGGCTGATACGTACCTACTGCAGAGTTATTTGACCTGGAAATGAATACCAAGTGTGCCCTTTGCCAATGAAGACAAAAGACAGATGTTTTAGGATTAAGAAAGACCACAGTCTTTAATAATACTGACTAAATTGTCTGAATTGCCATTTAAAGCTGCACTTGTCAATTGTTTAATATCAATTTTGGATCAAATGACAAATGGAGTTTCCCTCAGCCTGTGGACAGAAAGACATATATATAGATCTATATATCTATAGAACTATATATATCAAAATAGCTCTTCCTGTCTTTTTCCACCTCAGGGCTCTCATCAACCATTTGCAGCTGTGTGATAAGTGTTAAAAGGCTTTATTTGACGCATTTCTGCTTGTGGACCTCATTAGAGCCTTCAAGAACAATACTGCAAGCAGCAGTGAAAAGATGGTTAACAAAGACAACTATTCATATGCTTTACCTCCACATATACAGTACACATATACATAGGGGGCTAATGGAGCAGGTGGGTTGGGCCCAGGCTCAAATGGCATCAATCCAGGCTGGCAAGAATGAGTTGAGGTTCAAAGAAAGCACAAGGTAGACTGATGTGGAGCATTAGCTATAATTGATGAAGATAGCAGAGCATTTAGCTGCTGAAGATTCATCCAGTGCCTTCACTACCACTGGAGACCAAGGCAGACCTGATAAAGACTCACATGTGTCTGTTAACCAGAAACATGACAGAAAAAAAAAAAAATAAAGTGAAGATACAGCTTTAATACTGCTTTAGTAGTCATAAATTGATGATTTATTGTTTTGAAGATATATTCAAAAAAATCTTAGATAAAAAAGGCATTTTTAAAGCAATTTATTTGTCTGTTTAGGAGACATGTTTGGTTGTAAATATTAGATCTACCCAGATGTATAGTGAGAACATTCAAATAAATGAAATAATGTGACAGTTTGGTACAATTCAGATTCCCTGATGGCATAAATCACTCTGTATCGTAAACACTGCAGCACAAACCTCCAGACGACCTCATGACAATGATGGAAGACTTGTTCAGAAAGTTTAAAGATTAAACCTCAACTTGTAGCACCCAGGACAGCGAAATGAAGTCCCTATCTGTGGCTAATATGTCATGGTTTGATTGTCAGTATTCTAAGTAATGCGTGGCAGTACTGGTGGGGCGGTTGAACCCTGAGGGGTATAAGGGAACTATTTTCAGCTGTGAAGATGCAGAGCTTGCAAATGTGTGAATGCCCATGTCACATGTCAGGGAAAATTAAATGCTGTTGTTACTAAAGACAGAACTGTCAAATATGGAAAGATGTTTATGTTCTGAAGGCTTGAATTATGATTTTTGTACAGATTGAATTTATAATAAACCCTGACAAGATGTTCTTTTCTGTGCAACAGTAGCCTGCGTACAGCCAGACTCAATTCTTTTTAGAATATGAGTCTTGAGGATTTCATTATGGGACGTGTTTCAACCAATACAGAGAAAAATGGACAACCTCCAAATGCAATTGGATAGTCCCACAGCCCATCACAGCCAGCTTCCACACTGCTGAAATAGCAGAACTCAGGAGGTTTACTTTAGAAAATTAAAAAGAATTCCAGGCCTTCTTCTCATGTGCAAATATTGACTGATTACCAAGAATGTTTGTCATGTAATGCTCCTAGTAAAAACCCATTTTGGATTCATAAAAAGATGCTTATCTTCAAATGTCAGTTTAACACAGAGGAGTCAGAATCATTTAGCCAATTCATCAGAGAGGAAATTACACAATTACACAACAAGATGTGACCAGACTGAGAAAAGGCGTGGAGGCAACCTGTGATACTTTATCATAAGATGTGTTTCTTAACTAATCTTATCATGTTCTTTACCCCCTGTTGTGTCGTGCCACTTCCAAACTGCATGTGGCTGCGGTGCAAAGGGCAGACATTTACATATGGATATTAAATTGCATTAATCATTCCGTTAGCGGAAATGTTTGATTTATGACGAGTGGCTTTTATGTTAAAGATGGTAGGAATTGTTCATCAGCAAACAATTCAACCTCTCGGTGGTGTTTTTTTGCAGAGGGCACAGGGGATAAAGAGAGGACGGGGGGTGTACGTGGTGTAGTGGGGGGTTGAATAATTAACAAAGCCTCATGGGAGGGCTTTGCATACATGGCGGTGGGGGCCGTCCGCAAGAGAGAAATGACTACCTCATTCGTCATTCATGGAAATGGTCCGCTTCCTCCCCAGTCGTACGGCTCCAGTCTAAAAATACTCCAGAGGTCATTTGCCAGGCTTATTACGATCAATATTTCTTCCGTGCCCCCCTTCCACACGCACAGCCGCTCCCAGGTGGGATGCTACGCAGCACAGAGGGAGTCCAGTCTCTGTGTGAGTGAAGCACATGAGGGTCGGATCTGAACGACAAGCTGTGACAGGAAACAGATTGCTGGTTTGACATAAGAGAGGTTAAAGGGGTTTTCCACGTTACAGCCTGGGTTAGACCAATATATTGGTTTGTTAAAAGGTGACAGGGCAGTGCTGAATAGCGATTAGCAGAGTAACAGCCAGTCAATGCTGTCTGCGCCTATACAACGGAAGTGAGGATTTGGTTTGACTTGAGAGTGTCAGGGGACTCCGTGAGTAGGCTCCAATAGCTGTTAACCTGTGTGCTTGGAAAGTTTCAGCACTGATCTAAATGCTGCCGCTGAATCTAAAGAGTCTGGTTCATTCATGGAAACAGCACAGATGCTGCTGAAAAATGAAACCTAAATCCACTGGTGAGTGCAATTTATGAAGGTGTAGGAGTGCTGCTGTCCTACGGGGTTTCATTTGTGTGCAGGTGGCTGTGCGGTAATTGGCATGTTTGCAATAGGAATCACACAGAGATAATTGTCCTGGTGTTGGTTGGTTATGTTTCCCGACGTGACTCCGCATGCTGCCCTCCGCTCTCCGCTTATGTGCATTTGCGATGCACCGAGCCTCAGAACAGAGTAATTGTCTGAGTTCAGGGTCACTGAGGAAGCAGCAGGGAAGCTGGTGTGGCTAGTGGGAATTCTAATGTATTCTGTGGTCTATATATACAGTACTGCCTCGATGGCTTTGCTGAAAAATCTCACCAATATCCTTCAGTTCAAATGAGGATGTGGTGCACATTCAGTGTCTTCCTCGGTTCATTTCCCAGACCTATAGAAGGAAGGGTGTTTAATACATTTGATGTCATGTAATACTGTCATCAGCCAGTGTATTGTGGCTCAGAGGTGAACTCTGTGGACTCTCAGCGGTAAGGTATTACAGCAGAGCAGAGGTCTTTCCTTTCTGTCTGCAGTGTGCATGTTCCTGTGCACTCCTGGGTTACCCACACGCCACAGATTTTGCACTTAAGTCTGTTCCACACAACATGCAGCCATTTAAGTCAAATTTTCTTTTCCTTCAACGTACTTCAAGAGGCAGTCGACTCTTCTACCGTGTATACTATGATCCAATGGCACACAGCAGACCCTGTAATCGGTGATCCAACTGAGATAAATGACCGTCCACAGTAATACGCAGTTCAGAGAAACATATTTTAAAAAAAAAAATTCTTTAAAATTCGTAAAAGAGCTTAATTTGAAGCTTTTCTGGTGTATATGTAAAAAGTTATTTTATTTTTTTTTAAATACAAAATAAAAACTACCTGTAGGTCCCCTGAAGGTCATTCTCATATCAGTCTAAGTTGGTGACAGAAGATATCATTAAATAATATTACAGTTTAAAATCCTTTCGGTGTAACCAAGCTCATACTGAGAGCTGGATTACTATTCTATTCATAGAAGAGAAGCTCATGTGTTTATGTTCAGTTCTTTTGTGTTCTATTCGTTGACATTGTTGTTGTGGTTGTAGAGTGTGTGTCTTTCCTTGATGTCAGTGAATGCACCACGGGAGAGACGTAAGTTATGGTAGAGCTGAGAGTTTGCAGAGCGAGACCTGCATACTACAAGTGTCACACTGACGGTGTTTATGGTGTTGCCATAGGCTACGGCCGACAGTAGAGCGTGTTCAAGCTTCAGTTACCTTGCAGAAAAGCCACCGTAGCTTCTTTTGTGTGAATCGCTACAATATGTTTTCAGGTCAAGAATATAGATTTCACTGCTGCAAAGCATTACTTTCTACTGTATATGTGATGTCATTGACTAGTCAACTCAGGCCTAAAAGCTATATTAAAAGATGGGCCAACAAGAGGTAAAATATTATGGAAACACAACAAATCTCTGAAAGACATTATTTTTGTGAAAAGCTCTTTCATAACTTGTTTTGAAACTGAAATATCTCTGTATGAATTAGTTGGGACCTTGTGAATGGGGACTGAATGGATTCAGGCCCTCCCATTCCACACACAGGCATCCAGACGTTGATCTGACCAGAGCAGTTACCTCTTGCTCGGATTTCTTTTGAGAGCCAACAAAGTGGCCCACTGGGGCTCTCCCTCTACAGCATTATGAATACGAGTGATCCCATTTAGGCCATTTCCCTGGGGACGCCACACAAACTGTAATGCTCCGCTGAGCATCTGGTGTAAGTGAAATGTTAGCCCTGTGACAGACAGTCCTCTGCAGAGCCTCAATTTCACAACAGCATCTTGCGCTGTGTGCTTTTCTGCTGAGAGCCTCCAAAACCCACAGCTCTTACTCATTTACTCTTGGAACATTTTTAACAAGTCAAATGATTCTTTACTAAATTTTACTTTGTGTACTGTTTTATAATTCAAATTATTTCTGAGGTGCAGACATGTTCAGCATGTTACAAGTCAAAGTGAATATTAGATTTGGACCAAGCAGTTTTTCTTGTTGTTCATTTTGAAACAAAATTCGTTGACATGATCAGCTTTTTAGCACCCGATGTTCCATGAGGATAATGTCAGTTAGCGTAACTGCCCATAGTGGTGATCATAAAAGGAGGAAGGTTGCGAGAGGTCCCTGCATAAGATAAATATTTAATAGAGATTTTAATAAAAGTCTTAACAAGATGAATTATTGAGCGGATGAGTCTCAAGTGAACTGCACCCAGAGCTAAACGGGCGTATGGTTAATTATTTAGACACCCCAAAAATACTCTAACAAGTTGAATGACCTCCTGACTCTTTTCTTGAATCCTTCATCGAAAGGCGTTAGCGGTCGAGTATTGATTCAGGATAAAGCCAAGAGATCGATCTAGTTGTTTTAGAAGATGGAAAGTGACAGGACTGCAGGGTTTTTTGCAGTGCAGAAATTGTGTGGGAACAAGTGCCCTTTAAGTTCATACTGAGATGGAGACTTAGATATTGGGGTATTGATCCTTGACATTTGACCGTCCATATGCTTGCCGGACTCCTTCAGAAGTACAGGCATAAACCATTCAGTGCCCTTTATGTGGCTTCAAGGATTCTAAAAATGTTTGGGCGAAATCTATATTTGCATCTATCTATACTGTAAAGAACTTTGCACCAAAATGTTTAGGTCTTGTTTTTTTTTTTTTAGTTTTCTCTGCCTTAATGTAATCAAATATAAGTGAAAAAAATATATAGATATAGATATAGATATAGATATTTCCGAGTATCTCTACCAATTTAAATTCTACAGTTCATATGTGGGTCACATTCAGTGTGTAAGGTCACAACTGGTAAGGCTGTTCAGGATGGAGGTTTTGTTAAAGGCGACACATTTCTGTATTTAATAAGAGATGGGTTATTTATAATCTGGTTTATATTCCAGCAATGGGTACAACAAGTGCTGTAAAATGCTGCACCATCATAGCAGTAGCTCTAAGCGAGAATATGATACTGACACCGCCTCCACAAATGGATTAGGTCAAGCCAGTTCCATTTAAAGGGGAGTGGGTCAGGGGTAGACACAGAGAAGACCTTATAAGCAGTGTTTTGAGCTCAGGAAGAGAACATTATAATACAGTGACTAGTTAGTAATCCAGTATTTAGTGCTGATTTAGTTTCTGCCTCATACAAAAAAGTCCTCTAATCGCTAATGTGTGTTTATGTTGCAGCTTTTCAAATAAGAGTTTATTTTGATATAGATGCATTTGATGGATATTTGGTATTGAGAATCTTATAGATTCAATCGTATTACAGAAAACTAAATCATGCATCACAGCAGATCATTTTAGAATAAAGATTGAATCTTGATTTTACATTTCATATGTTTTTTTGGCCTATAGGAATGTTACACTTTGATTGTTTAGTCAAACATGTAATATAGATTTTGTTTTTGCAGTAGGTTGCATGCCATAGGACCCTTCAGTAGTGAATCAATGCAATAATTTCCACTTCAGTTCCAATTTTCCTTTGTGTATCCATACTGTAAAGTGCCTACATTTTTAGGTTTTGTTGTTTTTGTGCTTTAATGTCACCAAACAGAAGTAAAAAAATATCTGCGCTATAGTTCCTTGTATCTGTACCATTTTCAATGCTGTAGTTGGTGTGCTAATTCAGGAGAAACTGCAGTGAGTCATATTCAGTAGGTGAGGTCTAACTACTGTAACGGTCGTTCAGGCTGAAGGTTTTGCAGTTTTCTGTATAAAATAAGAGATGGGTAATTTTTAGGCTGGTTTATGTTCCAGAAATGGGTACAACAAGTCCTGCAAAATGCCAAGCAACCATAGCAGCAGCTCTATGGTCAACCATGTTTCTTTTTGCAGTACTGCTTGGCATGGAACCTTCCAGTAGTATTGTACATAATTATATTCATTCATTCATTCATCTTCTGTAACCGCTTGTCCTGTGAAGGGTTATGGGTGGGCTGGAGCCTATCCCAGCTGTTATCGTACACCCTGGACAGGTCTCCAGTCTATTGCAGGTCTTAAATAATTACAATCATATTCAATTCATTTACAGTTTTCTTTCTTTCCTTCTTTCTTCTTGAGACTGAGTCAAAGGGTTGTAAGCATTCATAGCTGAAACTGTTTAAGCATCAACTGAGTAGTTGAATAACTCCCCCTATCAATTGGTAAAGGAGGAGTTCTTCGTCAAAGTACCTCAGCAGAATGCCTAAAAGTGGAATGAAAACATCTAAGACGCATTAACAAGAAAGCCTTTAAGCTCAGCAGCTCTCCAGGTAAAGAGTGGATGGCAGCAAATAAAGACCAGTCAGGTCCCTGCAGATACTTTATATATTTTTTATTCTTGATTTAAGTGAAACCAGTGAAAAAACTGCCACTTTAAAATGGTGCAGCTGCATAGTGCCCTTTTGATTATACTGAATATATTAAAGGTGCACAACTGATACATTGACAACTGTTCAAAAGATGGTGTGCAGTGTGAAGAGTGTCACTCATTGTGCCACACAGCAAGAATTACCACCAACTCTCTGGTCCATCTTCACTCTTCATAAAGTGCGGTTATATTTGTGCTGCTTTTATATGCTACAAATGTGTACAGTGTACTACTTTCTATAAACCATCCAGGTTCAGAATTCCTGAGTTATCGATGTAGAAAAATTCACATTATAGCGGGTTCTACTCCTATTTGGAACCACACTTTGTGCATATAAATGAGTTCAAATTTGTTTTTTTTAAACGGCATCAGACAGACGCTGTGATCAGCCAAGAGTGTCCCACGCTGGGCAATTGGTGAACGGCTTCAGAAATGCTGATCGGAGCACCCCTAATTCATTTTGTTCACCACTCAAAATCCAGCAGCTAGCTGTTTCCACTGACACAGCACTGATAAGCCCACTGTATGCCAACAGTCCAGTGGGAAACAGTACACACATATACACTGCTCTGAATGTATATGTTGTTCTGTGCTGTGTCCAAGAGCACTTTTAGCAAGAGGAATCCCAAATGCCCAGCTACCAAAGTGATTAGAATTCACAAACGCACTTTCAATTATCAGCCCCTTTTGTTTATGCCGACATAATCAATAATGCCATTACTTTTCAATTAGCTGCAATCATGCTGAGTTTATTAGATTAACACCACAATAATCTGCCTCAATAAAATCGGGCGATCCTTTCTGAAAGTCAAGGGATGTACCTGCCTCCTGCAATCTGCACACCAATCTGCAGTTTACCATCCCTGTAACATCTCTGTCAGCATCTCATGGCATCTGTGCTTAAGTATGTCTAACCCATGTCCTTGTGCCACACGTTTTCTCCTCCTCTGTCACAGAGATTCTCTGTAAATACTGACCAAATATTAAATAAATCCTCATTTATTTAATAGGTTTTATATTGCCCAATATATATTTATATTGCCCCAAATCTGGGATGTGCCTTTCCTGAATCCTTTCTACTGATTTTAATGTACACCAAACCTTCTCGAACGCAAACTTTAGAAAAGTTTTCATAGGACTGTTTTCAAGGATTGTACGTCAGAATGAGAACACAATCCACTTTGATCACAACACCTGTGCTGTAGTACCTCTGTTCCTTGTTATGTCATGGGAAAAGCCCAAAAACTTTCTCTGAGAGCCTCTAACCAGGGCGGGGTGTTCTCCTTGTTTACCCACCATAGTTTCCCGCTGGCGTGAAAAGACTGTCGGTTAATTTTTAATTTCATCCTTTGAAACACATCAGTAAAGTGGGTTTCCTAATTAACCCCATTGCCTATGCAGATTGAGGCAAGATGCAGCCTGCAACAACACAAGCCTCCAAAGTGTTGTCAGTTTTACAAAGACTTAGCTCCATCACCGAAAGCCTTGCCATCGCATCATCGGCGCCGGCATAAACATCTTCCAGGAAAACTAAACGACAAAACATTGACATTTGTTTGTTTCGCTGGTCAGAAACAGAAAAACACCCACATAAAACAAGATGGTAAAATTTCCTTCAGTGAATGATCTGTTTCTCTTATCTGTGCTGGTAAGATTATTCCTCCCGCTGTGAATTGGCCTTTTTCATCTCCCTTCATCCTCATTCAAGTCAGACAGCAGAAATAACAGGCCCGAACATGGCCACATATCTGCTGTGTGAATGGAAAATAAATGCTGCACCGGCCCGTAGACCTTGCGCGGAAGACACTGCTATCCATTATCTTGTTATCTCCTGTTAGGGAATTGAATCGGGTGAGAGGAGTTATACAGTAATCATGCTGCCAGATTCTATTAATTTTGTGTTTCAAGCGAGTGTGCTGCAAACAGGCTGTTGTCGCCGCTGTCACATCCCAGAAACATTTAAGACAACATGTTAAAATGTGACATTTTGTCCTTGGTTTAAACCAGCTGCGGTCTGACAAGACTTCAGATTTCTTAAGCTGTGATTCTGAACAACAAACTGAATTAGGTGAAGGATGTCTGTCACCTTGTCATTATTTTTGAGAGACTAGTTTACTCTATGCCTTAAAAAATGAATTTACAGAACACATTACAAGGCTGGAGTAATTACAAGGTCAAACTGTCACACTTGGCACAAGCACGGAGACATGAAGTGATTAAAAAAAGCAAAGGTTTTCATTCCCCTTCCGTTCTCCAAGGAGATCTCACAGTGACATCCTTTTTCTTACAGCTGCTAATCATACTTTTCTTTTTGTTATTATGACCCAGCCCTTGCTACAGTTAGACACCTCCATATGTTTTGGTTTGGTGAGTTTAAATGAGAAACTTACAGCACTATTCTCCTATGTGTCCCTTTATTATTTCAACTGGTAATTTGCAAGGTGCACCCACCTTGCAAGGATATGCATCAGCTTTACAGCCTTTATCTTTGGTGTGTTTCTTTTTGTGAGCATAACTACTAGGACCTGTAGTGTGTAATGTGTGGAAATGGTTTCTATTGCTTATGTAACCCAGCCCGTGCGCTGCCTCTGGCGCCTCTCTGGGCTGTGTTTTTGTCTTGTTGTGAGGGTGTAATGCAAAGGGACCAGTCGGACAGACGGTGGCAAATGATTGTGGCTTTGACTGTGCCGTTTATTTTCACAGACGTCACAGATGCTGGCGGCTTCACAAGCAATAGAGAAACATTCTACATCAGAGTATGTTGTATAAAACGACTCTATAACAGAGATATTGTGAACGTATAAAGATATACGTAAACTTTTTCTTCGTGTGCTGAGACGAATATGAACGGTCTTACAACGGTATTACAACTGTTAATAGTCCAAATATTTGAATATACTACAGAGAGTCATCTGTTGACTTAAACTTACATTCATTCATCTTCTGTAACCACTTATACCTGTGAGGGGTCGCAGGGGGCTGGGCCTATCCCAGCTGTTGTCGGGCAAAAGGCTGGGTACACCGTGGATAGGTCGCCAGTCTATCACAGCCCAACTGCTTTACAGTTATATTAATTAATGAAATAATGAATGACGTGCAGGAAAAGCCTGTGCCATTTAGTCATATATATGATGTCACCACTGAAACAGTGCAGTGTGCATCACATGTAATTCCAAACTGAAAAGAATTTACCTAATATACAAATCTATGCAACCTTTTAGGGTCTACATGCAAATTGTCTTGTTTCTCTGCCCGCACATTTTCACAATGGTTGGCCTCACAGCTCTTATTAGCTTACTTACAAAATCCTGTAGTCATTTTGGATAAACACAGTCTAATCCTGAAATGGAAGCAAGGCAAGTGGCAACCACCAGGGCTGAAAAAAAGCCAACACGGAAGTGCCAAAAGCAGCGGTCCATCAAATGGCCACTTCAGCCTGGCTCCAAAAGTGATTGAAACCCCATAGGTCTCCATGTTAATGGTTTGCTAGCTGTTTGTTAATGCGCCATCCACCCCCCTCACCTTCACTTACGCCCCTTCTCTTTGTCCATTCTTTAATTAATCAGTGCACTGTTATGTCACTTTCATTAATGGAGCTAAAGTTAAGGTTTATGCATTTTCATTATTACTTCTTTAAATGTTTGTCTTTTCATATTTTAAGCATGCCAGGATGAAATGAATCCCAGTCTATATACACTTTTGCCAAAGCACTGTGCTTGTTGGAGATTAAAATTGTGTATACACTGAACCAACAGCTGTTGCTCTAATGCTGACTCAGAGCCTCTGAAGGTTACTTTTTCATACTAAAGAGGAAGAAGAACTGTAAACAAATGGAAGGGAAAAGGCAGAGAAACAGTCATCACATTTACTAGGGCTTTGGAATAGTTAAAGGTATAGAAACTCTTGTCCTTTTTACTCACTGCAACAGAGAGCACTTTCATACAGTATGTGGTGATTATCAACTTTTAAAATATTGAAAACTGCTGTTTAGGGAAATTTGCCATTTGATGAGACTGCATTTCCCCCTCTTTCTGAATGTGGGAAAATGTCATCTCATATCATAACTTTCTATAAAAGCTTTAAAATGAGTATTTTATGAACAAACAACAATACATGCATTTTCTCAGCAGTTTTATTATTCAGTAAAAGAAAATTAAATTGAACACAACTGTTTCAGAATTTTATTTTATGTTTGAGGTCATTTTTAGACAACAGAATATTACAGAATGATATGAAGGATAAGAATCTGTACATCTGAAACTGTGCACAGTAAATGGTCTTGTATTTACAGTATAAAGGCGTTTTACAGCCACAGTGACACATTGCTCACACAAGCACACACAAATTCACACAACAGTGCCAAGGGTTCAGTTTCTTGCCCAGGGACACTTTCTGCTGTTGTGGGGATCAAACCACGGACCTTCCAGTTCACGGAGAACCTGCTCTGCCTACTGAGCCACACCTGCAGTGCCAAATATCTGTAAAAAGTTGCTTCTCTGTATTTGCTTGTAAAAGAATTTGGGGAGATATGCTTAATCTGTTTCCTGCAAAGAGTTAAACTGACATTGATTTATTTTGTGTGTTGAATATGAAGCTATCACCAGCAGACAGCTATGACAACTTTGCTCCACCAGTGGAAACAGCAAAGGCTCATTTCAAGTGTCACAGCAATGCATTTTAAGCTTTCTCCATTTCATTTGAATTTAAATGACAAGCAAAATGTGGAGGCAACCAAAACTCCAAGACCTACTCTTAAGGAGTAGGAGTCTTCAGCAGCTGTGATAGGAGACACAGACACATCACCACAAATACACCATCCTTACCGTGAATCATGGCTGTGGCAGCATCATGCTTTGGGGAGGCTTCTTGGTAACAGAGCCTAGAGGGCTTGTAAAAGGCACAGGGTTGTTTGTCAAGATTTATATTCCACAACAACCCGAAGCATAAAGTGAAAGCTACACAGACATGGTTTTAACCCATGAACTCGAGGCAAAGCCCAGAGCTCAGTCCAGAGTAATGACTTGTAATGACTGAAGCCTTGTAATGTATAAAGAATTTGTGTCTGGAATAGAAAATGGTTGTCCACACCCACTCCATCTGCAATCTTTGCAGAGAATAATGGACTAGGTCAACATTAAGTGTCCAGGTGTACCTGTCTGACTGAGATCTATCCACAAAGCAACCAAGAGCAGTGACTGCAGCCAAAGGTGAATCAGCTTAAAAGTATTTAAGGGACGAAAACATATGCAGGCACGTATTTTACATTATTTATTTTGAATTAACATTTTGTAGAAATTATTTTTTGTTCATTCATTCATTCATTCATCTTCTGTAACTGCTTGTTCCTGTGAAGGGTCGCAGGGTCTGCTGGAGCCTATCTCAGCTATCATCGGGCGAGAGGCGGACACCCTGGACAGGTCTCCAGTCTATCAAAGGGCTAACACAGAGAGACAGACAACCATTCACACTCACATGCACACCCACGGCCAAATTAGAATCACCAATGAACCTAAAGAGCATGTCTTTGGATGGTCGGAGGAAGCTGGAGTACCCGGAGAGAACCCACGCAGACACAGGGAGAACATGCAAACTCCACACAGAAAGACCCAGTCAGCCCATGGATTCGAACCCAGGACCTTCTCGCTGTGAGGCATCAGTGTTAACCATCTCTACACTGTGCCGCCCCAATTTGTTTTTGTTTTGACAGTAATTATGTTTTTTTTTGTTTTGTTTTTTTGCAAAAGCTTGAAATAAAAACCAAATTATACAGACCTTTGTCCCATGTATAAGAGAGGAAAACCACCAAAAAGGTGAATGCTGTTTCTGGGTACTCTACATTATAAGTTGAGTAATGGAGGAATGTTGGAATAGATTTAAATGTATTTTTAAAAAAAAAACAGCTTCATAAAAAAAATAATAATAATAATAGGCTGGTTTTCCACCAAAGAAACGAGGGTAACCATATGTTTTCAAAATGATACTGTCCTCATTCATCTATAAAAAGCTCCTGTTTTCCCAATTATCATCAGTGGAAACAGAGTCTTTGAAATAATGATCACAAAAAAGCTGAAAAAAAACAACAAAAAAACAGGAAGCCCTGAGGAATATTGAGTGACACCTGCCACAGATATGGATCAAAACCAAATGGAGGCGTGGGGCACCAACTGAGCGACAACTGAAACCTGAACACAAACCAGGCGCTGCAGGAAGACTGACACACGACACAAGGTGAGTTAATATTCACTCAGCAGCTGCGTTTGAGGTTTTCATTCAGCGTCACTCTGTGTATATTCAACAGTATGCAAAGTAGCTGTTTATGTTTGCATGTGTGTGTGTGTGTGTGTGTGTGTGTGTGTGCGCTAGCAGGTTTTTGATTCCATGTGGATGTAAATAATAGATTCAAATGTTGACCTTGTCAGTTCACCCTTGCGCGTCTGATCCTCCATTCATGTGATTTTATCTGCATCATTTCGAGCAAACAGACAGCAGATTGAAAAAAAAGTCATCACCAATCTCAGCTTCACTCAGTGTTGCTCCAATAATACGCCTCAAATTTCGATTTCAATCCCATACAAATTGCGGAGATTGCTTTTGTTCCCGCATCGTCCGAGGGTGTTTTGTAGCACAGTACGCCCCTCGGGGACTCAATCAGAGCTGCCTTTCCACGAAACTTGGGTTATGATTTACATTATAAGGCAGACAGATGAATATGAATAATGTTACAGCTTCTACTTGTCAAAGACATAAAAGTCATTTGTTCAGTGAATCATGATCTTTCCCTTAAAGAGGAAGCTATGTACATTAAAAATGTATTAAAAAAAAAAAGAAAGAAATTGATAAAAATGAGGTTGTTGAGTTACTAAGAAGTGCTAGTCTGTGTTGCAGGTAATGTAAGCGGCAGATTTTAACAAGGGAGATTAAGAATACGTGGAATCAGTGTTATATATGTGGTTCTACTGGGTCAGTTTGATCGTTTGTTTGGGGGGTTTGTCAGACTATTAATTTTAGTAGTCATTACTATTAGTATTAGTATTAGTATTAGTATTTTGGCAACATTAATGGAATCTGAAGAAGCTCAGTTTATTCAGTTGTAACCTTGATTTGATTTTTAAACCTGAACTCAGACCACAGGAGTTTTGGTCGGATTCATTGGAAGAGATTTTTTATTTTTTTACTAGATACGGTGAAATAAATTTACAGCAGGTTCTTTCAGCACAGTTTATGTTTTGTTTGCTCACATCCGCATCCCCGCGAGATCACAGTCAATGAGATGGTGCATTGATCAGAGATCACTCATCAGAGAATGGACATGGGCCTTCTGAGGGTGTCCTGTGGTGTCTGGCAACAGAATGTTGGTAGTGGGGGCCTTTGAGGGGAGGGGCCTCTGTGGATGAGGCTTGTTCCAGTAATTAATGTTGTGGCTGACGGGTTGATCTGTGAACATTCTCCTTAGTGTATGAGGCAGCCCGATTTCTAGGCAGGATTTTTAAAAGCTCCTGTAGTCAGAGCTCAGCTTTAGAGAAGAATGGTTAATTGAAACTCATGAGATGGTGATTTGTTTTTCACTGCATCGATTGTGCTGCACATTCGTGATGGTTTTTTATTTCATAAAACATTCAGAATGCCTTTCTCATCATTAAAATGTTTCCAACTCTTATTAGGAAAGAGACTTAAAAATCAATACAGGCTGCGGTTAGTGTAGTGAAAGGATCTGGAACGGCATTGCTGTTTCTCTCTGCTTGGCTGTGTGTGGTTAGGAAATCACAGAAGTCTTATTAATGGAGAGTTATTCCATACAGCCAGTGATAAATATACAGCTATAACTGCCGTCTTTTATATGTGCTGAAGCTTTTAGATATAATAGTGCATCGTTAATCTCTCTGGCTTTACTTAAAAAAAAAACTTTGATAATATAATGAAGTGCATGCACAGGGTACAGATCTTCAACCTTCCTGATATTTCAGCAGATAGTTGGCACGACTTTAGCTAGAAAACCTGCCCCAGTGTGTCATTACACCACTGCTACTTATCTCCCCATTCTCCTACAGCGTGCGACGAATTTCTGCCTGAGCTGACTTGGAATGTCATAGTCAAAGTCAAACATCCAGCTCTGGACAATCTGGTGCTAGCTGCAGAGACCACAGAAATCCAATCCAAATTCAATTTGGCCTGTGATTGATTACAGAGCTAGCCACTTAATTAGGTGGACAGCAAGGCTAATAACTGATGTAGATACATAGCAGCCATTTCCTTCAGCTTCCATATAAACATGCTATTGACCCTTCTGGCTGCGTATGGCCACATAGCATCTGTCAGTGGCTAGTAAAAGAAGCCATCTCTTCCTAATTCCACTAATATGCAGATAATCTGCTAATTCATCTTCCAAGCCTGGGCAGATTTCTCTCCTCTGTGCACTGTAATTGTTCGTCCGATTTGTAAAGTGACCTTTGCAGGAAAACCCTCTTGACCGTGTGGCAATAATCAAGCGAGGGATTTAAAGAAGACAAAGGAGGCCATTTACTCATCTCCTTAAACAATCCTTCCCTCTTATCAGACAAATGGAAGCCGCCTGAATGATAACACAAGGTGAGATAGATAAATACACACAGCAAATTCAGGTTCAGTGGGAGCACCGATGTGACGAACTGGATGCTTGACCTGTGATTACCAGTGAGTATATTAGATCGAAAATAAACTAGGCACATGATATCTGCCCATCCCATCAAACATTGAGTAAACATCCGCATTTTCTTTTCTTTTTGTACAGTGGCCCAAAATGATCATGCTCATTGTGAATGACAGCACAAAGCAAATCTTGTAAGAACGCAGAAACAGATACACATATAATGGGATCTCTCTAGTCAACTGCTAGTTTTCTGCACAGATTACAAATAATGTAATTATTAAAAATTGTTCTGAAAAATGTACATGAATAATTTTAATAATTCAATATTTTAATATTGCCTTCCTGACACCAGATCTTGAGCTGATAACCTATGTTATCCCAGCATGATCTTACAATGACCAAAATAACTTCCTGTGACACACACTTGGTGAACTGCTGCTAGTTTTCTGCAATGACCCACGGGACTCTTCACCTGTCTTTTCTGAGCTGTCAGTGTTGTCACATGATCACCGACTAGTCAATATGATTCTTAAAGTGTCATGGCACAGAAGTAAAGTCAACTAATGGACTAGTTTCTTACACACACCTCTCGAAGCAACTTAGACACATCATCAGTGATGTGACCTGGGGTCGTCAGGTGTTTTTCAGGTCTTTCAACATCATACACCCTCTCCCAGTTGACCCACCTGTGTTTGATCAGACCCTGACTTGTGTCTAAGTAGCTTGTGTCCAGCTTGCGGTCTTCCGAGATCTTCCCAATGGCTCTCTTCCTGTGCAGCCCTCTCACTCCCAACCTCTTGAGTGCCCTACAGAGTGACTGGCCTGCGAAACCTCTGCACCCAACTTCGATGGGGTCGCACCAGGTCCTCCATCCCCTGCTTCGGCTTACGTTTACCAGCTCCTCGTACTTGGCCCTCTTCCTCTCATAGGCCTCCTCCATTCGGTCTTCCCAGGGAACAGTCAACTCCAGCATGAACACTTGCCTTGATGTTTCCGACACAAGAACTATGTCAGGCCTAAGTGAGGTCTCTGCGATGGTGACTGGGAATTTTAGCTGTCTCCCTAGGTCCTCAGCTGCCAGTCCTGAGCTGTTGCCGGTGTGGCTCGAACTTCCAAAGCTCTGCCCACAAGATCTTTCGGTCCAGTGCCTGTTCCCATCGGGTCCAGGCGCCCTGTTGTCGCATCCCCACACTCCGACATGAACGGGCTTCCTCCACCCCTGTTCAGACCTCCTCCTGGACCAACTGCTGTCTCTCCTTCCCCTGCACCTTGTTGAAGCGAGGTCTTGGGTTGCTGCCGAGCCCAGCCCGCCCTGATGCCACCGCACCCACCAGCACACTGCGTCACAGACGTGATTCAGCCCGGTCAACTGCATCTTGAGCCCTCCACTTCCTGCCAGTTCTTACTTCTATGCCAGCCGAGGAGACCTTGATGTCATTAGAGTCTCTATACAGCTGTACCTCTCTTGCCCGGGTAACCATGAACTCCTCTGTGAGGCTACCAAACGGTAGTTGCAGCTTATTCTTCCTTCCGTACTAGTTGACTAGTCTGTACAAGCCCTACTGGGCAGCCTTTTGCTGATAGGAGACTTTATACAGTATATTTTATCCAGGATCTGTCATGAAGTTGGTTTTCTATCCAAAGCAATACAAAGGTTGATGCACTGATCTTCTGCTGCTGTGGTCATCTTTGGTTGCGCGATCCAGTTTGTGTTTTTCAAAGCTCCACACACAGTCCCCTTAGAAAGCTTCAGATTTGACAGCCTTTCTAAACTTCAAATAACAAATTGACTTCTGACACTGTGTTGTAAAGAGAGATGCAGGACCACAAACACATCACGCTCGCCAGGAGGTGTGCAGAAAAACAGGATGACTTTTATTCTCCATATTTCAAACAAAGGCAGTCGTTTAACAAAGACAAATGGGGTGCTGCTCTTCCCATAGCATACAAAAAAAACTAACCCAACTAAAAACCATTCTCAGCCTATATATACTCTGATAGGTCTTCTCTCCAGTTCAAATCAGCCTATCAGAGTAGATCTGTGAAGGGAGGACGGACATGATTAACAATAAAACCATAACTTCCTTGACTTGTTTGTCCCAACAAATACATATTAAACTCTGCAATATAAACAAAAAAAATACAGTACATTCAGCTCTAATCAACGAAAGGTACAATATGAACAATTTGACTTAATTAATTGAAAAATTTCCACCCATTTTATCTTCCAATCAAAACGATACCCGCCTCCTTTTACTTTCCATAAAAGGGTAGCTATAGAGGCGTGCTTCCTCTTTATGCCCATGACCAGAAGCACAAAGGACTGGAACCAGGTGACAAACCACATTGTCTGTCTTGCTAACTATTCTTTATTTCAGTTATTTTAAGAAAACATTTAACTAAGATGTCCATGCTCTATCCGTATCATCCAACATAGCAAATCAGATAAATTAAAATTATAAACGGTAAACAGTGAGGTAGTTGGCACTTCCTCACATTTCACACCTCCTCGCCCTCTGGTTTGCACAGGTCAGGCAAACGGGACAGATAATCAGCAATAAGGTTTCTCTTACCCGGACAATGCTGTATGGTAAACTGGTATGGCTGGAGAGCTAGACACCAACGCAGGATTCTTGCATTCTGATGCTGTTTTGAGTGCATCCACTTTAAGGGTCTATGGTCAGTCTGCAACACAAATTCTCTTCCCAGAAGATAATACTTCAACGAATCAATAGCCCATTTTATAGCTAGTCCCTCCTTTTCCACTGTCGAATATTTTCTCTCCCGGTCAAACAGCTTCTTACTTAGGAATAGGACAGGTTTCTCCTCACCTGGCCTTCCCTGGATTAACACAGCTCCTAATCCCACACCAGAGGCATCGACTTGCACAAGGAATTGTTTTGTGAAGTCAGGGGTCTGCAACACAGGAGCTTGACAGATCTGTCTCTTCAAGGTCTGGAAGGCATTCTCACATTCATCATTCCAAATTACTTTAGAGATTGACTTTTTGGTTAGTTCAGTGAGTGGTGCTGCAAGTGTAGCAAAATGAGGAACAAATCTTCTGTACCATCCCACGAGTCCCAAAAAGGATCTCACCTGCTTTTTGGTTAGCGGTCTCGGAATCAGCTGTATGGCCTTTATCTTCTCTACTTGCGGTTTTATTTGTCCGTGGCCAACTAAATATCCAAGGTATTTCACCTCCTCTTGGGCCCAAGAGCACTTGTTTGCGTTCAGAGTCAGTCCAGCTCCCTGGATCTTGGTTAGGACAACTTCAAGATGCTGCAGGTGTTCCTCCCACGATTCACTGTAAATCACAACATCATCGAGGTAGGCAGCCGCAAACCTGGAGCAATTATTAAGCACAATGTCCATTAATCTTTGAAAGGTTGCAGGCGCCCCATGAAGACCAAAAGGTAGCACAGTGTAATGGTACAAACCCATTCCTGGAATCTGGAAAGCAGTGTATTCTTTACAAGCTGGGTCAAGAGGCACTTGCCAGTAACCTTTACATAGATCTAAGGTTGTGATATACTTGGCTTTTCCCAGTCTTTCCAACAGCTCATCAATACGTGGCATCGGATAAGTGTCAAAACAGGAAATACTGTTCAGTTTCCTCATGTCAGAACAGAACCGTGGTTGAGTGGAGTTTTTCTTGGGAACAAGAACTATAGGGTTTGACCACTCACTCCTAGACGGCTCAATGACTCCCATGTCTAGCATCATCTTGACCTCCTTTCTTAGTGGTTCCATCATTCGTTCTGGAACTCTGTAAGGCTTCAGGCGGACAGGTTTAGGGTCCTTCAGAACTATTTTGTGGGTTATCACATCAGTACGTCCAGGTTTTTCTGAGAACAGTGAAGGGAAAAGTTGTTTAAGTTTACCCAGTTGACGCCACTGTCCACACTGTCCATAACAGGAAAACTGCAAGGTTTGCTCTCTCCAAACCTTGGCTTACCAACAGTCATTCTTTTCTTCATGGGGTCCCGGTGAGCAGCTGTGTAGCGTTCTGCCAGGTCGGCTGCCTCTTCTCCAGTTTGGGGATTGTGTTCCTTAACCCAGGTGCGGATATCAGGATGTAGCACACGGAGGTACTGCTCCAAGATGATGACTTCACCAATCTGCTCCTTTGTGCGGCTCTGAGGTCGCATCCATCGTCTATAAAGTCCCTTAATCCGGTTGTACGTTTCTCTGACCGTCTCTCCCACCGGCACAGTAGTGCTCCGGAAACGCTGTCTATAGGTTTCTTCGGTTACATTGTACTTCATTAACACTGCAGATTTAATAGCTTCATAGGATTCAGACTGTTCTTCATCCATTCCCGCATAAGCCTCAAGCGCTTTCCCCGTCAGTAAGGTGACCACTCTGGCTGCCCACTCAACTGGCTGCCACCCCCATGTTCTGGCTATCCGTTCAAACCGAACAAAGAAACTCTCTGGGTCTTCACCTTCTTTGAAATCAGGTATTCTAGGATCACCAACATGGTGTCCTGCAGCACGGGTTGGTGAAGAAGCATGTTCTTGATGCTGAACTGGAAGTTGCTGTGAAGAGGAGTTGGGCCCTTGAGCTTGATGTGGAGTGAGTTTTTCAGGTTGGACCCTTGTCATTTGTAGTTTGGAAGTTTCAGTCTGCAGCCTTTGAACACCAGCAGTCATGGGAGAAGGAAATTGTTGATCAGCGCCCTCATAATGCTCTTCCGAGGACCAGCCCCGCATAGACCTTGGTACCATTTCAACTCTTAGTTGCTTAATCTGTTCGAAAAGTACTGCTTCAGTCTGTTTAGATCGACGCATAAACTCTCTCATTTCTTCAAAAAAATGTTGTTCAGAGAGCTCTTGACTGTCACCACTGACCATAGCCACCTTAGGTCGTACCACTGGCTCTTCTCCCCCTTCAGCAACTGTGGCCCCATCTGGTGGTGGCACAAAGTCCATTGTCTTTTCCTCCATGTCTGCCAGGGTGGCTTTTCTTGCCGAACGAGCTCTTCCACGTCCTACACCTTTCATTTACTCTGGGTTCTGCCGCTGACTCTTCACAGGCATATGAAATCCCACTTCTGACACCATTTGTTGTAAAGAGAGATGCAGGACCACAAACACATCACGCTCGCCAGGAGGTGTGCAGAAAAACAGGATGACTTTTATTCTCCATATTTCAAACAAAGGCAGTCGTTTAACAAAGACAAATGGGGTGCTGCTCTTCCCATAGCATACAAAAAAAACTAACCCAACTAAAAACCATTCTCAGCCTATATATACTCTGATAGGTCTTCTCTCCAGTTCAAATCAGCCTATCAGAGTAGATCTGTGAAGGGAGGACGGACATGATTAACAATAAAACCATAACTTCCTTGACTTGTTTGTCCCAACAAATACATATTAAACTCTGCAATATAAACAAAAAAAATACAGTACATTCAGCTCTAATCAACGAAAGGTACAATATGAACAATTTGACTTAATTAATTGAAAAATTTCCACCCATTTTATCTTCCAATCAAAACGATACCCGCCTCCTTTTACTTTCCATAAAAGGGTAGCTATAGAGGCGTGCTTCCTCTTTATGCCCATGACCAGAAGCACAAAGGACTGGAACCAGGTGACAAACCACATTGTCTGTCTTGCTAACTATTCTTTATTTCAGTTATTTTAAGAAAACATTTAACTAAGATGTCCATGCTCTATCCGTATCATCCAACATAGCAAATCAGATAAATTAAAATTATAAACGGTAAACAGTGAGGTAGTTGGCACTTCCTCACACACTGCCACTTAGTTTTAATGTTTGTCATTATCATAATGCTACTTTAAGTAATGGTCTGAGAGAGTCACAGCTTGTATTTAATACAGGTGAACAATGGCTGAAAGCTGATTTACCTGAACAAGCCTCTGATGAATCGATCAAACTGTCCTGAGTGTCTCCTGAATACCGCTTTAAATGAAAGGACACAAGACACAAGGGACTCTGATGACCTTTTGTACAGAGAAGGTAACATGGACGATGGCACTAATTAGCTTCAGTTTGATTGCTGACCTCGAAAAGTGAAGAATATTTTCTCTTGTCACTTTGCAAATCAGAAGTAACTCTGCTGTCAAATGCTTATAAATTGTTAAAACATTTCAGATTCTGGACAGATTAATGAATATGTTCTCAGAATTCTGGACTGTCCATAATTCACATCCCAGAATCCCTATTACGCCAATCTGCAGCTGGCATTTGTTTTTATTGTTTCAAAATGAAAGTAGTACCTCAGTATAACAGTCATTGCGGAGTTTACCCGCACTTGGTGTAATGTATAGCGACATCTAGTGGTTGCAGTTCCACCTGTTGGTGTATTTGGGCGGATGCTTTTACCTGCCGGATCTACTTTTTTATGGATGTCGTTGTTTTAACTGGTGAAGCTGAGCTGGTGAGTTGTGTATTCAAAAATGTTTGCAACGTATGTTTTCAGCATAAATATGTTATGATTGTGCATTATACGGTTGTTAATATGCCTGTGTCGTTAATACTGTGTTTTGTTTTATTTATGTCATTTCAGTTGATTACCTGGCAAACGACACGTTTACTAAAGAAAAGTGCTAATTAGCATGTCTGTATGATGTAGCCATACTCGTGCAATTAAACACGTGAAAAAGTAATCGGACGTCGGCCTGAGTGTTGCACTGTTTCCCAGTTAAAACCCCCCATACGGAGGGAAGTATTAGACTACAGTAGTTAGTCGAGTATATCCGTACAGTCATGTTCTGCTGCAGACATTTGTAGTATGTTCTTCTTTTGAATTTTCCCTATTTACTGTTCATGGTTTTGTATATGTTGCATTTTTGCAGTTTCAGCCTGTTTCCCCTGATGTGTTACTTTTCCCTTTTCAGTTCATTAAGTACACACAGTGCACCAAACAAATGCAGGCTCGTGAAGGTTATGGTATTCAGCATTTGTTTAAATCAACTGAGAGAGCTGTTGATTCAGCTGTGGTTTGTGTTACTGTTGAATTACATTGTGCTGAATGTACATGTTTTCATTATTTTGATAACCCCATTTTAGTCAATGGGTAACAGACATCCTCCAAAATGATCATACAGTTGAATTACTACCTTTCCTGTGCACAAACTGAACATTATAGCAGCCATGAAGCTAAGATTTAATGTAGAACTATTATATTAAAATGCATTTGTCTCTAGCATACCTAATAAACAATATGGGCCGCTGTAGAGCTGGCCTTTTGTATTCACATTTGAAAAATATAATTTGACAAAACAACGTAAGCTAATCAAAATGCATATCATACAATAATTGTACAACAATCTTAATGACAGTATGTGGTTGTGTTATTAAATAGCACCTTTAGGCTATATTCCAAGAAGTAATTAGGCTTACATTGTTTGAATGTGATCAGGTAATCACAGTGTGCACTACCTGTTCTTCCTCTCTCATTTCCATCAGCTGTCTCCTCATTTTGTCTCATATCTTTTAAGTTGTTTTGTTTTAGTCAGGCAATGACAATAACAATTTTAAGAGGTGCATCATTTTATCGTGAAGACCAACTTCTGATAAACTTCATCAAAGTTTATCAGTGACTCAAGATTTAACTAATTTTACCTAGCTGCCATGTTGGTGAATTCCTTCAGTTGAAACTAACTAGCCAGCATCATGATGGATGGCCACTGCTTACTGTGGCGCTGCCCGCACAGCACCTATTGATTAGGTGAAATAAGGGGATGAATGGCATTGAACTAAAAGAAGTAGAAAAATTCTTTACAACTGATTCAGCCGTGTGGTGTGTGAGGAGCACCTCGTTGAGTGTTGTGCGATATCATCTTGGTTATTTTGGTTGAAGTCATTGTATTCTACCGTGAGCTTCAGATGTGGTAGAATACAACAATACATGAACAGGAAAACATTCATTCATTCATCTTCTGTAACCGCGTGTCCTGTGAAGGGCTGGAGCATATCCCACCTGTCATCAGACAACCATTCACACTCGCAAACTTGAAACCTCTTGCTGTAAGGCATCAGTGCTAACCACCACGCCACTGTGCCGCCCACAGGAAAATATATTACAGCAAAAATGACCTGCTCATGTGTTATCATCAATCAATTGGTCATTATACTTTATATACTTTTCATTATACAGTTTTTCTCAAAAAAAGTCCAATTGCCTCTCTTAAATGTTTTTTGGGTATACCTGGGTATACCTGGGTATGACCTGGATGACTGAGAACCAGCACAGACAATGCATATGCATGAAAGATTTCATACTGCCCCTGCTGCACTGTTGAAATCACTGCAGTGAAGTCTCTACTCTAAGAGCAGCCAGTGATGTCATTCCTTTTAAATATCTGATTTAAAGTCTGTGAAGGTTCCCAGTCATCCAGGACATGGTGGAGCCAAAAACCAAGAGTTTCTTGAAGCTGTTTCGCCATTTATCAGATTATTTAACTTCTTCAGTTCTAAAAGACTGGTGGGGAGTGGGTTTAAATAGGAAAATCTGAGGATGTCGTCCGTCTACAATAAAATATTAGTGCCTAATAGCCTTGCATTGGGGGGGTTTCTCAGAGTATGGTTAGCAACGTCACTAGTTGCGTACCAAATCCAATTGGAGAGGTGTCCAGGCCCACCTCTTCAAGAGGGGCCGCGTCGGAACGGGACAATCACACAGGTCACTGGACTCTTGCGGTCAAAAAGGGCTGAACTGCCTCGTGTGAGTAACCTGTAAAATTCAGGATATATTGATCTCTATTCCTTTGTGCTTCACCAACCTGCTGCAGTTGGTGATGACAAAAAGGAAAAAGTGTGGCATAATCTGCTTTTCTAAATAGATAGATATGTGGTACCATATATGATACTGTAATGCTAGCCATTGCCACTGTACATTCATACCAAAAACATTTACCTGGAGCTTTGCAGCATAACAGAGATCTAGAATATATGAATTATCAGGTAAATGACACCTTCTGAAAATGAGTTCTGTAAAGATATAAAAGGTGTGAAGTTGGAGACACTTCAAAGACACTTTGAAAAAGTTATTTTGTACAAGCCATCAAATAAACATCTGGACATTCTTTTGTCACTCTGTATGCTTGTCTCCAAAACACCCACACCCACCTGCAGTTTTGCAGTGCTGAGTGTCCTTCTTCAGTGACAAAACCGTTTCATGCCAACTGGAGAGCATCATTTATGCAGACTCTTGACTGATGTCAGCTGGACAGACAGGGAATGAATGCAAAGAAAAGCTGGGACCATCATACCCAGCAGCACCAAGGTGCCGGCACATCAAAGAGAGACGTGAAGCTTTTTGATACAGAGCGGAGGATAGCAGGACAAGCTTCAACCCTGACAGTTTGCCACAGTATGCTTTTGTAGATTGCTGTTTGGTCTTTCCCAGGCGAACGCCATGCAGAAGGCAAGCGGCAGACAAGCTGACATAACACACATCAGAGCATCGCTCCCCATTAGTTGAAGGGAACAGAAGTTAAAACAAAGGTTGTGTCAGACCTGTAACTTGGCTCAATTCACACCAGAAACACTTGATGATGTGATCAGCTTCTCAGTGGGTTGTTTCTGATAAAAACATCATCATGTTATCATTGAAAGGCAATAATGTGGAGAAAATACACATTTGCACCCATGCCTGTCTCCTACACACTAAGTCATTATATCAAACACAGGCATTTCTGTGGGGCATTCTTCAATTATGTGCCATAAGCCTGTGAACCGAACACTGTTGGGTGTTCAAAAACACTTTTAGCTGCTTCATTAAATATTTTCTGCCTGTTGGTCGTATTGTTGCAATATGAAAACATTTTATGGAAGAAAATACTGTAAGAGAATGCTCCTTAATTTTAACAGGAAGAACATCTATTGGATGTTATGTTAAATACATGTTCATTCTTCTCTGAAATGTAAGTTTGCTTGATATTGTATTCACCATGTAAAGCCAGACTTCTAAGATCAGTGTGCTCTTAGAACTCACTCATTCCTCGTCTGTCAGAGGTCAATATCTAGTGCATGTGTTATGATTTAGCATTAAAATATTATTTCATTTAATGCATGTGTGGCTTCTGTGTAATTTGCAGCCTCAGCGGGTACTGTTGCAACCACGCTGGCTAATGTGGGACATATTGTGACTCCGCTCATGTTCAAAGCACACAGAGACTCTGTGCTTTGTTTTTCTGAAATTACATGGACATTTGTATTATATGATTATATTAATCAACACAATGCAGAGTAAGGCCTACTGCACGAGGGATTCCAGCTCTGAGAGTGTCTTGTGTGAGCAGGCCTTATAAGAGAGCGTGTCTATGATTCCATTACTGCAGTTTGACTGTAAACCGTAATGACTGACTTGTAGCTGCTGAAAGACTGAAAGAATCCAGCAAAGACGAATAGCTCCTTCAGCACCGGGCATGAAGTATATACTGTGGCCTGACCAAATTCATTGACTATGACTAATGGCTATAATACAATCAAGCTTTGCAGTAGCTAATCATGAACCAGCAGGCAACACGTTGATCCTGCGTTCTGGAGAGAGCTGCCATTCAAACCAAAAAACACAGCGAGTTCTCTCTGTGGATCGGCTTTACTAGACATTCACTGGCTTTAAGAGGAACATTGTGTGCGGGACCCTCTGCCAAGAAAGGTTTTTGTACCGGCTCAGTACAGTTTTTAGACTTGCACTGGAGTTGTCATCAGCTCTTATAAGGCAGGGAGATTTGAACGTAAGGTCACTGGTTCAAATCCCTTCTATGTTCTTTGCTACGGCTCAAGCAAGAAACCTACACCGCACAAACTGCACCCAAGGAACTGCCAGCATATGAGACTACATGCTGGCGTAACATAACTATTTTATTAGCAAAAAAAAAGATCCAATAAACACTAGATTTACATCATTCAAGTGTGCAGGAAAAGCTCCACATGATAATGTTGCTCTGTATCTAACGAAGGCCCCTGTTTTTGACCATATTTGTTGCATTACCTTTATAGGATGCTAATGTGTCAGTGTTGTATTTACAGCTTGTTGGGCTGCCCCTCTGTTAAAAAGAATATTACTTAAAATGATCTGTTAACAGATGTCCACATTCAGTTTACATTCAACTGCACTTAGCCTCATTTGAGCTGTTGCAGCTATAAAGCAACCCGAGACAAGCTCTCAGCGATTAAGCACACTTGTTTTTTTCCACACACATTCCCATACTCTGAAGGATTTTCCAGTGTTTGCATTAATTCTCTAGCTCCCATCTTTAGCCTCCAGGTTTTACGAAAATTTTTTAAATAAACTGAACACTGACTCCAAATACACTAAACTTACCTTAACCTTCCTCTTAAAACATGTGCAAAGCCTTTCTAAATGTTGTTTCTTGGATGGTGTTAACTCTGCTTCTCTTTTATTGGTGCATTGCTGGTTTTACAGTATCTTACAACAGCTGTCAATATGCATAATTGCAGTCTGCATTGATCCAATGAAATATGTATCACCTTTGTGCTGGTGGTGTGCCCGTGTGTGCTTCATGTGCCCTCACAGACCTCATGCAGGATAAGCAATATTTTGATCAGTGCTTTCCTGCAGAACCACAATGTGGACAAAGACCTCACAGGGGTACTGTAATCATACATCTTATTAGTAATTAGTAACTAGAGAATCTCAAATTTATGTCTTGTCCTAGCTCCAAGGATCAAAAATTAAAAGTAGTCTTCACATTAAGAGAAAAACACATGACGGCACATCTGGAGGGAGAGCAACGGCAAGACCGCACTCAAACATGCAGCTTGTCAATTAAATGTAACTGACGTGTTTTCACCGAGGATAAGCCCGACCTCCCTGCGCTCCATCCACCCTGCACCACCCACACACATCCATCTCCATCCATCTTATCTCTGGGGATCCTGAGCCTCCTATCTACCAATAAGCCCGGTTAATTATAGCTATGTAAATGTTGGCTGCACTCAATCCATGAATTATATTCCATAACGCTATCCACAATCGATTAGTTATATATCATGTGATTGCTGTCACCTACTTAAATACAAGAAGCAAGCTTGGAAGCTGGGCCGACCGAGCCCATTGGTGGAAGATGGATGGCTTCAAAAGGCCAGAATCAATATGTATCCCACACAAGGCGAGAGTCAAGCTAAAGACTAGCTGCTCTCACTTCAAAATGAAGAAACACGTCCAGATTGGTCAAGCTGAATAAAGCAACCCACTGCTCTAGCCTGCTTCTAGATGATCAAAAATGAGCACATGAGCACAGCCCTTTGTCTGTGGCACATAAAAGTCACAGTCAATATATTGCTTGAGGGAGATGTGTATTTTCCAAGGGTAAAATGTTATGCACATGTTCCTTGCATGACAAGTGAGAAATATGGCGTTCCTCTATAAGAGCATTATGCTGAAGATGTGACAGGAAACTGGAAGCAACTGTTAAGTGACATATTCGTGCTAATTTAAATGACACAATGTTTAAAACCAAAACATAATCAATACAAAATACATGTATTTTCCAGAGAATTAGAATTAGCTCAAGAATTAATAAACATTTATTTTATGAGCGAATATTGGGTAATTGTGGAATCAGATAGATGACATTAAATATAACACATCTCTACAATTTAACTGTAGCTGTCGAGCTGCAAACTTAAATTTACGTTGTATCAAAGTAGGCTTGAAAAAAAAATCAAACAAGTAGATTGTTTAATATAAATTAATGAATCACTTAATTTTGTTCAGTACAGTACAGTACCACTACAGATATAGGATTTACATATTGTCTGTCTGGGACTGGGTCAGTATGAATAGCAGTGTCATGTTACCCTGAAGCCAGCCTGCGCTTCCCCCGCACACTAAATTTTTGTGCGGGAAAGTTGGTCTGGAGTAGCTCCATTGAGAACTGATCATGCCATGACAAATATCTGCAAATTGTGTGAGCAGTCTATATGGGGTGGTGGGCTGAAGAGTAACAATGATATACTCATAAAAGTCATGTGAGCACTGTGGAGTTGAATTTGTCTGAAATGATATGAGTGTTTGGGAGACTGTTCAGTTGCATGCCTGAGGTATTTTTTTCTCTGTTTCAGTTACACAATATGATGACTAAAAAGACAAAGAAATTAAAAGGGAAAGAGGATTTTCATTTAGATAAATGTATATTTAGACATTAAGTTACTGCATATGTAATAATAAACAGTTATGTGGATGAAGAATGCTAAATTTGAACCAGATAATAGCAGATGAGTTCAGAGATTGAACTGAATATTTCCTACTGCTGCAGTTTCACATTAAAAGTCTTTAACTGACAGAACACTGGATCACTCATTTTTGTCATTTTGACAGATCAGCTTGAAATATTTCAGGGAGTATTGGAACAAAAAGGAGCAGCCACAGTGATCTGTTAGATGGAGAGCTGCCGGCGACAGGCTGCACACCTCCGACTCCTCTCACTGTATCCTGCTGTTCACAGATTCATGCCGTGTGGAGCTTAGAAGCCGATAACGGTTGCTCAAATATTTATGGTAAAAAAGCTAACTGTTGTCTGACTTCTTTGTTTAAATGACAATAGTTGGGTTTGCTGTCCTCCGCATTCCTAAACCACAGTCGCTGCTTCCACCACAAAAGCTGAAATGTTTGAGATTGTCTCTTTAGCAGCAGCACAGCTTGCTTCACCTGCAGAATGATAGAGCAGAAAATAATTACCATATGGGAACAGCCCACGTAAAGACAATGCTGAGCAGAGGTTGAGATAAGGTAATGTGCTACTGGCTGCTATATCTCAGCTCTGCCCTCCAGTCCAAACGCAGCCTTCCAGTCTTTCATTTCATCTGATTGCGCATGCATATCAGTGTCACAGACAAACAAGCACTCGTGCTGCCTGCAGAGCCGACTGTGTTTTTGGGGTTGTTTTTGTTGCCTCCTCCAAGAGATTGTAGCAGCACTCGCTTCCAGCCCTCCAATACAATACTCCCTCAGTAGGGATAATTTAATTTGTTGTGCTTTTCCACACAGAACATTATCTGTGTGAACAACACTTGAGCAATCACTCAGTAATTCTGTTCAGGCTATCCAAAGAGATTAATGAAATCACATCTTGGAGGAAACACAAGGAGTGCGAGGCTCCACGTGCTGTCGCAGTCTGTGACTTCTCCGAGCTCCGCACTTAACTCGCTTCACTCCCAAAAGTTGGTGGCGATTCCTGCGCCTCCACCCATTGACGAGGCCTCAAGAGGAGGGTAGTAATCACTGCAATTACGTCGTTCTAATTAAGGCTTTGCTTGGTAGTGCCTTAATGGACCACACAATACTGACAAATTAATCCATGCTCAGATAATAAATCTGATTTGACAAAGCACAAAATCATTAACCCCGTGACCCACTGACAGTATCCAGCAGTGTGTGTGATGCAGTGATTGGTTGCAGCTGGGGACAGAGCTCTCAGTGGCATCTGTGTTTGAGACAATTAAACTTTCATTTCTAGGTTTTTTCGCGTTGCCATAGTGTTTAAGATGTTTTTTACAGACTGTCAACAAGTCCGTTAAAGTATTTTAGATTGTTATACCTTCTTTAAGGAAGTAGAAATTGATGTCACTATTTGCTAAACAGCCAAATATGGAGATGCACAATTCAAGAGTATTTTATTTTTAATAGTTTAGCATCCTCAGTTCCAAACCCTGACCCTAACACAACAGGCGGGGCTTCTTTCTAGACTCTACATGTTGTGCCAGTGTTAAACAGCTCCGTGGCATTGTTCCCTCCTCTCCGCTTCTCTCTCGGTTTATCTCAGGCTCGCCGCACTGCTGCCGCCGCTCTCTCCACCTACATGTTTACAGCACCGAGAACCTTTTTGTGGGAGGCTGTTAAAAGCCATTCTGGGAAATACAGGAAATTGCTAACTGTAGCAAAAGTTGACAACGCAGGCAGGCTGAGAGGAAAGGGGTACGCGAAAAATGTAAATTACAACACTGGAGCTGCTGGAACACAAGGGGGAAATCAGACAGCCCTGATAGAAAATTACGAGAGAGCGTGAGGGTGGGTTTGCTCAAGGCTGGATCACCCCACAAGAAAACAGGCTCCCCTAACCCCCATGACTTTATTTGATTATTAATTATTAAGAAAATATTCTGTCCTAATATCCTACATAATTACCCAGTCTTATGGCATTGTCTTTGGAGAGGGGCTCTGTGCGATAACAAAACACTGTGCATATTTAGTCATTATTTAATGAAGCTGCTTAGTGCACATTGTCAACACTTGAAGGTGACAGAGTACTACATGGCCCATGCACACCAGTCAATGTATTGATGATCAATAGGAGCACACAACCAAATACAACAAATACGTGTTTTCCCCTTTGATGTGAACTATGAAATTACTACATCCCACCATCATCATGTGTGTGTCATATATATATATTAGGGCCGGGACTCGATTAAAAAAATTAATCTAATTAATTAGAGGCTTTGTAATTAATTAATCGAAATTAATCGCATTTTAATCGCATATAAATATTTGACCTGAGAACAGTGAGAAGTAATTTTTTTCATATGGATTTTTAGTATACCATTGAATAATGACTAAATTTCCCATCCACGGGGCCAACCAAAGCGGTCTCATCAGCTTCTTCTTTCATGTTCACTGTGGTTTGTTGTTGTCTGAAGTAATGAACAGTGTTGCCAACTCCTCAGGAAAGGAAAGTAGCTATTGGCTGTCCTAAAAGTCGCTAGAAGTCGCTAAATGACGTCATCGGCTAATTTGCATAATTTACCTTTTGGATGTAATTGTGATGGACGCTGTATTATTAACGCGCCTCCTTTATCCGGGCTTGGTATTGGCAAAATGACTCTAAAGAGACACTCTGGCACAGTAACTTAAGTTTTTTTTTTTTTTTTAAAGTTTTCTTAAGTTTGGTTTAGTTTCTAGCCTACAAGTCACAGGCACAGAAGAACATGAGCATTTTTTGCCATAACTAGAATATTTTTAACATTTTTTGTACAAACGGTTTTTACTTGACAAAATTAACAATCTAAATGGATTATTATTTTATTATTTATTTTAGTGTGACAGTGAAGAAACATTTACATCCCGCTCTGTAAACCAGGGCGCGATCAGCGGCAGCTTTGCGCATGCGTCATTCGTTTGCAGTCTGGACGCGGTGGCGTGGTTCTCCCTCTCTGCTCTGACCGCTGCTGCGCGGGGGCGGGGCTACTGTGAGACTGACCGCCTGTGAGTGCTTTGGGACGGGAGCACGAGCACCCGCTGCTTGTTGAGGACATAGACATATATACATATATATACATATGTATATGTATATATGTCTATGGTTGAGGACACTGGTAATGAACGCTAGTTGGTGCTCCAGTATAATCGGTCCGCCGAAACTCATCCAGTGAGAAACGTTCCGCGGTGCAAAAATAAGTGTGATTAAAACGCGTTAAAAAAAATTAACGCGTTATTTCTGTGTAATTAATTAATCTTAATTAACGCGTTAAAGTCCCGGCCCTAATATATATATATATATATGTATGTGAAATATGCAGTATGCCTTATCTAGATGCAGGTATGACTTCCTTCCTTTCCCTCTATCCATCTCCCCTTCCCTCCTCCTCCATCTTCTTGTGAGTATCTCTGGTCTGGAATTGTGTGTTTCTGGCGTGTGGAGCTCCGTACTACATCTGTTGCCGTGCTCTCATCAACCTGTCCAGTCTTCATGGCCTGCAGTGATCCACTCCTAGCTGATCATTCTCCAACCTGCCTATGATACATCTTATACTCAATCATTAAAGCAGCTAACTCACCTGTGATAGAACAACTGCTGTCACTAACAGAATTATTTATATTCATTATCAAGCTGTCATCATCACCATCACCATCAGATTCTACATGTACGCTTTAGTCAGATGTATGTATCTATGACAGATGTGTGTTTATCTCGTTCCTCCTACATTCTCTCTTCTCTCTTTTTTTCTGTCTCTACCTGGCTGGCATTAGGCGGTTCCACCTCCCTGATGGGCTCCACCATATGAGCTGGGTTCTGCTCAAGGGTTCTGTATCATCACATTTGTACTTGCTCTGAGGTTTTCAGGCTATGGGCTCTGTGAAGCATCTTGTATGTGTGGCAATTTGAAAAATTTGAATACATGTATTAAGTATATATACTGTACAGCATAGGTCGGCAATAGGCGGCCCGCGGGCCAGATGTGGCCCGCAAGCAAAGACATCTGGCCCGTGAGATTGTTTGAACTAGAGAAAGAAAATAAAAATATAAAATATACTTTTTAAAAATTGGACTGCCAGTCTCAAAAATGCTCTTTATTTGGAAACTTCATTTTCCAGAACAGAAAAATTTCCTCAATCTAAATGCGTATTTGTTTAACTGGATACGAGAGTGAATACGCACATCAGCGAGGTGCAGCGCGAACGCTCAACATGCAAAAACAAATGAAGTCAGTGGACAGTGCCTGGTGCTGAAACTCCAAACTCGTCTCTAAAACACAAGTTGTCATTCAAACAACGGACAGGCTTCATATTATTGTGAAAATTAAAACACGACTTTCTTCAAACAAGCCAGACATCAAACATAGGCATTTACGTACATAGAACTGTGAAAAGTAAAACACGAATTTCAAACGTAGCGTGCGTGTTATTTAGGCTAGGCCTTTCTATGACTGTGGTGGCACCAAAAATGTAAACTTATAACAATGCATTGCACTGTCAAATCGGAGCAAATCAGAGCAAAAAATCTGAATCCACTCGACCATGGGCTGGAGTGCTCGGCCCCTGAAACGACAGAGCAGACGTGCTACATTTACTGTAGGCCTGAATTATGCCTAGCCTACAACGAGACATTCATTAAAAATAGGCTACAGTTCAGATTTTAGACACAATAGCTGGTTTAGATTACTCACCTAGTGTGAAAAGTGGCATCTCCCGCTGGCCACTATTTTCTGGATATCTGGTGAAATAGACGTCACTTTAATCCTCAGGCAGTTCTCGAGATTTTGGTGAGTCAGTCTATTCCTCTCGTGCGTTTTTATTGCATTCATAGCTGAGAAGGACGACTCACATACGTAGGTGGAAGGGAACATTGTCAGAATGTAAAGTGCGACTTTCTTGAGGTTGCTGTATTCCTCGGAGCATAGTAGGCCAATCCAAAAGGCACTCACGGACTCCGCACTTCTGAGCGCATCTCGCACAACTGAGGTGGTTTGGAAGTCAATAATTTCCATTTCCAGCGCAGCCTGATCTAAAGAGGGGATAATTTCTTTGGCCAGGGAAGAGAAGTTGTCGGCTGGTTTTACTGCAGGGTCACGTATAAAGTCAATGATGTCTTTTGGGATGGAGTAGTCATCAAACCGAGAAGTGAAGTTGGCTCGTAGCCTCTTGATGAAGTCAACCATCAGCTCCGTCACTTCTCCTGCTGTCTTCTTCAGTGTGCTGAAATGTAGGAGCCTGCCGGCAGATATGTCTGCCTCAAGTATCTCAAGCTTCCTCGTGAATGACTCCAGTTTTTCAACCATGTCCACGATGGTTTTGTCTCTCCCCTGTAGCTGAAGGTTAAGCAGGTTTAGGTGGCCAAATATGTCAGATAAAAACGCTACATTGGACATGAACTTTTCATCTTCCAGCAGGATAAGATGGTCAGCTGCTGCCTTGCTCTTGCTCATTCCAAGGAACGCTTTGATCTCATTCAGTAGCGCACAGAAGCGATCCAGTGCTTTCCCCTTGCTTAACCAGCGCACATCATTGTGAAGCAGCAAGTCATCGTGGGCGGCATCTGCTGACTCAGCCACAAGTTGTCGGAAAAGCCTATGCTGGGTGCTTGATGTACCTCTGACAAAATTAATGACTTTCATCACTTTGTCCATAACATTCTTTAGCTCGCCATTCAGTCTGGCACAGAGGACACTTTGGTGGATGAGGCAGTGCAGCCCGTGCATTTGGGGGGCGAGTTCTTTCAGCCTGCTCACCAGACCTCTGTGCTTTCCCACCATAGCAGGAGCCCCGTCTGTCACGATTAGGTTAACCCTCTCAAATGATAATGAATGCAACTGAAACAACTCTTCCAGTTTCGCAAATATAGCATCTCCAGTGGTGTGCCCTTCTAATGGAATTAGAGACAGCAGCTCTTCCTTGAAATCCTTCTCATCAAAGTATCTCACATAAACGCACAACTGGGCTACATCTGTGTTGTCAGTGCTCTCATCAATGGCTAAGGAAAAGTAGTTTGCGTGACTGACACCGTCGACAATTGCACCCTGCACCGCATCAGACAGCGCTTCTATGCGGCGGGCAGCGGACCTCGCAGAGAGCGACATCTGTTTCACTGACGCGATCACATCATCCATCGACTTGTTGGTATCAAGTTCCTCCAAAACTGTCACCATCATCTCCTTGAAGACCTCTGCGTCAGTGAATGGCTTGGCGTGCTTTGCGAGCACCCAGGACGCTTTCAGAGATGCACTAGTTACCTTCTGTTGGGATGTGAGGCCTCGCACCAGGATCCTGTTGCTGTGTGCATAAGCACCTTTCAGGGCTTCGATTTTGCGCTTTCGTGCCTCTGTCTTCTGAGGGAATGCAACCTTGAAATTAGCATGCTTCGTTTCGTGGTGCCGTCTAATATTGTACTCTTTGCATGCAGAGACACCCTCGTTACAGATCAGGCATGTGGGCTTTGCATTAACAAAACTGGGGAGGATGAAGGCATAGTTCTCTGTCCATTCATCATGAAAGATCCTGTTCTCGCTGTCAACTTTTCTCTTGCGATGTTTTGATAGTGCCATTTTTTCGGACAGCTAACAGCAACAAGTGGAAATGTTTTTTTTTTTTTTTTTTTTTTTTTTTTTTTTAACAAACAGGCATATAATTAATAGCGCCCCCAATGGTCAGTCCACAAATTTAACCTACATCAGCCCGCTTGAATGTCTCAGTGCGTCTGCTCCGTCATTTCAAGATCGCCTATCATTTTCATTATCACCCCTCCTCCCCTATTAATTCATTATATTAGCCATTGTTTTGGTTGTGGCCCGCCATGTAATGGCTTGGAAAATATTTGGCCCGAGGCCAAACTTAATTGCCGACCCCTGCTGTACAGTGACACATTTTGGTCAGTGGCTGTATGGGAGAAGGACAGTTTTATTCATTAATTCATTTTCTACATATGCATGACTCCTGACCAAAACAGGTCAGCAATAGTTTAAAAGCACACTATAGAAGTAAATTAAGAAAAATCTACAAAGGTTAGACTTTCTTTGTAAAAACAAAAAATCAAAAGCATACAAGATTCAATGGAAACAAAGTAAAAAAAAGAGTAATGATATACAGCCAGCAGCATTCTGACCTAATGACTTAGGTTGTGTAAATCAGGTCATAGAAATATGTGAATATTTCACAGAAAGCCAAATGTAACACAGTCACATCCTATTCTCATATTTCGCAGGGGTTTGGGGCTGAGCCACTGGTCATAAAAGGAGCACTTTTGCATTATACAAACTTCATTAGCATACATTCCAAACACACTCTCACACACTCTGCATAGCTTTGTAAAATCATCCTCTCACAGGGCATTGTGTAGGATATTCTACACCTTTTAAAATGTCTCGTTAGGGCACCACCTCCCTTTATCGTAGGAAGAACACGGTTTAAATCAATTTATCAGTCTCAGTTCAATAATTTGCATATCTGAAGGAGTGAATCCTTTTCTACAATTTGTACCATTCATTCTCTGCCGTAAAACAACATCACAAACAACTTCTTAAGTGTGAACAAATATTTATTTAATAAAGTGACAACTATAAATGAGGGACTAATAGAATATAGGAGTGTAATGAAATAAAACGAATATGATAAGGTATGAAATAATTAATTTCTGGAGCGATGGTGAGAGATGGAGATAGTTTATGGCCTAAACTAACGGGAACGGATTTGATATCTAATCTAATCAATCTTCTCTAAAAGATGTTAGTAGGGAGTTTCAAAGTAGTGACACCAACTCTTTGTCTTAAGCGGTAGGAACGATTCAGCCTACTTTTGTAGAGTCTTCTCGGCGTCGGTGATGGCGGAGCGTCGGTGTGACGAGGTGGTGACGAAACGGCCAAAGGCAGTAGATGACACTTTGCAATGTCTTTGTGTTTGAAGAAAGAAGCCGGATCGTCACGTCTTCTCGGCGTCGTTGCTATGGCAACAGCTTCTTGGTTTCTTGATCCGTCGAAGAGATTGGGTCTTTCTCTGATATCCCAGCTGACTACGCTGGCTAACTTATAAACGATGTTTGTTCTCTTAATTAGTACTTTGGTTCGTAGAGTATAAAAATGAATAAAACTAGAAAAATATTTAAGTCACTATAAAAATTGTACGTTGGGAAAAACTTCCGACGAGAAACAAACAGAGCTTGAAAAGGACCGGATGGTCAATATTCAAGTTGTTCTTAAAACAAAGTTACTAAGTATAAACGTGACTAAGTACGTAAAGAAGAAGACTAAAATCAAAGTAAATCGGAAACGGAAAGTGGAAAGTTAAAAGTGCGCAGAAAGTTAAAGAAAAGTGCGGAGAAGAGGGAACGTGTTTGGATCGGGTTTCTAAAATAACAGTTCCGATAGTTATGATTTAAACCAATCGCTACTATTAGTATAAGAACATATCTAAGGTTCTACATGCTTTAACTTCAACAATGATTAAAAGAAATAAATTAAAGATAGCCACTTGATGGCAATGTTGATCCAAGCTTACTGTGACAAATTATATGAATTTGGGCTAGCTTTATCGTACAAGGATCAAAATGGTCTCATTGTGATCCTAAGCCCTTCCTGAACAACAATATATAACTTACCAGGTTATTACAATTTCGATAGTCATGTTATCAAACTTAGGCTCTTTTTAGAGAGGAGAATGCAGATCAGAGTCTGGTTCTGGGGAAAGAAAGTTATTTACGATCTGCTTATCTGTGTTTCCACTCTCTTGGTCACTCTGGGAGAGGAGGAGCAAGAAGGAAGTGTTTGGTATGTTTGTATGTGTGTGTGTTTCTCTGAAAAGAAGAATTAATGAATACAGATTTAAAACATAATTGAACATAACATTAAGGTTTCTAGACTTTGTCCATACAAAGTAGAAGAGTCAATTCATTCTTTGTAGTTCCTGATATCGTGTTGATGTTTTTTCGATTCAGGACTAATTAGTCCAGAAACAAGAGTGGGAAATTCCACAAAAGTGTAAATCTGTCTTTTTGGCTCAGATGACGTCCTCAGCATCTGGGAGATCCGATAGTGTGGGTCTGTTCAGTGTTTGGACATGGCACCTTTATGGCTAAGGTGTAAAATGTTGATCTGTTAGAAGAGTTCTTCTGCAAAACAGCTTCGTAAATTTAAATTCCAGAGAGGGGGAGAACAGAGAGGATACAGGACCCTGCAATTGTTACAGTCTGATATTTTACAATAATTTCAACTGTCGTCCAGCAGCAGAGGAATTCTCCTTGTTCTTTACGGAGCGCACAGTCTGCACTCAAACACACATGCATTCTCAATAATTCAATGTGCTCCCAAGAGACGCCGGCACAGGAATGATCTACTATGTGGCCCGTATTGGGGATAGCACTTAGACCTCATCCCAGATATTGTTTGTTTGGTGCATAGTCAATATAGTGGCAGCTCTATCTCTATGATTGATAAGGGTCCCAGTAAAGGCCGCTGCTTTCAATTAGAGAAGAATACCTCCCACTGATTTATGTTGTCACGCAAGGAACTCATTTCCCCATAATCCTTTCTTTTTAACCATGTTTACAGTTTGACTCCATTCTCCCAGACCAGAAGCTCCTGTCAATAATCCCCCTCCTTCCTTTCCCAGCATTCCTTCATTAAATGTTAGAAGAGTCAGTAGCTGCTATGCTCCTGGGAGGCGAATTAAGTGTTGAACACACTTCTTTATTTAATGTATTTGCACATTTGTGCCAAACACGACTCACTATTCTGGGTGGGTTTGTGTGGTCGTGGGCTGACACGCACGTTCCACTTGGCTGAGAGCCACAAGGGACACCAGTGAACAGCTGTTACTGGAGCAGTGGGTACTCCCAGAAAAGCACGCAGAGTTACCAGTGCTACACTGTGTGTGTGTATACGTTATCAGCCCGGAAGCCATATGGACTCTTACATTTATTTATTATTCCCATGGTCCTGTTATTTTTTTCCTGTCATTAGTAAACCCTGCAGCATCTTCTGCATTGTCTCTCCACAACACTGTTATTGTGTCACCATAATATGAAATTACTTAGAGGAAACGTTGCTCTGATAATGACAACATTGTTTTCAGTGTGTTCTTTTTTCTTTTGAAAATTGAGCAATCACCTGAGTGAAAGTAATTCCTAATTGACTGGAAAATGTTAAACTCTGTCCCCTTAAGCTCTTAGAGGGGGTACCTCTTTCAGCCAAATCCATATTAAAATAGAGAGAAATTACAGCACCAAGGGTAAATTGGTTGTATATTTGATTCTTTATGGATTTCAGAGAGAGACTGCAGGAAAACAGGAATTGTAAATGCATTTTAGTACACTGATGTGTGTCTCCCCTTGGCATCCGTTGATGATGGATGTGTAGCAGCCAAAGTGCTGCAGATAACTGACACATGACCGAGGTCAGTTACAGACTGGAGGGCCACCAGTGGCCAAACTGCTGACTGGATTTTCGAAACCTCACACCTTCACATTGTCCCACTGAACCTCAAAGGACTCACTGACCAGCGTAAAGTCCACATGTTAAAAGTTAAAAGCATGCAGCATCTTTGTGGTGTTACTGTCATCCAACTGTGGACCAACTGTGGTCTCTGAAGACATCGTGACGAAGGATTGCAACAAATTCCTTGTTAAAATGCCTCATCCTCTGATTACCATTGCTGCATGTATCATCATTATATTTGATCAGTTGAACTGTCAAGTGTTTGATTGCCTTTATTATGAATCATGATATAGATGGATTTGAAATCTTTGTAAAGTAAACATTATGAAAACTAGAGAAACATTTATCTTAAATGTGCTATTTAGTGCTGAACTGAACACAGATCAATGTAAAAAGAAAAAAAAGAGAAATGTGTTGGTCCATTTCTACGCTCACACAAGCTCTACAATAAGTGAAGTTTGTGTGTTTCCAATAATGTACATGAACTATGACAACATTTCTATGTATTCTCTTATAAACAGCCTCACCAAGTTCACCAAGACTAAGACACTTAGGCTAGTGATACTGAAGCTTTACTTACGTTAGGTAAAGTGAGCTAAATGCTAAGCAAGCAAGCAGATTTGCACTGTTAAGTTTCACTCTGCTAACAAAATAAGTGCTGCTGCGAGTTCACGATCACTTTCCAGACAAGACGCAGTTCCTCTCCAACAATGCGGTAAGGTTTGAAGGTATTTGTTCAAACCATAGACTGTATAAAGATGGATGAAGGAACAGCTCCTCAAAAGTGAAGCCAAAAGAAGTAGAGCTACCCCTTGTGGCTGGCTGCAGTATAGGTCATAAGCTCCACCTCCTCCATGTTAGTGGATGGGACTTGGGCCAAATTAAAACACTAAAATACATGTCAAATAATTTTTTTTTTCAAAACTGGTTTCTGTCATTTTAGGTAGTTAATATAATGATGATCGATACACAAGTGTCCATTTTTCTGATAAGTTTTGTTTTAGCTAGTTATTTGATGGTATAGAAACAGGATGTGACATCATGACCACTACAAGTTGCCATGCAATGAAGGAATACAGTTAATGGTTCATAGTAAAAGTGTCGAAGAAACAAACTGGTCACAAAAGCTAGTTCAGTTTGTTGGGAGTAAGAACGTCGTCCATTCAGTTGCTGAAGTGATAAGTAGAGGTCCAACAGCTGCATGGCTCCTGCAGAGATATCTATCATTACAAAATGTTTCTACCTACTGTAAAACATGAAATTTATTTTAATATTATGTGCATTTCGGATTAAAAGAACACTCATTAAGGTGATGCATGTGGTTTTGTCTATGTTGCTGTGCCATTTCTACTCAGTTGCACCACTAGCCCAGTTTGAATGCTGCTGGTTCTGTAACGGACAAGAATGTCACTCCTTCACTGCCTCAGCATGCTGTAATTATGAGAAAGGACCGCTTTAATTTCCTGCACTGTGTATGATGTGCACTGTGAATCATACTGTATATTGTCTTATTGGAGTTTCATTATTATGCGCTTGTAATATTCTAGAGCTCATTTCTCTCTTTATAAAGTTTTGACTCTTATGTCTCAAATTTAAAATTGTAAAGAGAGGCTAGCATCAAACTTGACGGGAAAAAAAAAAGAGTGGTTGTTTATGAGATTTCCCCTGCCGATGGAATAACAGTTGCCCTCAGGTGGTGTGTAAGCGTTACACAACAAACAATATAGGGCAGTGTGGGATGGAAAAGACTGGAGACACGAAAGCATGAGAAAACAGAGAAATGCTCTTTACGATACATGCAGACGTTGCTTTAGCTTCACAAAACTGAAGGACAAATATGGAGTAAGGATTGAAAATATTATTTCTGAGTACAGATTAATATTTTCAGGTTATGCAAGTGACGTGCAGAGCTGTTAAATGTGCTCTTTAAAAATTTGCAGCATTTTAAGAAACACACAAGGTGTTGCAACATTTCATTTTTACAAGTGAGTCATTCTCGTCCTCATCTCAGAGCCACAATCAATGAAAGGCAGGCTAAGAGGTGGGAAGTGTCCATGTTTTATTCACTCTCACAGAGTGATATCAAGCCTCGTTGGAAACCCCCGTCCTCGTCCCAGGGGCAGACTGTTGTCGTGTGCTAATGGATTTTGCAACAAGGGCGCATCTCTGGGCGGTTTGAAGATGCAATTATGCCGGTAATGGCAGTGCCACGGTAAAATGAAAGCATCAGCAGGAGCACAAATGATCATATACAAGATCCCAGCAGTGTGCAGCCTGACAAGTTTAATCGTGTGTCTCTAATCCCAACCTCAAATAACATTCTCTGTACACTGCTGGAGACATAGACTGCATTGTCTTGATGACAAAAACAGATCATCATTTTAAAATTATCATCATTTCCAACATCACAACTTGATTCTGCGTAGTTGATTATGACGAGGTGGGTGGAGAAGGAAATTCTTTTTTATTGCACTGAAAGCCTATAATTCATGTAACAATGCATTTTCCCAACTTATTTGGGATAAATGTTTTGAGAAAGAGGCTTTTACTGTAAGATTATTGTTCTCACTATATTCACTTCTTGTCTAGAGTGTAGCCTGAGCTGCAAAATACATTTGTAGCTGTGGCTCAGTAGGTAGAGCGGGCTATCCACGAACCAAAGGGTTAGCAGTTTGATCCCCAGAATGTGGCACATGCCGAAGTGTCCTTGAGCAAGACACTGAACCCCCAGTTGCTCCCAGTGTGTGGCATTGAATGGGTAGATGCGTCTGTGACTGTAAAGTGCTTTGAGTACTAACAGGTAGAAAAGCAGTATATAAAAGCAAGGCCATTTAAGACAGAACAAACAAAAAAAGATTTTTGAAAGAATATTTTGTATTAAAGACTGAATAATACAGATAACAGTGACATCTTTAATATGAAGTTGTATTATCTGGCCAACCCCAGATAATGCTGGTCTCCTCTCTAAACCTGTGTTCACAATATAAGCAGTCATTCTAGCGATTCTTTTTTATTTGCCTCATCATTGAATAATAAGCATAACTTTTAAAATTCATCTTTCAATATTTTTTGAATTCATAAACCATTTCGGATTGTAACTTTTACCTGATGATACTATTCAGCGCACACATTAAGATGTGTTCAGTGTAGTTCACTATTTTCTCACAATTAGCATACATAATGTGGAGTAGGATTTCACTTCAAAGGCTTTGAATGCAGCCGTACTATTTATCTACAAAAGGTTGTGAGTGGTTGCCCACTTAGAGCGTAGCATTAATGGAAATCACGTTGTTTTGTTTCATAGGTTAAAATGTGCAGAAATAAACTGCTTTCAGCTTGTAAATGTACTGGAAAGCAGCGTTGCCATAGTGGCCATGAGTAGAGTTTCTAGGTCTCTATCTGCTCCAGAAAGTCTTTACTGAGTTGTCTGAAAAACAGCAGATGAAGACACAACGACTCCCAAACACTGACCAACTGCCAACAATCAGACAAAACTCACTTTAAAGGAACAGTATGTAAGAAATGTATTTCAATTAATCATAAAATGGCCCTGATATGTCACTAGACATGAAGAAATCATGTTCATTTCAAATACTTATATCACTGACAACAGTGGTCCGGCCAGGATATTGTCATTTTAAAGTGAGAGTTGCAGCCCTCAACTTTTGTTATTGTTGTCATTTTGTGTTTTGGTCTGAGGCGCCACCCTCCACCTATCTACCAATCACGAAGTCAGTAGAGTTTCGTCTTCCGGGTTGCCAGCTCTGCTCTAGTTACCGCAGCTGCAGCTACGAACGTGTCGGATAAAACATGTATAATGTTACGAAACCTAAGACCTCGTTATGAATCCGAACTACGTCGTGACAAAGTCCGAAATAAAACAAGGATTTGTATAGGAGATGCCTTTGAAAGATGGAGACGGCTGAAAACGGAGAAGAATTTGAAGACAGACGCCAACGTTGCTAATTTTCTCCTGACTAACTTACTTGTACATAATGTAAATGGACATTTAAAATATTCACGACAGTCGAACAAAGTTATGCATGTTCGTGCAAAGTAACGTTACGTTAGCGCATACAGAGGAGGTGGCTCATCGAATTGAAAAGGTAAGGAATTGTTTGGGAAATAAAAACGGCATTGCTAACATTAGCAATGCATTATGAGCCCGTTTCTCTGTCATTATGCTGAAACGCCGAGGAAAACAACATTAGCACGTCGATTATGGCAATGTGAAACGTAATTGAGACTATTGAGTAGCCTAACGTTACCTCGGTAACCTGGCAACCTCGAGTCAGGGGGGAGGTTGGAGGGGATACACCGTTCTACAGTATTTTGAAAGTGATTGCAGTACCAGTTTTGGCCAGTTTTGGCCACAATCTTACATACTGTTCCTTTAATAGTCCAAATGCTGATCATGCTGTCTCCTTGTTTTGAGGTCAGCAGGATCTTCTCCGTTGAGATGCTCATGTGTGGCGGTTACACTTGCACTTCCCACACTTTTGATGACTTTTTTAAGTCTAATTAAGTCTAATTTTTAGCATGCCTGGCAGGAGGAGCTGAGAGGATTGGGGTCGAACATAAGCACTGTCAAAATCAGTGATTCCCTGCATGTTGACATATTTACATAATCAAATCATCAGTGTTAACAAATTGCTGGGGCTCTTGTTTTAATGATCACAAAGTCGCATGAAAGGAGACACATTTTATTTGCAGTTCTGCTCAGATTCTACAGGACATTTAGGAAATTGCAAGAATATGGAGCAAATACATTAACAAGAGACGGACCCAAAACCTTTTGAAATATCTTTGATTCTTAGAGAAATATCTATGACCAAACTGACGACTAAACATGGACAGTGATACACTGCACAACTTCAAGTCATTAGAAGGAAAATGAATTCAAACTCGCCAATAGGGTGTTGTATATCTTGGTTTCCAGGTCAGTGTCATCTCTTTAAATAACTATTTTGAACAAAGCTATATGGAAGAATGACCTTGGAAATTAAAAAAATAAATAAATAGACCTTAAGCCTTCAGTAATTGCATTCATCCTGGAGTACTTCCGGCCCATGGTGCTTTTGAAGTAGCGTTAGCTGTAGTGTTGCTCACCTTGTTTAATTAGTTTTGTGCTACCTCTAGCATGATTTTGTGACATACTTGATATACTGTTAGAAAAAGAAGATCAGTTCCCAAACACAGTCATTCCCTCTGCATTGATTTATTTAAAAAAAAAAAAAAGTGTTTCCAGTGCAGGGACAAACAGTCAAAAAGTGTCAAATGGAAATGTGCTTAAATATAGCTCATAGCTTGGCACATAATTACATGGCTGTCCACAGCTGTGTTGGAGGTGCATTCACGATCACATACAATCACTCATGTATATGAGATTCTCTCAGTTTCTAAAACAGACAGTAGTTATGTTTACATGGACAATATTTCTCCACCCTGGCTGTAATACATTCTGATTTGTGATTTCCATTTAAGGGTTTATATGGACACTAATTGAAATGATGTGTCATATGTAAAGTGCTTCTGCTTGCTGTGGAGAGTCAAATCTGTCTTTGTACATCTTTTCAAACACTTGTTTGAACAACTGGTTGTTTTTCTACCGCCATGCTTCTGTAGCTCCTGGAAAAAGAAACTCCAATGTGGAGAAAAAAAAAACACAAATATAATATCTATATAGTGCATCTGGAGGCCAGGTCAACACCTTGTGCTGTTCTTCATGTTTTTTGAGTTGTTCCTAAACTGTTTATTTGTGTGTGTGTCTGTGTCAGGCTGCATCCTGCTGGGGATGGCTGCTGCCATCAAGGAGTGTCATTGCTATGGGGTGGGGGTGTCTGGTCTGGTCTAGGTGGGTGCTACATGTCTAAGTAACATCCACATGAATGAATGCCAGGTCAAAAAGTTCCCCCTCAGAACAGAGAGAACTTCATGCATTGTCAAAGGTTTACACCAACCCTCTCAATAAGATTGAAAATTCCTTCTGATTTGGCTAGTCTGATCTCACTGGGGTAGTTACTTTTTTCATATTCAATATATGTGATTCTTTCAAAAAGTTCATAAATTATGGTCCTATTGAAATGGTGTATGTCTTGTATCAGCTAATCTTTACAGAACCACAGATACAGCAATGCTTTTTTGATAGATCCAGTCTGAACCAAATCAGACATGAGCTGTATCAGAAGAGGACCTGGTTCCAAGCAAATGTTAAAGCAAAACAGTTAACATAAACTTAAACAGAAAGAAACATTTTACCGATGGCTGTTGGTTGGGACCCAGTTTGACAAACTTATGTTTGAAAAGCAACTCAAAGTCAACCCAAAGAGTTGAGGGATAGATTGAAGAACTGGTTCTAAATTAAGTTTTTAATGCTTGAAAATCATGCTCATAAAGTATCAGTGATCACATATACAGCTTTAAAAAATAAAATAAAATAAAAAATAAAACATGTCAAGGTGTTAAGATACAAAATTATGAACAGTCTAAAAGAGACTACATCTGCTGAAAATACAGTGAGTTGACTAATTACGGTCTACTTATTTAGTCTTCCTCACAGTCTTCTTCACAAATGGTTGTTCCATGATCCACAAGTGAAACATGACATTAACAAATGCAACAACGATTTGTGTGTGTGCATACAAACATTATTGTGTTAATCTGAGTGGTCACAAATGTGTATTTCAGTTCACCCATAACAATTTGAACATGCACATACGAAGTAATTTCACAAATGCACACATAGCAGTCTAAATAAATAGCATTATTTTATGCAGCAGATTAAGTCCCTCCCCTAGGTGAGTTGAGTTGTTCCTAAACTGTTTATGGCTTATTTGAACCATATATTCATATCTACATGGCACTCTGTTGAGTTCAGTGTTGGTACTAAACGAGAAGTGACGAGTTATATCAGTGAAGATGTATTTTCCCTACAGGGATGATTCGTCTCACTCCGCCCAAAGCACAGATTACCCAGTTTCCCGGTGACATAAACGCACCATGCATTATTTTGTGGATCTGTGTGGCTCTGAGCAGCGTGAAAAAAACTCTCAAAACTCTGCGTGCGTGCACAGCGTGATCTGTGCGTATCTGCCGATCTGTATGCGCACGCTTTGACATCCATAAACACACGAAGCGAAAATGATGAGCTGTGGAGGTAGAACAATCAGATTTGTGAATTTGCAATAAAAATGATGTGCATAAAATTATAACATTTATTCAGACTGCTATGTAGTTGCTCGTGAATTAAAATACATATTTGTGACCACCCCAAACTCACACCCAAATCTTTGTACGCACACACAAATCACTGATGCATTTGTGACCATTTTTAGACTAATTTCACTCCACAGAGGAAAAGTCAGGGGAATTCCAGAATTCATTATGGTTGATTTTCTTCTTCTTCTTCTTCTGTACCCGCTTATTCCTGTTAAGGGTCGCGGGGTCTGCTGGAGCCTATCCTAGCTGTCATCAGGCGAAAGGCGGGGTACACCCTGGACAGGTCTCCAGTCTATCACAGGGCTAACACAGAGAGACAGACAACCATTCACACTCACATACACCTACAGCCAATTTAGAATCACCAATGAACCTAACGAGCATGTCTCTGGACAGTTGGTTGATTTTCTGAGCTACAAAATATTGTGCTTTTGGTATAACAGAAGCTATTTCACTGAATGAGTGAAAACTTAAGGAAAAGTGTGGCCAAATAACCAAAATGTGGAGCTGGGAACCACAGTAAGGCATTGTGTAACAGCTCACAGCGGACTGAATGCACCCAGAGAAGTGTTATTACCGTAAATGGAGAGCAGCCAGGGAGTCTTTGATTGTCACCGCTACTACGCTACTTAACTGCTGGTACAAAAGATGACGGCTCCATTCTGAAAAATACAATGTACCTTTGCTGTTTTGTTTTGTTTTGTTTTCCAATTTTCTAATGATACCATAACAAACACACAGTTTGTCAAAAGCCAAGTGGTAAAATTCAGTGTAGGAGGAAAATGATTTGTCTTTTGGAAACTTCTACTGTTGTTCGTACGCAATATTCCTTTAAATAGGTGAGGAGTTGAGATGCAGATAATCGAGCGTCTGCTTGTCAGAATCTAGTGATGAAAGCAAAATGAGGTTTGAAGGGTGACTGATGCCAGCTTTTTTTGTCAATTGCAGGTTGCATATACGACATTATTCAGGCTCTTTGAAATTGACCAGTTTCAATACAAGAAATGCCACAGACACTGAATTCTAGTCATTTTACCTTTGCAGAGATGACATTCAAATTACTTCCATCTCCAGGCGAAAGCCCGGTTTTACACCCTTACCACTGACTATACAATTACTGTCAACGCTGCAGTCAGAGCAGTGAAAAGTGCTGGAATACAAGCTGTTCTTGTCCTCATCCACTGAATGTAAAGTAACAACTGAGAAGGAACTGTCAGTGAAACATGAGGCCTCACAAAGCAAACATGTGGGGATGTAATTTCATAAAGTCCGTTGACTGAAACGTAGCCAAGCATGCAAGAATTGGCTGTGTACAGCCTCAAGCAAAGCTGCATGTGAAGAGGTAGTACTTTCTGTATATTTATTCTACTAATTTTAGTGAATTTCAGAGGCAAACTTATAGTTTCTGATGTGTGTGCTGTGTCATTTCGAAAGCTTCTTTATTGTGACACAACAACTATTTTCTAGAAAGAGCAGTGGACCTTATTATTTTCATATTTTTAAGGAAAATCAAGTTGGTTAATGTGTATTCAGCAATCACAAAGCCCTTTTCTTTCTATTCATTTTTGTATAATGAAAAACAGCCTGCATCAATGATATGACAAAATGATATGTCTTTCAAAAGTTACAATACTGGTGCTTCCTTGCAACTGATACACATAAAAGCAGATTTTATGATCTGGACAAAAATGAATGGAAATCAATGTTTGAGGATAAAGAACAAAACCACTGTGAAGTTCAGGAAGAGAAGAGTCTCTATTTGTGATGACAAACTGAAGCTACAACCTCTAGGGCTGAACACGAAGGAACTTAAAACTAAAGTTCCACAAATTTAGGAATTTAGAAACTTAAGGCTCTAAAGGACAGTCAGTCCCAATCCATGCTGAATTCTCCAACTTTCCAGCAGAATTAAAAACATTTTATGCAGTCTTACTATATAGCTAGACCATTCAAATTACACTAAGGCTTAAAGTTATGCATATTTAAGGGAATGGCTGCTTTAAAGTGTCCTCACAGGTTACTAGCTTTCTGGCTAGGCATCACCCGCCCACCTCACCACCACTCATCTCCATCTGTTTGTCATTCATTCATCTTCTGTAACCGCTTGTCCTATGAAGGGCTGCAGGGTGGCTGGAGCCTATCCCAGCTGTCATCGGGCGAGAGACAGGGTACACCCTGGACAGGTCTATCGCAGGGCTAACACAGAGAGAGAGACAACCACGAGCATGTCTTTGGACAGGCAGAGTCCAGCACTTCCAAGATGGAAACAGCTGGGGCCACCAACCCTGTCAGTGACGTCATATATGGTTTGCCTGTCTTTATATACAGTCAGTGAACAAAACCAATTCACCAATTCAGTTCCAATCCATGGGCCGACTGGGCCTTCATCATTACATATGATAAAGAAAAACAGAATACCTTATTCATTCACAATTCACAGTTGTTATGTTCACAATGCTTAAATTTAGCATTAATGGGTCTGACAGTTGTCCTAAATTTCAGAAACTGCTATGGTCAATTCACCAAAGCTTTGGACCCATCAATTGTGACCCGAAAGTCATGCTGATCTAAAATACATTCACAGTGCAACATGTACACATTACTTTCAAAAATGAAAAATAAACACTGACAATGACAAAGACTTTTGTTAAACAGTCATTAGGATAAACGTCTGGGATGATCCTGCTCCTGTGGCAGTTTAACCTACATGATATGTAATGATGTCTGTAAGATAAGATAAGAAAAGATAATCCTTTAATTTATCCCACACCGGGGAAAAAACAGCTGCAGTGTTGCAGAAGTTACAGTTTTAAGGACAGTGCACACAGCAGAAGGAAAAGCAAACATAAGAATAAATACAAAAATAGCCAATTAATAACAGTAGTTTCATGTTTGTGGTCTACTGGGAGCAGGTGTGGTTGTACAGCTTCACAGCACAAGGAAGGAAGGACCTCCGGTAACAATCCTTCACGCAGCACGGGTGATGCAGTCGGCTGCAGAAGGAGCTGCTCAGTGTTGATACAGCGCTATGGAGGGGATGGGACTGGTTTTCCATCAGCGATGACAGCTTTGCTACCATCCTGTGATCACCCATCTCCTTCACAGGCTCAAGAGGGCAGCCCAGAACAGAGCCAGCCTTCATCATCAGTCTGTTTAGTCTCTTTTTGTCTGCTGCAGCGGCTCCAGCAGATCACTCCATAGGAGATGGCTGATGCAACCACAGAGTCATAGAAGGTCCTCAGTAGTGCTCCCTGCACTATGAAGGAAGTAAGTATCCTTAGCAGGTAGTCTGCTCTGGCCTTCCATATAAAGTCCACTATCTCTATGTCCTTTCCCTGGATGTTCACCAGTGTGTGGTGTAATAACTGTTAGTAAATCAACATCTTGATCTAACCCAAGTATGGTGTGATCAGGGCGAAAGTAAAAAATAAAAAGAAATTGCTTCATTTTGGCAAGACAGTGGCAGTACCTGAGGCTGCCTACAGGCCAGGTCTGCTCCACTGGAGTTCCCCCAGGGCTTCTTCCCACCACCTGTTCTCCCAGCTGTGATGGAGCAGCTCCAGAAAGTTCTTTAGTGTTTTGCCATCCACAACGAAGGTAAAAGAACTTTAGTCTAGCTCTATTTGTTTCTGCAACTCAAGAGACAAGACTGAAAGTTATAGAGAATAAAAAAAGAATTGTCTGGGGGCTTATCAGAAGATTATAGATGCCTCTGTATTTTGACAGGCACACAGTTCAGAGCAGATACCATAGATATCTCCACAACATCTGGGATTGAATTGTGTGACGTCAGTGATAGAAACTTTTGAGATCTTACCCGCTTCCCTGCTGCCTCTGGTTATTGTGTCTCTCCAGCCACAGGCTCTTCTCCCACGGGTGCCGGTATAAGCCGTCCGTGGAAATCATACATAACAAACATCCTCTTTCATGTTTGTTTGTGTTCTCCAATTTGGATGCTTATCGCAGGTGGGATTGTGCCTCCACTGTGAAACACTGACATTTGACTTGACTAGCTCATTACAAGGAGGTACATGAATATTAAAGCATCGTCACAGCTCAGTGCTGGTGACTGGCAGCTCCATTTGGAATTTCCTATTCTGTCATAAATAGGATGGAGAAAGAGAGCATGACAGAGATCAATAACTTCTCCACGTGCATATTCTCTGAGCTTACTTTCATGAGACTGACAAACATGGGCCTCCATGATACACATTATACGCAGCAGGAATCCATTCTCATGTGTGTGAAAACACTGCTGGGACTGTGCTGCCAGTCGAGTTAGTCTATCAGCCCGGTTCTTTAGATTGAGTGTATCCGCTGACTCAGAATGCAGGCCATGTGAAATGCATAGGTTTTCACAAAAAGGCAACCAATAATGAGGTCGGTTTTGTGTAGATGAATGCTGTAGCACACCTATTTTTTTCTGCTGGTGTATGTTTGTTGTGATGAATTAACATACAAACTATGGTTTCTTTATTCTTTGTGTTGTTTAATTCCTGTTTTCCTTTGTAACATAACTTCTCTTGTGTGTGTTGTCTGTCTTTCGCCTCCTGTTTCCATATCCCTTTCTTGTGATTGTGTTGCTGCCTTCAAATGGGGTCGTGTTTACCATGTTCATGAAAAATATTACTGTACATATGGATGTTCCTCTCTCATAGTATTCACAACCTTGAAAAGTTCACGAGTTGTGACGTGTTGACATTTTCAGAAATGACTAAAATGGATGGTGATTTAGTCAGAAAAAGTTGATCTCCTTTGATTATGCCTTTGCACATTATGTTTACACGACTGTTCTGTGTTGTAACCACAAGCACTTGAGTTCCAAATGTAAGGAGCTCCACCCTCATTGGCATTACCTGTGTATCTATATCATTTCTCTGTGATGTCCTCCTACATGTTCCTAGCCTGTGTTTCCTCAAGTCTTCCGGGGTTTGTAGTTTAGCTGTTTATTATAATAATCTTTTTTTAACCTCATTTACAGCTTTGCCTTGTTCCTCACGGGTTTGCCTTTTTGTATTTTTTGTAAGCCTTCATTTGTTTTCTATATTTTGGAGATTACTGTTATGTATATATATATATATATATATATACACACACACACACGATGCCTCACAGCGAGAAGGTCCCGGGTTCGAATCCATGGGCCGACGCGGCCTTTCTGTGTGGAGTTTGCATGTTCTCCCTGTGTCTGCGTGGGTTCTCTCTGGGTTCTCTCCTCCCACCATCCAAAGACATGCTCATTAGGTAAATTGGTGATTCTAAATTGGCCGTAGGTGTGAATGTGAGTGTGAATGGTTGTCTGTCTCTCTGTGTTAGCCCTGTGATGGACTGGAGACCTGTCCAGGGTGTACCCCCGCCTCTCGCCCGATGACAGCTGGGATAGGCTCCAGCAGACCCCCGCAACCCTTAACAGGAACAAGCGGGTACAGAAGATGAATGAATGAATGAATGAATGAATATATACATAGTATATTGTTATACCCCTGTACAGAGCTAATTCATGTTTCTTCTTTCCTCAACTGACTTAGCACTGATTGATTGCCACTTTTAAAATGAACTTTGTGTTCTATACCTTTTAGATTTCCAGACACAAACATTATGGAGATTCCTGCTGTTGCAAACTCTTTTGTTGAGGTGCATCTAGGACGATCTGCAAATATAGAAAAAAAGTCATAGATAAGTGTTTGTCCACACTGTATTCCAGCCAATCAGTAAGTATTTTCAAATTGATTTATTGTAACAGTAAAACAAGCACTTTTATTGTGGTAGCAGAGAAATCACCTCCTAGCTCAGCACAGGGCAGAATACGCTTACATCTCTGCCTGGTTTTAAGCATTGTCTCCAACTTTCAAATCACCACTGCATGAACCCTTTTGTCATCTGTCAAACCATTAGTTTGTTCTAAGGCCGTTTAGCAGAACAATTACAATATAAAGCTTATATTTTGACAATATAACCATCTTTCTCTCTCAATGTTGTCATTCCATTATTATCCAGTTCTAATAATGATGATCTCATGATACAAATGGCACAGGCAAAGTTACCAACTTCACATTTGAAGAAGATTACAAGAGCCATTATTAACATGTTGAATTTGCAGGAAGAATTTCTTGGCAGCCGCCTCTCAGTGAGTGGGGGCATGTCCACCCATGCAATAAAAAAAAAGGAATGAAGCCAATGGAGTCTGCATGTCGATCTCATCTCTCTGCTCCCTTCACACTTGCTGGTGTGAGGTTGGATGAGGCCCTCCTAATTGCTGCTGAGGGACTGAGCTCAAACGTGCAGGGACATCAACCTTGTGTTGTTACAGAAGCCGGCTTGTTATTGAGGGTATTTGTCTGTCACAGCACAACTTCAGGGGTGAACGGGGTTGAAAATATGTCTGGCTCAGATGTGTGCTCACCTGGGGAACAATTCAGCCATTTTAGCCTGTGGGCCAAAGCTAGCTGGGTGGCTGACAAATCCACAGACACACCAGCTGGGAAATACGGTGAGGCTTAATCACAAGCTGAAAATAATGACACGGTGGATACATTTCATTTTATTACAACTATATCAGAAGAGGCACGATGTACAATGTGCAGCACGCCTGAAGATACTGACAAGTCACTGTGATCTAATTCAATAATCACAGTTCAGCTGTGAAGAAGTTAGAGCTCATTAGCATGCAGACATGCACTCATACAACCAAAAAGCCTGGGGTGAGCCTGTTGCAGCTCTCCTTCATGAAACTGGATAGTTATTCATTACTGTACATACTGCCATCATAATTCTATACGGTCTGCAGGACATTTCACTAAGAGAGGAAATGTGACGCAGTGGGGGCTCACATCATGTTGCTATCACGCTGCATGCTGCATAAAGAAGACACAAAATTGATCCCAAAAATCTGACACGCTTCATGCAGTGAATGATCCTAAAGTGTATTTTTTAAATTCTAGAACTACGAAAATCGCTTCCAGTTCCTAGAATAATCTAGAAACTACTTTTCTATCCACCGATATTCTAAACTTATTTTCAGACAGCAGGAACCAGCAGTATGAGTTCTTTAAGACCATGTCTCAGTGTTTAACCAGTGGTCTCTAGATTACCAGTTTAAAATATAAGATAGAAGACTAGAAGATTACATCAGTAGGTAAAGAAATCTGATAGGGCTACATTATGGGGGAAAAAAGCTATGGGCAAATACTTTGTAGTTTGTTGCAGTGCAAAACTTCAACTACAATAGCCTCAATACTCAAATCATTGTTCAGCTGCTATGGACAGCACTGACCTTGCTAGCACATATGAAGCCTTGCAACCTTCTCAAAGCAAATATGTTTTTCCCAGATGTCCAGAAGACCATCTGTTAAACTTATTTTTTAACACCTCCCCAATAATATCGGAATATCATTGCCTACTCTATTTCACACTTTCTCATCATGCTCATTTGTCATATCTTAAAAAATGCATTAATCATTTTTTGTTTTTTAATTCCAATAGAGGAATTAGGAAGTTCTCAAACGTGTATCTCCTCTCAGGTAGAGGTAAGCCTTGCTCCTAGGGTTCTGATTTGATTTACTGCTACTAAAACCTGAAAAAAGGAGAGCAACCCAGAGGGAAAGGCAGCAAAAACACTTACAAAAAGAACAGAAATTCTCTTTGATGGTCTGAGAAAAAGAACAACTGCCCTCAAAGCAGTTGCACTGCTCTTTTCCACTTCATGGGCCTCCTGGCAGGTTGATCTGGCCCTGGAATAAAGTAACTCTAATAAGTTTTTTATATGACCTTAATACTTCCAAAATTTTAAATGAAACCAAAAAGATTTGAATGCAAATCAGTTAGTAATATTATCAGACCATTTTTATCTGCACAATTCAAATCAATGTCATTTGATAAATGCTCACGTTGTGGGACTTTTCTGGAAAATGTACTGTAGGTAAAAAAGAAGGTTACAGTATGACTTTTAATAGTTTTCCCAGCCTCGTTTTTCTTTATGTTAGCTAAACAAAATGTTTAAAATACAAAGAATTTCTACAGCGAGGTTGAATACATATGACTTTTATCACATTGTTCTGATGAAAGGATTTGTTTGTTGACGACTACTACAAATGTACAATATGAAGGTGGACAAAGTAGTCTTATTGCCAAAGGTCCCTAAACTTTTATCCCTGTATTATGCATACTGGCCTTGGACTTAAATCCCTTTAAGACAGTTAAACAGATTGTTTTAAGAGGACCTAATATGAGATAACCCATTTGACCTTCTTGGGAACTTCAGGAAAAGATTAGCCTACTTGGCTCCCAAATTTGTTTTAAAAATCTCCATGCACAGAGTTCTGTTTAGTGTTTATTTTTACTCCTGAGTGAAAAATAAAAAATACCACCACAATTGGTATGGGTTACTGATGATTAATGTGATACAGATTAATTCCATGAGTGTAGTATATCACAATATATACACATGCAGCCAGGATGGGTGCATCATTTGACAGCGACCTACAGTACCACACCCAGGATAGAGTAACTGAGGATCAACTACCAAGATCTTGGTAGTTTGGTTTTCCATATATGAATATTTATATTTAAATCTTTAATATAAGAATAAATGAAACTAAGAAGCCATAAATAATCAGTCTTTTTTTATTCTTCAGATTCATCTTGCTCCATTGCCTCATGAGATCACAGCTGGACTATCAAAGCAACTCATCTTTGAGTTGGTCCTAAAGTAAGATGCTAAAGTTTCTTCAGCAAATCCACTGTCTCGATCGTCTGTGTCTTGATTTTCAGCATCATTATTAATATTTCACACTGCAAAAGCCATGTTGGCTTTGTTCCATACTGGCTTATATGTGGCTGAGGGTGCTATTACGCTATGATCTTACCTAAGAACACAAGAGAAGGCCCAGTATTCCTACATGGGACTCAAACCCCAGGCTCCTGTGTGAAAGTCTGTCTATATAACCTCCTATTGCACTTGTACTACATCTTCACACAAGTTGTGGTCAGTGTCATAAAAAAAAAAAAAACCCTGAAACTTTGTGTCCTTGCATATCAACTGATTACATTTTGGGACTATTTAACAAACTGCCATGAGACTGTATTAGTCCAGGAGGAGCACGACTTTTCAAGTTCTTTTCTTTAACTTACTGAAAGGATTAAAGATTCTCCATTCACTTTATCTCCCTTCATTCTTTCGCGACTGCCACGGAAGGACTGCTTGACCTTGGAGGACAGCATCCTCTCTCTACTTCCTGTTACAACAACCCAGCAATTCATTCACAATAAAACTCTAATAGAGCTTATAGACGCACTCATTTGTTTGAGGTCATTACACCCGTGTCTCAAAATGAGTGGTCATAATTTATTAATGCTAAAACGTTATATTTGGGAGCTTTAAAAAAAGAAACTACACGCATCACATAAATTATGTATCAAGGATAGTATGCAGCTTGATCATTCAGAAAAAAATAGACATGCCAAAAAACTGCCAAACACAAAAGCTACAACTTCCAGCTAATGGATGCACTACTGTAAATCTGCAGTTAAGTGGTAGAGTGCTGTAGAAAGTAGTCAGTACAACTAGAGTTTGCATAATGTGCAACCACAAATGACAGAAAGTCTGTACTGCCCAAGAAGAAAATGGTTGTAAATAATGGTGTTCAGGATATTTAGCCGCCTGTATTAAAGCCGCTCTGGGATTTGATTTGATTCTTAAAATCGACTCGGTAACAATTTTTCTGCCACAAAACCTTAAAGCTGCTGTTCTCATCCATTATTCAGGGGAAAATGTGATTAATGCCACACTGAACAACAGGAACCTTTTCAGTTTCACTCTGTCACATGAGGAAAACTAGTTGGCTGCCATTACAGTCCCCTTTTCTAAATACATTACAGTCATTCATGCTAAGGATCACAAAGTGACTTTGAGCTGTATGGGGGAAAAAGGCACTCACCAGATTGAATTTGCTGCTCTTCTTGGAATGTGTCAGCAGTTTTAATAGCACCATTTATAGCAAACAACATTTGATTCAAGAATCCACTCTCTAATTCATTCTTACCGTCTCGGACAGAACAATCAATATCCGTGAAGATGAATTCCATCTCCCAAAGACAGAAAGCACTAAACTAAATCAACAATGAAATGTGAGCCTCTTGTGAAATGTTTCTCTGCAGTTGTTATTTTACTTGTTAAACTTTACTTTTTTAATAAGTGATAGCCTACTCTCCTTCAGCCAGGAGTCACAAGAGTTCTCTGTATTCCACTTTACCGTTTTCTCCTTCTGTTCTCCTCCTATACAGAAAATGACTATCACTGATGACTATCTTGTATGTTGGCTTCAAAAATGAAGAAGAAGAAGAAAACATCCTGTAATGTCTATGTTCACTTGATTAAACATTCCGGCACTGACGAATAGTGTGGCCACTTTTTATTAAGGCCTCTTTATTTCACACATCCGTAGCAATGCAGAAACACATTCCATTTACCAAAGAAACAGTTATTACAAAAAGGAGAGATAAGAAAATCCTTTCAGAGAATTTGTGAAATGGAAAAGATGCAGACATATTTCAAACCACAGCCATCCTCCCCTTTGATATATGTGCCTTGCAGCCTTTGATACGTTTTACAAATTCATAAATCATCCTCTCTTTACTGTTCTGTTTTCATCAGCCTGTTTTGACTCTGATGTTAGCAAAATGCACATATTTGCGGATCTTTAATGGGAATATATTAGAAGCAGTGGACAAAACATCTTTTGCATTCTTTTGTGCATCTCGTCGATCAGCGATAATAAAGACTTGAACCATGTAGTGACCGTACTGACAAATCCACAACTGATTTGTGTGTTCTGTTGCAGCGTGCAGCTCTGTCGAAGACAGTCAAAGTTCTTTCTGTTACTATTCTTGACCCACTTCTGGTGAACATCTTGGCCCTCTGTAGGCTCAGGGAATCTGTGCAATGTGTGAGGGACGCTCTTCAAGAAATGAAAGCTTGTGTGTTTCTCATGCAGTTCGTTTTTTTCTTCCAAAGTTAAGGTTTGCCTTTTGACATGTGTGTCAAAAGTAACACTGCATAAAGGAATGAAGGTAAAGGTAGAACAAGGATGTCAAACGTGTAGATACTGAAGGATGCCAAGGCACTTATGGTGACTACTTCCCTTCACTTGTCTATATGTTTGTGATTAGGCCCCCAGTATGAATTACTTTAGCTTCGTTTAATTTATGTTTGTCTTACATTTTGCCATTTCAGATCTAATACTACAGCACCCATGAGTCCTTACCACAAAGAAGTAAAGCCTGAATCAAAGTGAAAGATTTTTGCATTTTAGGGAGCCTGTTAAGATCTGGCTAGGGACAACAGATGGAAACTAGCACTTGTAGCTAACTCTGGCTTGTTTACAGCAAGTAACTTGTTTGTTGATTAATGAGCATTGTCCCTATCAAATAAATAAACAAATAAAAAATAAATAAAGAAAATGAAATTGGAATCACAACACATTATACTCTTGCTCTCTTACAACATTTAAAAATAGGGATTTAGTAGCATTTTTGCCCTGCGATAGACTGGACCTGTCCAGGGTGTACCCCGCCTCTCGCCCAATGACAGCTGGGTTAGGCTGCAGCCCCCCCGCGGCCCTTCACAGGACTCGCAGTTACAGAAGATGAATGAATGAATGAGTAACATTCTCTAAAGCGGTGTCAGGTCACCTGTCTCATGCACGCCAGGTTCACAACATTGGCCTCTAGTTTTTACTATACGCCTGTGGATTTATGCACTTACACAAGTCTATTTCTGTGTGGTTCACATGCTAACATTGTAGATTGGGTGCTGAGCACTGTCTAAATGCAGGTGACCTACAACTCAGTGGTGTGCCTGAACTCCTCCTGTGCAGATCCAGCTGCTCTGCCTGTGTTCTGCTCACACTAAGCCTCCTATATATTAACACAGTGAAAGTCTTCATATTGTTCATTTTACACCCCAAGCATATTTGAGCTCTATACACAAGCCTCATTAAGCGAGGCAGAAAGAGCACATGTAAAATTTATACAGCCAGGATGCACAGAGCACATCATTTACAATTCTGTCAATATAAAGTTTTTCTCCAGTTTTTAGCTACTGTACTGTAAAACAACGAAAAGACCTCACATCTCAATTTAAGTTTACTCCAGATACTTTAGTTTGAATTACAGTCATAAATACGGAAGTTAAATTGACCCAATATCCCAGTGCCTCCAAGTCCAGAGTAAGCTATAACCCCATCGACTGTGCATAAAGGAATAAACAGCGCTTCTGAGATATTAAAGCAGTTTATGATACTTAGCTGAAACCATTTCACGGCGGCTGCTGCTGCTGCTACAGTCCTTAAACGACGTGAGAAAACAATAAATATAGTTAATGTTTAGTTTAAGTTTCTGTATTAAAATGTGTCAGTTATTTTATAGCACATTCCAGTATGGCGTCTGAACCAGTCATTCCATGGCTTTGTTTATATCTTAAAACACTTGCACCCAGACCAGGCACCCCCACCCCATAGCAATGACACTCCTTGATGGCAGCAGCCATCCCCAGCAGGATGCAGCCTGACACAGGCACACACACAAAAACGCTTTAGGAACAACTCAAAAAACATGAAGAACAGCACAAGGTGTTGACCTGACCTCCAAATTCACTAGATCCCAAACTGATCAAGTATCTGTGGGATGATCCACAGAGGCCCCTCCCCTCAACCCATAGGACCCAAAGGCCCCCACTAACAACATTCTTTTGCCAGACACCAAAGAACACCCTCAGAAGGCCCATGTCCATTCTCTGATGCGTCGCAACTGTTTTGGAGGAACAAGGGAGACCTACACAATATTAGGAAGGTGGTTATAATGTTATGTCTGATCGGTGTATATGCCTAGATTCCTAGTGGAAATATAAATTGCAAAAAGTTTTAGAAGTTGTTTGTAATATTTGTTGAATCACTGATTAGAGTGATTCTACTCTGGTGTGTCTAGTTTAAGTGCACTACAATGTGTAAAGTGATACTTCCTTATTTGATGATGAGCAAAACAATCCTCTGTAAATCAACCTGGTGGATATTTCAAGCAAAGAATTTCCGTCCCTTTTGGCAGATTTTATTTATCACCTCACAAAAAGCTAAATAATTGAAACTGAGCGTGTAAAAATAAAGTTCAAAATACAATATTCACACCAGCATGCAGCTACATATGGTTATGTTCATTAAACTAAGGATGGAATGAGGAAGTGCAAATAATAAATAAGGTGACGGACAGAAACATCCAACACTTTCTTATTCAAGCTGTTAGCCAACATCTGTGTTTGGATGATTCTGCACACCAATGATAATATGCAAAACACATCCATGTATAAATGTTATGTCAGTGCCAGTTCAGCTAAATTATATTTGGAAACTGGGCTATTCACATTTCTTTCTGAAATTTGATGATACCAATTGCAATACCTGTAACTGCATCACAGCAGCCTTTATCAGAAGCGTTGCTCTTTCTGTGCTGAATCGTAATTAACATCACTTTTTTTAAAAAACAGTCTTAACATTAGGGTGTCCTGTCTGTTGTGGTTGCGTTATCTGAGTAAAGTAAAGCCTTTCCTGACACTTCCTAGGAAACCCTGCCCTGGGCAGGGACCTACTGGCTGCAGTGTCAATAACAATGACTTGTTCCATCACACAGGATGCCAAATTTCTGCTGTGTCTCCAGTCATATCCATGGTGACACATTCCACTGTTATTAAATTTGAAGTGGGACTAGCTTGTTTTTCTCTGATGAATACCGTTCACCTGTGACCATGGCTCAATTTGCCGTTTCAACAAGCCCCGTTGGAAACTGTACCGCTGACTTAAACGCAATCTTTTCCTCTTACTAGCAATAGAATTGATGGACAATGAGGTCTACACACCGCTTTACCGAAGAATGCAGTTATTAAAAAACAGTCTGGCACAAGATTGGAACACAAGTGTTGTAAATCAAAATCGAAGGCCATCTATGTACTTCTCCCGGCTCAAGTGTGCACTGAATTTTAAGTGGGCACTGTCTGCTGCAAACGTGGAATATTTTGCTGGCTAATCAGCAACAAAAACCACAATCCCAGATTTATCTGTGACATGAGACAAACTTACTCTCTAGCTGCCATCTGGTTGATGCTTATACTTAACAGTTTGCTTTATATTTTTTTCCTGCAGAAATATCTGCTGTCCAATGGCTTCTAAACCAACTCCTCCAATGAAGAACACTCACCTTAATCCATGGTCACCCTGAAAAGTTGTTAAACAGTCTCTGCCATTAAATTTCTTGCAGTAGAAAAGTACTAGACTTGTGTCTGAGCAGCAACAGTCAGCTGACATATTTAACAGTATTTATTTGGAACCTTTTCAGTCTGCAGTAACATTAACACGGAGCTTCTTAAATGATCAGCACATTATTAAAGCATCAGCAAAAGCATCTGAAAGAGTTCAGGATGTTCAATAACACATGCGATTTAAGATGGAAATTGTAGAAGAACAGCCTGAAAGACAAATAAGTACCAGTAAGCCAGGGCAGGTCTGATGGTTCATCATATAAATGTAGTGGAGATAAGCTAAAGAGAGACATGCTCAAGGACTAACTCTGAAACTAAATCACAAAGCAGCAGATTAAAAACAATGCTTTTCTTGTAACTTTTCCTTTTTATGACAGAAATGTTTAGTTAGATACACTTTTGTGAAACCTTAACAGAGTAGAGGGAATCGGCACACACAACAAATTGATTCAACCAAGTGACACGCTGCTTGCCTGTGTCAGTGAGAGTTCGTCCGGTGGCAGTTCAGGGCTCACAGATTACCAGTGACAATAAAATGATGTTCGTGACAAGCGTTTCTTGGACTGAAGCGATTAAGCAATAAGGCACAATGAGGTATCCTGATGTGAAAATAACCTCACGAGGCAGAGTAATATAGCGAGTTGACACTTAGCTGCTGAGGGCTGGCCAACAGAATCGCAGCTGATGAGATAATAATTGCGGGAGGACAATTGTCGAGTCAAACCCCAACAAGATTTGAGAAAATAGCAAAGCGATCAATCTCAGCAGTGGAGCATAGCGAAAACATGAACACAGCGACGGAAGAAAACAGTTCAGCTGAGGCTTCGGTGACAGCAACACAAGCAAAGTCAAAACAAGAAAAAATGAGTTTGCGTGTGTGCATGCAAACATCACATCTGAGAAATACAGCAATAACTTTATGCAGCAATGAGGCTGACAGTTCCTTTCAAATTCCATTCAGTTGTTATTGACACAAGCAAAACCGAACCCAAGAATGCAGTAGGTCTCAGACGAGCGTGTGTACAGCATTTCAATCCAACAAGGCAAAACATACTTTCTCAAGCCAATGCATGTTCACCAAACCGAAGCTCCCTGCAAGATTTACCTTGAACCACAAAAAAAAAAGAAATCAAAGCTACCAGAATATCAAGACCTCACTTAGTTGATCTTAGTTCAAAAATACAGCGATAACTAGAAACAATATTTACAGCAGTCAGTCAAACGGGCAGTCAGGTAGGTAGCTCGACTTTCTAACAAGAAAAAAGAGATGCAGTAATTGCAAAGATTTCTCTGAGGAAAGGGATTTCTTTTAGAAACAGACTCTTGTTTTCAGGTTAGTATAACATATGATGACACACTTTGCTACTCAAACCCACAAACGGTTTTATCTCTATTTATTTTCTGGGGACTGGGCAGCTGATCAGCTACTAAGAATGTGAAAAAGTTGAATCTAGGAACTGTTTAAAGACCTAAGGTTGGTGGGTATGGGGAGATTTCACATGCACTCCAACTGCAATGCTGTAGATTCCCAAGGTTTTAGAGACATATTCACCAAGAATCCAGCTCCTTTTAGAGTTTATGCTGAAGGCTATACGTGCAATTGCAATAGTCTGATACAGTTGTTCCATATATGATATATGTCAGGGTCTCATGACTCCTGCCTTTGGGGCGTGCAGTTAAATTCAGGGAGGAGAATAAAGATTCTCAAATATCTCTGGGAATAGTGTGTGCATCCATTACTGTCTTGTCATACTGTGCTGTGTTCTGAGTGCTTTCATCACATTTAGCCTAGAAGTAATGACGTTTCTAACGTTTCTATAGTATGGGATTGAGTTGGGAGGAAGGTCTGATGTTTCAGTAGGCCTGTGTGACCTATTTATGTGCTAAGTGTAGTCTCAAATATTACAGCTGGGCAGTGACACTCCAAGAGTACGGAATCGCTCTGGAGCCAGTTGAAAGAAATTGGACATCACAGATGATGACACGACTCTGGTCACTCTTTGTGGGTTAATGTGTTAGCTGAGGGGAGTCTGTGAACTTCAGCTAGTGAGAGTGATTACCGTTGGGAAGGATCTGAGCCCTCCCTGGACTGGCTGCAGTTTGGACACTAGTACAGAATGAAGCCTGGATGTCCTTCCATCTCCAACCAAAGACATCAGTGAGGCACTTATTCAGGACTTCATGCGCCAGTTCATTCACATAAATCTCAGCAACTTTCCGGGACTCATCACTCATCAGTTTATTGTTGCCAACCTAGCATTTTCAGGTCAATTAAGTGCTTTATCCGGGTCTTTCCTAGCTGGCTAATTGCCTGCACTGGCCAACACTGTTTGTTGTAATGATTATTTTCCCATGAGACAGCACTAGTCTCACCTTTCACGCATCCCAGTGCAGGTGGTGTTTTGATTTAAAGCCTTTACACCCATCCCTTTGTTTGAGGTTGACTTCAATCTCTGGGTGTTCTGTGAAATGCTCTTTTATGAAAACAGTTGGCAACATTCATGAAGTTTGTTGCCTCTTTTAACAAAGATAGACTGTACCTCACAGCTCCTCCTTATGGGTTAATCTGCATCTGCGATTATTTCGGTTCTCCAAATATTTATAGATTTCTCAGCAAAAAGTGCTAGCTGGCCTAATGTACTTCTGAGCAACATCTCCGCAAATACCAGGGGAGGGATGTGTTATTAGGAATATCATGGTTTTCGAGAGAAAAATGTCCAGAAAAAAAAAAAAACTATTAGTACAAGTTGTAGAATATTAAAGAAAGTTTAGAAGGTGGTTTAAAAGAATATTATACGTTTCTGCATGAGTCACTTGTTGAAGATAATAACAATTGTACAGTTAAATATGGGCATATTATGAACAAATAGGAGGTCAAATCTCTGCAACAAATCAACACAGCAATGAAGCATTAGAGCAAAAAGTTTAACTCAAAGTCTCAGCCGGACAGAAGCCAGACACCTCATTAACACAATTAACAGTTCAGACTTCAAACCAGTTTATGAGAAAGTCTGTTCAAGTTTAACATCTGCTCAGTTCAATCCGGTTCTTGGAAAGTAAAAAGCCCTGGTCCAGGACTGATCTCACAAAACAACAACCAATCATGTGTCCTTTTACTTCAAAAGCAAAGCGACGAACAGTGTTAACGGAGGTACTCACAGGACAGCAGACGGTCTGTCATCCAGGTTGGAAGGGTCACTGTCGTCTCCGTTTAGGCCGTGAGCTCAATGATCCTTTCAACATTGAACATGAACATGTGGCACAAGTCATAATAGTACAGTCTGCTTTCTGTTACCCAAAACAAATGATCAGAGGTTTATATGTATAGAACATTTTAAATCTATCACCAACATTTAAAACTTTTAAGCAGAATTGTAAACCATTTTGTTTTTGTTTGTTTTTTAGTTTTATAGATGCTTCTTTCATTCATTCACCTTCTGTCCTATGAAGGGTTGTGGGGGGACCTTCTTGCTTTGAGGCATCAGTGCTAACCCCCACCACGCCATTATGCCGCCGTTTTATAGATGCTGTTTGTGTGAATTCAGTACTGTATAGTACATTATGCTTGCCATGTATGGGGGTGTGCAGGGTTCATAAAGAGAGCTCATTTTGATCCCTGTCCATCACTGAAGGAACCTAGAATGGCCTATCATGTCCCCATTGATCTATAATCAGAACTGGATTATGGATTAATGGAATAAAATGGTCTAATCTGGGTAATCTTCTTTTCCATCAGGTCTATGTATCTGCATCTCTGAGGGCTCTGCTGGGAAACCTTGAGTCCTGGCATAACCAACACAAACACCAACCTTCTACCTAAACATTGCTGACAATGTAAACACCTCTCATGGCAGTGGCATTCCCTGAAAGCAGTGGACTTCGTCAGCAGGATAACTCCCAATTTCACACATTCAGTGATGTTTTGCGGAACAAAGAGTTCAAGCTGTTGACTTGGCCTTCAAAATCCCGGATCTCAATCCAATAGAGCATCTGTGCTGGAAAAACAACAAAGTTCTTTGTGGGCTGAAAGGCATTGTCCACAAGCTCTTATCACGCTCACACACGGCTGCTTAACCACAGATGAAAACACAACCTTTGTTTCAACTACCATCCAGTTTTCAAAATGTAGGTGTAATCAATTGAAAATTGAAGAGTTAAGTTAGAGATAACTGCTCAGGTAGTGCAAAGCATCTACAAACAATGAAAGAGTGTTTGTTCTCCTCAAAGTATAATCACTTAATCCATTGCAGCATTACTTTTCGCAAAGGATTACTACAGAGGGTGCTAAATGCTGTTTCATCCATATTTTGGGGTAATTTATTACGGCTGAACAAAGAACCTGAACGCTTCTCCCAACAAGGTCGGAGTTTCTTTGTTTATTCACGTCGGTACTGAGGGGATTGATATACTGCAGCCAAGGGGACTCAAAAGGCTCTTAAGTTGTTCTGTGAACTTTAGATGAATGCTCTTTTAAATCTCCCATCATTTTTTATCCTTTTGTGTGAAGGCTTGGGAGAAAGTTGTGCGTAGTATTTTTTCTTTTCCAAGATCAGCTGTTTATTTATAGTTCTGGTTAAGATTTGTTCCCCAGACATTTCAAACTTCGTCAGGTTAGACCTACAGTCCATTTTGAACATCAGCACCTATTTATGAATGCCAGAGGTATTTTGAGGCCTGACTGCATGTTCAGTTAGGGAGGATTTTTGAAGACACAAAAACAGGGCTTTTAGATTATTCTATAAGTAATATGACATCTGTCATTCTTACATATGTATTACAACACATGGTGAAAACTGATGCTTGTCCTGTGAAGGGTCGCGGAGGGTGCTGGAGCCTATCCCAGCTGTCATCAGGCGAGAGGCGGGGTACACTCTGGACAGGTCTCCAGTCTATCACAGGGCCAACACAAAGAGACAGACAACCATTCACACTCACACCTACGGCCAATTTAGAATCACCAATGAACCTAACCAGCATGTCTTTGGATGGTGGGAGGAAGCTGGAGTACCCGGAGAGAACCCACACAGACACAGGGAGAACACTGCACCTCCATGGCGCCCAGCTCTTCTTCTGTGATTCCCTTTATAAAGGACGCATTTTACACCAAAAGTAGTTGATAAAAGAAATGTCAGTAGTCTTTCCATTCCTTTGGCTGTCTCTGTAACATGACCCTTGTACGACACACTGGCCTCAGTAGTTTCCTGTACCCGGAACCTTCTCGCTGTGAGGCATCAGTGCTAACCACCACGCCACTGTGCTGCCCGTGAAAAACAAAACCTGTGCAACAAATTCTCTAAAAGAGTTTCATGTGGTTGGTAAATAGAAAATAGCATTATTTATCAAACATGACCACAGTATCCTGGTATTTACTTTGGAACCTATTTCTTCATGAGATCGAGTTTTGAACATTTTATGTAATTTTTCTGTAATCCTGTCTCTTCTTCCAAGTTTCCTGTTTTTTATTTTCAGTTTCAGTTTCTTCCTTGGTGTTTTGTGTCTTGCTTTACTTCCCGTCTGTGTTTTTCCTCCTTTGTGATTCTGATTGGTTTCTCCTTGTGTGCTCCTTGATCAGTTGTCTCACCCAAGTCTCATTAGCCTTAGTGTACATGTAGCCCTGTCTTTGTCCCAGTCCTCTGTCAGTTAGTCTGTTGATTCATCCCGTATAGACCTGCTGTTTACTTACCCTTGATATTCCTGTTTTTTCGCTGGATGTTTTCACTGCCTCTGTGTGTGCCTCTTTTCTGTCCCTGTTACGAGTCCTGCTCGGGGTTTTGGATTATTTAGATTATCCTGCGTCCTTTCGCAACGCTTTTTGTTTATTCATTGTAGGTCACATCAAACTGAACTTCATTATTTTATCCTGCCTTGGTTTATTGTGTGTTCCTGCATTTGGGTCCTACCTTTGTGCTACATTCACTTGACACTATGGTGCCCTCAGGAAAATTTCTGATTTCTGTTTGGCTTCTGCTGAATCCTCTCATAACTAAATAACTATTTGTTTTAAATATGGAAAATAAAAGTATTGATAATAATCTTAAAATATATCATACAGGGCTCTGACTTGCTTGCTATTATATTTAATGACATCTAGCAGTGGGGTTGATATTACAAGAACTGGAGCACCCGTTCAAAGCATGTAGGCAAAGCTACCGTAGCCAACACATGGAATATCATGTTGGATTTGTCCTTTTGACCCTACTGGCTCCGTGGAAAAGGATCTGTGCTCCGTCTGTTAATATGAAGGGCTCATTCTAAGCTGACGAAAACACAACAATCAGTATTTTAGGTGATGTAAAGATGCTTTAGATACTACAGTCCCTTTTGCTGATAGTTCCCCATAAATCATGCAAAGTGGACTTTTAAGACACAGCACTCTGTAGTTGTCAAGAAGTCAAAAATCAATACTTTAGTCATCCATCAGTCACATACATCCACAAGCTGGCACATAATCTTCCTGCATGTACCACTCCTACTGCGCTGTTACCTTTCTCAAACCCAGCATGCTCTCTTAACACTAGAAGTCCCAGAGAGCAGCCATTTGGCTTTTCTACCTATAAAACCCACAGGGCAGCCGATCGGCTGGAAGGCTTTTAGCTAATATCCTAAATCACCTGTGAACCCTCCTTTGGTTATGTAAACGAGGCAGTCACTGGGGCACCACAGGAGGGGACATGCTGAGCCACTTCAAGGAAACTTGTGGGGAGGGGAGGGGGAGTGGGCCTAGAGAGCTTATGGGGGACGGGGTAAGCACACAGAGCAGTGTTGACTTCTAACCTGGCAACACCTTGAGACAGAAACTGGTTCATCCCAAAGACAAAACACCTTGACATAAAATGGGGGATGGGGGGAATCGGAGAGGAGCAGGATTGCTGGGGGTTTGGAGGCCAGAGTGTGTGGGGGAGGGAGGCACACCTGAGGGCTGTGAACTCATTTGCTCTGTCCGGGCTGCTAACTGACTGTCTGTCTTTCACCAGTTTCACCAGGTGGCAGCCTGGGCAGAACAAATGAGCTGAATCAAAATGTAATATATGTAGAAGGATGTAGAAGTTATCAGGACCCTACAACACTGGGCTTCCAACATCCCCACCAGACACATAGGAAAAGTAAAAGAACAGAACCACATCAAAAAAGCACTCAAAATCTGTTGTTATCCCAACTGGGCCTTCATGATATTTACACATATTTACAAATAATAATAAAAAAAAAATGCATTATCAGGATACAGTGTTAGAGAGTGGAAGTGAGTGAGACTTAGACTTAGAACTTAGACTTAAAACTTTATTGATCCCTTTGGGGTGACTCCCTCAGGGAAATTTGAGTTTTCCGCAGCAGCAAGCACACAGAGCAGTTTGCAGACAAACAACAGCAGTGGTTTGCAAATAGTTATAGAAAAAGTGATTGAATAATAAAATGGTGAACATTAAATAATGAACGGTGAACTTCCTTTGAGTGGGATTAAAATAAGCTGTAGTAAAACTCTAGTAGGGAAAAATAAACACTAAGTAACAGTGAGTGAGGTGAGTACATTTCAATAATCACGCACAATGCTAGCACTGCCAAGTCATCTCCTTTCTGCATGCCTCCCGGTGCATGCTTGATATAGCACATATGCATTCAGTGCTGCCATATCAATCATGTTATAGAACACAGCGACTGGCCAGCGCCGTGTTCCTGTGCGGACAGTGTACTCCCGCACCATCTGGTCCATCACATCAACGCCGCACTTTGTGGTGTTGTAAAGGGTGACAGTGTTTGGCTTCCTTTTGGTGGTATTCTCAGTCTGAACCACGCTGTGCATGCTGCTGAGAATGTAGACTGTCTTCTTCCGTTTGGGCGCATACACCATCAGCGTGGCACCAGTGGTTGAAAATACCTGAGTGGTGAATTCATCGCAGTCCCTCTGTCTTGTTGATTGTGGAATTTCTCGCCGAATCCTGTTGACTGTGCCGATAATGGTGGTTTTCCGGCTAAGCAGTCGTTGTGCAAGTGACAGCGATGTAAAGAAATTGTCTGTGGTTACATTTCTGCCCTTGTCCAGGAATGGTTCCATCAGCCTCATAACTACATTCTCGGACAGTCTCTCCCCACTGGGACGACTGGGGTCCTTGCCAAGATATGGGAGGACATTGCAGATGTATTTGGATTTCAAGTCACAAGCCACCCAAAACTTGATCCCAAACTTGTCAGGTTTCGTCGCGAGTCTTTGACAGGAAAAGCTGTTCATCAATGGTGATGTGTCGACCAGGGTTGTAGGATGTGATGCAGTTGGCGACAAACGATCCCCACACACGGGAAATTGCAGCAAACTTATCTGTCTTTGCTCGCTCACTGCGGGTGTCCTTGTCATCAAAGCGTAGGTGTCGCATGATGTCTTGGAAGCGATTTCGGGACATAGTTGCAATGATCTGGGGGTTTCCCAGGTTTGCTGACCAGCAGTCACGCAGTGATGGAACCTTGGTCAGCCCCTGCAAGACACAGGAAGCTCTGAAGACGACTCAAGATGGACCTCCTGGCCTTAGCCGTTGGCTCTCCATCTGCGTCGTATGGAGATGGAGGGGTGAAATGGAGACTTGTCCCCACCTGTTCTTCACACCACACTGTGCCATCTTTCGCCGTCTCTGTCCGGTCAGTCCCCACCCGAGCTTACTGTTACTTCTACTAGAGTTTTACTACAGCTTATTTTAATCCCACTCAAAGGAAGTTCACCGTTCATTATTTAATGTTCACCATTTTATTATTCAATCACTTTTTCTATAACTATTTGCAAACCACTGCTGTTGTTTGTCTGCAAACTGCTCTGTGTGCTTGCTGCTGCGGAAAACTCAAATTTCCCTGAGGGAGTCACCCCAAAGGGATCAATAAAGTTTTAAGTCTAAGTCTAAGTCTCACTCACTTCCACTCTCTAACACTGTATCCTGATAATGCATTTTTTTTATTATTATTTGTAAATATGTGTAAATATCATGAAGGCCCAGTTGGGATAACCACAGATTTTGAGTGCTTTTTTGATGTGGTTCTGTTCTTTTACTTTTCCTATGTGTCTGGTGGGGATGTTGGAAGCCCAGTGTTGTAGGGTCCTGATAACTTCTACATCCTTCTACATATATTACATTTTGATTCAGCTCATTTGTTCTGCCCAGGCTGCCACCTGGTGAAACTGGTGAAAGACAGACAGTCAGTTAGCAGCCCGGACAGAGCAAATGAGTTCACAGCCCTCAGGTGTGCCTCCCTCCCCCACACACTCTGGCCTCCAAACCCCCAGCAATCCTGCTCCTCTCCGATTCTCCACCTCCCCCATTTTATGTCAAAGTGTTTTGTCTTTGGGATGAACCAGTTTCTGTCTCAAGGTGTTGCCAGGTTAGAAGTGAACAGCCACCCTCTCCCCCATAAACTCTCTGGGCCCACTCCCCCTCCCCTCCCCACGGGTTTCCTTGAAGTGGCTCAGCATGTCCCCTCCTGTGGTGCCCCAGTGATTGCCTTGTTTACATAACTAAAGGAGGGTTCACAGGTGATTAGGATATTAGCTAAAAGCCTTCCAGCCGATCGGCTGCCCTCTGGGTTTTATAGGTAGAGCAAAAAATGCTGGGACTTCTAGTGTTAATGGTACTTATACATTAGTATTAATAAATTCTGTGTCGGATAAGTAGTAGTTATGCGCTGCAAGTTGTCTTCATAATTGCAACTCTTAGTATTCTGGGATCAGAGCCACACACTTATTTATGATGAGAGTGCTCTGACTGGAATGATGAAAACTGGCACTGAACCCAGTCAGTACTTCGTTTTCAACGTGACCTCCAGTAAACCTGCTTTATATTTGTGATCAGTGAAGACCTATTCCTTCAGTCACAGTATTAGACTATATGAGTTGGGTTCTGTACCATTATCAGCCATTAAACTTTTATGCAAGCACACGCAAGAACGACGGAGAAATGTTAATTCATGTTAATCCTCAAAACAAATGTCGTTTGTGGTGTTGCTTTGACCTCACTGGAGGAGAGTGTGAATCATGATCACCCAATTAAATCACAGGTGCTCTGCTTACCAGAACCATTTCAGCTGAACTTTGCAAAGCTAGTCAAAACTGGCTCTTTATCATCATCGTATCTCTAAAGCAGGTGTCTTACCATATGCTGTATAAATTACATAAAAGTCTTTCATGACTTTTAACACTGCTCGTTACTGAGCTGTGTGGCTGTATGCCCTCTATCCCCTCTCTCCCGTCCTGAAGTTATTTATAGCACACATTACATCGTCAATAGCCGATGAGAGACATGAGTGCCTGGTATACAGCACGGAAGTGAAATTTCATGTTCAGAGAGTCCCAGGGAAGGTATGAGAAAATCCAATTGTTTTCAAATGATTGCCATGTAGAGGCATCAGAAGCAAGCCCAGCCAAACCAAAACGTCAAATGGGATTTATTTCCCCGCTTTATATGAGCAGCTTGGGCATTTAAATGATTCTAATTCCAATAATTCAAGAGTATGAGAGCAGACATGAGGCCTGATTGCTGACCGTGCTGTTATTGTTAAAGCTCCCTCAGAAAGCTATTGTGTGGTGTCACTCTCTGGGCAGTTTGAGTTTATGCAACATCAGCAGCATGCTGTGTGTATCAAGAGGTTTTACTGCTCTCTGTGAAGAGGGCTTTCAGCACCACGGACAGCACCGCTGCAGCAAGCAAGAGGACCAGAGAGGAAAGAATGAGTCCTGAACGCGTCACACCAACCACCAACCTGTAATCACGTCTGCTCCTTTTAAAAGCCACTTTTACAGTCAGACAGGCAGGTGGCAGACAGGAAGTGTGTCTGAGTGCTGCTCCAAGGTGGTAGCACAGGTGAGGTGCCGTCTTCGAAGGGGAATTTTTGCAGGTGAAGGTCAATTTCTCCAGCTTGTAGTTTTACAAGAGCACAAAAACCCAAATCTGATCAACAGAGGAGGAGGACACCTATGTGGACCAGAGGTCAGACAGGAAACTACTGAGGTCAATGTGTCGCATAAGGGTCATGTTACAGAGACAGCCAAAGGAATAGAAAGACTACAGCTTTTAGTGTAAAATGCGTCTTATATAAAGGGAATCACAGAATGGAGGTGCAGTGTGTCTGCGTGGGTTGTCTCTGGGTGCTTCAGTTTCCTCTCACGGTCCAAAGATATCCATGTTAGGTTAATTGGTGATTCTAAATTGACCGTAGGTGTGCATGTGAGTGTGAATGGTTGTCTGTCTCTCTGTGATAGACAGATTGACCTGTCCGGCTTGAAGCTCGCCTCTCATCCAGTGCCAGCTGGGATCAGCTCCAGCGAACGTCTACAGGATAAGCGGTTATTGATCGTGGAGAGAAAAACGATTTATTTTGTTTCAACAGTTTTCCCCAAATTGTGATAAAACAGTTTATTTTCATTCATTCATTCATTCATCTTCTGTACCCGCTTATTCCTGTTAAGGGTTGCGGGGGTCTGCTGGAGCCTATCCCAGCTGTCATCAGGCGAGAGGCGGGGTACACCCTGGACAGGTCTCCAGTCTATCACAGGGCTAACACAGAGAGACAGACAACCATTCACACTCACATTCACACCTACGGCAAATTTAGAATCACCAATTAACCTAATGAGCATGTCTTTGGATGGTGGGAGGAAGCCGGAGTACCCAGAGAGAACCCACGCAGACACAGGGAGAACATGCAAACTCCACACAGAAAGGCCCAGCCGGCCCATGGATTTGAACCCGGGACCTTCTCACTGTGAAGCATCAGTGCTAACCACCTCCCCACTGTGCCGCCCACAGTTTATTTTAAGATTTTTAAAATGTAAAAATTAAATGAAAACCAACCTCCTTCAAACATATTATATTATATCTTTAATGAATATTTATGCTAACTTCTATTTAATCAGATTTAAAGAACACAGTTTAGTACATATTTAAGCTTGTAACTTATATAATAACTTATAATGCAGGCCTGGCTGTTCCTAGCTGAATTTGACCGCAGGGGTTTCCCCATGCAGTCTGTGTGGAACGTGCTCACCGGGTTGGGAATAGCAGAAATGGAGAGGAAATCAGCTGTTCGCACGTTGGGGGAAGCAGCGGATCAATCTGGCTCTGTAATAGGGGGCAAGAGGTGAGTTAGAAGCCGGGAGAAGATGGGGAGCGATGGTCCACCGCTGGCAGCACACCAGCTGGACGATGCTGAGGTTCAGGTTCGGAACATATGAGGAAGGTTTGACACCACTTAATGACGTCTTCATCTGGCCAAATGCTTCAGTGTAGCACCACCATAGATTAAAGGTGTTAGTGTTAGACGTGTCTGGTAGTAATTATCAAATAGTAACTGCATTTGCTTCCTGCTATCACAACAGAAGTCTCTGCTTGGCCAGATAAGAGAGGTGCAGTACTAACAGTTTTACAGTAATTACAGCTGTAAAACCTTGTAGCCAATGGTGACCTATGTGATAACAGTGTGACAGTAACTAACTCCTGCCAGTTATGTTTAGCCTGCAGCAAACCTGCTAGCACTCAGCTGACCCAGTAGACCAGGTGACCCTCACCTTGCACAGTGGATTTCACTCTGAAAAAATCTAAAGTTATAGAGGACATAAACTGCATTCATAATATCAGCTACAACAACGATAATTACTGTGTTATCTCAGCTTGAGCTTAGAGAGTGCCAACCTCCACCAGAAAGGCTTTTTTACAAACTGGACTCCAGTAGAATAATGGAAAACACTGAATCCACTGCTCCACAATGAGGACTAAAAGTCAGGCTTTCTCTGCTCTGATATGGACCATTCTGTTTTAATCTGTCTCTTGTGAGTCCTCCAACTTTATCGAAGTGCAACATTAGATCACTAGAGTGCCCATTTAAAACTGGGCTTTTATGTGTTTCCCCTTAGATTTGCCATTAATTTGAAGAAGCCCCCTGAATTAGCATTTAGATCATGTGGCATTAAAACTCTCCATTAAATCCAAGTAACCCAGTAATGAACGTATTCATGCACTCTTGTAGGATTTCATGGAAACATTAAGTTAAGTGACCTTTTTCTACAATAAATATGTGATCAATCAAACTATAATGTAAAAAGGATAGAAAATAGAGTGTGATCACTGTATGTGAGTGTGTGACATTACCCCATTCTAAGAATCAGTGCCTCTCTGAAATCCTGCTGTTTTTATGAACTGTGAGCTTGTCCACAGCCATCAGATCAGTTTCTTTCTGAAGGGTGGATGAACCTTTGCCAACTGTGAGCTCCTGGTCCCGACTATTGGGCAGTGGATGGTGATACTTGGCCCTCAGCCCATAGCCGGGACATGGAGTCTCTGAGGACGCAGGGCACAGAGACCGGGCTGACCTCAGGGAATCGAGAGTGCCAAACGATCAAACACTGACTTTCATTTAATTTGGGATAGCAAAGTGCAAAATCAATGCACTGTAAGTGCAGGAGGTGCTGAATAGTAAGAGATGTAGGAGTAAGAGTGAGGTCGCAGAAGGGTCTGGAGCTTGAAGGGAATGGTAGGTCGTCCAGAGACGGGAGGGAAAAGCTGAACACAAATGGAGAAGGACAGCTGATGACAACGCAGTCAGCAGTGCTACAGTAATTCACATAAGTGTAAAACCCACAAGGCTCTAACATCGCTTGCAGATGTCTCCATAGGCTCAGTGATATTAACTCCCCCAGCTCTGGCTAGTCCTGAAAACAGGAAGACAAATAAGGGCAGCTGTGGCTTGGTAGGTGAAGCAAGTTATACAGAGGGTTAGCGGTTTGATACCAGGTACATGGACATGCCAGAGTGCCATTGAGGAAGACTCTGAACCTAAAGTGGCTCCCAGTGCTATGGTTTGGTGCTAAAACGAATAAAATAACATATAAAAATGTATTAAAACCAACCAGCTGTACTTTAATGTGTACCTAAATTGAATTATCCATTTAATTCTGCATTCAAGCAGATTCTTTCTTCATGATTAATATGTTTTTTGTTTTGTTTTTTGTTGCGTACGGCTGCTGGAGCTGACGATAGCATTGAGACTGAACTAAAACATTTAAGCTGCTGGCTGAAAAACTGAAATGGAGCTGTAAGACACTAAGACCCTCAAAATAAGGGAAACACATTGCATGGTGATTTGGGTGACTGTTGATATGAATGTACTGAGAAGTGCAGCTTCATTTTGTTTGAATTTTGGTGTGAAAATAATGTTATAATACCAGCCTGCCCCCATTTAAGCCCTACAATGTGAATTCACTCAGCGCCCATTGATCTCCAGAGTCAACAGTGTCAAAAGCAGAAATACCAATCCGGTTCACTTAACAGGTGTATTGACAGCAGACTGTTATTGACAGGTGAAGGTCCTGCAGGACTGGATCAGCAAAGACGCTGGAAGGGACCTAATTCATTTGCTATAACGAGCCCTCGCTGACAGCAGGAAATGAGGAATGATGCAAGGTGAGAGCTTTCTACTCTGGGCTGGATTTCATGGAAAGGTTCTGAACTGCATCCACTCTGCCTAAAGAAATTACCTGAGCTCTGACCCCAAGCTTGATAAGGTGGACACGCGGGCCAAGCATCAATTTATCTCCCAGAGATCTGCAGCTCACTCATGAATATTTTCTGAAGGGCTGCGCTTAGGTCAACAGGACTGCACTTTGTAATCAACACTGATATATAGGTTAATAACTGCAATTGAGCTGATGTCTCATAGCTTAATCTGATTTGGTAAAAAGGAATTTTCCAGTTGTAGTTGATCTCTACAAGGGAATCTGAATTGAAGTGTGCTGATACACAGTCCCTGGATACTCTTTGTGTGTCTCGGATCACAAGCTGCTTTGACTTTGCATGCAGTGTGTAAATGTAAAAGGACAAGGCAGAGGGTGGAGGCTGCTTTGTAGTGCCTCTGATGTGACTGACATTGTTTCTTATGACCGGACCTCACTAAGTGGCTGCTCACTCTGATGTGCAGCAGTTAAAAGCAAAGCAGATAGGTCTGAATGTGTGAAGCCAAAGGAAAAATAAATAAATAAGCGAGTGGAGCTCTCGGCTTTGAACACAGCGCTCCCTGCTCCCATTGTGCCGCTTTTCCTAATTATGAGGGGCCATTCTGCTGACAGACGGAAAGTGCTCTGTGACACCCAATCAGGACTCCATATTTCATTTCCCCTCTCTCTCCTTTCTAACCGTTAGTATATTAAACCAGAAATCCGGTGGCTGATTTTCAAAGAGACTTGATTAAACCCAGGAAATGGGACATGATTTCCCATTTAAAATTCATAACAGGCTAACACTTAAGTAATTTAAATCCCCTCTACTGTTGGAGCAGTTTGTGTCTGCATCAGATTGAATAATTTCACCTTTACTGCATCAATCCATTTCATTTCAATTTGATGGCAAGCAAACTCAGTCGAAGGACCCTTGTGAGTGTGTTTTCTCTAAAAGGTTTGGTAATCAAAATACAAGCCTCCTAAATGTACTGCTGCTTGTAATTCAGTCTTCTTGACCTTCCACGGTTGCTCTGATTGAAAAACAACTCCTTTATATGAGAAATGAATATGTGTTTGTACGTATTAGTGTTGAAAAGGTTTCAGTAACCATTTCAAGTAGGTTATCCTTTTATCTATCCATGTATAATACAGTATAATGCCGCTATTTGACAGATGGAACGTTCCCCGGGGATTGTAAAAGCTATACTTCAGTTCAAATCTAATAAGCTATTTACACACAAAGAAATTAGTTATTTCTCATGTTTAATGAAAGCTTGAATCCATTAGCATTAAAGAATACAGTGGTCATTTCAGACCATTCATGGGCTTTACTGCTGCGGTCTTACTGGACTTGCAATGACCAAAACCCACGTCAATATCTCTCTGTTGCAAAGTGGCAACCTCCAGGGCTGAAAGATTAATCAAGTGGAGAAGAATGCAGTTCCTAGAATGTCCACTTGGGGCAGGCTACAAGAGCCAGTCGGTCTCCATGTTATAAATTCCAACTCTACAGCATAAACAAACATGTTTACAAGTCAGTTTCTCCATTCATTACAACCGAAGAGGGGTTGAGTTTAAATTGAATGAAGGCTAAAGTTATGTATAAATAAGAGTGCGGCCACTTTGAGTGATATGGTGGAGGTTAAGTCTCCCTCGGGGTCAACGGTGCACCTCAGCTTTAGAATTGATCATAATTTAGGTGAGTCAGACGAGAGACACTACAGTACACGCTTAAAAACCGCTCTTCAGGAACAGCTGACGTCACGGAGGGTGGTCCCTCTCTATAAACAATTAATGTGTGTAACAGATTGCTAAACTGTTCATCTCGGTGGCTCAACCCTGCAGAAAAAATGCTAATGCTTTCCTCAAATGCTAAGGCACTAGGACTAGGATAGGATATTTCACTGGGCAGTTATTCTGACATGTGCAAAAGTGAAAACGTTCAGAAACTCATTAGGACTTAATTGACTTGCAGGGACTCACCGGGTCAAGGACTTTTATTAGGATTTTTTGTCTAATGAAAGTCCAGAGCTGATGAATTCAGAGTCTTCAAATGTTTTGGTGACACTCAATCACCACGGGCTCCCCCAAGCAACTCTCAGATGATCTGAAAACAAAGCTAATTGACACCTACAAAGCAGGGGAGGAGTACAAAAAGCTTCCAGCTTGCAATTTACACCGCCTGTAATGTCATTTACGTAATGGCAGTTAAGAGTGACTGTGAAAGTTAAGATAAGATGTGGAGAAGAGAAAGAGGAAATCTGCATGTCTGCAGAAAAGAAAGACCCTGCAAAGAAGCTGAAGGAGAGTTTAGTCGACATCACAAGATCAGCAACCTGACAGAGTGATTATGGAAACACGCTAACAACAGATTAAGACAAAAATGTATCTCAAAGGTATGTTGGGAGAAAGAAAGGATCAATGTTTGGTGAAAAACACCTAGTATTAGGCATGTGGATGAAAATATTCTGCTTTGGGTTTGTGTGGCTGACTTGAACATGAGTAGAAATGTAATCCTAAAAAATATTTCAGAACTCCAAGTGATATGAAAGTATGAATCTTCCAAATCAAGATTAAAAAGCGCTCAAAAAGCCTCAAAAGAGGTGTGCAAACCTGTGATATCTTAGTCTTAACAGAGTGTACACACTTTTGTATATGCCCCCATTACTAGTCTAATTTTAAAAAGTCGCAATAAAATAAAAACTGTAGAAACATTACCAGTGCATTTACATACTCAGAAAGGCTGGTCTTAAAAGTGCTGCAGAGGTTGTATTGACTTCATTTCACTTCAAAAGTCAACAAAACCGAATTTCCCCCAGCAGGGGTTTATTACAGCAACAAATTCATGCTACTCTCAGCATTACTGTAGATTTGTTGTAGTCGTTACAGGACTTGGCTACAGCAGAAATATTTCCATTAAGACTTCTCTTGACAACAAATCATCGAAGAAAGGACTCCTTCCTCGCTTTCTAACTCGGACATCGTGTCACTAACATGAAGTGTTTCCAGGATTTCACACTCAGACACATCAGACACACTGACTAAGGCAGCCTCACTGGGGTTGATTAGACCTAGGAATATGTCAAAGCTGCATGTAACATGCACAGATCATCTCCCTGCTCCCACTATTCCCTTTGATTCTAATGCAGACGTTGAAAGGGCACCTTTAAGTGATATACCCCTATGGAAAGAAATTGCACCATCACTCTATGCAGCATAAAACATAAAACTACAAAAAATATTCATTGCTTCAGTGCATCAAAGTTTTAGTGTCAAGCAGCCAGAACTCCAGCCATTTGGATCTGGCTCTCTGGATTAATACTTGCGGCGGGACAGTTCTCAAAAGGGAATGTGCTAAAATCACGGTGTAAGCTTTGATCCAAACCATTCATTTAACAAGACCGAAAAAAGCAATATTCCAAAGAGCACATTTTCATCTCAGAAATATCTCCAGAATCTCTAATTCCCTTTCTACCTTTTCTGATGTACTGCAATAAGACTGACCCATGCTGCTGCAGTGCGCCACACCATGGTACCCTTTTTCCTAGATGCATAAAAAAAATATACATATTTAAGTCTGTGCAGACAGAATGCAAATTCGAAAACATGGACCCACGATTTTGCATCGTCACTCACTCTGAGGAACTGCATCCGTCATAAAATCTTTAAGAGGGCGCTGGCCCACAATATATCTCTGGTTTATTATCCGATAGGCCCGCATGAAACTCCACTTAATGGCTACAAGAATTATTGTTATGCAGTATCTAGAGCTAAAGTTTGCTCTTTTTTTTACAGAACTACAATTTTAAAGCCAGAAAGGGGGGGAATGCATTTGGCACGGCTTTCGATCCACCTCACTCCCCACTGTAACAGCAGTTGCTCTCTCTTTCTTTACTTGACTAATTTACAGTTTCTATTGAGGCTTTTAGCTGGCACTCTTCCTCAAAGTAATTAACAGTGAGGGAGCAAGTAGGGTTCACAAAGTGTTCAAGGACACTTAGAACAGGTCACTTGCGATGGACCTCATTTGTAGCTGGTCAGTGGTTAATCAACCAGTGACACGGTTATGAGATGATCTCTCCTTAAGATGACCATTACATTATTTAAGGCATTTATCCGATCAGCCATACAATAAATTGATTGCTTCAGTGAATCACACACTCATTGCATACGTAGGGAGTGTACATGTGCAGTGTGTATATGGTGGTGTCCATATGATTTCTGATGCCACCTACAGTGGCAGTGGTTTTAAAGCTTTTCTTGTGGTACCACAACAAAAGCCTGCACGGACAGATCTACGAACCCGCACAGCATTTAGCAGCCCACCAACAAAAGCACAGTGGCAAAACACATTTTTCTTTCCCTTCCATGAGACCACTGCATTGGCACAGCAGCAGGTGCTGCAGCAGAGGGCTCGGGTTAATGAAGCAAACACAGTTAATGTGGGCAAAAGAAAAACAACTTGTGCATCATGGCTACTAAAATCCATGCATGTTCCCATACCACGTGGACTTTCTTGTGGTATTTTGCTGATTGTTGCTTGGCGTCCCAGCATCCAGATGAATGGCAGAATGATTGATGGCGAAGCATCAGGTCTCAGAGTATGAACATGTCGGAATATTAGCCAACGTGTGGCTTGTTGGCATTTAATAAGGTTGGACTCACTGGGCATTATTTTCTGTTTTATCTGCACCCCACAGCGACATGCCAATCAACACTGCCTCTCACACTGAAATGGCCCTGAACTCCCCTTGCCCTAAGTCTTCTCTGTGAGCAGTCCGTTTCAGCTGAAGCATTAACATAGGCTTCTGTGGAAGAGAAAATGTTTTTTTTCAAACCACATTATTAAAGTGACAAGAGGGTTATTTAAATCAAACGATGAGGCTTATCCCCTTGGGATCATGAATACTCACTGAATTTCTTTACAAAATGCTCACAAGACTGATACGCAATCAAATGGTCACCAAGCTGATAGGGAACCCTGATATGGAACCATCATCCAGAGACCGTGAAAATGACAGTAAATATAATCGGATTCTCGTTAGCTGTTGTTGATGTGTTATTCTCAGTGAAAAGCTCCTATTTCTTGGAAACAGCGATATCAGATCCAAAAGATTAAATGTCCCTGCTATGCCTGCTGCAGTCCTGAAATAAACGAAGCATACAGGCTACATTCGTTTGAGTAAAATGCTACAACAGTCAGATATCCAAACACAGCGGTTGTTAACTGTTCCATTATTTATTGTGACAACGTGTCCTGTTTTCTGTGGTGGACAGATTTGACTTAAGCACAGGCAGATACAGATTTTCCTCTTTTAGGTTATTATTACTGAAAGAAAAGGGGAACGTACAACAAAAGAGATGTCGTGGCAATCAAGAAGATGGGCCATAAATCCTGCACCCGTTCTAAGCTGGCTGTATTGTGGTATTTTATAACGCTAGCACGTTTTTGTTAATATAGCTTCCTAGGTTAATGTTACAGCAAGATAAACTCACTGAGCTCATTTGGTTTATCTACAATATTGTGTTTAAAGAATAGGTTCTCAGGGATCGTGGATTTTGTCGGTCACTGTTAACATTTAAAATCTACATGAGGGAGGGCTGTCTGAATGATTACGTCTAAATGATTACGTCATCTAAGTCTATTTCAATATTTATATGAGACACGTTTGTTGTTTTAAGGCAAGACACTGCAGGGAAGTAAAATGTCAAATTTTAACTAAGAGACATTACCCTGTAACTTCACATAAACTGTTGGATTATATAACAGGTATGAGCTGATTTGCCTGCATTTCCAGGACAGAAATCTGAACACTGAATAAACCCTGGCTCAGAAGCTTTTGTAAAGAGGAAATTTCTCTTTATTAATTCATATTCAGAAAGTACTCTCAACAGCCAGGGAAAGAAAATAGGTATGTTTTCAGGATTAAAATGTTATATAAATGAGGCTATGAATGACGTTCAAACAAAGCCTTCTGCAACAGCCTTCACAATATCAACGTGAATAAAAGTTTGGTTATATAACTGCTTCTGAAACATAGATGTCTGACCAAGCATGTGAAACAAATCTTATTTCAAGAAAATACTATACACTTTATTGGAAACAACTATTAACAGTTAAAAATGTCAACTAAGACTTAACTTTCCTAGCTGAATACTTCTTGTCTCACGACTTTCTTTAAATGTTATCCAAATAAAGTATTACCTGATTTATGTTGTGCTCAGTCAAATACATTTTTAAACTGTATTTTGGACATTTATTTCCATTCAAATATAAAAAAGATGAAATATGTAATGGAAGCAAAATAGCACAAAATCTCAACATCACTATGTTGCCTGGCCTGTCTCAGCTCAAGCTAGACCTTTAAAATAATCTGAATGTATCCTTTAAACCACTTCCTTCACATGTAACCTGTGACGAGGCCGCTGCCGGGCAACTGATGCTGTCCAGAAGCCACCAAGATGAACAGTTTAGCAAGGTAATGAGCGAGTATCTTAATGCCAGAAATGTAAAGTCATAATGAATGTCAACATCTTCCTCAGACATGTTACAAAAATACAGTATAACCACGCAAAAATAGACATCCTTGGCCTCCACAAAGGGAAAATGTCACAACTCCTGCACATAGGTTTCAGAAAATTTCCATTTTCAATGGCTGAGAATAGCTGCAAGAGTGGGCTGTTCATATAGACTCTTCACGAGAACATGAAACACATGAGCCCGTTTGAAGGCACCAAGATCAATTGAAGGCCTTTAAAGATGTTTTCTATTTATTCCAACCAGCTAAGTATAGATGCAGAGATATCACACAGCAGCTACACCAGTAAAAGTAGCTCCAACCACACATGGAAAGGGCTGAAAGGTTATATACAAATCTTGCAAGATATACTAGACTACTTAACAAGGCTTTAGAAATGGTGGTGAGAGTTAAGTTAGTTTCTCTTCCAGGTAAATGTGACTAACCTGGGGATACCTAGAGCTCAGCAGTTAGTTTAAAGTTTTCTTAGTCACCTGACAGCCAGACCTATTTTAGTTGAACATTTTAAAATGTAGCTTGGTACAAATCATAAGATGGACCTGATCCACTGGGAGTTTAGAACAGCAACACAGCAAGCAAAGATAATACAAGATAATGTCTGTTTTAGTCACCATATTGTTCATGGAATAGAGTTCATCCTCCTTTTAAGTCTGGACTATTTCTTAATGAGAATCACTGGATACTCACTGTAAAGTCTGCATACAGTACAGACAAGTAAACAGAACACAAAAGACTGATCTATTTATGGAGAAAACTGAAAAAAAAAATGAAGGACTGAAAAGACAATACAGGACTACTGGTTATTTATATGATGACATCAGGCTGGAAGTAAGCTTTGACAAACTCTGTTGTCTACAACTGCCAACAGTGGGAGTTTGCTGCATGTGTAAGACTGCCATCTACTGAGAACTGTCCTCAGTCGGGTTGCAGGTTTGCAGTGACAGAAACAGGGACGCTCCCTCAGTCACACATTCCCTTCATGCTCAGCATTCATGGCTGAGGGAGGGTCCTGCTGAGACGGTCAACGTGGTGACTGAACTTCAGTTTGTTAAGAGCTTCTTACTGTCTTCTTTCATCTCTCTTGCCGGGCGGCTGTGGCTCAGTAGGTAGAGCGGGTTGTCCATGAACCAGAGGGGTAGCGGTTTGATCCCTGGAATGTGCCACATGCCGAAGTGTCCTTGAGCAAGACACTGAACCCCCAGTTGTTTCCATTGTGTGGCACTTTTATGTGAATGTGTGTGTGCCTGTGTGAGCGAATGGGTAGATGAGTCTGTGACTGTAAAGCACTTTGAGTACCAGTAGGTAGAAAGGCTCTCTATAAAAACAAGGCCATTTACCATTCTTTTTCACATTTTATTTTTTTTTTAGTTAGAACCTTTAAAAGTCTTGGAGTTTAACTCGCACCCAAGTCTGTCATGAAACAGTGGGTGCTTTGTCTTTCAGAGCTGTGGAAAACCTCAGTCATGACACCATTGATAAGCAAAGCCATCCTTTATTTGGGATTTTTTATTAGAACAATGCTATTACCTCTCTGGTTGAATTGTGTGTGTTTTCAGTGTGAAGTGAATCGCAGTAACATTAACAAACTCCCACCACTGGATGGGTGCTGATCCAAGCCAGTGGAGTACATGAGGGCTGGTTGCTAGGCTGCATATTCCTTCAGTTACAAAGCTCTTTGATACCTGCGCTGCTGTATGCTTTCACAGACATGCACCCACTCACATGGCTCAGGCAAGGCACCTACACACACCAGCACACACACACACACTGACACACAGACATGCACCGGCAGGTAGGCCTGGTTTTCTCCAAATCAAGGCAACAACAGACACCCTTCCACCCGGCAAAGTATCAAGGCAGCCTGTCCGCTGGGCAGCTAGACAGGAGCCGTCTAACCACACTAACAAGGTGAGCAGACAGTGAGAGCTGTTGTGGCGGGTGTCTGTGCGCTTTCAGGAGGAACCGACAACAACTGGACTGGCACCGCTAATAAGGTGTCAGCGCGGCGCTGCCCCTCGCTGAGAGAGCAACGGCTCATACAGGGGGCTGCTGCACCGACCGGGATCCAGGTATTAAAACCACAACGGACACAAAACTCACACTCTGCACACAAAGTAGAACTTCAACAGAAAATCACCTTCCTACCAGAGATACCACGTATACTTTGCCCAACACTGGGATGGATGGCAGTATGAAATCTTTTCCTACACACAGGCAGCGGCGCATGGAAACATGACGGCTGTTCACCATCCCCACCTCGACAGGCTCAGCTCAGTATAAGTTAGCTATATAAAGGCAGCTGTGAGTTCATTCCAGTTCATTTATTGGATGTGGGTGGAAACACACATTCCTTTGACTGTAAATGAAGAAGCATGACCCTCCAGAACAAGTCTGAAGCTCAGTGTGGTAGCTCTGGCTGCTGCCATCTTGGCAGTGCCTGACTCCACCTTACTCGCTAATTAAAAAACAGTCAAAGAACTGGAGTGTGAGTGGAGCTGGGGTGGGCAAGTGATGTCTAGGTGGACAGCTAACAACATTAGTTCCCGTGTACTACAGCACAGTAGAGGTCAAAAGGGAATGGGGCCTTCGAGGAATTGCAGTATTCGCCACCTCTGCGTTGGCTTCATTTTTCAATCCCCGGTGGCTGCTGCTTGTTTGAATCAGATTTGCAGCCATACTAAAACTGCCAAAAGGGGCAAGCCAGCAGTGCTCCATGACTGACACTGATTGGCTGGCCGTCAGTGACTGGCACTGGTGTAAACTGTGCCTGTGCCTCTAAATATAGTCCAAACACTGTGGTTGAATGTGACAGAAATAAATCTTTTTCTTTCTCCCTTTGGTGGGATGTTGCCCAATCACCACAGCGTTTGCAGTGACCTGCTCAAGTCACACAGAGGCTCAGATATACGTTACACAAACTTAGTACATGTGAGCTGGCAAGAGAAAGTCAGTTTAATGTCCGGTCCAACCGGTTCCGACGTTTGTGTTCTTCCATAAAATCAAACTACTTCCTGAAACCAGGGAAGTTGCTCCCTCCTGGCGAGTAGCAAAAAGGAGATTTAAAGCTTGTCTGCATTGATTTCACCTTTCAGACACAGTGGGTACATTATTTCTTCAATATAAAGTCTAAGGCTAGAAAGGATCTACCTCGTCACTGTGAACAGGAAGAAATCCAGCAGAGACCAGTAGCTCAAACTCATCCTTCAAGCTAAATGTTCAAAGGTGCGTAGTACGTTTTTGAGCATGGCAGCAGCATGTGGAAGGCACAAGGAACAGATTATTGAGTGTATACAGTTTTTTTATGGGCATCTTTATAAGCTGTTAACACATTAACATGAAATACAGAAGTCACAGAGGCTTTTGCTTCAGATAATGTTACAGAAGGTACAGATGAAGTGCGCCTGGCTTGGTTGCTATGTTCGTTTTATGAGACTTTGCTGCTGTGCTGAGGTTTATTTTGCAGCCGCATCCTAATGAGAGAGAAAGCGAGAATGGAGTGAGCGTGGGGGGGCGGAGGGATTGTGTAACTGTGTTACATAACTCAATATGCATGGCCTTCTCTCTCTCTCTCTCTCTCTCTCTGTCTCTGTCTCTCATCACATCATAGAGAGACACAGGGCAGAATGAGCGGGAGAGAGAGCATGGAGGGTTTGAAAGGGTGCTGGTGTTAATGAGGCCGATGTGAAGAGATGTGCGCCTCACTGGAAAATCATACCTCATTACAGCACTGTTTCTAATAATGCCGGTGATGAGGATAAGTTGTTTGGGAGGTGAGGGGATGTGGAGAGCGGACCCCTGGCTTGTCTTAGATTAAAACTCGACCATCAAGTGGCATTCAAGTGGGTTTGCTGGGTAATTAAAGTCGATAAAATGTTATTGCTCTTACCCTCAGCCTACCTCTGGACAGGCTGAACTGTCACACATTGTGGAAGAGGACAGCTCACTGCTGGGACTTTGCACTGGGCTGCTCACCACAGAACAAATGTAGTCAGTTTCTTTTTGGTTCTTTCTTGCACCCATGTTTTATTATGCATAGAAATATGCTTAAAACTACTTGCTCAGTTTCTCCTATGCTTTACTGAATGATTCAGTGAAGAGGGTAAGAGTTGTGTGTTTTTAGAGAAAGTAGCTTTGTCTGCTGGGTTTTCATTCGGTATTTTGGATTGTAGAGACGCGACCTTATTTCAGTGAAGCTCACAGATCAAACAAAATTCATTCATACTTCTTATTCGTACAATACAGAACACTCTACTTTGCACAAAAGACTGAAAGAGACAAACAATATATGTGAAAAAAACATTCTTTATTTTTTAAATATTGATCTGAAACAAAATTACACTCAGTTTGCAGAAAAAACTGAAAAAAACATTTCCTAACAGAATCTTCTACCTGCTGCCTGAAACAACGGTCAGCTCAAGAATAGTTGACTTTCACACAGAACGTCTCCTCCGTCTTCTCCTCCAGGTTGTTCACATAGACCAAGATCTCCGCTGAGCCGGAACTCTGGCTGGGGGCGAATCGCAATCCAATGGTGTAACTCTCTCCCCCGCCAATCTGAACACACAGAACATTATGAATATATTCATCTGAACGCTTTCTTTGAAAAATACAGCCCATGAAGCTGCTCTTTGCATCAACTTAGCTAAAATGTGTAGAGTAAGAAGTCACAAGTTATATTTGTACACCTTTTTTAGTAAAATAGTGTGTGAGTTTCTCAGTTTTGCTCATTAAACATATACACCGATCAGTCATATCATTATGACCACCTTCCTAATATTGTGTAGGTCTCCCTTGTGCCTCCAAAACAGTTGTGACTCATCAGAGAATGGACATGGGCCTTCTGAGGGTGTCCTGTGGTGTCTGACAACAGAATGTTGTTAGTGGGGGCCTTTGGGTCCTATGGGTTGAGGGGAGGGGCCTCTGTGGATCATCCCACAGATACTTGATCAGTTTGGGATCTAGTGAATTTGGAGGCCAGGTCAACACCTTGTGCTGTTCTTCATGTTTTTTTTTAGTTGTTCCTAAAGCGTTTTTGTGTGTGTGCCTGTGTCAGGCTGCATCCTGCTGGGGATGGCTGCTGCCATCAAGGAGTGTCATTGCTATGGGGTGGGGGTGTCTAAGTAACATCCACATGAATGGCAGGTCCAAAAGTTTCCCAGCAGAACACTGGATTGTCACAAGATGGTTGATGTTATTTACTTCTCCTGTCAGTGGTCAGTGGAAAGTCAGATATGACATCAACCATACAAACCTCACATTGTCCCGGTAATTCAAGTTAGTTTTTACAGAATGAAAAATCTTCCATCAGAGCAGCATCAACAAGAACAATATCTCATGTACTATATGGTTTAAAAGAGACTCTGTCAAACCAATATTCATCTGTAACACAACCACTGAGAACTCTGTGTGTGTTGTTTATGCGCCTGCTGCGCCTGAGAAACAAATCTTCATCATGCAAAAACTTTTTTTTACATCTCTGACCTGTTTCAAAGTGTTTAAGCCCTTCATCCCTTTATCTTTGAAGAAGCACAAATTAAATAATAAAAATGTATGAAACAACCTTATTTCACACCACAAAGACAGAACTGTTTCAAAAGCACATCTACCCACTCAGTGAGACTTTTTTTTTCAGTACTTACAGAGCCCAACAAAATTTTTGTGAAACATAAATTCAATTAATAGCTAATGTAAAAAGGCAGGAACAGCTATGAAAAATAAATGGAACATAAATAATTAATTCATTAAGAAACACATAAAACGTACTGTGAAACGACCGGCATTTACCCAGTGTAAAATTGATGCAACACAGCAGATAAATATCAGCCACTGCCACGGGGGAGCTTCCTCCTGTTCTCTTATGGCGATCAACAAAGTAAATATCGGGCGACACTGACATAAATATGTAAATCATGGCATCCCTTTCAGAAAGCTCTTTCTTAACAAAGACACATAGTTCTACATGTCAAATGACAAGTTATTCCCTCTTGTTTTGTGAGTCTGATTGTCTTATTTCAGTGTCCACTCCGCCGTGCGGTCTTCTCATGCAGAACTCATTATAAAAACTATTTGTTTCACTGTCTTCACTGCAGGAGGTTGCACACATTTTAACAATTTGTAGAAAAATAAAACACTTTTGAAGAACACAAATATCCTTTTCCACACAGTTTTGTTTTGTTTAATCTCCGTGGGCCGCCTAATTTCAGACGGGTTGAGACACGAAGAAACACCAAATGGTTTGCTTTACCCTCACATCCCACTCTTTGTTTTTGCTTTTTGCTTGTTTTTTTGGTCTTAATTACTCCACGCAGAGTGCAATTTTGATTCTTCTTTTCTCTAATTAAATGGAGACAATACTTAATGCTGCAGTGCTTTTCTTATCAGGCCTCATAGTCAGCTGGATCCTAATTTGGTCATTTTTTGTTCTTTTCCCAGTATTTCCATCAGACCGAAGGCGTCTCCGTGTATTTTCTGTAATAGCCAACAGCAGAAATATGGGTAAATTTGGGGGATTTATGCTGTAATCTTCCCCGAAAGCATGGCAGTATTGATCTCTATTTTCTTTTCCCTCCTGACAGCAGGCTTTATCATGGCGTGGTAGTCGTGTCAACAAAAAAAAAAGAGGAAAGAGCCTGCACATTTGCTTAATGCTACGGGCACAGTAAATTCTTTCTGAGACACCTGGCGCCTCGCTGACAAGATGGAAAAAAACAATGGGCTGTTTTTCACCCTGCCCACCTCCTGTCTAATTGATGCAGTGTCTTCTGGCCAACAACAGCGGGACCCTTTAATAGTTTATGTGGAAACTGACATCCATTGCATCTCATTCATTTATTTGTTCATTTCAAATAATGGTTTCCCATTTGTTTTGCCATTTTACCACACCTCAGCAAATGAAAGGCGAAAGACAGCAGCGACTCCAGTGTTTCATGTCTGAGTGAACCAGCTCTCAGAGACGCTGACCACATAACAATAAAACAGCAGCAATGACTTTGCTATATTTCTCTCATTCTGTTCTGAAAGCAAACAAGGAAGCCATTGACTTGTCCCAGATGATGAATGGACAGTCAACAGGGGAGGCTAGACAACAATGATACCTGTAACCCACCTGCCGGGATGAACTGGAGACTGTGGCTAACAATAAAGGCTTCTCTAAAGGGAATGGTCGTGTTTCGCATACAGTCTTATTTTCCACAACCGGCATGTCTTCTTTGTCGACGAGGTTCTACAGTGTCGGTCTGATGTATGTGCATTATGAGCATAATGGCGTGATGTTGCACCATAGTGATCATGACTGTAACTGGGAGTGCAACAAAACTGATTCTAGTGCTGAAGTAATGCAGAACACTTTATCCTAGAATGTCTAGCTCCTCATGTCCACCATGATGCAGCTGTGTTGTGCTCTGGCTACACTACTACACACTTATTTTATTCATTACAGCTGGCTACTTAGACCGTATTACAGAAGCAGCAGCACTCACGTTAAACCTGATATTAGCTACACTATTTACACTCAGCAGCATAGATATTCTTGATCCAAGGAAACTACCTGATAAGATTTAATCAAGGAGGATGGTTTCTCTTTTGGCTTCATTAATCAAAAAATAGATTTTACGCTTAACAAGAGTAAGAGAGCTGTATGGCTTCTTTTCTTTCCCTACCTTGAATTTCTCCTCCTTGAACTGGAGCAGGTCTGGATGGTCAGAGCGGAGCAGGAAAGTTCGGCTGTTGGTGTAAGGGTTGGTGTAAGTGATTTTCCTGGAGCTGCCACGGCCACCGCCAACTGGTACAGACACTTCAAATGCCTGCATACACACACACACACACACACACACATAGATGCAGACAGCGTTGGCTGGTTACTAGTATGGCCAGTTTCATCACCAAACACAAGCTTCAAACCTATATCACAGCAGCAAACATTTCAGGGCCTGGAGGAGACAGCAAAGTTGTTGAGACATTTGACAGACAATGAGACATTTGAAAACACCGTTATTATGCCAAACACGTTCAGGATGACCTTACGAAGGCAGGAACTAAATCAGACTATGCAAGGACATCATGGCTGGAACATTTGCCATGCTCTGGGTAAATAAAGCCCATAAGAGTCAACTTGAATATGCAAGAAAAATGTGTATGGAAAGTCAGCTCTGGGTAAAAGAACTGTTCCCAAAGTGTCCTTGAGTAGTCATTTGGGTATGGGATGAATCTCAAGCCATATTTTGAAACTGGGGAAAAAAGGTTTGAAAGGTTGACAGTCAGTGTTTGGAACCTTGAAATATTGTTAAAAACGATTTGAGAAACTACATTTTGAAGGCTTGCATAATGTTTTCTGAGGCTGAATGGAATTTTCATATCTCTGCACCTTTATTTTGTGTTTCTTCCTTCACAAATACAGCACTCCTTTTACAGTGTTTCTCCAATACATTTTCAGAGTTTCAAATTTGTCACTGTAGTCCCAGTGTATTCATCTGTTTTCCAGGTTTGAAACCTTGAAAATGCTGATGTTGAAAAGTGCCGCTCTGAGGATCTTTTCAGAAGTGAAAATCTTTCTTCTGAAACTTTGGATGACATACGTTTGCACTCATATCACACTGTCCCTCTTTACAACACATGTTTGCCCATGGCAGTAATAAGCAGTATTAAACATTGTCTTTGGGGTGTGACTCATTTTACTGTGAAATTGTCTTTGATTGTTTGCTCGATGTGTTTTCAATGAAGCGTTTTAACATTACTAATATGTCCTGCAGCTATTTTGATTGCAACTGTGTTACTGACTGACAGCAACGTTATAAACACTGAATATACATGAAAATAAAAAGATGACTTCCGCTGTAATGTGAACTTAATCTTCGATACACGGTCAGCCAGTCCAGTAAACAGTCAGTTAGACATTTGGTTTCAAAAGGCAGACAGCAGTTATAGAGGGGATTGGCTTTGAGTGCTGGCCTGGGATCCACCGTACTTAGTCTTTTCTTGACAAAAGCCATAAAGGGATTGGGTAATGTCCCGCTGGCCCAGGGAACTACCAGAATGATTCAAGCACTGAATGCAACTCTGAGTCACCAGTGGCTTTGAGTTAGACAGATACTTAATGGAGTTGTTCATCATACCACTGTTCTCACTTAAGGAAGTGAACAAGACTGCAGTAAGAATTCAGTTTATGATGGCAATCACCACGTTCAGGTTAAAGATATGTTATCTTTATGCATTTTTGTCTTTCTCAAAATGAATTCCTATATCATAATCCACAACACAACTGACCCAATGTCAGTATTGGATGTGTATGTGTGGTAAGTCGTTAAGTTGTGTGCTGGCCTCAGGTGGAGGTGGCAAGAGGGCTACCAATGGCTGGTAACCCATTTTAACAGTATTCTCAAAACACGTTGTAGAGCTTTGAGAGGTTAAAATGAGCTTTTAAGTCAACATGGAATACCAAAGTCAAGATCAACTATGATAAACCAGTGTTATGTCACCAAAACTCGCATAAACTTTGATGGACACATCACACTGTTTTGAGAATACTGAGCATTTTTTACTAAACTGGTAGAAAATATTATGAGTTTGGTAAAAGCCTCCTAGCTACTGTGCTGTACTGACAGCAAACCAGCTAACGTGGTGGGCTACTATAGTCAGATGGTGGTAGAAAACTACGTTGTGCAGAGACTCTCCATAAACCTGCATTCCTAGGTTTTATTTCCTGAGTTGGGAAGAAGATTTTTAGAGTTTGAGGTTTTCATGTTTTTAAAGCAAAAATGTAGATACAATTTTCACTGACCAAAAGGTCGTACTACGTCAACTTAAGGACAACCAATCCAGAAAAACTCCTACCTTGGACAGCACAGGGCGGTGGACATTGAGACAGAGCAACCAGGCTGTGACCAGCCGTTGATGCTCCACATCCACGGCGTTCACATACAGGAAGCGGCTGCCAGCCTGCCATGGCTGAACCTTCAGCTGGAGCTCCTGCACTGCTGCTGGAGGCAAAACAAACACACCCGCTGGGTCCACCTACAGAGAAGAGGTGTGTAGTAAGGTTGATTGGGTTTGGCAGTAGGGCAAAGAGATGCTGTTGATTGGGAGTGCTGTGAGAATGGAAAAGTCACAATAAAGGTAACAGAATGAGTGTAACAGTATAGAAGAGAAGAGATACATTTAATAAGAAGAGGTTAAAAATAGGGTAGAACTGATGGGAAACGCAGAGGAACGCAAAGGGGGTTTTCAACTTACAGGAGAGTGGGTGAGAGAAAGGGTGAACGAGGTTCGGTGAGAAAGGGGGGCAGACAATGAAACGAGAGAAAGTGCGGCAGAAAAGTGACAGACATAAGGATGTGAGAATGAGATTTTGTGCGCAGCTCCTTTTCAATCTGTTGAGAAAAGCAAAGCCATTCTCTGACGCTGAGCTTTATCCTGTTTTATAAGTCTCCTCCAATGCATTCCACAGTGAGCTAACCTGCCGGGAGTCAGATCAAAGCGGCCGCTGATGCACACGGTGAAATCTTTTAAAAATACATCTGTCACTTTTGCAGCCAGTACCCCATTTCTACAGGGAAAACATGTTTGGGTCGTACTGTATGCAACCACGGTGGTTATGACAGTCCATCACTTTTGTTTCTGAATATGGGTGTGTGATATGAAATGCCCTTTTACTGCAACTCTGAATGAAAAGCATTGTCAAACGCTCCCACTCTTGTACTCAATTATGAATAAGAAACGATCTATTAAAAATAAAGGGCAATGTGACACCCCTGGAACATATTTTGGTATGTTCAGAGAGCAAACAGCCATTACTAATTTTTCTGATTCTGTCAAATGGTGTCCCAACACGATCTGACACGGCTGCAAGAAGTAATGAGAGAACCTAATAGAAATGAATATGAAAAGACATGAAAAGACCCATTATGCTGTCAATCTGCATTTGTATATTCTCGATAATAACGTGGATCTTAACCTGGTGTTATTACTAAAAAGCCTGTCGCCATTCCATTGTTCCCTGCTGCTAGAAGAACAATTTGCATGAAATCATTTCAGATGTGCAGATTGAAAATTGCTAACACTGAAAGAACAAAGCTCTCAACTTATGTAAGATTTGATATATGGGCTGTTATGACTCCATCTGTTCTGTATGCTGTTTTCAATCTGTGTCAGCCGTGTTTTGGTCCAATTAACAAAGAGGAAGTACCAGAGGGAGGCAAATATATAAATGAAATAAATAGATAAACTGATTTGAAATATGACAGTATCTGAGAATTAAAGAGCATAATTTCATAAACATGCCCCTTTCACATATTTAAAAGATGAATCCAAACCTAAAGCACCCATGACGACTAAAGGAAGAGAGTAGCAGCATGTGGCAACAAGAGACCATGAAATGTTAATGAAATTCAAAAAGCTGTGGCAATGACTAGAGAAAACACATTTGGGACATAAAGTGGGCAGATGGTAAGTTAAACTAATCATAACTCTGAGTGATTGATACTGTTGGTTGATATTTGATACAAACACAAAGTTTCCCATACGTTTATGTAGGGAAAACCATCCACAACTTTGGCTCCAACCGCCAAACTCATCATACTGATAGCGGGCTTGGAGTGTCAGGTAAACTAAAATGGAGTGGTAGAGTTGTTGACATTATTTTCTTCTCATACAGAGAGTGGTAATGGCGAGATCTGCTAGCTTTGCCATAAATTAGCAATACTTATAAGTTCTGCTTGTTTCACTCTGGAACATTTAGGGTGGGAATTATACAACCACAGCCTGGAATGTGAACTGGTGACCAGGTTATTGCTACAAAGCGTTGAGCGACTGGCAAATCACTTCATATCTGGACAGTGCCTTAGATGTTGGTCCAGTGTCTTACTGGTTTGTACCACAAATTACAACAGTGTTATGTGTTGGAGAAGTAACGGGATAGGCTATAAGTAGTCTCAGTGAACATGTATAGGCTTGTGGTAGTTTTTTTTCTTGATGTTCTTCTTATGGCTTCTCAGTTCTCCACCTAGACTAAACTACTCCTGATCTCTTTTCTTTATCTCCAAACTAGGTTTTCACTGTCTCCGGTGCTCATGTAGAACTGAATTTTCCAGCAGAGTTTCATAAATAAATCTTCAATATAAAATGCAAATGTGATGAGACCTGAAGGAAACAAGACATATTTCAAAATCCAGTTAACCTAGTCAGACACTGGCGTTGGCAGAAACATGAAAAACATGATGATATACAGACTAAATGGCAGCTGTGGTCCCAAAGAGTAGCAATACATGTTATTTTTCTTGCCCCACAGCACTCGTCTGCTTTTTACTGAAATGGTTATGACGCACACAGCTAGAAGAACTTCTTTTTGGGTCCACTTGGGTATTAGACATATTGAGACGTAGAACTGAGACCTGCAGCGATACAACAAGACCCAGACTGACTTATTTTGTAATTTTTCTGTTTGGGTCTTGACCTCTGGAGACCTCTACTCTCAACACTGCTGTTCTCTTCATTTCTGTTTAGATCCACGTCTGGATATGGGGGACATATCCTAGACTGCAAACAGCGTTTAACAGTTAAATAGTTACATGATACTGTTAATACAGAGCATGTATAATTGAAAATGAAAAAGGTGTATTTAGTGGTAAGTATACCTCAATCTCCCTGGGATGTGATGAGAAACATTTGACCTTACGAACAGCCTGCCTCCCCCTCAGAACTAGTGACTGACAGCTCCGCTGGCCGGTCACACAGCTGACGTCCAACCGCTCCAGGAAGTGCACGTAAATCTGCCAGATCTGTGAGGGCGCCGCCATCCACTTATCACTACAGAGAAAAACATCATCAAGAACAATTAGGCTAAGGCTCCCTGCAGGGCGCAGCGTGTGCAGCATGAGGCTGGAGATGAGGAGGGCTGACCGACGGCTGTGCTAGCATTTTAATAAGCAGGAACATCAGGATGATGATGATGATCATCCTCTCACTGCTGAGATGAAGGGAATTCAGTCTCAGTGGCCCTAGCTGACTCAGAGTGGGAGACGATGCAGTCACCTACGCTCTGCTCTGAGACAACATTTAGGGAGGATGTGATTCAAGTGATATGGATTTTTGAGGTCAGACATGTGAAGCTGCTGATTACTAATATTTCTAGATTATGTTTAAATTGTACATGTTCCAAGAAATATGTATGCTGAAATACTAGTAATTCCAATCATTTCTTAAACATTTTTAATCATTTAAAAAGCTGTTTTCTGGTAACAGGAATTCCTTTTGATTTTAGTAATCTGAGTCATTTTTACATAGTTTGAAATGTTGAGGAAGGGTCTTAATGTATATCAAAGGTCAATGTAAATGGTGTGTTGAGGTGCCATGCGCCAAAATCTCCCCCTATATTATTGAAAAAGTTTATGGTACGAGTACATTTTGTTTGTCAAGTGAAAAACTGAAGAGCTGTTATTATTTCAGCTCAGGAGGACTGAACAAAGTCAGTGCAGAGATATGTGAGGTAGCCATGTGTCTGCTGCACAGTATTTTACCCATAAAGTCAAGTGTCATTTGTGAATGGGCCCATTCACTGTACAGATACTGCATGTGCATGACTTTGATGGCACAGAACGATGTTTTTATGGGCATGTCCCCGATTTGTTTGTGTCTGGGATGATCCTGCATGTGAGCAGAAATATTGCCACGGACACCTGGTTCTAAATACTGCAATAACTTTCATATAATATCATCAACCACAAGCCATAGGCCCGTGGTTGATGATAAATAATTCTGACAGATAATGATTTAACAGACATTTACTGAAATGAAAATTTTCGAGATTGTCACTTTAAAAGTTCACTATGTTTCCATCTCTCCTCAAGAGAATGAACTTTGGGATACCCAAAGAAAGCAAACACAACTTTTTTGTGTAAATTTGGAAAGACAGCTAATGACCATGATTTGATGTGAAACCAGATTATTAATTAATTATGCAATCAGTTAAAAATTCATTTAACCCTTAACATTAGCGGAATCACAAACCTAATATTTCAAAAGACAGACATTGGTCCTACATATTAACCAACCTGCACATAATCATGATGGAGATCTGAAGAACTAGAGGACAGATTCTGTAACTTCAGGCAGCCTGACCACCAGACCACCATCTAATTAGACAATTAATTCAAGCCACTGTGAACAATTTAATAACTCCAAAATAAAACGCTTCTTCAGGCTAAGCTGAGTGTGTGTTTGTGTGCTTAGTGTGTACACAGTGCCTGGTTATTAAATAACACATACGTGAAAACCATCACAAAGAACATTTTTATGTGTGGACTGGGACTCCCTGGCACTTTCAAGTACACATCCTGAGGCTCGCCTGGCACCTAGACAGACACAAAGTAAAAGGCAGAGAGATGTTAAAATGGAAGGGTAAAACTGAGCAGGAGGCAGAACTAAAAGAAACCCCTAACCCTAACCCTTCCCCATGATAGGGGAAGCCTTTTGTCCATCAAATCAGCTTGCTACTCATAACAGAGACAGAATAACGTGCATTCCCCTCTGAACAGTTATCAGTGCAGTAATGAATCCCCTGCTAATATTAGTGTGGGTTATTTGTAGCAGGAACATGTAAGAAAATAATGTTATCTTCTCACCAACATCCTCGTCTGGCAGATGATGTTAGGATCACTGCAGCGCACGGAAATGTGACTCTTCCGATCTGAATCTCCAACTGGTTAATAAAAAAGAAGCTTAAGTATACTGACAGTAAAGATTCAAACTAAGTAGGGCATTTAAACAGTGTTTGTGACGTCTAATGTGACATATATTTTTTATTCATACATTCATATATATATATATATATATATATATATATATATATATATATATATATATATATAGTACCACTTAAAAGTATTTGCACTTCTCAGAATGTTCGACATTTCTGCATAAAAATGACTCAAAATATCTGCACACTGTCCTGACGGTAGACAAAGACAACCCAATGAAACAAATGAAACAGAAATATTATGTTTTTGTAGTGGCTTATTCAAGAGAAATCATCATCTGTGAGGTGAAAGTGAACCCTTGTTTTCAGTATCTGGTTTGACCCCCTTGTGCAGCAACAGCAGCAACTAAACATTTCTGGTAACTGCCCTTTCCTCAGTACAGAACCACTTTAGTCGTGAGACCTTTCTCACATGAGCTCTTTGCATCTTCTATTGGATTAAGGTCAGGACTTTAACTTGGTCATTCCAAAATATTAATTTTGTTCTTCTTTAACCATTCTTTTCTGGAACAACTTGTGTGCTTGTTCTCGTATTTTTTTACTCGAGTCTCTCTTAAGAGTCAGCTCACGGACAGTCCTCACATTTTCTTTAAGAATTTGCTGGTAAAGATCAGAATTTATTGGTCCATCAATAATGGAAAGCTGTCCTGGCCCAGCTGCAGCAAAACAGGCCCAAACAAGGACATTACCACCACCATGTCTCATGGACGTGATGAGGTTCTGATGCTGGAATGCAATCTTGTTTTGCCTCCAGACATGAGCCTCTCATTTAACCACATGGTGCTGATCAAACTGCAGACAGGCAGAAATATTCTTTTTGGAGAACAGTTTCTTTCTCCTTGCCTCTCTGCCATGTACACCATGGTTGTTCAGTGTTCTCCTGATAGTGGATTCATGAACATTAACATTAGCCAATATGAGAAAGGATTTTAGTTGCTTGGAAGTTACACTGTTCCTTTGTGACCTCTTGGACTATTACGTGTCTTGCTTTTGGAGTGATCTTTGTTGGTCAACAATTCCTGTCGTCTTAAATCTCTTCTATCATGTTCACAATTTCTGACTGTGGATTCGTGGATTCCAAACTCTTTGGGGATGGTTTTGTAAACTTTTCCAGCCTGATAAGCAGCATCAACTCTTTTTCTGAAGTCCTCAGAAAACTCATTTTTCCATGCCGTCATGCACTTCCACAAACATGTTTTGTGAAGATCAGACTAGAACAAATACCTGATTTTTTTTTTTAAGCAACTGAGGCACTGAACAACACCCGAGTCTCATAACATCAACTAGAAATACTTCTGAGCAGATGCATTGGAATTTGGCCTTTAAATTTATTTTAAAACTTATTTTTGCGCCACACAGATATGTAATATTGGCTAATTTTCCTTAATAAACAAATACCAAAGTATAATAGTTCTGTTTGATATGTTTGATTGGGCTCTCTTTATCTACTTTCAGGTTTATTTTTGAGTCATTTTCATGCAGAAATGTAGAAAATTTGACGTGCTGTTTCATTCATTTTATCCCTTTAATTGCCTGCTCTATTTCCAAAACATGAATGTTGTTATTAGGTTTGTTTGTGATCAAATCTGTATTATTCTGGAAGATTGGTATGTTGATATTTTAATGACACAATAAAATGAAGGTAGAATACATGATTCATTTTCATTTGCACACCCATGTTGTATAAATGTTCGTGTACGTGCAGATTTACTGACACTTATTATCCTCCTAGATTGTGAGTCAGCATACCTACAGATGATGTATTAATTTATTCAAGCATGACACCAATGCTAAAACTGCAATAATGCAGTATAATGGATAAAATGTAAAACAGAGCAAACTAAACACAGTCAGGGGAGCAGGAATTAAGCGGTCGTGCAGGGAGTAATGGCTGAAGAGGGATAATCATGGTAAGCTGCACAACCTGTGGGGTCGTGCCATGGTGGCAGGCGGATGGCCTTCTTAAGGAAACAGAGCTCAGGGTGGTAAAGTCGGAAAGTCTGATCAACAACGTGAGGCGTTGGCTCCACATTCACTTGGCAGATGGCCATCGGCTTGCCATCGTCTGCTTTGAATGTTACCTGTGGAGGAAAGGTGAAGGGTCAGCAGCATTAGCAGCATGCCACACTCTTGCCTGGTGTTTGAGAGAAACAGCTTTTTCATCGCGGGGCAGTAACTTCCTCTGTGAAAGTCAAACTGCTAAAACTGCTTATTGTAGCAGAAGACAATTGTCAAATTCACCTTATGTTCATAGTTTTGTGCCTCATTTCTATCAGTAATAACTCTGTATTCAATCAAGTAACTGCTGAGAGCTGGGAATATGGTGACATTTCTACAACAAGACTCAGACCAGTTGGAAAACAATTCAACAGTTCTGTCAATTATCCAAAAACATCATTACTTGGTTACAAGTTTTGGCCCTGAGCTGCAGAGTTGATTTCAGGAAGTTAAGGACAGTGTCCAGTTTTGCAGCTTAATTTAGAGAAACGACAGAAAAACACATTTTGTGTAGTAGAAACATACAGTCCCTGACAAAAGTCTTGTCACTTATCCATTTTGTAGAAACAACAGTTTATAACCTGACTTTTAATTAATCCATTGGTTTTAGAAATGGCTCATATGAAAGCTAAAACCCTCCCAAATTATGCTTGATATACTAAAATAAATTTGCTTCACTGAAGAAAGATTGATCATTTAATGAACACAGAAAGGTCAGATTTTGGCAAGACAAAAGTCTTGTCGCTTGGGTACAAGTTGACCCTAAGTGCCCCTCAAATATATGTATTATCAATTTGTTTTACAAGCAATGGCTAATTACAATCCCAACAGCTTTTGAAATAATGTTTTGGTGCCAAACAAAACTGCTGAAAAGCATTCTAACGTTCACAGCTTGGTAAAGCCCACTGAGTCAGTTTTTGCAAAGACAAAAGTCTTGTCGATTGTCATATGATGCACCCAATCCTAGATTACAGCCTCAAAGAATAAGAAAAAGATTTGAAGAGACTGGAGATGTTTTTGACAAGCCCAGGTCCGGCAGACCCCGCAAGACAACTGCTCGGGAGGACCGTTTGTTGGCTCGAAAATCCAAGGCCAGCCCCTTTTCCACTGCAGCAGAGCTCCACCAGGCCTTGTCACCTCAAGTCCCCGTGTCAACCAGAACAGTTTGTAGAATTCTGTCTCGAAATGGCCTCCATGGTAGAATCAGTGCCCAGAAACCAGCACTAAACAAAAGGCAATTAAAAAAACGTGTGGCATTTGCCAAGGCCCACAGCCTGCTAAAAGGATGGACGCTGGAAAAGTGGCAGAAGGTGGATTTCTCAGATGAATCTTCGGTTGAATTACATCACAGCCGCCGCAAATATTGCAGGAGACCTACTGGAGCTCGCATGGATCCGAGATTCACCCAGAAAACAGTTAAATTTGGTGGCGGAAAAATCATGGTCTGGGGTTACATCCAGTATGGGGGTGTGCGAGAGATTTGCAGGGTGGAAGGCAATATCAATAGCGTAAAATATCAAGAAGTATTAGCTACCTCTTACATTCCCAACCATAAAAGGGGTCAAATTTTGCAGCAGGATGGTGCTCCATCGCATACTTCCATCTCTAAATCAAAGTTCCTCAAGGCAAAGAAGATCAAGGTGCTCCAGGACTGGCCAGCCCAGTCACCAGACATGAACATCATTGAGCATGTCCGGGGAAGAATGAAAGAGGAAGCATGGAAGACGAAACCAAAGCATCTTGATGAACTCTGGGAGGCATGTAAGACTGCTTTCTTTGCTATTCCTGATGACTTCATCAATAAATTGTATGAACCGCATGGATGCAGTCCTTCAAGCTCATGGAAGTCATACAAGATATTAAATATGGATCTCACAGCACCAGTACTTCATTCACTGATGTTATGCATCATATTTTTGTATTTGAAGTAAATGATTTGTTCAATTTTCACATTACTTTCTGTAGGCGACAAAACTTTTGTCTTGCCAAAATCCGACCTTTCTGTGTTCATTAAATGATCAATCTTTCTTCAGTGAAGCAAATTTATTTTAGTATATCAAACATAATTTGGGAGGGTTTTAGCTTTCATATGAGCCATTTCTAAAACCAATGGATTAATTAAAAGTCAGGTTATAAACTGTTGTTTCTACAAAATGGATAAGTGACAAGACTTTTGTCAGGGACTGTATATATTTTGTCTCATCTTGTGACCCACTCAGATTTACACCAAATTGCCAGAAGTATTCACTCATCTGCCTTTACACGCACATGAACTTAAGTGACATCACATTCTTAATCCATAGGGTTTAAAGGGGAACTACTGTTTTTTACATCCTGGACCTTATTTGTGGCATAAAATACGATCGTTTACTCACCCATATAACTTGCGTGTAATTTGTATTCCTTTGGGAGATAATTAGATCAGCGTATATCCATATAGTGGGAGTGACTGGGGCACCGAAACGCAGCCTCTAAATAACGCATCATCTGCCGCGAAACCTGTTCATTTCACCAACACTTTGTTATGATACGCTAGTACTATTCCCCGGCTTGTTTACCTGAAATTTGCTACTGCTAGTTTTCTGCAACATGCTGAATATTTTTCCGATTACAAACCATAGCAGTAGCAAATTACATGTAAACAAGCCGACCGTCGCGACCCCGCTCTGTCATTTTACATGGCCTGCCACTTCGTGGGTGAGTTGCTGTCGTTCCCAGATGCTTCCACTTTGTTATAATACCTCTGACAGTTGACTGTGGAATATTTAGTAGCGAGGAAATTACGCGACTGGACTTGTTGCACAGGTGGCATCCTATCACAGACCTGAACCTGATAAAACACCTCTGGAATTCACTGAGCTGCTGAGAGCGACCCATTCTTTCACAAATGTTTGTAGAAGCAGTCTGCGTGCCTAGGTGCTTGATTTTATACACCTGTGGCCATGGAAGTGACTGGGACACCTGAATTCAATTATTTGGATGGGTGAGTGAATACTCTTGGCAATATAGTGTATCTTTGGTCTGATATGCTACCTACTATTTTTAGTTAAATCTGAAAGTGAGCATACCTGAAATACTGTAAGCAAATATGGTAGTAGACCAGTAGATCAAAGTAAAACCAGTGTGCCAGGCTGTAAACTGTGATGAATGTTTACAGTGAATCACTTTAACATGATCATTTATTCTTCCAAATAAGTTTGGCTATGGAGATTTATTTTGAAGCATGTGAGTGCTCTCGCTCTGTTGGACGTCTTATTGCCATCAAAGGTTGTAAATTTAACTTGTTTTTCTTAAACTCAAGGTAAAGATGGTAACGTACAGTACATTAATCTCAATTAGTAACAGCAACAACTGATTTCATTAACTCAAATGAGGTTTCGCTCCAGATTTCTCCCTGTGATGGACCCTCAAACAATGCGTGTCCTGCAGATTAGATATTTAGAAGATACTCTCTTGCTATGCTTTCTTCCCCAGGCAGTGAAACTCTAAACAACATATGCATGGTTTTTTTGTTTTTTTAAAGCGGCCCTTGAGAAGGTTTATTTCAAAATTCACCAGAGTGCTTGATGATGATGGAGTGCGCTGTACACTAGAATATTTAAGATGGTTGCAATCCAACCACTGAAACCCCCACAGGCTGGCTGAATATGCTTTGATGACTGCTGCATTAAAATAGCCCTCAAGATCTGTGCAAATCAACACAAATGTGTTCATACATTTACACAAATTCCATATGGTATGATAGCCCACACACACTGGAATTGTTAATCTGCTCATGTATCATCATACCCTACACCCTCTAAAACTAGAGTTTGTTGGCTTGATTTCTATAATACAATGCCACAAGGACAATTTAAGTAGAGCTGTTGCCTAAGGAAATGCTGTATATTTGCTGACAGCTACGTGGCTTTCTTTTCCTGCATCTTTCATAGCTATTTACACTCAATAACCTGCAAATACATTTTATGAAAATTTATTACAAAACCGTAACAGTAACTAAAAGTATTAAGACACTTTGCTCTCATGTCAAACTGTGGCCAGGTTCACCCTTTTTGTTTTAATTATCCATCAGATATGTGCTAAGATTGGATACAGTTAAGAAAGACCCACGCCTCTGAATATAAGGACCCACAATTCACATTACATTACAGGACAAAATCCAGACCCCTGCAAACTGTTGTGAGGTACAATTGATCAGCAGTCGGATTCTCATGAGATTAACAAGATCAATAGCCTGACTGGTATGGGCCACTTAACATCCTGTTATTAACTGCTGGCAGCTAAAGGGATGTTTTGGGCAAGAAGTGATCTGACTGGTTAAATTGGGCCTGCAATAGAAAGATGGCTCATCCAATCACATGCCATGTATTTTCTGAAAGTGCCTGCCCTTTTCCAAACAGCTGAGTGGCTCAGTCAAAGCCCAGACCTAAACCCCATATAACGTCTGGAGAGAGGCCTGAAGATGGCAGTCCACAGGTCCTTCGCAGCCAATCTGGCAGAGCTTGAGAGGATTTGCCAGGAAGAAAGGAATAAACTGCCCCGATGCAGGTGTACAAAGCCTGCAGAGGCTAACAGAGAAGGACTTGAAGCTGTAATGCCTACCAAAGGAGCTTCTACAAAGTACTGAATTAAAGGTCTGAATAAAACTTTTAATTGAAAGCCATTGTAGCTGTCAGTAAATTATTGTCAGGGTTATTGAGTGTAGATTAATGGAATGCTTTCTACATTTAAAATTAAATCCACTGCACAGTAAATTGCCTAAAAAATAAAAGGGGTTGATTAATGTCAGAAGCCACCGTGCTACAAACTGTAGTGTATCAGTACACATAAAAATTGCAAATCTCCGCCCCAGGTGTTTAAGCCACTATTTCTTGTATTACTTTCTAATTGTTTTATAATGGTTCAATAAAATCTATACAGTTCAACAGTATATGTCCTAGTAATGAATAGAAACTAATATTGCAAATATGTAACAGATTAAAAAGTACAATTTGGTCATTTGTCACAGAGCAGCTGTCCAAACTGTTGATGCGTCAGATTTGTGGACCCGTCGTGACCTGCAGCAGAGGCCTGTATCTGGCTCTGGTGATGTGTACTGACTGACAGCGGTGCCAAAGCTGGCATCCTGACAGCTCTGCTGTTGGGGTTTGTCAATTTTAGCGGGACACAGATTTGATCCAGACTCAACCCCTTTGACCTCTTGACAGCATTTGTGCTCAAAGCAGCAGTGCTGACAGTGGCACACAATACGCACAAACCGTAGGCAGACACACACACACACACACCACACACACACACACACACGCACACACACACACACACACACACACACACACGCTTGGCAGACTGGCAAAAATTTCATCACCCTGTGCAATGGGAAAGCTTCAGGGTACTGTACTCTACACGATCAACAGGATTATACTGAGGTACTGCAGGTTAGCGATCTGTGATGATATCTTCCTTTTAGCTGAATAGTGATATGTGCCAATAATGCAAGCACAGAGCTACGCTCAAGTCTGCAGCGAGAGGGACAACATTTCAATTTGAATGGACCCATGAGAAACAGGAGCTAATTTTGTTGACAGCTGCAGCGCAAAGAGACTGCAGAGAACATTATATCACACGCAGATACACAGCATGTCGTCTTATCTTCAGTAGAAAGAGCACATTCACATGGTTTCTCCCTCCTCTAAACTTCTAACATATTATAAACAGTTGAATAAGTGCTTAAAATAGCAAAAAATAAGTTCAGAGAAATACCGTAACTGGATGATTGACTGAAAGTAGATTTGCCAAAAGTGTAAAGCTGTCCTCCAATTTGAGATAATTTAACTTCTTGGCCTGACATTTGCCAGTTGGAGAAGATAAACTATTTCCAGTAAGATAAAAGTGATTTTCAGCATATAATTTTGCCTGACAATCTTGTCTGGCTAGTGTAACTTTTTTTTAGTCGACACTTCAAAGTCTTCTTTGTGTCTGAGCTGTGACTGTGTGGGAGAGGAGAAGAGGGAGGAGACGGCGCACTGCCTCTCCTCAGAGAGTTGTCTGGGAGTGTGTGTAGACTAGATGTTGTTAGACTTAGAGATGTAGTAGAAGGTTAACCCGACTAAACTCCAAATCAAAAGCTCCACACGACACACTGAGTTTAGATATACAGTCTTTATCCACATCTGCTCTCCTGAATTTATGAATTTATTTCCCTCAAGAGCAAAAAATATTTAAAATAGACTGCCGTACATGGAATATCTTATAGTGGCAGAAAAACATACTGCACATATTGTAACTCAAATCTTGCACTGAGAGGCAAGGGACTTCAGTTACAGATAACGATGGTTCAACATGCAGAAAATATTGCATGTGCCATAAATATTGCACTCTGTACCTTGATAGTTTTGGCAGAGATAATATTGGACAGGTTCTTCTTGGCCACCTGAGAACCCTTCCCTGTAGGCAAGAAGCTCGGTCCCTGTGAGGATTTGATAAGAAACAGAATTGTTATCAAAACGCAACATGTAGCAAAAACAGCAAATGACTGCAAAGAAGGCCAGGCAGGAAAACTGTAAATGATCACAATAAGGAGGATACAACCAGAGGGTGTAAATCCCCAGTATATCTGTGCAGAAGATAAGAGTGCAGCTAATGTAAATGGCATTTATTTTGAACTGTACTTCTGGCGTCAAATTATCTACGAAGCCTGAGTTGCCTTCACGTGTCTGTAACTTGCCTTTGGAGCAGATTAGCTATGGTTAATAAACCTTGAGGTTTACTGACATTTATGTATGATGATGATGAAAGTTCAATTTTGTCTCCGCTCCACCTCTTATTCCCATGGTGCTCTCATGGCACAAGCACATCTTTGGTACACTCAGGGCTAATACATTTTAAAAGATGTTCTTGAACTGTCAAATAGTACAGTTCAAAAGAGACACTCTGATCTTTTATCTTTAGTGATGAAAATACTCTCTTGCTGTTAAACAAATCTTCAGACGTAATATCTAATATATAATACAGCCTGACTTTATAAAACATTCTGTATCCAGCAATAACTCCTTATAAATCCTTCAGCATGGTTTGTGCATCCCCTAAATGCTCTGTCAGAATCAACCTGTGGTTCTAAGTGTACCTGGAGGGCCATGGTGTGGTCACACAGGAAACTCTGGTATTTCAGGGGAATATGGATGCTCTCTTTGGGCCGGAGATAAACCCTGGGACCAGGAGCACCCTCCTCCAAGTGGAACATGTTCTCCTCCAGCGGGGTAGGAGTTTTGGTTAGTTCTTTAAAGTAACGCCACTCCTCTGTGTTAGTGATGACACTGGATGGAAAGATTAAAGGACAGGAATGAGATAAAAGCAGCCTGTCACATATTTTAGTAGATCCATGTGGGATCAGAGTTGGACTTGTGACGAAACCAGAAATCAATCTCTCTGCGGAATACTGCAATGTTGTTGTTTTTTTTACTCACTGTTATTATGTGGTGCTGAACAGAACAAGAATGTACTGACAGTTCTGCTAAAGTCTGGCTAAAAATACTGTGGGTGGTGGTGAAGATGCTCAGGAACACGAATTGCGATAACTTGAGCACAAACCAGCCGTTTGATCTCAGGTTCAGATGACTTTCCAAACACAGGTCTTTGGAAACAGGACGTTGCTCGTTCATTTAATATAAATATAATACAGATAATGAAAAGATTTAAGCCTGATTTTGTTTAAACCCAACAAATTAGCTCTCCAACTTGTATTTCAGACTAATTCTGTCTCTGTATATGTAAAGCCAGTGAAGGGATGTTAGTGAGATGCTGACTAATGTAATGCCAAGTTGTGTCTAGAAGAAAGCTTAAAAATATAAAGTTCAGCCACATCTCGACACCAAATCGGTGCAAAATGACATCAAATCTGATCAATACTGAGCTTCTCATCTCATGCTTGGGAAAAAAAATCGAATGAACTTCATATCATATCATAAATGACTGCATTACGCCGTAAAACCGCTATGACAATGCTTAAATAAAATCTTTTATCTATGTCCAAGAGAAAAGCACAGAAAAAATAATACATTCTCCTTTAGTGTCTGCAGTAAAATGGAAAAATAAATAGTCACCACTCATTCTTAAAAAGTGATTCTACCAAGGTAAAGTATGGCCAACAGTACAAGTGAACTAAATTTCACGGTCAGGCAGTCACACCACCCACACACAATGCTTTGCTTTTAATTACAGGCAGCAGATATGGAGGTCAGCGAAAGTCTCCCATCACTCCCTAACAAATGGATTTCCATGGAGAGAAGAAGAACAGCAACAGATAACACTCCAACAGAGGGAAGTTCTCATCTCTACTATTCCCTCTTCCTTTGAATGCAAAAATTTCACGCACAAATACATAAAGGGGAGTGCAGCTTTAGACTTCAAAGGTTCCAAGACACGGGCGTGGAGAGGGGAATTTCTCTCGGAGAGCGAGAGTTTATGAATTTTTCAGGGCCCCTCCTCGCCTAGCATTAGGTAAATATGCAACAGTCAATTCCATGAAATGCATTTGGAGATTCCCACCTGTGCACTTGGAATAAAAACACTTTGCTTGTGGCTTATCATGACAAGAAAGAGAGCCTGTGTGTATCTGTTTCACCTGAGCCTCCATTATAGCCTCCATATTTAACGAAAGACAGTAAAACAAGGTAGGAGGTGAAGAGCACAAACAGACTGAGCCAGAGTGAAAAGAGAGGAGGAACAAAATGAAGGAGACGACTGAAATGCTTGCAAGAGAAAAAAATAAATGACGGAAGAGTTGAGAAAGCACAGATAGACAAATAATGAGGGAGATGATGAGAGAGTCTCTTATTTCTATTCTAGCCACCAGTCTTGGCTCACGCTGCGTCCAAGCAGCCATGCAAAATGGATGGCAACAGGTAGAAAAGGTGTCCTCCGCGTCAAGAGGAGCCTCTGGGGCTGAAACCACTGCAGACATCAAAGCAGCTAGCCTAGCCTTTCACTAAGTACTCTCCCTTCAAAGCTCGATGCTGGATTTCTGGTTGAGGGTCAGACTTCTTTCTTGTTTGTTTCTGTGGAACAAAGAGCTGACCCAAGGCTGTGTTTGTGTTCTCAAGAAAGCTCCGTGTCAAATATTGGCTGAAATATTGATGAGGAAGTAACAGCAGCGTAACCTCTGTGTGCCGACCAAGCTGCAGTTCAGGGAGTCCAACATAACAAAGGCACTGGGGAGGCTATGTTGTTTTTTTCACATGTTCTGGCCCTTCAGAGTCATGGCAGAGTATTACTGCACACAAATATGTTACTGCCATAGTAAATAAGTTCAGCTAATAAATTGGATCCATCTCACCAACAGATACACATGTGTCAATAACATATACAGTATAGGGATGCAAGACGAGGGCTGAATTTGGATGAACACGTTTCAGGAATTCTCACTTAACACAACAAACTGCATGTCATCCCCTCTCTTTCTCACCCATGACTTCCTGTCTCTCTTACTGATCTACCAATAAAGGCATAAAAAACTCTCATAAAGATGTTTGCCAGGAAAAGCATTTTTAAAGACAATACATTGGTTAGGCAGTGCTTTTATACTCAGTGATCTGTTATCTTCCCTGATGCAGCATAGGTTACTATAATGATATACTTCAGTAAGAAGTGGACCGCAGTTGTGGATCTGGAAATCCAGGTCTGAACGCGAGGCTACCTCGCTAACCCTGTAAATCCTGCTTTTTATTACAGACCTAAGATGTTTCCCACCTCTCCGCTCACCTTCACCCACCAGTTAGCTCCCACAGTACACACCACTGGTGTGTACGGCACAGCGCTCTCAATTTGCCAGATTGTGTTTGTGCATCTGTAGTCAGTCTGCTACTTATTTTTTTTTTTACCATGCCTGAAATCCCGGGCTCCCTCCACTTTGTAATCCCATCTAGTTGTTGTTACCTTGTGGGAAAACTGGGTCTGATTCAAGCAAACTTGTTTCTGTGTCACACTCTAAGGTCCTAATTCTGAGCCTGTTGTGTCTGTGTGATCATGTGGGTGTTGACATACTCAAGACTGCTGTTAGCAATGAAACAAAACAAATCCTGTTGTACTTTTAAATACATTAATACAGTATAACTATCAATCTGTCAGTCTGAACCCTTCGTGTTTTCATATCTCTTCTATGAAGACGGCAGTCAAATACAGTTCAGCAAAACACATAGCAGTACTGCTGATCTATGATGAAATACCAGAGGGTCATAAAATATAAACGTGCTCTTAGCAGAGCTGGACTTGGTGAACTCAGAATTTCACTTCTGAAACCCACCGTACTTCAGCAGAAGTAGTTAAAATGCAGGGGCTTCCTTCTTAATTTACACATTTCAGGCTCTTGGTAGAGGTGACAGACGGTTTGGTGTAAAGTGTCATACTGCTTCATCAGGAAATAAATAATCTAACAGGGTGCTAAGCCAGCCAGAGGACAGATGCAGGGATTGATGACACTCAATTAGACCTGGTAGGCCCGGTGGCCGGACTAATGCTGTAATGATTCATCCCTGGTGCACGGCAACCTTTGTTGATCATCATGATATATGTTAATCCAAAAACAGGCATGAGCAGAATCCATAACAAAAGACTCAGAACGGGGGATTAGCAATGAGGCTAACAGGAGGAAACAAAGACTGTGGATACCTTACATGGTGCATGCAGGAAACATCAGCCATCATGGCTGCCACGTGTGGATTAAAGAGGATGCATGCATAAAATGTGTAATGCACGGATTCACATAAAACATGTCGATATCAAAGAGTAAAAATCAAAGAATAAATGATGCATCAACTACACACAATCCAGATGTGTCTAAATAGTAAATAGAACCCATTCTAAACACTAAAAGGAACAGCACATGTGCAAACATGCGTACATTAGCACATACCTACACACACATCATATTCAGACCAAACAGCAACCAAGCTGTGAAACTGACTCACACAACCTCGATAAAATGCACACAAACAAAATCTTTATGACGATATCACTTCATCTTTTCAGTGTTGATGTATTATTCTTTTAGTGGTAGTAAGTTCTGATAATGATTCTGGTTTCTAGTTCCACTGCACTTCAAGTGCCAGGAATAATATAATATACTTCCCTATACAAAGCATAAATGTGATAAGGATGTTTTGTTCCATACTTATGTGCAGCATTTAGGGGAGTCTATTAGCAGACAAGGAAAACAGAATTCGTAATTAAGTTTTTATTAGTATATAATCACCTAAATAGTAGTACTTTTGTTTGAATGTGTCCCTTGTAAAAACCAAAAGCTGACTCCAAAAGTTTGTGTTTTTATGTACACAGTCCAATCAGCATCTCAACTGCTGCATGCCACCAAATACTATACTGTGGTTCTTTAAACTTACAATCTGAACAGAAACAAGACAGCTGCACTGCCAAAAACAACATGCTATCTCTCTCAACTTGACCTGTCAGATTCCCAGTGCTGTTTAAGATTGGGATAAATAATTATCTTATCACAGCTTTCCAAAGGTTCTCCCTGATGTCTGTTATGGAGTGTTTTTTGTAGCTATGCAACTACAACAGAGCCAAACCATGTGACTCAAAAGAGTAAAATAATTGCACTCTTCAACTGCAACAAATCAGCTCATTTAGATTTAACTCTCATTGTCCATAGTCTGATCACAGAGGACAATCTGCCAAAATGTGTCCTGCAAAAAAAGACCCTTTTGAAACTGTGTTAATATTTAGCTACAACATTCAGTAGTATCCAGTAAGTGCGACAATAGACAAGCTACACCTATCAGGCATAACATTACTCATCAGAGAATGGACATGGGCCTTCTGAGGGTGTCCTGTGGTGTCTGGCAACAGAATGTTGTTAGTGGGGGTCTTTGGGTCCTATGGGTTGAGGAGAGGGGCCTCTGTGGATCATCTCACAAATTCTTGATCAGTTTGGGATCTAGGGAATATGGGATAGGGCGTTCTCCTGTTAGTGGTCATAATGTTATGCCTGTTTGGCGATACTGATTTTTAACAGGTGTGTAGATTGCCATCTATTGTGTTCTACTTCTCGCGTTAATGTATATTAACTAATTAATTGTATATAATACAATACGTGACACCAAGTGTAAATTTTCAGGAACTGTTGGAAAGTCTGCCTGTCAGTTCAAAGAAAGTTCTGGATTATATATATCTCACATTGAAAAAGGGTCAAATGTAAGGACACGGAATAATTTCCCAAAGCAGGATGAAAATAGGTCCTAAACACTCTCCAGAGCTTTACCATCACCTTTGGAAACACATTCTGAACGTGTGAACACAGTTTCACAGTGGAGGGTGGTTTGTTACGGTCTGATAATGGAAAACGCACCGAGCAGAGAAACACATGCTCACAGTTGGTGTGTTAGACTGGGGACATGCCTATGAACTTGTAAAATCCGTCCAATTTTAAAAGTGATTAACAAACACATCTCATCCACTTCAGCGAAAAATATGCTTTCACCAAACAAATGGAGGCGAGTGTCGACCTCACACAACCTCGCGGTTTGCACAAGCTTACCTGAGCTCAGGGTCGTCACTGTGAATGGTGATGGTCTGAGGCACATTAAAGGGATTTTTAAGGACAAACTCCATGTATTCAGCAGAGCCCAGGCCGGCATAAAGCAGGTGCTGGGTAGTGATGGCCTGGCTCAACATGTTGGCGATTCCTTCCACTTTACCGCGCTCCTCACTGGGTTTGAAGTCATGAGGTTCTCTGTGCAGCTTCCTGTCCTCCTTGGTCCAATCCTAACACCCAAGAAAAATGGCAAGAATGAAAGGCATTTAACTGTAGCACTAGGCAATGCACTATATTAATTGTTATCCAAGCCGTCAAATATCATCAGTTAAGTACCATGAAAGAGTAACACTATATATCAACTGAACTCACTTTCAGTGTTTGGATTTGAGTTTAGCGATGGTCAATGTCAAAGAAACTAGGAACTACAGCCACATTTTAGAAAATACAGTCCAGGTTGCAGTAAAGCAGGTTTTTGCTCCGTTTGACACAAGTGAGCTTTACGGTTTTACATTTTGCTTCACAGTTAAGAACTGTGGACATGGAATGACCTCCTTTTAATACCTTTGGGCAAATACAATCCCATAAAGCTAAGCTTTCCATCAACTCTGAAACACTGAAACACAGGTGTTAGTGAAATGAATCAATATTACTTTAGAACACTTTAGAAAAGCAAATGGATAAGGCGGTTGTGTTTTTATTATTAAGACAGTCTTTCAGTCTGTGACAAACATGATGAATTAGCTATGTAACATTACTAAATTTGCAACTGTGAGCGTTTTGAGGTGTAGTCTGTTGGACTCAGATCATTTTAATATAAGAAATGGAGCAACAAATCACATAATGTCTGGAATTCATGCCAGTAGGTACAATTCCCTTAAAAATAAACCAAACTCTCCAAACTGAGTTTCAAAACCAGAATGGTAAAGTTAATTGTACAAAACAAATATGACATTGAGGTTTTCCACAGGTCTAGACACCTGAAGTTATCCTGTTCATTAAACCTGGTCCAAATGAAGTCATGGATTTCAGGCCAGAAAAGTCTAATTCAAAGTGAATTGCAAAGCACTTCTAAAAATCTTCTCCCAGTGCTAGTGGGACTCTGTTATATCCCACATAGTACTGGCTGTTACAGAGGCGTGAAACAACTAAAGCGAAGTTCTTACCAGAGGAAATGCAAGGTGTAAAACGTCTAGGACAGATATGCACCACAGCCAAAATCACATTAAACATGTGCACTCATGGTGAAAGTACAAGAAGAGGCTTGGGGTGGAGGAGCAATTAATACATTCTTAGTACAGAATTAAAAATACTGGCAGGCTTTCTGGGAGACGCTCCACACCTCTGAGAAGGCTCCCTCGTGACATGTTTTTGGTTGCCTGGGTGAAATTCAGTGAAGTAGACACACAGGGAAAGACTAGTGTAACTAGCTTTTGACAAGAGTAGCTATTTTTGGCTACTCTTGTCAAAAGGCTAAGTTTGACCTCACCGTAGCCTTAGCGGCTTTAGCATCTTCCCTGCCCTCCCGCTGATGCACGGCAGCCATGCAGAGGAGCTTCCGGCGCCCACTGTTGGGTTCTTTCAGGCTGCGCTCTTCGGGTACGATGGTGTCAGCTCTGATCCCACTTCTAAACAATGGCTTCCGATCCCCATCTATCTCCAGTCTGTGTGCTTGTGCAGTGTTCCTCGCTGTGAAGTAGAAACAGGCTGCAATCATGAATATATTTACTGAGCAGAGTGGAATCGAATCTCTTTGCCATTTTGACCATATGTTCTAAAAACCCTCCAAATGTCCAAGAGAGAAAGAGAGAGGAGCTGACAAATTAAAGTATTGTTGGAGCACTAGAAACAACAGCTTGTTCACACACAACAGTCCAGTCAAACAACTGGCATCCCGACAACTGGGCCAAAACCCAAATGTTGGATAAACAAACTCACACTCTCCTCCCAGTTTATCTTTCACCTACAAGGTCATATGCACTCTACAAGCACCCAAATACCTAATTAAAATATCTGATTCATCTACTACACACTCAATGATACATCCTCATTTTGACCATGCAAATTGGCCCAGAGGAAAGTGCTGATGAGAATTTGGCTAACTCTGCACTTTGAACAACACTCAGACATGAACAAACTTATAACTCAGAGCTGCCCAAATTATATTTTTGTTATCTAAAAACAGCTTTAATCTTCCTTCGCTCAGTAGGCACTGCAGCAATGGGAAGATAAACTCGGACTCAGTGAAAGTGGCCACACATCTTAAACAGAAAAGCAGCACAGTGTAGAGAAAAAGTGAGTGGTACATCAGTGAATGGAGGACGAGAGAGATGAGATTAAGTAAAAAGAAAATTACAGAGAAAAAGAGACACGAGGCTTATGCAAAGTACTCCTTTATTTAAGCATTACAGGGATGTTCCCTACTGTATTGCTTTTCACCACACATCAGACTTTTACTAATTCCTTGTGTGTTCAGAAGTTTTTTAGGGTGTTGTAACCCACTTCTGTTTTGTCCTATACTACTTGCAATGCTTCTGTATTTGCAGTGCATTTGTTGATGTCACATACAATATGTGATCAATCAGGCATAACATGAGACCACCTTCCTAATACTGTGTGGGTCTCCTTGTGCCTGTAGTGTCTGGCAACAGAATGTTGTTAGTGGGGGCCTTTGGGTCCTATGGGTTGAGGGGAGGGGCCTCTGTGGATCATCCCACAGATACTTGATCAGTTTGGGATCTATTGAATTTGGAGGCCAGGTCAACACCTTGTGCTGTTCTTCATGTTTTTTTTTGAGTAGTTCCTAAAGCGTTTTTGTGTGTGTGTCTGTGTCAGGCTGCATCCTGCTGGGGATGGCTGCTGCCATCAAGGAGTGTCATTGCTATGGGGTGGGGGTGCCTGGTCTGGTCTAGGTGGGTGCTAAATGTCAGGTACGTGTCATCTTGATAAGATTCTTTCAAAGCTAAGAAAGCAGAGAAATGGCAAGCTTTCATGTGTTATCGAAAAATGTGAAAACCCATGAGAGATGCGTGCAGTTTATTTTGAAAAATCATAGTACCTTAGTCAAGGTTCAAGAAGACACTATCTTGCATTTATCCTGGGGATGCAACAAGTACGAATCAACATATTAGTCAACTGTGAAGTTCAAAGTGCTTTTCTAGATGTTTTTGAAATTCAGGATTCCTATGTCTGTGGTCAGGAAGCCAGCCCGACTTTGGCCGCACAAAAATTTGTTTTGTTTCTTCTTCAGGATCAGTTTTAGATTTTAACGTGTGTGGCTGACTTACTCCAATATAACAACTTTCCATTGTGCAGCGTAGAGTCGAAGGTGAGCAGGTGTGCTTGAGATGCAGGTGGTGGTGGGTGGCGATAGAAGCGAGGGCGGCTAATTTGCGTATTCATAGATCCACGCATACTAAACAAGGGGAATGGGTAGAGTTACATCCGAGCCATTTTCAGGCATGAAGGGATTATATTCATGGAAAAAAAAAATCTAAATATGTAAGACTGATGAGCAGAGATGACTTTTTATGGTTTAACCAATGCCAGGATAGGAACTTTAATTTGCCTTTCCCTTTAGCTGCCAGTCCACTGTGCTCTCATTGAATTGGTAATGAAAAAAGCTAGTGCAATCGAGGTTGTCTAACCTGCCAATCAATCAAGATCCTAGTATCCTTAACTAGCCATACTGAAATTTACACACATTAGAAACATGCATAAAATGCATCTGCTGCATTCATTAGTACTGAGGTAATTTACCTCAGACTTTGGACCTTGTTCCTTTTCTTTCTGTTTTCCCTCTCCTAGTATCACTCCGAGTCTCATTATCACAGAGTCACTGGATCAGCTGCCAGTCACCTCACCTGATAGTGTCTGGCTACACTGTACCCTTCAGAGCCATAGGCAGGTAGAACGGTAGTGGTACAAGAGTGTGACATAGAGTGCGCACACGCACGCACACAGAGTCCGGCTGCTCTGTTCAGTGTGGCTTACTGTTGTGACTGGACCCCAGTGAAAGCAATTAGGAGCACTGTATGTTTAAATGGTGCAGGAGGGTTTAGTGGAGCAAGGGAAGGAAGATTTCGGAGTAAAAGGGAGAGACAGGTGGTGGTGCAGGGGAGGAGGGTGAGACAGAAACACAGCAAACACTGAACAGGCCGTGTTTGTACACTAACAAGCACTGTGTGTTAATGACTGCAGCGGTTACATGTGGGACAAACCTATCCATGAATTAATTTGTAAACATGTCTTATACGCTGCATGTTGACTGTCTTGTACTTCCAAATGCAGAGCAGCTCATCAGGGCTTTAGTATGTTGTGTGCGAAGAAACGCATGTTTTGAGATCATGCAGCATTACTAGAGTCTGTTATGTTATGCTAGGCCTGTGAGGCCTACTTGACATTATTCGATATTATTATCTGCCTGTTTTCAATCTGTTTCTTATCTCCCACATTGTGTGTGTGGGATCGTGCACATTTGAGGTCAAATTTAGGAGTAGCACACCAGTTGACTGGTGATGGCTTGTCTAATTGAGGAAAAAATTGGTTTCCCCAGTGTGTGTGCCTCTGCTTGGACTGTGTGTGCACACTCACACTGAAAGACACAAGACAAACAGGACTGTGGCTAGCCACCAGAGATGCTTCTGCAAGCTCAATTAGGTTGAAAATTGAGCGGTTCAGCGGTGCAGCCAACAGACAGAATGTGAAATGGATCTGGTTGAGTTGATCAAGGCAGGCGCATGGTCACCGCCCAGATGAAAGACACTAATTACTCTGCGGAGCATGATACAAGCACATATGCGCTTATACGTACACTGAAAGATGAGTGGGGGGAAACAGGAAAGTGAGGTTGCTTATGTGGTTGGAACAGAAACACAGACACACTGAAGTCAATGGACTGTGGATTGAAGTGCTTACCATTGAGGTGGAAGATGTTTCTTGGGGACAGGCTTCCTCCTCTGAAGCCACTGGTGACCTCACGAGGTTTGATGACGTGAGAATGAGACGACATCAGGTCTGCTGCCCTCCTCCTGATAGGATCTGCAGGGCACCCTGTGGTAGAGAGATGCAGTTTTAAGTTTGATATTTTGATTAGACAGTATTTACGTGTGAGACACCTCACATACCTCGGGCAATTCATCACCTCAAACTAATAATAAGGGATGTCATCTATTTCATTTTACAGGCTGCAGATTCTCCACAAGGATGTCTGTATAGTCCTTATCAGACCCGCTCTGTACATGCTCACCTCCAGGTGAGGAAAGTACCTGTTATACTTTTAACACTTGCGCCGTACAGTACTGGCAGTGAGGGCTTTCATGTCAGGTGTAAGCTGCAAATGTTATTTCTTTTCGTCTTCCAAACTGTTCCAAATCATTATGCAATTGATATTTCAGGGAGGTTTGAGTAAAATGAACATTTGGTTTTTGAGCTTTTTAGCTATCTGGTACCAATCTCAGACGGAGTAGATCATGAGTGTGCCAGGTGGATCTTTATCTAAAAAGGGGAAATTAGCTGAGGCTGTTCCACATTATTAAGTAATTCTCAGGTCGTACGCAGTTGGGGGAGCAAGAAAGAGCTTTCTGAAGATGAAAAACATGAAATAGTGCAACTTCTTGCAAAAGGCAGGAAAACCATCAGTATCTTGCAAAACCTGAAAGAGCTTGTTGAACTGTGAAAAGATTAGTGTGTGATTCAGAGACACGTTTGATGAGATAAAGGTTTATTAAAGAAACTATTATAAGGGCAGATATAAAAAGGTTTTGTTGAGCAACAAACAGGTCTCTGTCTCTGAAGTTCTCGTATTTTCCAGAGGCTGACAGCTGTACACGAAGACTCATTTTTATTCAGCAGTGAGTGCCCCGCTATACCGGTGGTGCAAATGGAACATGGAGTATTGACTGTGGCTGAAATATTAAATGCAAACAGTTTTAGTGACTAACTTTTCACAGGGGAACTGCATAGCACCAAGGTCTCTGTTTTCTGTTTCCACGTTTCAAATACTGCTAGGAAGCCTGAAGTCCACTAATGGTTGGTAAAGCAGTACTGTATCTCTTATTTGTGTGCTACAAACGACATTAAACAACAATTCCCAGGCTCAATAAAGCCTGGGATTCAGTGCTGGTTCTCTGTGGTTTGTAAGATTTGTAATGTGCTGCATTCATCTGTTTGACCACTCACACTTATGTCTGGACCAATCGCTGTATGCTTATGTCTTGTGCTGAGAAAAGGGAGCTAAAAAGACCTTAAAAACAGTTTAAAAAACTTCAGTTTCTCTGTGTGGAGACACAAAAAAGGGGCTCTTCTTCCAGCAGTCATTAGATCCATAAAAAAGTCCGTCTGATCAGAAAGCCACTATTGGGAACTGAGATGTTATATCCCTTCAGGCTCCTCGGGGGTGTCAAAGTGACCAGTGCAAGATATGTTGAGTTTCTAACATAATGGAAAAATAAGAATTGAGCTTGAATAAGAAAAGAAAAAACCAATGCTGAACAATGTACCATCTCATGCTGCAAAGAACACAGTTGACACTATGGTTCCCAAGGGAATACAAAGAGAAAAATACTTGGCGTCGCCACCATCAAAATATTGAAACTTTTGCAACATTGTAACATCACTGCTTGTTCGTTTGTTTGTCAAAAAAAATACTTCTGCATAATATTAATTTGGAATATGGAGCAGATGTGGAGATCCACTGATGCTGCAAAACTGAATCTTTCCTGGGTGTGACTTCAGGTGCTTCACATTGATGACATTGTGTCTGTGTTCCTGTTATTCCAGCAATGAACTTGTTAAAATGTAAAGAAGCTCCTGACTGCAAGCAAACCGGCTAAGCCAGAGAACAAGAATTTCAAAGATGAATATCTGTCTTTCTGGTTGTTTGATCGCACATTATCTGCTTATGTCTGTATCGGGATCAGGATCATAAAACAGTTACGGAAGCGCAAATATCTCCGTAACAAACCTAATCTGAGTAACTCCAGCAGTGGCTTGCGAGCAGGATGTTTGAAAACTACCAAGCCAAACTGGGGCCAGATGTGGCTAGGGTGCCAAATACAATAGAGGTTTAGGATAAAGTTTTCTTTGAAGTTACACGTGAAACTATACATTTTCATCATGGAGAGCACCAAACTGAGGTACATCCTGGCTAAGAACACACGAGGCAGGATCAATACATGGAGACATGCCTACAGCGGTTAATTAGAGGCCTGAAATTGACTGAAAGGTCGGGACACAAAAAAGCTGGCAACTTGATGAGTCATGCTGATTGATGGTAGCGTTGGATTCTGTCTGAGTTGGCTGAGTAGCGAGTGTCAGTGATAGAGCAAGACACTTGAACATAAAGCTGTTGAATATTACTTGCAGCTACCAGTATTTCAACACAGGGGCTGCATAGGCGCAGGTTTCGGTGCTTGGGAGCTTGTTAACCCATGGGAAATGGTGAGCATCCATCAGGACAAAGTAAAATCTGCACCCTGGAGTTCTGACCAGATAATTATAGAGCCTTTGTTTAAAATACAACTTGATTTTTTAACTGTCAGGTCACACTATTAGTCCTGACAGAAGCTGTATGTATGTATGCCAAGCTGGCTGTTTGGCTTTATGCTGCAAAACCCGCCTCTTGACAGCAAGACTCCCATCAGTATTCACAACTTATTTGTCTCCCTTTATGTTCCTGTATGGCAAAATCATTATTTTTCCCCCCTTTTAAAGGCAAGTGGATAAGTAAGCACTTCAGGGTGCGCTTGTAGAAAGACAGTGAATGATGGTCTATATTAGGGTTTCTTCTTAGATTAATTCGTCCTGTGCGAAACCCCTACAGTGCGGCAGCGGTGGGAAAGCCTTGTTTACGCTTTTGGACAGTTTCTTACACACAAAACGCCCAGTAATGGAAATGTAACAGATAATTGTTCAGAGTCAAAACCACAACACCAGCCTGCTACCACGTACTGTCTTCAAAAGAGCATTTTTAAATACCACAGGTCAAAAGCCTTGTTTTGTATAATTTATGGGTAAGGCCACTGCTTAGACTCAGTTTGATACAGATCACAACAGTTGACTGAAGAAGCAAGTAAAACTAAAGCTTAAGAGCTTTTTAAATTATAATGCACTTTGACACAACGCTCCTATTACTCTGATCAGTATGCAGGTTTTGGATCATAACATACCCAGATGAGGTGCTTAATCGCAACATAAGAAGTTTGAGCAGTTCCTGAGAGGCCGTGGGATGCCTCATTCAGGAGGCTTTCGTATGAAATATGGTGAGTGCAGCAATTAAGTGGCTTTACTGCCCAGAACTGACACCTCAGTTAGCTTGTAAGAGTTCTAGAAGAGGAGCCAAAAGTACCCTCCAAATCTTTTAGAGGCAAACTCCTTCATCAACAAGCTGATAATGGGCGGCAGCTAAATGACTAATGGGGAGCTGGCGTTGCCATGCAAACAGACACAGACAGCACAGTTCTGCAGATTAATGGGTGAGGTGTCTGGCGTCCCAATGCATTCCCCTCATCATCCATCACCCTTCCCTGGCCACGCGACACAGCTGAACGTATTTGCTGGAGTTATATTTCCCAGATATTACTGTGAAGATGTTACGTTTGCCATAAAAACATCTCCAATCGATAATGAGGGCAAAAGGATCTCATTCCTAACACCTCATTAACGGCCCTTCAGGATGCAATCTTTTGTTCTGAAAAATGTTTTGATGATAGATAGATTTATACAATGAGCCATCAAGTATGTGATAAGATGAACACCCAGTGCCACGTGTCCATAATAAAACAAATGGACTGATGATGAACACAATTATGAACCTCTGATTTAATCATTCAATCATTTTAATTAATCAGCTATCACTAGAAACGTTATTAGTCTCATCAGATAATACCTACTTTAGTGTGTATCCAGGCTGACGCTGATGTCTTGGTCTCGTCATTATATTGTTGTCTCTAACCACAGAGTTATGGACTGGCACATTGCTAAGACAGCTAATGATCCTCATCAGTGATATAGACCGTATGCGAATACTTCAGGTCGTGTTGCAGACAGAAAGCCCAGCATGGTGTTTGCTGCTCTGCATTGTCTTTGTGGAGGAGAGTAATTGTGAACAAAGTGCCACGGGGCTGAACTCTATCAAATTTATTGACTGCCTCTCGCTGCTGCATGACAATAACCCTACTCGGCACTACCCCACCTGCCCGCCCTCTTTGCTCTGCTGGCAGTTCTTGAGGTTAAGGTCACAACAAACTACTGATTTACTGGCCCCCAGAACAAATGGGAGCAAGCACCAAGGGGGTTTCAAAGTAGTCTGCAATATTCGATTTCTTCAGACTCCCCGTTCCAGGCCACTGACCTTTCAGAATAAGCAGATTCTCCCTCACCTCAAGGCTAAAAGCAAGGCTGATAAAGTCAGGCGGTAATGCGCCAACAGCAAGGGCTTTTAATGAGTGAGACATACTGTACATGCACCCCTCAGGGAAGTCACCTACAGCTAAAGTATTTGTTAGGTAAATTTCACTGATATTTTGTGCCACTCGTGACAGCTTTAGGCAGAATTCTCTCTGGTCTTCTCTGCTGCAACAGTCAGTCTCTCCAGGGCTTATCAGGCTGCTGCAGATGAGGAGCACTGTGAGGTCTGGAGAAGGTTCTAATCTGTCTTCTCTAGTGTGTTGAAGCAGATACATGCTGTTTGTTTGTTTGTGTGTGAGTGTGTGTGTGTGGGTGTGCGTGCGTGTGTGGACTGTAATAAGGACAGCGGGTGAGCGTTAGAGAGAAAAGATACAGCTACAACTCAGTCAGCAAAATGATTTTGTATCAATAGGCTTTCCCTTCTGTCACATATGGGTCTTTTTACTGTTGGAAAATTGTACCAGCGTGTTTCCAAATTGGATATTAAAAGCACTCACTGTCTTAATTTTTTTGGCAGAGTAGTCATAATAACCCTTTTTTGTGCCAAACTGTGTAAAATAGAGTTGGACCACCAGAAGTGGTTATATAAAGGGCCATCTCCATGGCACAAAAACACACATTTGAGAGCAGTCATGGCAATGCATGTAATTTGAAGTATTTTCAGCTAAAATAAGCACTATTGTGTTGCATCAAAGGTTCCATAATGCAACTTCTCAACAGCAGCAATGAATCAAAATACTTAATGTAGAAGGGGTAAATAACAAACCTATCAAACTGAACAAACTGACTCACCAGCAACTATTGGGTCCCACTGTAGGTGGGACTAAAAGATTAGGAGAAATTGGTAATGAAGCCACAGGGCTCTTGAATAAAATCCCAGCTCATGTAAGGCAATGGTTCAAAATCCCTCTAAAGGCACCAGTGCTTTTGAGTTCACCCCTGCTGTGTTTTTGTTAGGTGCTCTGCAGCCTCACAGCCTTTTATGAAAATGTCGTATTTGTCCTGGCTTCTTCCATTCTTTTTATTTTATCTTGTCTTTACTTTCTTCTCATGTGTCATTTATTACGATTCCCTTTTCTTGTCTGTTCATTTCATTTTAGAGAGACAGTGTGAATTAACTACCGTTAACAGCCATCATCTAGTCCGCAGTGTCAGTCAGAGAACACTTGAGGATAAAAAACTTTTCAATGCTGTCTAGTCTATATCTTAGAGCCCAAGCTGCACACACACAGTAATTGTTCCTCAAAGACACATTATGCAACTATTTTACCTGAAACTCCATCTCCAAAATCATTGTGAGAGGATAAGACTCCTGTTCTGGCACTATGGTACTGAAGCTAAGAAGAAAAAGACAAGCTGACCAAGCAAAAGGCTGGCCCAGTCCAGATTTTAGTTGTTGGAGAAAGCAAACTAAAAGGCTGAAAGACTGACCAGGACATCTTTCTGTTGGAATCGTTAGTGATATTAGCTGACTTGCTTGATGTTCGTCTGGGTTAATAAAAGATGTCGCCTTTCTAGTTTTTTGATCATATGCCAGATCAGCCTGCTGATTCAGTCCATTTGTGATAGTAGCTTGTTGAAGTGTTGAAGTGATACTTTTGTGTGGGAATTACGATTTTCTTTTAGTGCTTGCTTGTGGCCGTAATGCAATATCCTGAGGGTGAAAAAAGTTGTGTATGATAACACCCTTGAAACCCTTTACTGTTTGGACCTAGAACTTAACACTCCTAAAACCTGTAATTGCCACTTGTGGCCACAGAGGGTGCTGTTGTCCCTTCCAGCAAAACTTACATAATGTTGCTTTAATGGATTTTTTTCCCCCTGCCTCTATCTTCATTTTCCCTTCAGAGTTTATTGTGGGTTTAGGAGATAAAGTCAGGATTCGGCAGTCAATCAGTTTCGGGGGACGAGCAGGCGGCCGTCATGGTTTAAACACTCCTCATCTGCTCCCACAGATTTCTGTGTGGGAGCACTGTCTTTCTTCCTCAAGACCTCATTTACTGCTGCAAAAGCAAACCCCCCAGTGCTCCAGCCATGTTTTCACAACTCTCTATTATTTGACTAAGCCACTTCCTTTTGTCCTTTACAACGCTATTAATAAAAGCTGCTTTACAGAATGATTGAATAGGCTTGACAGCGTATATCATTACCATTTAATTAATTACTTGTCAATCCCACCTTGTGATAATTAAAAAGGATATCATGTGGCATTTCACTCTTTTTCATTTGGAAATGACAGTCTGCCACTCACATTTTCAATAAATCCTGGTTCTGTTGAATTCCCAAATGGGAGAAGTAAAGACATGATTAATAGCATGCACGAATGAAACACATAAAACTGAAAAGGGAGAGAGCTGTGTCTCATCAGGACTGTATTGCATGGGAATTATAATGGAGTAAAGTAGGAGGCAGAGATCAACCTGACAATGTAACTTAATGTGTTCTACTGCACAATTAGTAAAACTTTTAAATCATATTCTTTTAATAGGGTAACTATGTAACATCATGGTTCACATAGTAAATGCAGTTTTAGAGCTCTAATTGTATCTACAGAGTCATGTACTTCTCATCACTTTTGCTCTGGGTTTCTCTTTTTAACAGAAATAGTAGTTTCTCGTCCTAATAAAGTTTGATCACTTCCACTCAAACAAGTACGTTGCGTTAAACTCAATAAACTTCCTGTAAATGTATCAAATAAAAAGACTTTAACAGTGACAGAGTGACAGAAGTTGGCCCTGAAACACACTGGGTTGTTTTTAATGGTCAATATGGAAAGAAGTACTTAAATCTCTGGTGATACTTTCAGTGTTATTGACAATTCACAGTTTGAGTGTTTTTCTGTCTACATAAATTCAATATGTGCAGTATCAACAGACAACGCGCCAATGTGCATAATCTGAATACTATTTGAAATAAGACAAAGCACAATTTGTAGGCAGTGACTGGAGAATGTCTGAAGACAAATACAGGTCAGTGGCAGTCCTTGTCAATAAAATGAACATTCAGACCGCTTGGCTCTGCTGGTCCATAGATCAGCTGTTGTGGAGAAAAACAAATCCTTCTCCTGTACTGCAGTCTTCTTGTGTGTCGTTGGGGAAACACTACCTCTGTAAAATATTTGCCACTCTGTGGTTCATACTTGGGATTGATTGCCTCCAGAATCCTAAAAAACATGGGCTTCTTGACCTGATGAAAGTGTACCATGTCTTTCTCATATCTTACTAAGTGTTTCAAACTTCACAACACTTATTTTACACATGGGGCCACTTTTCTTCAACATTATTCTGATGTGTTTCGCAGCCGTGAAGCTCACTGTTGACCGTTAATGCTCAGAAGTGAAGGCGTCCTTAGGGAAATGGCAACAGCCCATTTTGCTGTTGTAACTGCAGAGAACTGCTGGCAATGTTGTTTGAGCGAATGCAGAGGAAGCATTAATCACAATTTTCCACTTTAGGCATTTTTGATAACGTTCACAAACAAAAACTCAGTGTCAGTAAAATAAATTGAGAAGTCACCCAGATCAATAGCAGCTTAATAATAAATAAAATAGTGAATACAATTTGTGTGAGAAAGGAGAAATGGAAATAGCATGTGCCATATGTTTTAAACATAAATGAGGGGATTATTTCAATTAATTAAAAGATTAGAAAACTGAAGATTGTTATTGATATATGACAAGGAAAATAAAGAGGCCCTGCACAAGATTTAATTATCATATAATACTGCATGGCTAAGATTTTCTGCTTTTGCTCCTCTTTCTGAACCACCGCCTCACACTTCTCCCTGTCTTTTGCACTCTGCATCATCAACAATTTCAAGCAACCATCCTTCACCTCTCGTGCTGAAATCCAGGAGCTGTATCTGCACAGTGTCAACACAGAAGTACAACCTGTCTCTCAGCTTGGCCACTGCACTTTTTTTCAGTCATTCCAATGAGGGATTTAGAGGTAGAAGAATTTTCCAACCCACAGAGAAGCCATGTAATCCTTCTATTGAATTTGAAAATCACAAAAATTGGAGTTACAGGGTTCCCTCATGATATCTGTGATATACCCTACCTGTACGCCTTGCATTTCTGCCTCAACACACAACCTGTCCACGCTGTGTCACACATGCCTGCCTGTATGTCTCTGTTGTATGTGCAAGTTCATATCTTTTTGGCATATGGGGACGAACTGATATGCATGCATGTTTGTGAATGTGTCTCTGCGTCCTTTCCATCAAATCTATGCTTCACATCCTTTACCACCCACCAAATAAGAGTGCTGATTCATTATGGCTTTATGTCAAAAGCTGAGAGAGACAGAGGAACACAGCGGAGACGGGAGAGGTGAGAGGAGAAAACAAACAGGGAGACAGATAGAATGTGTGATAGAAGGTTAAGAGGTAAATGGATGAATAGAAAGAAGAAAACAGGAAGACGGTGATAAAGAGCAAAGAGAGAGGTGAGAATGTGAGAGAGAGGGAGCGACAGATGGAAGCAGAAACAAAGAAAAGTGCTTGCGAGTACTCCCTCACCAAATTGAATCTGACTGTCGGCCAGGGCGTCTGATGGATATCTGAGCCTTGATTGGAATTTACATGCCAGGCACAACCCTCCTCCTTCCATCCCCAGCACACCCAATAACCCACTGCTCCCTAAACCTGCTTTGAGTGATAAGCGCAATGAGAAAGCGCTGGCATATTTAGCCCCAACAATGCCACTCGGAAGAGTTTCCGAAGCCTGGAGAAGGATGCATTGTTTATTAGAGGGAGTATCCTTTCAACAGTTGATTAATGGCATGGAAGCTATCGTCAGCTGCCATCGCGCTGCAGGGGCACGCCAGGCCCAAATTGGATGAGTGCAAGGGAAGAGGCAAGGTGCTCGGTTGCTAGACGGAGTGGAACTATCACATCAAGATATTTGCTTTGGCACAGTGTTTGCTTTGCAAGCCTGCACACCTCCGCCTGCTGTTGTTGAAAATGGGAAGTTTCAAAAGCAGGAGCAGTCTCACTGTCATTTCCTAACTCTACACATCAGTAAAAGTAAACAGACAACCTTACTTCATAATCTAAGCCTCCAAATGGAATACGACCTGAATATAAAACACACATAAATATTTCAGATGTCGAAGGAGAGTCGGGTGATACTGAAAGTGGATTTTCTTTTGAGAGGTACTTACTTTCCTGGCTTCGCTTACATTTGCCGTCATGTTTTCAGAACTACAAAGCTTTTCGCACCCCATCCCATGCACATGCTCTCAACCCCTCTCTGCGTCCCACTGGAGCAGTGCTAGGTTTGGTCTCTTTTACTTTTAAGTGTCTTCATGTGCTAACAGCAATACAAAGTTAGACTATTTGACTATCTGGCAAGTCCGATGAATTCTTTCCAGCACATTATCCACACCACATCTCAATGTATACTCACTACCAAGTAATATGTAAAGGTAAAGCATATCAAAAGGCTCTCACATTTACCTAATAGAAATCATCAATCAATCATGGTGGCTCAATGATACATATTAGGAACTAAGAGCTCAGTTCCTAATAAGTGTTTTTGGATATACCATGACCTGGATGACTTCACAGTTATAGCAATAATGACCACAAAGATAACCTCATAGGGTCAGCTTCATAAACAAAACACATACAATGCTGCCTGGCATGCCTGTGTTGAGTAGGAGCGGTTTTAACCATGGAAACATTAGGTGTTAGTTGATGCCAATTATGAGATGATGAGTATATTTACAAACTACCCAGCATTAAATAAAATCACTGATATCATTTTTACCTTTACTAGCTGTAGTGTTAAAGCGATAAAGACATTAATGCATCCGTAATTTCAATCCAGTCATATAACATTTACTTGTGAAATTGGCCGTTCTTTATAATGAGTGATGCTTGAATGCAACTCTTAATTGATTATGCTAGATAGTACAGCAGTCCATCAGAGTACTTCATCACTTAGTAGGTGATGGCTCATTTTGTCCAATTTTTTTCTATTAAAGTTGTAATAAATGTCAATGGCTTAAAAATTGCCGTACAGAGGGCAGAACAAAACAGGTGCCAAATTCATTTGTATGGTAAATGGTCTTGCTTTTATATAGCGCTTTTCTACCTATTGGTAATCAAAGCCATTTACAGTCACAGACTCATCTATCCATTCGCTCACACAAGCACTCACACATTCACACACCAGTGTCACGCACTGGGAGCAACTGGGGATTCAGTGTCTTGCTCAAGAATCAAACCACTAACCCTCTGGTTCGTGGACAACCTGCTCTACCTAGCCACAGCCGCCCCTATAACACATGCCCAGATAATGAACAAATATTCTCATTATGAGATCAGTCCTTATATATATATATATATATATATATATATATATATATATTTACATATAAAAAGAAATATAGATGTAAATTGATATTTTATGTGACCGTGGTCATGTCAACACTTGTACGCAAAGACTCCAGCAATTCAGGGTCAAGAAAGTGTGTCAGTACTTGCCTATGTTGCCTGTGCGTATGTGGAGCCGTCCTCTGATGAGAGTGTGAACTGTCAATGGGCTGGGGGCTGAGCGATGACCCAAACCTGTGCCCGTCAGTAAGGTGTCCTCCCCCACGTAGTCCGTGGTCAGTACCTCCACCTCATGAAGGGCCTGTACTGCTGATTTACCCTGACGCAGCATGTACTGGGAATACATGAACGAAAAATCTGTGAGATGCAGTTATGAACAATATAGCGTATGCAAGTAAACACACTCAAGATTTCAAAGGTAAATTAGACACAAAAATGAATGAAAGCATGGATGGACGGCTTAGGAACTGTTGGGAATTTGTTTATTGATAAATTGATGGGTTCAGAACTACTCCCTAAATACTTTCTCTTTGCAAATATTACAAAAAAAATAATTTACACATTGAGGTTCTCAAGAGTTTCTGTCCAATCAATAATAGCAGAGTTGAAAAGACCGAAATTAAAAAGCCTTTCATCTCTGTTTCCTCGTTCTTCAGTGGATAAAATATTAAGAAATGCTGTGCTGCTTGCTCGAATCCTTGACCACAAATAACAGGAGCAACACTGATACTTTTCTTTTCTTTGAAAAACTTGCTTCCTTGTGTTAAAAGTGTTAAAGCAACACTGCATGAATCCAGGACATGTGCAGTAGTTTCATAAGGTGTGTAATGCATAATGCATGCGTTAACACAATGTGTTAAGTATTTGGAAATATCAGGTGACCACAACTTTTAATCACATTGTAACATGTTAAGGACCAGTGTGTAGGATCTAGAGGTACCTGCTGGTGAAGTTGTATATTGAAAGTAACTGAATAGAGTAATGTAGAACAGAGTTGATCCTTTTGATAATACAAAGGGATCAGTCTAAGCTAGCTAGTCAGCTTGCTGATTCCTCTAAGGCAGACCTGGGCATGGTATGGCCCGCGGGCCGTATACGGCCCTTTTGCTGACTCTGACCGGCTCGCGTAAAGTTCTCATTTGTTCTCGACAGATCATCCGGACAGAATTTTTTTTAGCCCGTTGTCTGCTAACTGGTCTGCTAACTGGTCTGCTAACTGGTTATAAAGACATAGCGACTCTGCTAACTGGTACAGAGTTACTACGTCTTTGTGTCAGAATCTCCGTTAACATATTTTAGTATTATTGGTCAACCGTATGAACTTCAGAGTGCCGCGCTGCTGTACCGATACGCTGTGCGGTTGCCAGGGCAACCATGAGATGTTCCTGCCTGACGCACGCAAAATACCTGCGGGTCAGTTCTGATAGATAGAAAATATTATCTTGCCGGATACAGTTATGGGTCTTGAGTTTGACACGTGTGGTTTAGGATGTTGAGTCGAATGAATGACCATTTATTTAATATGCAATAGTATTAGCCAATATAAATATTATATATGACCATTTAAAAACACAAATCATACTAATAGATTAACAGTTAAATAAATAAATTTAGTTTATATTTTAAAAGTTCATTGGTACAGATTTTATTTAAGATTTAATTAACTGCACTTTATAAGAGAATGTGTTCATTGTTAATAAAGCATTTCAAGTATGACTAATTGCTTTCTTGATCATCCCTTTACTAAAAACACCAGCACAAAATATAACATACCAATGCTGCAGGCGCAGAATTGAGTTCTGCCTATTGGCACGGACCTCCAAGATATTTACTGTTTCTCATGTGGCCCCTTGGGAAAAATAATTGCCCACCCCTGCTCTAAGGCCTACAGAGTGGTCATTTAGTAAGTAAATAGGTGTTGTACCTTGAGCTCTATGGCAGTAGAACCAATGAGGAGCAATGAGTCACTGTCCCAGATGTCGATGTGCATGGTATGGAGGGCCAGGTAGCGAAGGAACCAGCGCTTCTCTCCTGGCCTCAGGAAACTGTCATCCACTCTGAACTGCACCTGCAGACCTGGAGAGCCTGGACAAGGAGAGAAGACTTCAGATATTAAAAAATATGGACAATGTATAAAAGCATTAAATATGTGGACACCTGCAATACAGATGAAAACAGACCACAAATTTCACTGAACTCATATCAGCGGACTGTAATATACAGTAAATAATGCTATAAAGAAATACCTCCCAATAAAGTGACTAAAGTAGGGAGGTATTAGGTATCCAGTGGAACATTTATATTTGCTTGAGATCAAATAAACCTATTAATAACATTTACTGGTTAAACATTTGCAAAGACAGTTTTTTAAACATATTTAAAACTTGTGTTTCTTTCTGCGTTACTGCTATCAACTACTTGCAAGAGGTGTGACGCTGAACTGTGCTATCACTTCACCTATGTCCTAGTCTGTGCATGTAAGATACAAACATAAAATGGCGGCCGATTCATTAAAAACAAAACAAAAAAACGTCTCACTTAGTGATCAGTGGTCTTACATCTGTAGTAGTAAACTACTCCTAACAACTGCTTTTATAGCTTCAGTTAGCTGTAAATCACATTGTCCAGACTGACAAATTACTCACTGATCCTGTGCTGTGAGAGCGTAAGGCATATTTGGGAATAAAGGTTTGCTCCATCAGTTTTGACCTCTAACACACACAATGAAAAAGTGAGGAAAAAGTGACCACTGTGATTATTGAGCCTTTCCTTCCGCCCAGATGGGTTTAAATTTGCAGGAAGAGTCGTAACATCTGTCATCGGCCATGTGGAAAGATCCTAACTGGTGCAGTCCCAGCCCTCTGCTGGGTGGCATTATGACTGGTGACTGCGCAGCGTGAGAGTACAATAACCAGGGAGTATGAAGCCATTTCACAAAATCAGAGGCACCCGAGGGTTCCCATAATTCTAGATAATGGTGGCTCCAAACAGACTGCCAAAAAACCTCAAGAGGGATTTAATGAAAAGTGGGATAAAGTCATGGCTTAAGCACCCCATACACAATTGACACACTTGAACCTTGAAGAGGAGGAGATTTGAAGAGAATTCAGTTCGGAAGAACTACTAACACACAGTTTAAGGTTTTAAGAAGTTAATCTGAAGACCATGAACTGTTTGTTCAGTTGTCTTCTCTTGCAAGGTCACAGCCAAGGATGCAAACACAAATCTTTTCATTGTGATAAAATGAATGACCACGTTGTGACTAAAAGTACAAGCCATTCAAAGGAAAGTGATCAGCGATGTAACTCAGCTGTTGAGTGGGTACTGTGTGCACTGAGCTGCACCGTAAACCCAACCATCCACAGCGTGTTATTGTTGCCACGTGTGTTCATTAAAGGTGTGAGGGTGGCTCTGTGTGCCAACTTGAATCCTAGAATTCCCCCCAACCACAGCATCCCTCCAAGTCTGTATCAAAGCCCTCACGCTGCCTTTATTCCCATAAGTTGAACATGCAGAGAAGCAGCCGGCTGGATAGGAGCAGAGTAATGAGGACCTTTGGTGACAGACCTGCTGTGTTAAAGAGACTCTCTCATCACATGAAGGAAAACTTTTTCAAACACACATCTTTAGTGCTTGTCACTATTCCCATGATGCATGCATGAAAACTGAGACTGTTTTGAGGGTTGTTTCCTAGGGTTCAAACAAAAAGGTTTGAATCCAAATCTGATCTCAGCATCAAACCGACCTGCACAAGCTGATTCCTTATGGATCCCTTTATAGATATGTTTACATTTGAATGACTACTTAAACCTAAAAAACAATGAGCACCAAGATGTCCATGATAGCTTTAACTGGAACTTTTAAACCGTAACAGCTGATCATCACTACAAGCTGGAGTTTGTCCGGGTATCCTGGAATTGTAGATTTCCATCTCATGACTTAATCAAATTTTATTCTATGTAACAAAACCATCTAAGCTTCTTCCTATTGTAGCTTCCTTGAGCATCTCGTGGTCATCATTCATGAATGGAGCATAGGTGTCAGTGATATTTCCAATGTTGTCCTCTTCGATGAGGAAGTTCTAAAAACCTAGCGATTAAACTGCTGATAATGGGTGCCTTTGTTACGTAATAAACTAGCTGAAGAATTAAATTCCATTGGCAAAACATCATTTTGGTTTAAGTTATTATAACAACTAAAGCATTGTTCTGGATTCTCGAAATAGAAAATCCTCTGGGACTGTGTCTAGTGATATTATGATGAAATTGTATATACATTCTATCTGAATAGGTGGCAGAGAAAATGTTTTTAAAGCTATTGCAGACCTGTTTGAAAGTATTTAAAAAAAGGTTAAAGAAACGTAGGGAAGCAGACAAAGACCAGAGCAGTCTTGATATTTCCGTGCTCTCTTCTGTTCTTCAACTCTTTCCTACAACCAAACCAATTCAGACTCCTTCTCCCCCTCCTCCTTCCTTCTCCCCAGCCACCCGCCAACTCTCTCCACTTGGGCCATTAATTCTCCCAGCATGCTCTGGGCTTGTGTGCTGTGGAAGGGTAGCAACGAGAGCGCGGAGGGAGAGCGGGAGAGTGAGACAGACTGTGCTGCGTGTGTTTGTGCTCACAAGCAGGGAAGAGCTGACAGAACTGGCCCAAGGGTTGTACAGGGTAGCTCGTGTGTAGATAGGTCTGCAGACAAGAAAGCGGCACCCAACAGACTTCCCCCTAACCTGGATGGCCTGCCTGGTGAGTACACAGCAGTCTGTCCAGGCTGAAAATCCTGCAGGGGATCAACAACTCTCAACAACACCGAGAAGGCTGCAGGCAAAGAAAACAGTGAGGATGCAAAGTGCACTGATGGAGTAGAGACTGATGCAAACTGAAGCATTATGGGTAGACCAATCTTACACGTCATCAATATATCTGTGTTTGAAAAGAAACACATTTTATTGGCCAATCAGGGTTTCTTGCTGCAATATCACACATATGATTAACTTTTTTTTATATATATATGTTTTGACTAAAGCTCCCCGCACATGTTGATTGATAACATGGAAAATAACATGTTTATGCCACAAATACTCACAGAAAGTGAAACTGTGTTTGTTCAGTATCTGTGTCTGGATATGAACGCAGAATGCTAAACTGTCATCATATGACAGCTGACGGGCTGAGAGAGTTTTGCTAATGGAAACTGAACATTTCCTACTGCTGTAGCTTCACATTAAATTATTTTAAATGACAAAACCCAAACTGACTTTTATTATAAGGTAGTCACAGGAAATGTAATGTGTTTGACAGCATGCTCAGCACTTTGCTATCATTCATCAGAATCTTGTCTACAAAACAAGACAACGGTCATTTTTGTCCATTTTTTGGAAGGAGCAGCCACAGTGAGCTATTAGGTGAAGAGCTGCAGACTACAAGCTGCACACCTCCAAGTTCTCATAGAGGTAACCAGTTAACTTTCACTCACGTCGTAGGCAAAATAAAATCTGATCACTGTTGCTCACAGGCCACTTACTGCATGACAGTTTGTTTTGTGACATGTAGCACTAAAACCTCATTAGTTGTCACCACCGGATGTCACCATCTCGACCAGAGTTGACCTTTGAGATGGCCACTTTAAAAATACTAGCCCTATAGTTGTTTGCTTCCACCAACCAGTAAAGTTGCAGTTTACTTCCATGTCTGTCAACGCTCATAAAACTATAGAATATAGGGATTTAATAGAGGGGTTTTTACAGAACATTATGATCACAGCAAAGATGACTTTGATATAGAATGCAGTCACTTCACCCATTTATTCTATCAGACATTTGCATGCGTTATAGGCAGAAACTTGTTCTCTGAGGTCACAGTGACCTTCAACACCAAATTTAAATTCATCCCACAGTCTAAGTCAACATTTTTGCACATTTAATTAAATCTATTTTTGGCCATTTTAGGCCTTTATTTCATAGTGACAGTGAAGAGAGAAAGGGCATCATGTGGCGAGAGAGATAGGGTGCCTGCTCAGCCAGGCGAGAAACAGAAAAGTGCACTTTTTTGGCAAGTTTTAAGAAAATCCTTCAAGGTGTTCAATCACTTTCTTGAGAAATGGACGGATGCCCGGACAATCTGAAACACTATGCCTCAGATACTGTATGTCTGTCGAGCGCAGAGTCTTGAACAGAGCTCTTATCAGGAGGCAAAATGAACAAAAAACAGCGTGGGTTGACTCTCGCTGTGCGGTGCATATCTTGGATTATTCTTCTCCCAGGTTAATAATTGCTCAGAATCAGTTCACGTATTGATTTGTTGTGACTGTATCATTATTTGTTTAAGTTGGTCCTACCACTGACTTTACAATGAGATTCTCTCTTGTTGAAGCTCCATATCATTCATTTAGTCTCCGCTAAACACTTTTATTCAATTACATACAGTTTAACCATTCCAATTTCTTTCACGTAATCATGAAAAACGTTATTTCCTGAGTGAAATCAGCCGTTGAGATAAGAGTTTATGAGTCAGCTGATATCCATGAGGAAATTATCAAGCCACAGCAGTGCCTCATTCCTCTCACAGTCTTTGAGTGTTTATAGCTACCAGTGTCCTCTGGTCTGTATGACTGGGAGGAAAAGACCAATGTTTTCTTTGGTCACAAAAATGATGGAACTTGAAAATGCATGTTTGGAAGCCCCATTCAAAAGGATTAACTCAAATCATTAATATCCAAAAACCTTAAAGAAAGGCTACTGGACTTGTAGAGTTTCTTGAAGACGTTTTGCTACGGTAGCTTCTTGATTTTAAAGGACTGGTGGGGAGTCGAGGTTTAAATAGGAATATCCATGGGTGTAAGCCATCAGAGACTCACTTGATTGGTGTCTGTTAATGACCTGATACTAGCTGTCATTAGAGGAGACTGTTTGACCCTGTCCTCTTTCTCCAATGAATGGTGCTCTAATGACCCATTGTCAGTGTGAGGCTCCAGTCTCAAGGTGTGAACAGGGGTGAAGTGTCTTGGGGACAGAAGTTAAGACTGTATTGTAACTCATTAATGAGTCCAGACCGCCGAGAACAGGTTTTGAATCTGTCACTGTGCAGATAAATGATTACCAAATCCTATACCACATATTTTCTGAAGTTAGAGCAGATCTGGCATGTACCTCTTTGGACATATATCGAAATTTACATATGATTGTATGTTTTTTCATATAGAGTGAAACTAACTTGACAGCTAGTGAAAAACCAGTGAAAACATGAAGTGGTTTCATTAGGCTCACACACAGAGGAAACAGCAGACAATGGATCATCTATCTTGCAGAATACTTGGATTACTCACATCTTTTTGTATGAATTAAAGCGCAGGCAATAAAAGCATGTTCAATCTTATACGTCAACTTTAATTTGTCTAATTAGGTAGTAAAAGAGAGCTGCAAAAATGTTATTGTAAAAGGGAAATGAAACTGCCTCCCTCAATCAGTATCAGTATAATCTAGTGTATTTGTCAAAGTGTTGTAACTGCAAGTGTAATTTCTATCCAAGGATGCAATGCAGCAAACTAAGTAAAAGTCACTATGGATTTGTGTAATATAAGAAAAAAAACAATGTCTTAAAACACACAACAACACAGCTTAATTTTCACAATCTATCTTGCAAGCATCCTTCATGATTATCTTCTTTTCAGTAAAACTGCCTTTATTCCTCTTGCATGTGTAATATATTGAGTATGAAAGAACATTCAACTGAGAGTCTGAATACTAAAATAGATTTGCTGTAAAAGCCTGAATAGTTTCAGTTGGTTTTACTGAACTGCAAAAAGTATTTAGTTAACTGCTACATGCTTGGAGCTAAATGCTAAAGTCAGCATCCTACCATGCTCACAGTGACAATGATGTTCAGAAGCTGCAGTACATGCCAAGAAAAACCGACGGGATTTTGTGTACTGACACTCTGCCACAGACACACTCACAGCCAAGAGGCACTTATAGGAAGGGCCATAAATGTGCATCTAGCGAGTGTCAAGGCTCTGTCAGAGTCTATGTCTTTCCAACAGAGAAATGCAACTCTGACAGAGGTTTCTCATGGCTCTTGGCTCCGACTACCAGAGCTACATGTCTGTTCATGCTACACTGAGTGGTGGTCAGTCAGTTGCCCCCAAGCAGCAATCCCTAAGGCTGAAAAATGAAGCAAGCACTGAGGTGTAGTTCCTTCAGTGGCCACTTGACGTCCACGTTCACAGCTGAAATAAACAACTTTATTGCCCGAAGAATGGATTTGTCAATTCGAGATCATTTTCCCACTCAGTCAACATCATGACATTCAGATGCAGACACATTGAAAAGTCTTTAATAGGAATTCTAAAGTAAAAGCGAAAAAATAAGTGTGGTCTGGATTAGGTTCTGCAATCACTCCCCCGAACACCAAGACTATTAAAGGCGTCGAGGACACCACAAACCATACGCTACTCGATAAAACAAACAAACAAACAAATGTGGACGCTTATTTAATGTGTTCACAAGGCCACACAGCAAACAATACCAACACCTCATCTCAGCAATGAATCATGAATGCGGTAGCAGTAAATATTGCCTCGGGCTGCAAAGACTTTCCAAGAATGGGAAAGAGAAAACAAAAATCAATCAGCTCAATGTTAGACGTCGTACAGAGGGATTTCAATCACATCGACAATTTGAAGCATCTAATGGAAAGACTATGACCCTGAATCTGCTGAAGAATGGCAACCGCAGCTCAGCCATTCATTCACACAGTAAAATATCAATGAAATACCATGCTCCTGAAGGAGGAACAGTCACTGTACTGTCTGGATACTGATTATAGCTATAAAGGGAAATTCCTACCCGTTACAGCTTTTAAGCTTTTTTACCTAAACTGATGATAACATAAGGCACATCTAAGCTTTTCTCAAATTACCGGGAAACATAACACTGTCATTGTATCCTCAATCTTTTTATGGATTATATTAGCAACCTAAAGCTTATTTACCCACCTGGAAGATGAAATTCTGCTGATTAGTATTTAAAACAGGCCTATATAACCTTTACTAAATTGTCCAATGTTCCTTGATTTTCCGGGATGACATTGAGTCAGCTGTTCTTTATAGACACTGGCATTATGTGACCTGAAATAAATGTAGTGAAATGAGACCACAATCAGGACAAACACAAATATGCCTTCTGGGGTACAGTATCTGGTTTATAAGTTAATATGTGCCAATACTATGGCCAGAGAAGAGTTATATATATTATAATAATACGGTCAGATTTACATATACTCATATGTACTTGGGTGCTGACCAATATATTGTATTTTCATGATATGAACGTAAACAGCAAACACAAAAGGCGACAAGCTTTTTTTATAGCCACATTAAAGGCGGCATGTTTAATCATGCTCAAATGACCAGAACACCCATAAATGCATTAATCACAATCACAACAATGCGCTCTCGCATTTGAATTAAACTGAAACACTGTATCCCACCTGACAGTTTCCCTGATTTCAGCCAAATACAGGGTTGTTCATATGAACTGTTCTCATGAACACAGTAAACATTTGAAGGCAGCATATTTGACTCTGATTATAGAACTGTCGTCTACAGGTAAATGTCTACAGGTTTTACTGTGTCATTGTTGCCTGACGTTGTAATTTTATGTATTTAATGTGACATTTTGCAATTTCATAACAAACCTCAATGACTAGGTCTGTCATTAGCGCATTAACAGTGTTTACCTTTCTGGTAGTTGAGCATGTTAAACAAACAGTAAATTAACAAATGGTTAAATGAGAAACTGTCGCGCTTAATCACTCAAATAAGAAAAGAAGGCTTTAGTAGTTCGGTCTGTTAACAGGTGGAAAAGCTCCCAGCCACAGAATATCTGGAAGGATTTGTCTTGATGTAGGAGGGCTTTGAGGAAGTGCACACTGGATGATATAAGCTGAGAGAGAAGCAGAGGCAGACTGAGAAATATTGACAGAGTTAGAGTTAGACTGGAGTGTGTGTCTGGGGAGTGAAGAATATGGGTAGGTGTAGGAAGAAAGGCGTGGGGGGAGGGTGTTGTTTGTGTGTTCAATATCATGCTCTGTCAGAAGCTGTAATATCTCTTCCATTTCATTAGTTGCTACATGAATAGACGAGACATCAATCAGAGCCCGCTCTGCTGATTGGAAAGGAAGTGCCTCAGAGAACATCGCGGAGCATCGTGGAACGAGCTTGAATTTTGTAGGAAGTAATCGAACAATGTTAACCTGGACAGCAGTAAAATAAATCACAGCCCTGGTTTATGAGCATAATCTGAAACAGATTCTCTGACACAGGTTGTGATCGATGCCATAAACCTACGCAGAAGTGTGTGTATTTAACAGAGCATGGACATGAAGAATTCATTCTGTAGTCCTCAGTCATAGAACCTTTATACACTGATCAGCCACAACATTAAAACCACTGACAGGAGAAGTAAATGCCATTGACCATCTTGTGACAATCCAATGACACTCCTTGATGGCACCAGCCATCCCCAGCAGGATGCAGCCTGACACAGACACACACACAAAAACGCTTTAGGAACAACTGAAAAAACATGAAGAACAGAACAAAGTGTTGACCTGGCCTCCAAATTCACTAGATCCCAAACTGATCAAGTATCTGTGGGATGATCCACAGAGGCCCCTCCCTTCAACCCATAGGACCCAAAGGCCCCCACTAACAACATTCTGGTGCCAGACACCACAGGACACCCTCAGAAGGCCCATGTCCATTCACTGATGAGTCACAACTGTTTCGGAGGCACAAGGGAGACCTACACAATATTAGGAAGGTGGTCATAATGTTATGCCTTTGGATAGTGAGATGAAGCCGGAGAACACGGAGAGAACTCTTGCAGACACAGGGAGAACATGCAAATTCCAGTGCTGACACAACTCGCAAATCCATACCTTTGTTGACAGTGCCATCTTTGTTGATGGAGGCCAGGACACAGGGAAGTGGATCACTAGCTTTGTGTTGAGCCTTGTCACTGGTGAGTAGCTTCAGCTGCTGCGACGTGACTGGTGGAAAGCGATAGAACTGGAAGGTGACGTAGATGTTGTCAGGCCAGTCAGGACCAACACCTGCCATTGGTATTCTGTCAAAACAAACAGTGATTGATTATTCCAAAAAATATTTGCTGATAGCTCTATATCTATAAGCTACACTGAAAATCTACGTGTAAATATATGTTTAAGCGACTGATTTAAAACCCTGAAGCTGATGACAAAATAATAAATTCTTTGATCTTTTTATTACAAAATAAATATGCTGAGTGGAGTGGCATGCCTATGTGAGAATTTACGGTTGAAAATGTCATTAAAATCCTGGGAAAGCAAATCACTTTACAGTTAATGATTTACCTCAGACAATTCCAGGAAAGAAAAAGATTAAATTACAGTTCTTGCAGGTCCTATCAGAGTCAGTAATTCAGATTTATAGCTACTTAAAATTGAAAACCCAATAATCAACAGGAGGATGAAAAGTTAAGGGGGTAAATCACACCTCTAAAGAGGCTATAAATCAGACTGTTGATAGAGGAGGTACAACATCACACATTTAATTCTTAATAAGCAGAAAGCGTAGCTTCTTCAAGCAGAACGAAAACTTCTGTGGAAAGTTCTGAGGAAAAGTGTGTATAAATATGGTTGTATTCCAGTCTGTTAACACACATGGGATCCTATTTCTTGTTTACTAGGACTGCTATTCAGAAAAAAAAAAAGTCTGCGCGGTTATGGAAACCTCCTGGTGCAGTGTATTGCTTTTCATACAACACCACCCTCTGAGTGTGATTTCACACACACATACACATTTCCAATCCCACACTTCAAAGTGCAAATGCAGCCCACGAAAATTCCCGGCAAGCGTCTGAGCATCGATTCCAGCATTGCACACACTAAATAATGATAATAAGTTTCAGAATGGGCCTCTTTTGGTTGCCATTTGATGAGTAGATTAGCAATCAGTCATTGAGTATTCAATAACAATGAGCTTAAAAAAAAAAAATAAAAAAAAAGGAGGAGTGCTGGGAGACCCCCGTGACCATGGGCAGTCTGTCAGAGCCGCAGATTTCAAAGTGGAATCTAATAAGAGCGACTTATGACCTCCCAGTCAATCACCCACTATGGCATTCCACTGTTAAAAATGCTACCGTGCTCCATCTTCAAAGAGGAGCCGGCATTAATATTCATTTTGTAAACAGACAAGATTGATAATTATGGCGCCTGGGCGAGGGGTAGAAATTACACTGCCTATCCACAGGCTCCCCGCTTGCCTAAGTGCTACTGCTGCCGCTGCCTAAATCCCTGCCTACCATACCTGTTTGTCATAATTACGAGGTAACCCACCCTCACCCCACTCTACAACGAGCCACACAGATACGCAATATGTTCAAGAGCGTGGCTACAGATTGCACTTTCGGTTTGCCTTGAGAAAGAAAGATTCTTAAGGCAAGGATTCTTGTTAAGATGTAGTAAAAATCCATACTTTCTGAAATTACACTCTGTTTTGCTGAGCTTTCTCCAACTGATAGCTAACTTAACTGCAGGCTTTAAATATTTACTTTCGTAATCTGACAATATACCTAGGTTTATACAACCAAATCGTTTTAAAGTTTCAACAGTTTTAAAGTCTTTATGGTATGTGTGGACATCAAACATTCACAACAGCAGCAGTAAAGTTGAACCAGGACGTGTTCTGGAAGTGATGAAGGTTTAAGTGGAATAGTTTACCTACATAACATTACTCTTCATCTTCAGGTTCTCCTCTTAAAGCAAGTTTGATTAGTCTAAGGCAGGGATGGGCAACCTAAATGATGGAGGGGGCCACAATTTTTCATCAACACTACCAGAGGGCCACATAGGACCGCACACTTAACCAAATATGATAAAACTGCCATTTTAAATATGTTTGTGTGTGTATACTTAGAATACATTTATATATATATTTATAAATATATATATGTATATATGTGTGTGCTTAGTGAAGCAAACAAAAAATAACCACTTACTGTGATTTATTTATTTATTTAATTCATTTGTGCATTTTTACACCAAGAAACAGTTTAACATTTCCCCTGTATACCCACTCTACCTCACCACTACCAGCAGTGGGCACTGGTAAAAAGCCGCTGTTGTTTGCGTACTTTTAATTTAAGGTCCACTATGATAGCAGCCCTTGCAGCTTCACTTCTCGTATTTAACTTTGTGCAACGTGTTGTAGCGGCAACTTAAATTGAAATCTTTCATGGCAGATAGCGTCTGTAAGCAGACTAAGCACAGGTTTGCCTTTACATTCTGTGAACAGATAACTTTCTTTCACCTGAAAGACACGATTTTCTCGATCAGATTTTCTCTCTCCTCCGCTCTTCGCCATGGCGCAACGTCTCTTCTTCACTGGTGGAGAAGACCCGGTGGAAGCGTGTGCGAGGCGGCGTCTGCATTAGAGGCGCCATCTAGTGGCCAACTGTGTCATTACAACTGATTCAGTGCCGCAGAGGATAGAGATTTATAATTTTCAAAGATTTATCTAAGGGCCACGTCGAGTGAGGTCACGGGCCGCCAGTTGCCCATCCCTGGTCTAAGGGTATGTAAAGGTTTTACTTTTACTCTTACTGCTATTTAGGCAGCAATGTTTCACTTTAGAGGCTCAAACACACAATGACAGCAAGTGAAAGGAAAACACTGTTACATGGTTTGAGTGTTCTTCATGTGTGCCTTGTCTTTTCCCTCTCCCTTGTGCCTCCTGTAGGGTACACCACCCACGCACCCCCGTCCTGGAGCGGATGGTTGAGCGCAGATGTTCCCTCATAAGAGTTGTATCATAAGTACCAAGATTGGGAGAGAAGGCCACGGTATGCTGAGGGGGCCATTTGGGCAGCAATCAGGCTGCCTGTGTGCTTGGGGATGAAATTACTCCCTCAGTGCGGAGGGATGGTGTCGTAATTTAGGTTTTTGTTGTATTTGATATCATAGCTGGTAGTTGTAGCTGAGATTATTCTTGGTTTCTGTTACAGCTTGAGCTGTTATTTGGTTATGTTTTTTTCACAGTGCATAAATACTATTAGTATTTGTTTTTTCCGGCCTTTTCTTCCCAGATTCTTTCTTTTATTGCAGCTCCCCTCATCCCCTAGCCCATTTCGACGGACATAACAGCCACAATCACAGCAGCTTGAACAAACAAGTAATTTGAGGGCCTGCCTCGGTTTCTGGAAGATTCTGAGGGGCATTTTTCATGAATGCCTGACAATATTTCAAAGACTCACTGATAAAAATAACTGCGAAGCAGGAAAAAGGATGCAGCCCCAATAATTTTCATATGCCTTTGGGTTGTAACAAGATTTCAAGTGGTTGTTGTTGCTGTTGCTGCTTAGCCTCTTTCCTGCCACTTCTTTCCTCCTTTCCATGTGCTGAAGCACGGCTGCAGAATGGAAGCATTCATACTCCACTGACGTCATCACTTAGCTTCAGGTTATTTGATGATGTGTCAAGGACACTTCAGGCACAACACACACATTGTTGTGGTAGTCAATGCGTTGTTTGATTGTAAGGTTTGTAGCTAGTCTACCAACAAAAGCTCACATGTTCCATATTTCTCCATTATAAAAAAAAAGTTACATTAGAGCTACATTACATGATTACATATGATCATGTGGGATATAAACTATAGCCCCAAGTCTGAAAAATTCAGGTCAGTTATCAGACCTGAGTCTGCTATCAATTTCCTATTGTTCGTCTAACCTAGCAACAGTAATATAAGAAGTTGGAACCTGACAATGGGTAGGGGATCTCTGATTGGTGGTCAGCAGACCAACAAAGGGTCGATTGTAACTGAAAGCAGGCCTATTGTATCCATTCACACACAGTTATGTGTTCAGTGTGCATCACATGTATCTAAACAGCCAGAAATTACATTGGACTGTGGTTTGTACACAAGAGGTCATGGCACCATGGTGGTGATTCTATGATAAACAAGACAACTACAGTATAAACACTGCTGACAGTGCTGATGACAAGATAGAAGGACACCAAAGTGGAGTGTTTTGTACCCATCCTTCAGCAGCCCTCCTCTACTGTCAGCCCCTGTCAAGAGGGGATGCCCGCTGGAGGAGCATCCCCGCTTCCCATGGTTGTTGTGATGGGATGCTGACAGAGGTACTATTCAGCCAATGGTGACGGGAAATGTGTTTTTTCTGCAGTTGTGGCTGTATGTGTGAATGCCGTGTGTGGGTATGTACTTGACATACACTATATTACCAAAAGTATTCGCTCACTGCCTTTACTCATTCTATGAACTGAAGTGCCATCCCATTCCTAACTCATAGAATTCAATATGATGTCGGTCCACCTTTTGCAGCTATTACAGCTTCAACTCTTCTGGGAAGACTGTCCACAAGGTTGAGGAGAGTGTTTATAGGAATTTTTGACCATTCTTCCAAAAGCGCATTGGTGAGGTCACACACTGATGTTGGTCGAGAAGGCCTGGCTCTCAGTCTCCGCTCTAATTCATCCCAAAGGTGTTCTATCGGGTTCAGGTCAGGACTCTGTGCAGGCCAGTCAAGTTCATCCACACCAGACTCTGTCATCCACGTCTTTATGGACCTTGCTTTGTGCACTGGTGCACAGTCATGTTGGAAGAGGAAGGGGCCCGCTCCAAACTGTTCCCACAAGGTTGGGAGCATGGAATTGTCCAAAATGTTTTGGTATCCTGAAGCATTCAATGTTCCTTTCACTGGAACTAAGGGGCCAAGCCCAGCTCCTGAAAAACAACCCCATACCATAATTCCTCCTCCACCAAATTTCACAGTTGGCACAATGCAATCTGAAATGTACCGTTCTCCTGGCAACCTCCAAACCCAGACTCGTCCATCAGATTGCCAGATGGTAAAGCGTGATTCATCACTCCAGAGAACGCGTCTCCACTGCTCTAGAGGCCAGTGGCGGCGTGCTTTACACCATTGCATCCGACGCCTTGCATTGCACTTGGTGATGTGTGGCTTGGCTGCAGCTGCTCGGCCATGGAAACCCATTCCATGAAGCTCTCTGCGTACTGTACTTGGGCTAATCTGAAGGTCACATGAAGTTTGTAGCTCTGTAGCAATTGACTGTGCAGAAAGTCGGCGACCTCTTTGCACTATGCGCTTCAGCATCCGCTGACCCCTCTCCGTCACTTTACGTGGCCTACCACTTCGTGGCTGAGTTGCTGTTTTTCCCAAACGCTTCCATTTTGTTATAATAGAGCTGACAGTTGACTGTGGAATATTTAGGAGCGAGGAAATTTCACGACTGGATTTGTTGCACAAGTGGCATCCTATGACAGTTCCACGCTGGAATTCACTGAGCTCCTGAGAGCGGCCCATTCTTTCACAAATGTCTTGTTTCACAGTCTGCATGCCTGAGTGCTTGAATTTATACACCTGGGGCCAGGCCAAGTGATTAGAACACCTGATTCTGATCATTTGAATGGGTGAGCGAATACTTTTGGTAATATAGTGTATGTGTGGAGGATGACTGGCAGGACTTCATGCCTGGTTTAAGAGCGCTGAAATCTTGGCTGCCATTCAAGAAAAAAAAAAAAAGAGTGAGAGAGAACTCTCAAAGGGGGTATTGTCCTTGGCCGTCAACCAAAACGCCTAAAAGATGTATCTATTTCTCCATACAGATAAATGGCCAGTGGCTCGGTGTACAAAAAGATGTTGGTGCGCTGTTGTCAAATCAATGACTGCTCTGTTTCACTAACAATACAGCAGCTCTGACATTTCTGGAAGCACAATTAACTGAGCTTTCAGTAATACTTCAGGAGCATATCAATATATGAGCCAAATCTGTTGTGATCTATAAGACAATAACAAATATTGTGCAGTATATGAGCTGCTGCTGACAGTCAATATTAACACAGTAGCTACATGTGACAGAGTGCTGCAGGCCTCACCTGGTAAACGCCAGAAACTGGAACACCAGCAGGTTTCCCTGGAGGAGGTCAATCTCTTCCCGCTGGGGATCAAAGGGCAAGGGTTCTGTGGGGTCCAGGACTTCTGCCACCTGCCCACTAGTGTCCGCAATGTCAGGGAAACCAGAGGAGAAGAGGTGGGCCAAAGAGCTCCTGGAGCTGACCGAGCAGGAACTAGAGAAAGTAGAGAAAACGTTCAGATTCGTACACATCGATCATTCACCAAGCTGAATGGACTTCAGCGAGCGTGGTGCTTTACGAGCAGCAGGAGGTAATGTGCTCAGCTTCTCCTGCAGTGGCCTCACCTGGGTGATTTGTGGTTGGAAACGAGGCAGAAAATCTTTTGGGGTGTGAGTGGAATGCAGTGCTGTTTTATCATTTCACACCCGGCTTTGTTCACCTTAGATCCACTCTGACTCAAGATGTTTATCTTCCAGGAGATAACTTCAGTTCAGTCACTTGATCTTGTTAAACCAAACTTGAATTTCAATATCCGTGTGGGCTTCACAAAAATGTGGTGAAACGATGATTAGACAGCCCAGGGATGTCAGTAATATCCGTCAAGCAGCAGCAGCAATACTTACAGGAGAGAGAGGACGGGTGCCAAAGCACTCCCTCAGGATTTTCTAGCATAATTGGCAGTTATCTCTAATCATAGTGGCCACCTGTTTTTCTGCAACTATGGTAACATTCATAACTTATACTTTCAACGCTGACACCAAACACTCTCAGTATGATAAACACAGTGCACAGATGGCTGGCTAAAGTGCAAGCATTGGAAAATGAACGATAATGTTTGGGCTTATAACAGCAACGCAGCCTGTGTCCATTTGGTAAACAGTTGAGCCTACGGTGTCACATTTGCAAAAGAATGAAGCCTTGATCAAACTAATTAAGGTAACAACAGAGAAGGAGGCAGTCGATTGGGTTTTCCCCTCCAGCTGTGTCAATTTCATGCCTTCCTTCTCCTCCCCATTGCTCAAAGTTGCGTCTTAATTTAGCCCCAGTGGATTAATATTCGAGCCGTCATTTTTATTTCAAAAGGGGCTCGATCAGATATGCACAGCAACTTCAATTAAACTTCTTCAGACTTTATTGTTCTTCTCAAAGAAGTGGGTCATTCCAAACTAAAAACAGTCAAAAAGATGTTTTGGCTCTGAGTGAGGAGGCAGAGATGTTTCAGCCCACTGAACTGAACAGCATCGTGCCTGGATCCAGACTCTGGGATTGGGAAACTGTTTCAGTGCCAGCTGCTTATTTACAGACTCTCTGTGCTAATACAATGCCTTGTTTCTGAGTTACTGTGCCCATTATTGTAGAATGCACCTTCTCTTTGTTCCATCTCAACAGACCTGGCTGATAGCACGATTGTAAGTTGCGAGCTCAGCTGAATGCGTTCTGTTAAACTAAATCAAAGTCAAAATCTCTCCCTTACAGCTGGATTTAATCCTGGGAGTTCACACTCACAAATTAAACTGAGACCATTACCCAAAGTGTCATGTAAAGCCTGACAAAATGATTTCTTTAAATTGGCGCTGAGCTGAATTCTCCTACACGTTGACAAAGCTGCTATACCACCCAGAGCACACATGTTGCCAATTAGCGAGACAGTCGATATCCCTCAGCAGACAAGACAGTGAACTTCTGTGGTAATAAAGAACCGTGCTGGTGCTCACACGAGATAACAGATGAGATACAACTGCAACATGTTGCCATTTAAACTGAATTCTTTCAACACTGATACCTAAAAGACACGAGTAACACTCAAGTGACTCTCTCATGTTGGAAAGGAGAGGTTAAACTGCAGAGAGGTGCTAATCACAGAAGTGCAACAAAGGCAGGGAATGTGCAGCAACCTCAAGCTCCATATGTGTTCATCCAGGATGGCTGTATGGCCAAAATGCACCCGTTCATATGTCTGGAATGTTCTTCTTACACTCAAGTCAGGTCCTCCCTCATATGGAAAACACAGACTTTTTTTTTTATAGATACAGCTTCCCATGGTAAATGTTTATGTTCAACATGTATTGTACAGTATGTCTTATATGTCTTAAGTATGAGGCATATAAGACATACATACATATTTACTCATGAAAATTGCAGCTTAAGCAAAAAGAATAACTTAATTATTATAGCAGAATTAAGTTTGAATCAAGTAAACATCACAGTGTATTTGTCGTTCATGAAGCATATAAATGTATATGTCCTGCGTGCTGTTTGAGACTATTCATTAAATATATCTCAGTTAAAGCCATACAGCATACCTTTTATTTCTAAATATATACAATCATAAACATGGGAAATTGAATGCATTTATATTGCACACTTCAGCCTTAGTTCCACAACGCATTTAACAATGTCTCTGCGAGTGAATGGGTAACGGGTAACTTTCACTCAAACTGGCACTGGCCTGCCATTGGGAGCAAATTGAGGTTCTGTGTTTTGCCCACAGGAGACCTCAGCACATGAAGGGGCCTGGTATCAACTCCGTAATTAGTGGACAACCCGCTCTACCACCTGAGCCACAGCCATTCAGGTGGGTTTTTGTTTGTGTGTAACCCTGGTTTTGAAGAAAGGCTAACTTCAGCAACATTTGAATAAACTGATGTCCTTGACGGTTACAAATACCCGTCATTAAATTTAATTCCATCTACTGGATGATGAGAAGGAGAAGGAGAAGGAGAAGGAGAAGGAGGATGAGACCAGACCAGACCAGACCAGATATGATAAGATCTCATCTCATCTCATGACATGAGACAAACATTTAATAAAATGTATCCATATTTCCAATGACCAATTCAATTCCACTTAAGTTAGTGTTCAGCTAATGGATTTCCAGGGCTGCACATCATGAGCATCTATCATTGCATTATTGTTTCACATATAACAGCTGGCCTCTTTATTGCAATCCATGTTGCACAGCTGATGCCAATAACAACACCCATAGCCTTTTCACAGAAGATCTGAGATAGCTTTGTGTTGCAGAGAGCAGATCTGACGCCACTACAAATAACTCAAATATACATGAGTGATGATCATTCAGAGGCAGAAAAGAGGCAGAAAATTAAATGATTAAGGAAACAATATTCAGCATGTTTTATGAACGAGGTCCTGTGTTATTCTTTGAGACAAACCTGTGACATTTAATTTGTTTTACTTTTTGAGCAGTTTCATATAACTGTCAGCTTTTTAACCTGATGGCATTTGTTGATAACACCTTCAGCAAAAACTGTCACGGAGGCTTTGTAGAGCATAAAATCCTTCTTATGTTCTGAGACAGATCATTGCTCACGTCTGAAGCTGACAACAGAGCGAGGGGCTCACCTTGGCACATTCATCCCCAGAGTGATGACAGGGGCATGGACAGGGGTGAAGGGCAGCTCCTGAAGTTGGTCTCCTTCATCCTGCATTGAAGGTGACTTGTCCCTTTCCCGCTGAAGGTCCATCTCCAGGTGGGCAATGTTGCTGACAGCTGAGTGAGCCTAGAACAAAATAAGATGATGGAAGAAACAATCAATAAATGATCAATAAATTAGAATTGCTCCAAAATTAGTATTTTTGTTACTTTGCACCCATGCTCTGTTTTCAAGACAGCTTATCCTTTACTAGGTGGACATTCATTAGCTTCATAGAAGATGGCTACTTATTCTAGACGTGTGACGTGATTAAATAACTGCACTACTGTACAGTTAAGGGAAGCAAGAAGTCCAAAAATTGACAAATTTTACTAAACATAAATGCATGTGGATGCATGTAAGTTAAAGGGGAACTACTGATTTTTTCAACCTTTACAACCTACAACTTATTTCTAGCATAAAATACGATCTTTTACTCACCCATATAACTTTTGTGTCATTTGCACTCATTCAGGAGATAATTAGATCAATGTATATCCATATAGTGGGAGTGACATGCTAGAAATAGTAGTTCCCTTTAAATATAATTATTCTGAATTGATATAAATTAAAACTGTTGTATGGAGTTTTGGATTAAAGCCTCGTGGCAATAACAGAGAACGCTTAGTGGTGGATTTGTCAAACTTGATTTTAGAAATAAACGCCGACTGCTCCAACCCCACACTTACTTATATCTCTAATGCACAGCAGCCATATGCCTCAGAGGACATGAAGAGCTTAGCCTGGTCTGGGTTTACTTGTGCATGTCTGCATTAATTATACAGGCCCAGCTACACTGCAAGTTACAGGCCATTAAGTAGCCTTGTCTGTCACTGTAGAAACCTAAGCTTAGTGGGAAGGGCTCTCGGCACATTTACATTTATATGTATAGTCGCTTCTATTTTTGTCTTCATAGACTTTGCATACGTTTGTGTCATGTGTTTACTTCAATGACCTCTACTGTATGACACACCTCTTTGTTAAAAGTGCTCTATAAATTCACTTGGTATGAGCGCAATACATCACCAAGACAAAGTGGTCAGGTGTGCCCGTGCAATTTCCCCAGCTATCGAAGAGCTAGATATCTGAGATAGATTGTATAAAGATGAGTCAGCTCTGATGGCATAATGTTTGCAACAAAGAAAGAATATAGGGTATGCATGTCTCTGTCTAACACTGAATGTGCTGCAAGGAGTCAATTCCAGTGACCCACTCTCAGTCAATTTCACCTGACGTCCAAATGAGGCTTTCACATACAGCAGGTGCTCTGGCGAGAAGGCACATCGCAGTAAATGGGATTGAGTATTTTGATGGATTGCACTGTGTTAAACAGCATTTCATTCTATATTGTTTGTTCCCATGAATCCCATGAATAAAACAGAGCCAACAATGTGTTAGACCATCTCTCAGTGTGTTATCTACTGCCCCTGCCCCTACCCTGTCTGTGGCCCCAAGCCCATTGCTTCTCAGAGAAGATGCAGATCTTTAAAAGACAGCTGGGAAGATTAAGAAAAAGCCTCTCAAACAGGAGAGAACTGTGCTTTTGTTGGGGACTAATTTTCAGCCGTGGATAAAGAGACTTTCTGAGCACTAGCACTTGCAGTAGCAGACAGATGATGTGGTATTGGCTTAAAAATGGTTATGGTTACTGTACTATGGAAACATCAGCTAACTCTGAATCACTGGATCTTGATGGCACAGAGGAGAAAGGTATATCAGGCAGTGGTGTCTGGCCAGGATGTTGGCAGCAGATCCTTTGGGTCCTGTAGCTTAGTGAGTTGTAGCATTTGTGGATTGGGCTTAGTCCAGCACATCCTGTCAAGTTCTCATTCAAACTGGGAACTGGGATTTTGGACGCTGGCTCAATATCTGCTGCTATTTCACGATTTGCATTGGTCTGCATGAGTATTTAGGTGTGTGGTATGTGTCTAAGTAACGCCCACATGATGCCATGACTCAATGTTTCCCAGCAGAACCCTGCATTGTGATGAGATATCGTGGTTTCAATATTGGGGCTGATCTGTATGCATACAGTACAACAGTTCCCACTAAAACATGCATACTGAATCAATATTTGCTTGTGTTTCAATGGAACTTTTCTCCCAAATATTCTGCCATTTTCATATAATTAGTTATGAATCACATCATCCTTTCCTGTGCACTTTGACGGAATCACAGAGGAAAGGGTTAACTTCCTTTTAGTTGGTGTGAAAATGATGCACCTTCTGTGAAATATTAGCATCTCTGTCTACTGAGAATAAGAGCAACTGAAGTAAGTTTTAAGTGAACCAAAATGCCACTGACAGTCATTTTCTGTAATAGCAAACAGGACTGAATTAACAACACCAAGTGATGCGATAAATGCCAACGACATATTGTGTATTCTTTGACTCTGTGAGGCGGTTTTGCATCTTAATCTGCAAGCCAGTTACTGACATTCCTCTTTTTAACAGTTTTGTTCCATGATATCTATTTTGGTTCTACTGAACGAGCACTGTGAATGCCTGCAGATCAGTTAAGCATGTCTATTTTTTATTTTTTTTTGCAGAACACCGTATATTAATCCCCTCTTCATTGTCACTGAAAGACAGCCAGCTGCAGGGCTATTAGCACAGATGATTAGCTAAGAAGTGCTAATGGTGTCATTCTCTAGTCAAGTGTTTTTTTTTTTTGTTCCTGGTCTTTGATACATGTGCATGTTTTAGTTGATCTATCAGAGGACACTGCATATTACTGAGCTTCCCATCAAACATACAGGTTATAACCTCCAACAAAGTCATGCCGTTACGTATGTATGTAAACAACATACACATGCATGTCCCCCCTCTGATCAAACAATCTTCAATATAATAACCTGAGAAGATGCCAAGGCATGCTATAGAAGCCTCGACATATTTAAAAGGTTCAAAGTAATGGATCTATATTGCGTCTGAACTTGCTGTCATCAAGCCCATGCAGAGTGATGACATATTGTGTGAGTGAGTGCTTTTTATAGGCAGGTGTGTTCAGGCTGTGAAGCTACAAGGACAAATGGAGGCTTAAACAATAAATTCTGGTGGTTGGGTTCATAATTCAATATATGCAAAAAAAGAATGGCATAGAAACTCACTTACAGTATCATTACTGAAAGTTAATGGTAGCCAGTGGACAGAGGATATAATGTATCACACTAATACACGACTTTAACGTTGACATTCTACTGTATAGGCGCTGATAGGAGCATAAAATGAAAGTTGCCAAGATAATATGTTTAAAACACTTCCAGGATGTGACTTTTATACAGCCTATGAAAGAAGAAATGCCACATTCATGTATTTACCATGACGTAAGTAATACAACCCACTACAGCCTTACAGATCTGGCATGACTGCTATGTTATCATGACTACATTTTAGATAAATATTATTTTGTAACTGACTGTAAGCTTGTCAGGTTGTTTTTTTGACTACTCTCTGCTGGTGCTACTGTCACGCCAAGCACTGAGGCAACTGGGGGTTCAATGTGTCTTGCTCAAGGACACTTCAACATGTGGTATGTTAAGGGAAACCTTACGGTTCGTGGACAACCTGCTCTCCCTACTGACAGCCACCCCGGTATTATAAGGCTAAAATCTAACCAAAATCCTTAACTTTTGACTACTACTGTTATTAAAGTACAGATCAATAAGAAATCCACAAGTTGTTCTGACTGCTTTCCCACAGCACGACCCAGCTAGTCTCAACCAAATTGAATTGTGCCTTTTTCAGCCACATTGTGTTTCTGATTATATTGTTATCTCGAGTCAGGCTGAGCCACAGTTCCTGGATTATTTCTGCAATATGATTCATAGCTTAAGCCATATGGATTTCAAGCATGAAATATGGGAGAAACCTGTTAAAGCCACTGCTGTCTAGTTAGAATATGAGCAAAGCCCTTCTTAGCTGTGCTGAGGCGTAAAAGCAAGTTGACTGGCCAGGACAGCTCTGAAACAGCATCTACAATACACTGTGACAACACAAGGGACTGAAGAAAACACAAAGCGAGTTACATTTACATTTAGTAGGCTTCAACTATAAGTGTGCATTCAAATTGCCAATGTTACATCCTTTCAGAAAAAAAAAAGAGATTGATAGCAGGGTCAAGGATCTCTTATGGTGCACTGAGCTCCTCTCCTCTCCTCTGCTTTCCTCTTGTCATTCATTTATCACCCTTCATCATTTCCTGTCATGATTGCATGTCATAAACTTTTCTCTTTTCCGTAGTTTGTGTTTTATCATCTCTGCCCTCTCCTCCCTTCCAACCTTTCTGCAGATTCTGCAGATATACAGTTCTCCCTACTTTCTCACAGGCATCACCAGCCTCCTCCATGTTTACTGTTGGCTCTCAAATCTTTATCTTTTCTTTCTTCCCTCTCCTTTCACCTCAGCCGATCGAGGCAGACAGCCGTCTACCCTGTATTTGGTTCTGTCTAAGATTTCTTCCTGTTAAAGGGGTGATTTTTTTTTTGTCGCCAACTGCTGCTTAAGGGGGAATTGCATCTCCTCTGCATATCCTCGCAATACAGTAGCAACTTCACAGGAGCCATATTATAAGACATATTTGTTACAGGCCGTTAGTTTGAGATGAGGTGGGGAAAAGGTCAACAGAGATCCTTCCTTTTGTACAGTCAGACAAAACAGTCACTACCTCCAGATTCAGCGTGTGACTGATTTTAAACACTATCTTTCTCAAACACCAGGAACATGATAATTTTTTTCAATATCAAAGAGACGTAGCGTATATCATATAAGACTGTGCAAACTGATTCTGATGAGCAGAAAAAGATTCAGTGTTAATCCCTGGATTACAGCATTATGATTTCCCCACCATTCTAAAAGATTCTACCACTGTTTCTAACGTGCAGAATGCTGATTCCCAAATACATGCATCTTTGTGGGTGAGCATTTAGCAAAGACAAAGTAGCTTCCAAAGGCAAAACGACTCTGCCAGCGAATTCTCATCAGCAAACACCTATAGCTGTGAGAAATGGGTTACTCCCACATCATTTTAGGAAACTATTCAGCAGGGTTATTAAAATCAGCAAAGTACAGCTGACTTCCTCATTTCTGCTACAGTGTATATCATGGCTGCAACGATGCCTAAAGCTTGTTGGAGGGAGCCAATCAGATGTTTACTCAGATGTAGTTTCTAATGTCACATCTGTGCTAGTTGAGTGGCATGTACAGTATCTGAATTCAGTCAGGCTGAGCTGGGTAAAGCTTTGCTATTTACTTTTTTAAAAAAAAATACAAATTATGGTTCATAGATAATCAACTAAATTGTTTCAAAAAACTATCTGTAATTTAACTCTAAAATGCACCTACTACTGTTTTGATACTCAATGGTCACAAATTGTAATTCAGAATGATGGTTGATGGAGAAATACAGCAGTTAATTGTCAGAATCATCACTAAAAGTAGCTCTGGACGAGGCAGATTCAACATATTTCTACAAAAGCCAAACCACAAGGTTATGCAGGATACAGGTTACCTTCAGAAAATGGAAGCGGTCTGTGTAGAAAGATTTGAAAAGTGAAGGAATAATGTTTCTTTTGATTATAAGGATGAAAAGGACAAGCTTCAGCACCTCCAGCAGCTCCAAAGACAAAGAGCGTGCAAGGCTGGAGCCTGGTTTAGAGGTATTGTGTGTGTGAGTGTCAGAGCTGAGTGCTGTAAAGGTGAGTGTGTCTTTTAAACTCCATCAGTGGGAATGCATAAAGTCTCACGTACATCGTGGTGCTGTTTCAGCGTCATTGTGTTAGAATGTGAACCGAGCAAATGCATCTATGACTTCTTGCTGCTGGTGCGCTTAATTAAGTGCGTATGGGTATGAGTGTGTGTGATATTGCGCATGTGAGCGTGTGAGCAAACGGGGGTGGAAATCTTACGACATGTGACAGCTGGTGGGCCGATGCCAACAGGGAAGGATGGAGCAGGGAAGGAAATGACTGTTGCCACGGCAACGCCGAGCTGGAGTGGCTGATGGTCGGGTAGCGTGAAGTAGCTGCCAGCTGAGACAGTGAGAGCTGCAGAGAAACAATGCAAATGATTCGCTGTTATTATTATGATTATGAACTACAGGGCTCAGGAATATACTTTATGCCAGAGAGGCACATGCGCCGTCTCAGATGTCAGCAACAGCCCATTACACTGCTTTGGCACTTAGTGTAAGCCCTTTTCTACTCGCTTCCCTACCCACAATCTTTTAAAACGCTGCCATCCCCCAGCAGGTCAAACTGTTTGCCTGCTCCCTTCTGATTCTTAAGACTTTTGACTGGAAACAAAAGAGGATGTGCTGAATTATTGAGAGTTTCTGGTGTTCTTTACAGTTGTATTATGTAAAAATACCATACAGACATGTCAGTCAGCACTGGTATGATCCAAAACACCCCATCTGCACTCCACAACGAACCAGGTTGAGATTGTTCCAGACTGAATTTCAATGCAGTTTGTTGAGCTGTCAGTACTCTCATATTAACTATGCCTCCACGGCAGAAAGAACCAGATGTGTCTCAAACAGAAATGTTTTTATGCAGAACTTTTATCTTTTATCTTACTTCTCATAGAAAGACGAAAGGAGTTGCGCAAGTGAACAGTTGTCCAACAGAAAGAATGGGAAAGTAAATCCAATAAAATGGATGTTTCTATTATAAAATTAGGAATAAGGAAGTCTCTATATTGACAGCTGGGATAGGCTCCAGCAGACCCCCGCGACCCTTAACAGGAACAAGCGGTTACAGAAGATGAATGAATGAATGAAGTCTCTATATTATTGTAAAACAATGGAATTAGTGCCATGGAAATGCCGACAATGCAAGCTCCAAATCTATAATGTTCTTCCTCACCAAAACATTGTAACAATTATGAAATATATTTCATATGTAATTTCCTATATATGTCTCACTTTTTTTTATTTAACTTGTTTTGATTAGCAGTGGCAGCAAAGTAAGTAGAGGAGCTTAGAAGCCCTTTCTTTCTCCAATCCTGGGTGATCCTGAGGCATTCCCCATACTTGACAGGATATATTACAGCTCCGGTGTGACTGACTCTGCCCCAAGGTTTCCTCTGAGATAGATTGCCATGGGTCGGCATCAGGGATGCTTCTTGACTGATGCCCAAACTACAGCTCTTGGCTCTTGAAGCCAAACACAGGCAGTTCTGTCCTGAGCTTCTTCTAAGGGCTGATCACAGATGAGCCCAGAAAAAATTAGATCTCAGTGTCCAAGTTGTCTAATATTAAAATCTAATATTAAAATTTTATTTGTCCCCAGGAGGCAATTTAAGACACCTGTGAGCAGCATGACGTGCAAGAACAAGACACCATTAAGGAACACAAAATAGAATAATACACAGTATATATAAAAAACTATGCCATAGATATTTTAACTTTCCAAACTGCCAACGGAGGAGGTAAACATGACTCTAAGAGTAAAGTGAAAAGCGCATATGTAAACAGGAATTACAGGGATTATATATTTACATGTTACTGCAGAGGTAGTATGGGTAATAAAAAAATAAATATCAACAGGAGGCAGCTGCATGAAAAAAGGTGGTGAAGGTGCTTGGGAAAAAAAAACTTTAATAACTGTGCGATGGAGGACTGTCCGTGGGCTGCTTGATGATTACTTTAGAATACTTTGTTTTCAGAAATTTACTTTGGTACCGCCTTTAGCTTTGATTACAGCACGCATTCTCTGTGGCATTGTTTCACTAAGCTTCTCCAATGTCACAAGATTTCTTTCCATCCAGTGTTGCATTCATTTTTCACCAAGATCTTGTATTGATGATGGGAGAGTCTGACCACTGTACAAAGCCTTCTCCAGCACATCCCAAAGATTCTCAATGGGGTTAAGGTCTGGACTCTGTGGTGGCCAATCCATGTGTGAAAATGATGTCTCATCCTCCCTGAGCCACTCTTTCACAATTTGAGCCCCATGAATCCTGGCATTGTCATCTTGGAATATGCCCATGACATTAGGAAAAATCCATTGATGGAATAACCTGGTCATTCAGTATATCCAGGTTAGGGTTAGAGAATCTACTGTTGTTTTTCTTCAATTTTGATTTCCTCTTAACAGGACTAAGCGGGTATAGAAGATGAATGAATGAATGAATGATTTCACCAAATGTTTAAGTGATCGTCAATCACGATCAATAGGGATTTTTATCTGACCACATTTCTTCCTCAAAGATGATGGTTCTCCACTATCCTTCCAGTTTTTAATAATGCGTTGGACAGTTCTTAACCTGGTTTCAGTAGTTTCTGCAATGTTGTCATTGCATCAGTTGGGGTTACATAACTTGTTGCCAGCTGAAAGATAATCGCCCATGCAGTAATTAACCAATAGGAGGCTCGTACCTATTTGCTTAGTTAATCCAGGTGACTTTTTGTTTTTTTGGCCAGGCAGCGTATTATTTGATAATTTTCTTGAATAAAATTCCTATTGAGTTGTTTCCCATTGGGAAAAGGCTCCACAAGTAAAACCACAAATGTATTTAGGTCTGATTGTAGACCCATTTGCCTTGGGGGAAATAAGGAAGTATTTTGCTGTTGCTGCCCTGTTCATAATTTAGGCCCATAGCTTACTTACGTAACTTGTTGACTTGTAGTGTTAAAAACTGCATCACTGGATTGCTTGCATTGCCCATTCCTCAATAATTTCAGGGTTTTTGCAGTCCGTTTGTGACCTGACTCAGTGGTCAAAACAAATGGCCCTCTGGGTGAACCATCTGAAGTAACAAAAAAAAAAAAAAAAAAAAAAAAGGACATGCTCACTCATCCATTGGTCTGTTGGACAAACACACTCCAACTGATTTTGGGATGCTTTCAAGGACATCGCACTGATTGATTTAACTCAACAGGGAATAAATAGACCAACAGACATTCCTATTCACTCATATGAAACAAAAAAGGTTATCACACAATGAACAGTAATGCATGAACAAACTGTGTGTACTTTCCAAGGAACCAATGAACGTACAGTGCAGAGCATAAGAAAGCCCTGCTAGTTTAGAACAGCATTGTAGCAGTGGATACAGGCGACTTCACTATATGTTCATTCTAATACCAAATCACACATTCAACACTTTAAAGCCAAATTTGGGATTTTGAGACTTGGATTTCAAAATATAAGTCCGACACAGTTATGGCGTTGCTAATCGACTTTAATGCACAATACTGATTCACCTTCTGTGGCAACTAAATCTATCTGTACTTCTCAATATAGCAGTTTGTTTTTTTTAATCTGGTGGCTGTGGTGACATTGCTGTGCTGGTGTTCTACAACCAGCAATGAAAGAGCATGGCGGAGTCAGTAGAAAATCAAAAGTTAACTTTGGTCCTATGAACTGACTGTCTGTGGCGTTCAAGGAGAATGAAATAGAATCTAGGGAGTGTCCAAGAAAAGGTTTTGATGCCCTGGATTAAACAAATAAACTCTATGCTCAGAGGAAAGATTAAAGTCTGAAAAAGAAAGCAGTCAATCGATGGGGAGGACAAACACGGATTACTATTAGTGTTGCTTTCCTTCGTTAGAGGGCACTGAAAGAAGACACTGAAGGAGCTGCAGAGTGTAGGCATCTGTCATACATATCAACAGTGTTTCTGTAATTACTTTGAATGTCAGAGGGAGAAGACAAAGGTTCAAGAGTGCAGGGCTAGGGTTGAAAGAAATCATCACACAGTCAGCATCAGCTTGTTCCAAATCTACATTGAAGATATAACCCTCACCCTGAGTGTAATATTTTATAGCTGTCTTTTCCTATTGCTTGTGATGCTGCTGTAATGGAACAATTTCCCATCCGGCATCAATATAGAACATCTATCAACTGGAAATATTATAGAAGGCCTGTGTATGCAAGTCACTTTCCCAAAATATATCCTCCTCCTTGGAAACACTGGAATGTCTATTAGAATTGGTTTGAACATTTACTGGCTACATAGCATGACTTTGTAATGTTAGAGAGGTGATTAACACTTGTCAGTATTAATATATTTTATTTATTAAGGAAAATATCAGCCGTTTAAAAAGAAATGTGTATAGTCATCTGTCTTGATGGGTTGTATTGGAATGTCATAGTAACAGAGCAGGGGAAAAGAAATGGTTTGACTCACAGTGTCCGAGTGGATTCATTGGAAACTGCTGGTCATTCCACAGTACGCTCACTTGCAAATACGACTCTGGACTGTAGGCGTAACCCTAAAATGAGCTGTTTGAGCTGTTGTAGTCAAAACGCCAAGACCAGCGGACTGTCACAACTCAGTACTTCCAAACATCGCAAATCTAAATCACATTTTACGCACACATGCAACTCATGTTGAGTCACAACGTCCTGCACTCAGAGGGTGTGAAAATCCCCAGATAGACTCTGCGTGAGAGGATCTCACACGCACACACAAGAGGATACGTGCAGCGAGGCAATTAGTAGTGGCATTGCTGTGGCTGCCAATGTTCTGAACCCAGCCTGTTTGCCCTGACAGCCAAGCGGATCATCTGCTCACATTCTGGCTTCATGGTTCCTGCATGTGTGCATGTGTATGTGTGAATGCGTCATATGGAAGTATAAACTGATGTGCTGATGAGAACAAAAGCAAATCTGAGGGCTTCTCAGTCTACAAAATAGTTGAGGGAACAGAGGCATGAGTTTGTTGGAAAATAATTGATTGTGACATCAGAATTTTGGAAGATTTAACAACAATTTCTAACAAGCACAGGGCAATAGTACACACACACACTTCCAGAAACAATGTCATTTCTTTTGCAATCTTCAAATCTCAGTAAAGGAAAACCATCAAACCATTTAAACATATGCATGCTTTAAGGAGTGCCTGATAAACATATGACTATTAAGGATATGATTTACATAGTTAGTGTGAACAACCAACAAGGCTATGTCACCCATTTCATCAAATGAACTGAGAAGACAACCGATCTCCTCACCGTCAGCTAGTTTATTCTTATCAATGCGTCAAAGTTGCACCATGCCTGCTTTGAAAATAGCTTCTTGTTTTAAAAGATTTGTGTGTGTGTGTTTTTTTTATTCCACGTGGAGCTGGATCATATACGAATAAACCCAACCATCGTTAGTTTTCTGAGGGAAACATTCTGCTCAGAAATAACAATCAGCCTCAACTATTCATGTTTTTAGTATATGCCATGCTTCTAATGATGGGATGCTGAGAAACTTTTGGACCTGGCATTCATGTGGATGTTACTTAGACAAGTAGGACCCACCTAGACCAGACCAGGCACCCCCACCCCATAGCAATGACACTCCTAGTTGCCAGCAGCCATCCCCAGCAGGATGCAGCCTGACACAGACACACACACACACAAACAGTTTAGGACTTTGTGCAATTTGCACTCTCAAATCATTTGCCACCAACATATTTTCATTATTCTGAGGAATTACCTGTGTGTACATGCACTCTGTGCTAATAATTTCTCTGTGTCATGTCTTTGAATGACAAAAGGCTTCATGAATGTGCCTTTCTCCTGATTCTAAGTATGTAAACGTGAGCAGGTTTAACATGGAGTCAAGCTCATCGTGTGTCTTAAAGAAAGAACGTGAGAGACAGGTGAGGCTTTAAATGGGGGAGGATTAAGAGAGAGAGATCCAATAAATGTGACACATTAATCACTGGAATGAAATATCAACAACGAAAGGAGAAAGAGTGAAGAAAACCAACAGCGAACATAAATGAGAAAGGTGTAGTACTAAGTCATGGTATGAATAATGGGGGCTAAGAATGGGTGTTAATTGTTTGTGAGTGTGACAAGAGAAAAACTGAAGGCGAGCAGAACGATGTGCAAGACTGAGTGAAATGCTACAAGACATGAAGAACAGTGAGATTAATCTTCAATGATTAATGTGAAGAAATAAAATGAATAGAACCCAGTTCATTATTTATGGGTTTCAGAAGGTGTTAGCTGCTAACTGCTAACGTACCTGAAATTCGAAAACTGACTAGTCCTGAAATACGTCCTGCAAAAACAGAGGATATATATAAAATATACTATATAGGAATATACAGGTTCATGCATTAATGTCCAACTTATAATTCCCATGTAAACTTAACTGCAGGTCTGTATTTGTGGTCTGAAAGGAACTGAATCACATAATCAGAAATCCTCTGTTGGTTCTTTTTTGACACAAACAGTTGTCCAGACAGTGGCACGCAGACAGCATGTTAATCTGATAATACCAGCCTCATTAGGTCTTTACAGCTGAGTGAATTTGCTGTTGACAGCTGTCGTTATAGCCAGCGAAATCCGCTGTCTCCTGCGACAGCTTGTTAAGACACCGCTAATGACGAGAGATATGATCTAAGTAGCCACGCGGTATAAAAATGATTTTTTGTTTCGGCGCTTAAGAAGCAACATGTACGGCGCAGTGCTTTGGATTCACTTTCCAGAACACTGATCTTGTCTGGAAAGCCACAGTGTAGATTTTATTACGCTATTATATCATTATTTTGAAGACATAATGTTTGATTCTTTTTTCAAACTAAATGTTGCTCCACCACCAAGGAAAGAGATGTTTATTTATTATGACTTTTAGTCAGTCTAGCTGCTTCCTGCTGTGTCTATGATAAGATAGGTTCAAAGTTTTACGCAAAGATTTGACATTGTTCCTACAGTGTCCACTGTGAACATGAGAGATACCCTTTTGGAGGTAAAGTTACCGGGTATGTCAGTGCTCGCAAGCTTGGTGAGATTTTCATCTTTGTTCATATTCTTTACATTGTTCCAATCCAACAGTGCCTTGAAATGTGAATTGCTCACTTCTCACAGGAATGCAAACGTCACCATTAACTGCATCTTCTGCCCCGGTTGTTTCCTGCCGCTGTAACACCCTAATTTCCCCACGGGGATGAATAAAGTCTTATCTTATCTTATCTTATTTAAATTAAATAAGTGAAGATTAAATAGAAAGAAGAGGACTGATTAATGACCTGGAAATAAGTTTGCCTCTGTTTCCAGTCTTATTGCTACGCTCAGGTAAGCTAAGTGGTAGGTCATGTCTTTGATGCTTTCAATGAAAACTGAACATAATATGCATATTATACATAAGGTACGATGTGTGATTGTTGTCAAACATTAACGTGACCCCACATTTGCATGAGCAGCTACATACCGTATCAAGATATTGAAAGGTTCAGGACAAAATATTAGTCATGTCCCTTTTTGAGGCTGCACAGGAACTGGATATTTTTCTCTTTACCTATTCATCTTCAGTGTTTGAATAGACCTTAGCCTTCAATAGACCTTAGTTATGTGACATTCATGTGGGCACCACCCACAGATTCTCCAATAAAATACAAAACTCCCCTCCGCTCATTCAGAACTGAAGAAGCTACTTGGATGAGGGGCGAAATGTCTTTAAGAGAACTCAAACAACTTGCCTTTATTTTAGATTTGCTTCTGAATACCGTGACCTGGATGATGATTTCATTTCAGAGAAAACAATGCATGTTTAGCTTGACAAAAATCTTTCTTTGCATAGCTCAAGGCAGCAATGAAGGCTGGAGTGTTAAAATAGAGTCACACAATAAACATTGCTCAGAAACTCATTTGAATATTCATGTCCAGGATGTGGCACCATCGACACTCTGTGAAGCAGGGATGTAAAAACGATGTCTGACTGAGGCGACGCCAGCTGACAAACAAGCCCTCTGCCAGCAACAAACTGAAACACGGCCTCACCTTCGGCCCGCGGACTACAAGACCACCTGGGTCAACAGAACACGAGCGCGACCCCGAAACATGGCCGCAGCCCGATGAGAGGAATCATCATAAGCGAAGGCAAACAAACTCAGCTGCTCTTCCAAAGGCTGGCTATAAATACCACAGGGTCTTTAGCATGCTGCACGGCGAGAGCGTCGAGGATCAATAATTTATGCAAGCAGGAGAAAGTTGTCAGAGCCAACAATGCCTACAGACGGAGCTGGAGCATACAGCTTATTTACAGAGTCATTTCAGAGAAGGATGCCATTGATTAATCAGCACTTGACAGCCATGTCGAAGAGGAAAGAAAACATTTTGTTGAACAGGGAAAATCATTGCAGGATTGAGCAAATATATTTTTGTATGAGTATCTATGAAAGTGTGGAAGAGAAAGAGACAATGAGTGAAAGAGACTCTGTTTGTGAAATTCGCAGCAGTTACAGTCGTGATGAATTGTAGGGTGATTGCCAACAGCAGTGGCACGGCTTCACACACTTCTGTTTCATTTCTTTCTGGACAATCCTGGATTGCCACCAGATAAATATCCATGCTCTGCACATTAAGTAGCCAGGCCGTTAACGACTGCTGCTTTAAGCCTATATTTACCCAGGAATATATGTGTGTGTGTATAAGTACTGCGCATTTAATGGAAACTTAAAGCTGCAATCATTGATTTTCACTGGCCACAGGGGAGCAGCAGAACAAGCAGCAAACACAACATTTGACATTTTAACAGCTTCGATATGGCTAACATGTTAGGAAACAATTGCTATTCCTGTTTACACATCGATCTGGCACTGAGCCACATTAGCATCTACATGCACTAATGATTGTGAGGAAAACAAATTGAAGGTAATTTAAGAATTGCCTCTACTTTTATCTTTGTTTTGGTCTCCACCGGCTCCCGAGACAACATCTCTCATGCACTGCTGGATATTTGACATTCTTCAGGTAGTTTGTTTTTAGTTTTTTGTTGAAGGCTGTAAAAACAGATGATAAAAAAGTTTCAAATGACAGTTATTTAAAGGGTTCAATGATATTTATCTAAAAAAATATTACCTAGCAGAGTTGGAAACCGAGGCTTTTTATCTTCTAACTCAGTAAAAGCCGTTTTATGAAAAAAAAGCACCATTTCTCAATTATCTCAGCTCTTAGAAGGTGGCCTAATGAGGATGTCTTTGAATTCAATGTGCTATTATACTGTAATCACCATTTATGGCCACCGATTTATTTTCAGTTTTTTATAAATTTACATTAGCAGCTTATTAGATTGCCAATGTTTTTCTGTCTGATGATGTGCATTTCTCCTCTGGTGAAATTTAATTGCTCCTTTTGGGAAAATGCTGCTGAACTTTAACCTTAAAAACCATGAAAACACCACATAAGCATCCTCTGATTTGCACTGTGAACATGCAGGAATATGAAGGAAATTTAAAGAAACATATTTTCTCTTTTATATATTGAGACTGTCTGTTTAAGACAGAACTTTTGGGAATTAACAGTTGATGAAAGACTTATGTAGAGCGGTATATCCAGTTAAGCACCATCTTCTAATGTTGTCCCCTAAGAGCTGACCGCTGTGACCACAGTCGTCTCCTCTCGACCACTGGGAGCTGCCCACTTGTAGGCTTCCACTGCCCTCGCCGCTTTATCAAAGCGAGGGTCGATTTGTAGAGTTCAGGGGTGCAGCGTTCCCCCCACCCCCTTGCTCTCGGCCCCTGCTGGTTCAATCTGAAATGAGTCGACAGTGCCGACTCATTTTGGCCCACAGAGCCAACACTGAAACAGAGCTGATCTCTCTCCTCCCCCGCTCTGTGTTGCTGTGCGTCCCTGGCCTCATCCTGTGAGAGAGCACCATCTATCACAACTCCCAGTCCCCACTGGCACTTCCACTCAGACTGAGGGATGATGGCTACGCCCTGTAGCTTAGCACAGCTGGCAACGACAGACACACAAGATACACACAGCTACGCACACTGTGGGTATATGTTACATACGGTCGATGTTACTAGATATGATTCACTCTCACCCGCATGCAGTACATCAGATACCATGGATGGATTATCATGCCGTAGTTAAAATGATTACTCTTATTTACTAAAGCATTGATCAGCACTAGATCAATTGCCTGTGGCATTTATTCTGACTGGGTGCAAGCAGGCGTGATTATCATCATCAACTTCTCAGGTTTCGGTGATGATTTAAGCCATCCATGATTGGCACATGCAGACTTTTTGTTGTCTTTCACCAAGAATAACATTTTCAACAGACACACACCCACACACTTCCATTATTCCTCTGCCAAAGCCATGTGCATATTTATTCTGTAAAACTCCGGCTTCGGGGTGTTTTCTTCTTTCTTGAATCTCATACAGGAGGGTCAAAAGATTGGAAGAAAAAAAACGTATATTTGCAAACACGCTTCCCTTCATTGCTGCCTCCTGATCACATTGCTGTTGAGAGATCTGGAGCAGATAATACGTTTTTCCTGACATTTTTTTTTTAAATTTATAGGCTTGACCTGTAATCTCTGTCGACAAGCCAGACACAGCATGAGACTGGGTTAGTCGAGATTTATGGTCCCTGTCTAAAGAGCAGAGGAGGAGAGCTGTACCCTTGTACAGGGGGCAGCTAGAGGGGCTTCCTGATTCAGACAGGAATCACTCCAGGTCAGCTGCTAACTAAAATCCATTCATAATGCTGTCCTTTGATAGAAGTGCAGATGTATAACACAGGGTTTTTTTCACTTTCTTTGCTCAGCTGGCTTTCTGCCAGTGTCCGGCCGCCGGGTATGAACCTAGTTTTTGTGGAACGTCCTGCACAGTTGCCACTGGATCACTCCGAGCAAGGAATATGGAGGCACACATATTCCCTAGTTTGCCGCTGGCTGCAGTCTTTGCTGTGTGTTCGAGTGCAACTTTTTTGGAAGAGACACAGGTGTGCGCTGCCAGTAGTTCTTTAATGTCTGTTTGGTGTGTCCACACCCTTAAACTGTATTTACATTTTGAATAAACAGCTAAACAGGCATTCGGCGCTTTTCCATATTACGTACACTGAGCCAAATTCCCATCTAGAGATAATCTGAATCCATTCAAGGGAATTGTACTGAGAAATTCAACTGTTCCGATCATGCTTGTTTCCAGATGTAACAGGTAGTCAGTAGTCAGACACTGTAGCAACTACAATTAGGGAAGTGTCACATATTTTGAAAAATAAATGGTGTAGAAAAAAACATTTTAAAAGCCAAACAATATTAATTAATACAGCTTTAAAGGACAGACCATGAGAGCAGGCGGTGATTCATTTGTTTATAAATTAGAGGGCTATACAGGTAAGAGGGAGCAAAGCCGCAAGCCTGAGCGGACGTACTGACACAGGACAAAAAACTTTAGTCGGACACTTTCATTCATATGGCAGTTTTATGGGTCATGGAGCAGTGTTATCCGTCTGCAAAATTTAATCGGTGACAAGGTGTCTTACCCCGGGGCCTTGAGGAGAATCTGGAGGAGAAGCTGCTGGAACACGCTTTCGACCTGAAAAACACAAGCAAGACAGAGAATATAAAGACATTCCAGCTTGCTCAGTAAAAACCCGTAAAGTCTGTCCTTTTCATATCACAGTCTTGCCGAGGTCTTCATTTGCATGTCATCTGGCAACGTACAACTCCGGTTCACTGTTTAACAAGCTCAATTAACAGCATTGTAATATCTCCCACATGCTCTGTGCACCTGGCAGCGCAGTTCATTTTATAGTTTGGTTAGACATTTCTTGGAATATTAATTTGAGATGGGGAATAGAAGTTGACTGTAAAATGTCCTCTTTTCTAATTGCTTTCCAGCTGATTGGATTTAAAGTGAGCTGGCAGTCCTGAGGTATAAGAATATACTTTAAGAAATGTGTACCGAATAACTCTAAATAGCCGCACTGAGCACTGGAACATCACAACAATGTACAAACATAACAAATCTATCCAATTTCACACAGATCAGGAGGCAGGGTTGGATTTAGATATCACACTGAGTTTAAAGTCTAACAATGCTTCCGAGATTTTTGGTTGGTAGCCATGGTAATACTGAAATGAAAGGCTTTCCAGCATCTCTTTGTCCTCCGCTCCCACTCGTTCTCGCTCTCTGTGCTGGGCTTGACTGGCCTTTTGGAAATTGCTGCGGTTGCCTGGGGTGTCTTACTGTAGCTCCCATCTGTTCAGACTACATGCACACAGAGTGGACGCGGTGCGGGACTGGCTGGCGCTCTGTCACAAATGTGCTTTGGCATTACCCTCTGGCAGCCATTTTGTTTTCAGGGCTTTCGGTTTTCTCACTGTTTTAATTCTGGAGCCCACGGAGAATGTGTTTCACCTCATTAGCTGGAATGATGTGAGACTGGCCACTTGTTTGTGATCAATAAGGGGTTTTCTTGACAGCTGAGTAAATACCATATGTATGAGGTGGGTATAAGCTCCTATATGAGCACAAGACATGGGCAGTGAATATTGTTAAATATGTAAAGATGATTCATCATTAAAATACATTTATGTCAGAATAGCAAGATCTTCTCTATATTTTTCTCCTTAGAAGCAGAGAGTGATGCGTGATGGTCACGTAAACAACAAGGGATTCTGTAGCTAAATTATACATTAATGGAAATGTATGTGCTTGAGGAGAATTTCTGCCACTCTTACTGCAAGTCATGTTGATGCCTATCATGAATAAGTTAAAGGTTAATTCTGAGACCGGCTACTTTCTAACAACTCGTTGGATGTGAATGCAGTGAGCTCTATACACATAAATGGATGCATCAAAGACATGCAATACAATTTCACAAATGTTCTATTTATCCAACTATAGTTGTCTTGTTCTCGGTTCAACCGTAATTGAAAGGAGAAGACACTTCCTGGCACATCTTTAGATCCATGCAGACACAGTGATAGAGAAAACAAAGTAAAGGATGATTAACATCAAAGAATGAAATTCAGGATATCACTGTGCTCGGAACATGAGTCATTCAGGCTCCTTGGGCACACTTGAACACTGATTAAATTGTCATTAATAGATGTTGATAAAAGCCACAAAGTAGGCCCTGATCAACGCTATTCTTCTCTCCTAAGATAAGTTAACCGCATCATCGGATCATCGGGGGGAATCATTGAGCACACGACCAGGGTCCACTCAAGTTCCTTCTGCTGTTACTGAGAACAAGCGGCTGTGTGCAGTGTTTACTGCAATGTTAATCAGTGACAGACGCAGAGCAGACCAATCTGTAGTTTGGGTGTGGATCTGAGATGCAGACAGTAGCACGTCGTTTATCTTTGGCTGTGTGCAGGACGTGGAATATTTAATCAGAGCTCTGTTTCAGCAGGAGGTCTCTTTAAAGCCCCGGGTTCAGGAGTTATTTTTGGAAAGATATCGTGGCACGGTCATGCCTAATTGGGAACAATGAAATAAAGATGCTGCTGCTGGAGATATTCAGCAGCATTCACTGATAACCCCTTTTAAATCGGGAAGAAATAATAAAACAGGGACATGATTCAGGTTCATTTTCACATTCACAGCAAAGCAGAGCCAATAGCCGTGGTGACACAAGTGGAGGATGTTCCAGACACTGGGTGTACTTAAAGTGTGACAGCAATAACAATGCTCCCTCTGTATGGGCTGTCACTCTTCAGAAAGCCAATATCATATATTATACATATAATTACACACTGTATGTTTGCACTGGGAGAACTGGGGACTGTCTCAAGAAAAGATTGTGTCCAGACCTTTGCAAGACGTATTGAGAGTGTAGCCTTTCTATATGAGATTACAACATCAACAACATCAAAAGATGAATAAAAACAATACAAACCTACGGACTGTTAAAGGACTGTAGCTTTTTGTAAAAGTCAAGACCTGGTGCAGTCCACTGTTAGATTACAGAGATCAGAATGATAATTGTGTGGTTACTAATTGGATTGCAGGGAAGGTGTAGCCGTTAAAGATATGATTGCTAATTGGAGTCCTGTCACTCCTACTGGTCTGTGAAGGAACTGCAAGGATGGTCAAGGGTGAGGTTACTGTTTTAATATTTGCACTTGGGTAACATTTGTAAAATATGACACTAGTATAAAGGCTCACTTATCATCTCAACCCAGATGACATTAACTAAATAGAGACTGATACAGACTTATTGCTCGTCAGAAGTAGCAGAACTTACATTAGTAAGAAAAGCAAAGAATAGTAATGAACTGAGACTAAGAAGGGGGCATTATGCTTTTCCTTAGTTCCTGACAGTCTCTGATGTTCCTATTAAACATGTCCAAAGTTTAAAATAATGAGTCCAACATTTGCAAAAGCAATCCCTCCAAGCCAAATGCTCCGGCTTCACTCTGCCCTGATCACTTTTTTTCGCCAAACGTTATTCCTACAGTTGCAGTGAGCTGATGTCAGTGATTCCTTTACATGGTCAGCTGCTACAGATACTGCACGCCCACGATGTGCAGGCAGCGCAGCTCACAAGCACTGGGTGCTGCCCCTTGGCAGACCGCTGGAAATGGGCCAATCAGAAGAAAGGTGGCCTTCAAAAGACAAGAGCTGAAAAGGCTCGTTTCTGAAGTAGGAAGAACAGAAGGGTTGCATAAAGGTCAAGTATAGAAAATAAGGATTTTGTGAATTAGTACTCTGGTGGAACCTTGAAAACTGTTGGTCTGTCTGTCTCTTAAAGCAGAGGGTGCAAAATAAGCCTTGTTTAAGATTGAGAGGCCCTAACGGACAGCCAAAGTCTTCACCTAGCACTCCATTTTCTCCCCGCAGACCACAATCACGAAGCATGCTAATCATGCAGAGAGCAGGTGGTGCCATTGAGATAACACCGCAGAAAAGGAGGGGAGGGGCATTATATGCTGAGGACAGGCTAGTTTGATGCTTGATGCTTAGAACTTTGGCAGATTACACCTGGGTGTTGCTGCACACTTGAGGTGCACACACAAACAATTAGCAGGAACACAGCACACACTCTGCTCCAATAAGCAGACAAAACTCAGGGTCTCCTCAAAGCTGCGAGCCATTAACATCCCCTGACCTCCATCTTGGAAGAAAACTCTTTATGTAGCTAGTTCCTGTTCCTTTCCAAGTAATTAATATGTGCTTAAAAAGCCGTTATACATGACATTATAGTATTTACTTGGTGAAGGTGATGAAGGGGATCTTCTCTGACGTGACCCATCTTCCTGCTTTGTCCTCAGAGATGCCTTTGGGCTGGGTGCCTTCCTTTCCAGGCTGGACGACAGCCAAAATGTTATCTTATCCTTGGCTTCCGAGAGCTCCTTCAGGAGGAGAGAAGTTTCAGGCATTCAGTGACATGAAATGAATGAACAGTTATTATTATGTGTGAGTGTTATAATGGAGTGAATGAGGAGTGACGTAAAAGGAATGAGAGTTGGTGGCACTGACAATTCTTCACCGCGTACAAATGGTTAGGACTTTTTGAAACAGTGTGGCACCCTTGGAAATTTGAGCTTAAAGCGATACTGTAACCTAACCTTGAACTTGTACCAGACAAGGTCACAGCAATAAAGACAAGCAACAGTATAGACAATGTGGAAGTTTCTGTCTTTGTTTTTGGCAAAAAGGTGCCTCGTCTAAGATAGACGAAGACAATCCTCTGTGCGACTGTTTTACCTGAGGTGAGCCTGGAGCTGAGATTCGTGCTGGGCTCTGAGTTCTGGCAGACACCTCTGTGCTGTAGACCATGACTCCATGAGGGTTTGGTTTTGCACCTCCTTGCAGAACAAGCTGTATCTCTTCCCCCTTCCAGTCAGCCTGCTCCTGGAATGGGAACCAAATACCCCAACGGAGGCACTGCAAGAAGGCAGCCCGGGAAGTGGAAGTAGCAGACAGCTGTGAGATTGAAAAAGTAATGTGAAATGTGACAAAGGACACAAAAGATGTTCACAAACAAACACAACACTGATAACACCTTTAGTGTGGTAAGTAAAAGTCTTGTACATTTTGTTCTGAAATGCTTCAGTATCAAGTAATACGACAAGACTTTAGGTTCCACTGAAATAATTAAAGACATTTACAGACTTTTGATTAATTCAATAAAGAAAAGCATTAAAATTAAGCAAGTGTTTGTAGACTCCAAGTCCGTTGGCCAACTCATAATTCTCTTTCCTGTATCATAATGAACTATAAAAGCCTTTACTATAAAAGATTTGTTATTTTACTCATTCGTATGAGAGCCCCATCAGATTTACTGTTTGCTAAACCCTTGTGGTTAAGGAGCAGCTCTGATGTATTTGAACATGATTTACAATCAGTACTACTGCACCTCTACTGGAAAAGAAAAAAAAAATAAAAGTTAAAAGAAAGCTTGCTTTAAATCAACCGCAGGGGGACTCAGGGGTTTTGCTGAATCGATTAATAAGCTGGTCGGCCTCAGACGATTGTAATCAATCATAGATGGGACAGTACAGAATACACAAGGAGCCTGCTAGTCCGCACTCTCTCAAGACAAAGTGGAGTGTATGATGCATACAACTCCACTGGCAACTGTTTTTTTCTCTTGCATGTAATACAGTTAACTAATGCTGCAGGTCATCATTCATATGTCCATGTTCTACCTGTGATGGAGTGGTGTTACAGCAAACAGAGACTGCAGGCAAGAGTCTTGACACAAAGTGCCATGTGATTTTCAAACTGCTCTAATCTGCTCTCGTTTGTCACAGGAAGAAGAATAAGGATTTTCAGTATATATATAATAACCCTCAGATTTAGCATCTGATTGGTATACTTCTATAGACTAGTGGTGTATGATCTGGCCAGCATGAGACGTCAGCTAATAGGAGAAGCTGAAAGGATAGCACCAAGAAAAAAAAGAAAAAAAATGATAGTGATAATAATGTCAAAATTCAAAGGAGAAAAACAGTTTTCTAACAAACCTCAGAAGAAGTATACCAGATAAAGACAATAATATTCTTCTTTATTAGTTTATTTATTCTATTCCCCCAGCCCCCCACAGCTCTGTATGACCACACAAACTGGCCACAGTAATATACAATGTTCCCAGAGAAATACTGGAGTGGTGTATGATACAGTATGCCATGCAACAATAGACTACATGATCCACAAGAGATTGAATGAGGACAGGAAAAAGACATCAACTGGACACACCCAGTGGACATCCAGAGAAAGACCAAGGAGTAGCTTTCTGCATAAAGATGCATGGCAGAACAGCTCCTCAAAAGTGAAGCCAAAGCAAGTAGAGCTCCCCCTGGTGGCTGGCTGCAGTATAGGTCATAAGCTCCACCTCCTCCATGTTAGTGGATTGAACTTGGGCCAAACTAAATCACTAAAATACACGTCAAATATACATATTATTTTTTTTTCAAGGATGGTTCCTTTTTCATTTTAGGTAGTTATTATAATACTGATGCATATTCAAGTATCGCGGCTCCACGTGGCTCCAGTCTTGGACTATACTCTGAAGTATACTTGCAAGATGGCACCGCCAAGTTTGGCCAATGCAAGGAAGTGGGGACACATTGTCCAGTCTATGGTTTGCATGTACAGAATGAGCATGCGGTAATCTTGTGACCTCAGTGTGATGACAAGCTCTATTCGCTTTGATGTGGATGAATAGAGACAGAGATTTATCAAAAGACAAGAGTACTTTAAGGACAATGAAGATACTGCTTTGTAAAAAAAATAATAACCGTACTTTTTGGGCTTTATGTGTGGTTTATAGATCTTCCTAGGAGACATTTTGACTTGCCACAGTTGGAAAAGGACATATGTATTAATGATGGCTGCATTTCTTTGTGCATGCTGGTCCACTGTCGTGGCTTACTGGGACGGAACCGAGCTGTTGTTAATAAGTCAAAATGTCTGCCTTGAAGTCAGGGAATAATCACAGTTAGAATATAAGATAAGATACATGAATGAAAATAAATGAATTAACTATTGTTAGCTAACGATTTTTGTCACTGTTGGAACAAAAAACATCCATGCCACGACTTTTGAGTTTTTGAGTCGTTACAACAGCATCCCACTACTTTCACGTCCACTCGACAAACAACAATCATTATTGTCACAGAAGTCCTCATCAGGTAAACAGAAACATACATTGCTTTGCTCCATTGTTTTTTGTGAAGGACACCTAATGCTGGTTTTGATTTCCTGGTGACGGCAGTTTCAAAATGTCAGTTTATTATGCATCATGCAAAGTAAACCAAGCCCAAAGTCAAGTGTTCAGAGAGGTTAATGGAGCTGACATTTTGAACACTTCAAGAAATAGTGCACTGCAGCAGGGACTAAGCGCGCTAATGGTGTAAAGGTTAAAGAGATGTCAAGCTGGTTTTACAGTAGCCACATCTGAATATTCACCTTTTTTTTTTTTAGATGAACATCTTTTAAATCCACAAAGATTAAAGCTATCATTTGAACATAACCTTCAAACTGCAGCCTGCCTTTTTCTATTTCATTTGTGGCTCAGATACATGCAGATTTCTCTATCATATACAAAGTACAGTTGTTGCCTGTGTTTGACACATTCTGTAAGTACAATAATTTAAGTGTCATTATACAGCCACTTATCAGTTCATTGTCCACTAGTGAAAACTAATGCATTCTTACATAGCATTTCTGCACGAAATCTTTGCTTCATGAATGTTCTGGTATTCAGCATTTGTTTTAAATAACTGAGGGAGTTGTTGATTTCTCTGCGTTTTCATTTTGTGTTGTACCGACATGTTTCTGTTAATTTGACAACCCCATTTAAGCCATTGGGCCACATCCCAGTTTAACTGCACTACCAAAATGATCACACAGTTAACTTAACACCTTGTTTTTTACACCGTTTCAACATACAAACTGAATATTATAACAGTCATGAAGATGAGATTTAGTGCAGAACTATTATATTAGAATGCATTCATTTGTGTACCTAATGATCTAGCAAGTGAGTGTATTTCCATTATGCACATGTAGGAACATCACAAATCTCGAGACACTGATCAATACGGCGTTCTTCTTGACAGGGAGCAGGTTCCAGCCTGTACATCATTTTACCCTCAAGTAGCACAGATATTAACAGCTATTTCTTTGAAATGTAACTCCAGAAATATATGGCATCCATTAAACAGATAGCAGTATATCCCCCCTCGAGGCTTTGCCTGTTTTTCCATCTCATGGGGCTGAATTAATAAGATGCTTTATAGGAAACATTAAATCAGACAAGTCTGTTTTCAAAGTGATGATTTCGTAAAAATGATCTAACTAGAGAAAGATGATTTTATGGCACAGGGAGTAGCCAGTACAAATTGTGAGGCAATTTATCTAATGTGTCTCCAATTGCTCTCTCTCCCTCTCTCACTGGCTCTCTAACATGTCTGTGCTCCCACAGAACATAAGGAAAAGAGCAAAACGAGTCCCTAGCACATGACCCAACACTCACTTCTTGTATTATTCAGTGAATATATTGCAGGAGGGATTCGGGAGCAGAAATGCTGGCCGAGTGCTGAGAGAATGAGAGAGACAAAAGACCAATCAGGGTCCTTTTCTATAGGGACGCCTACAGCTTTGGAAAAAAGCTTTTATCTGTCCGACCCTCAACGCTTATCACACACTTTCAGTCTTCCAATCAAAAGCAACAGAGTATGACTCTATGTTCAAAACTACACTGAATAACTGAGTGAGGATAAAAAGGATGAGAAAAGCAGTGAACACCCTTGAAAACTTAACATGTTTCTTCACAGCTATACATGTGAAGTGAAGTGACAAAGCAATAACTTATTAAAGGTCGAAATCTTTTAAGCGGTTTCTCTAAAATGGAACCCTATGATCACAACGGCGACTGAAGCATAGAGCTAAATATGAATTCCCATGCTGGCAGCAGCATAATTCACTATCATGGTTTCAGCGCTGAGGTTTTAAAATGCTTCAGGACACTGTGATCTACATATGAAATGCATAAATCACTGACAGCTGGAGCTGTCAAACAATAGAAGTGAAGGAATCTCAAACACACTCTTCAATAGAGGTTTGAGTAAACAAACAGGATAATAGTTTGATTCAAAGCTGTGCAGGAGATTCACATTATGCATGTAATCCTGCTACACAAACAGTCCTCAACATTCAGAGGCACCAGCTTAAGATCTTCAATATGCATTTCCTTGATTATATGACAGCAGAGATGGGTGTTACATCTACATGAAGGTGTAAAGGGTTTAATGGCATTGTGGTAAAAGCACAGCGTTGCAGGGGGTAGTTAGCTGATGTGTGCATGTGAGGAGAAAGCATCAAAACAAATCGACTGATTCCGAGCGCCATAGTAACTCAGTGAGTCCTAATCAATTGCAAACCCTGCTGGTGACAGCAAAGAGACATCAGATCAATGACATTATATTACGGGGGAAATAAAGTATGACTCTTTGCACTCTTTTAGGCGGAAAACATTTAAATTAATCAGAGAATTCACCATTTGAATTGGAAGTTGCTTTTAGAAGCAGGGTCATTTTGTCGGACAAGGCAGAATGATCAATAGGCAATTTCCCCAAAGTGTGATTACACCGTTGATTTGAGTGTAAAAGGCTATATTTAAAATAAAGAGTCATTAACTTTCACTCAGCCACACTCGTTTCAATAGTGCACCGGGGAGAAAAAAATAGAAAAGCCTGGGGCGAAAACAAGGAAGCAGCAAACTTTTTCATAAAGTTGTACCGAAAACAATAACAGGCTGTGTCACTGCACACATAATTGCTCCAACTGGCAAAGCGTTTTCTAAGGGAAGAATCCATCAACCTTGTTTAGAAGTGTAAAATGTAATGCTGCTGCATTTCCAGACAAATAATAAATATATATATATATATATATATAAAAAAAGGTGTTTGTTTCACACGCACTTTGGGTTGGAAACAAAGATCTCCCGTCTGTAACCCAGAGCAAGAAAAGTAATCATCAAACTTTTTGGGAGAGGGGGGAGGAAAGGAAATTATCAAAAGGTGGCAGAAGGCGAGTCTTGCACATCAAAGAGAGCTGAAAACACATTTCCCAGCAGACGAAACGAACTGGAAGCTGAAGACTACCAGTGCAATTCACCACCAATTATCAACAGAGAAAATTATGAAAGGCCTCGTCTTACATGTAACGTAAAAAGCCCGCTAATTTTAGAAACAGCTACCCAGTCAGAGTTTCTGTTGCTACGCTTGTTTAAATTTTAATACGTCCTAATGTAAGAATGTTTGTGATAAACCGAGATAAAACCGGAACATATTTTTGGAAGAGCTCAAAGAATATGGCAAGATGTCATGGATGACTCAGGGCTTTCTGGAGTACAGCAGGAATTAATCCGAAATTAAGGGGATGTGAGCGTTGATGTGAGACGAAGTCTGACAGTTATTACCATTACCACAGTATGTTGGGCTGTTCAAGTCATTATTTCAGCCAAGACCCTGTGACAGGCACCGGCCCACAGCTCCCGCTACTTATTCTCCACAATGAGAGGCCCTGAAGGAAGTGAGAGAACACGCACCGAGATCATTAACTTAAGAGCACTAAACCACTCACACGTACAGTGCAAATGAACCCAGCAGCCCCCTGTGCGCTGTTCAGCTCACAAAGGCCAAATCAGGCTGGGGAAGCGTTCATTTTGAGATCTAGTAGTTGACGTCAAAACTTCAAGGAGAAGTTCATACAAGGCATGTTCACTGCTCAGGCCATTTTACTGTGAATGTTCACATTTCTTATTAGCAGTTGGATGTTATTTTCTTCTTCTAAAAAAAAGAGAGAATAAACACAGACACACGTATAGACTTGCATACAGATTGTATTATCTGGGTGGTGGAGGATGGAGGTTTTTATCCACTGTCAGAGTGTATTGTTACAGGCCAGCATCTGCTATATAACAAATATTGTATAGTTAGACATAAACTTTTGTACAAAGGTTCACTGATCTCTTGACTTTTACAGCGCCACTAATAGGTTGACATTTTAATAGAGAGCAGTGCCACGTACCTTAATGTGTCCCACACAAGAAAAATTTGATCTCTTATTTTCTTTAGCATAATCCTCACATCAACCTTTGTGCAGTACTTTTGCTGATGATCAAACACCCGACCAATAATACCAACATATTAACAACTCATTACATTTTATTTACTTTCCCACAACCGCTAAGGATCAAAAACAGATCTTTCATAGATTAAAAGATTTGTTTTCTATTTGGTACATGGTACAACAAAGCTTGTTTTCCTCTTCTAACGGAGAGCAAACTGCGGCAAAGACAGACTTTCCTTTAAGGAATCGACCTAATAAAACTCAGGATCAATATCTTCCTCGCTTAAAATACTACAGACATATTTAACTGAGAGAAGCAAGATGAAGTACCTGAGATGAATATCAACCTCTCATCAAAGAAGCACATCATATCTATCTCCTTGCATGAAAACTAAAATAATCTCTAGATAATGATCACATATGACTACCAAAGCGCTGTCTGAAAGTTAATGGCATTAGGTACACATGCAAGTTGTACAGCAGGCAAATGTTTTTCTATATAAACCTGTCATCTGGTATTACATTCTCATATAAATCTTTTCACATTCAGTGCACTGGTACATATTACAAATGCATTAAACATTGTTCAACTCTGTCTACACTGTAATTATATATCTATCAGTGCAGTGGAAAGATGAAATAGATGTTTTTTACAGCTGCTTGAGCTTCAAATGGCTCCAAAAGGTCACTGACCACTTTCTGCACCTACTGTTTTAAATGGAAATCAGCCTGGGCTGAAGCTGCCCTATAGAAAATGCAATGCCTCAGTCTGAGGTGGCCATTCACAAGACAACCATTAGATGTGCAAACATCATCACCAATGCCTCTCTGGCTGCCAGGCCGCTGCATCTGTCTGGAGAAAGATGGCACTGCTGGCAGGCACTGACAGGGTAAGACTCACTCTGGGCCTATCGCAGGGGGAGATTGATGCACTTCTCGGTGGGGGAAGAACTGACATTCATTTTAATTAGGCGGGCGAAATATTGTCTCTGCGGCATGTAGCCTCCCTTGCCACATCCTCAGCTTTTCTTCTCGCTGCGAAAAAGAAGGAAAGAGAGGCCCCCAGGGAGGATTGACCTCCAGAATAGGCCACAAATCAGCTAAATATATCACGTCTAAATCCTGATGACATTACTTTGCTTAAGAAGATGTTTGATTAACATTTAATTAACATTTGTATGACATTTCGGATCAGAACTAAACAAATATATGAGTGGCTTCTTTGAGGATGAGGTCCACACCGGTGGGAGGACTTGCCGTTTGCATGTCACGTACTGTAAGTAGTCGAGACCGTAGAAGAGGTCGATAAGTTCAGAGGATGGTGTCATTGTAAAGAAAAAGGCATTTTAATGTGATTCACTCGATGCTTTTCATTCGGCAAACATCATTAAAGCCTGCAGGGGCTCACAATAACCAACAACACACACACAAACCGCACACAGCCAGTTAAGGGAAGTCACAGGAAAAACACACAACAATCCATATAGCATGTACCTGTCGGTGAGCCAATTAAAACCCAAACAGGCGTCTCTGTGGCACGGAGGGGAAGCTGTACACCGACACCTTTAATAAACCCAGCCGCTAGCCATGTCGCTGCTTTCTGCTCCACATTCTGTTTATCTTCCATCCCCTGGCAGTGACATCTGAGTAAAATATGATTAAGAGAGTGATATTTGTTACACAGCTCAACTAATGGAGGGCTTGTGAAACACCAAGCACAACCGTTCCCCGCGTACGACTGAGCTACAATTATTAAGCCATCAGTCAAGAGTCATTCAGTATTAATAGCAGCGTTTTAGGTATGCTACAACTGGATGAGCTGCTTAGTGTTTATTTTTCAATCTGAACATAGTTTTCCCTGTTTTTCCTTATTTTGACATTGTAATTAGCACATTAACTACAGCAACTGGTGCAGAGACAAGGTGGCAGCGCAGGCCTGTCAAGCTTTAGGTTTGCCTCCATGAAGCCGTGTGCACAAGAGTGACACTCCACATATAAGGGAAAAAGGCAGAGAAGTAGAGCTGTAAGGAAAATAATCTGCAAAACGAACTTTTGTTAAAAAAGTTCACAAGTAGCACATTTCCCATCTGCTGTCAAGTGCATAATACCCCGTTATAGGATTCTCCTTTAAAAAACAATTCAGCTGGAATCATTAAAAATTTAAAACAACCCATGAAGCTAACATTAGCTCAATTCACAGGCGAGGTACGGCTGGTATAATCTGCTTGCAGCAGTCATCTCAGCCAGCAAACTTGACAGTTGCCTGTAAGACACGATGCCTGCCTTTGCCTTCCACAGTTTGAAACAGTTGCCAAGGGAGCAGGGTTTAGTGAGCAGCCAGTTATGGGCACGTGTCGATGAATGTCACGCGTTCCTGTCAAGAATAAACACAGGGCTGTCAAAACAATCGGAGGGAGAGCTGGAATTATCAATACGGCTCAAATGATAAACTAGCTACATTTTGCACGGCTCTAATTCATCAACACAATAAGAGAGTCACATATTGCTCATGACTCTGCTGCTATGAGTTTCAACAATGCACCTTTCACTCATTCCAAATGAGACATACCACTTGGCTGAGTCACTATTTGCTTAACAAATTGGTAATACTGGAAGAGTCCCGCAGGAACTTAATTACCAAATACCCACGGCTCAGAACAAAAACTATGAGTCACTGAGACCACTCACACTCTGATGTTTAGAAACAATCATTTCGCTTTATGCACAAATTTAGACTACGAAATAATATTTGTCCTGTCCAGGGTGTACCCCGCCTCTCGCCCGACGACAGCTGGGATAGGCTCCAGCCCCCCCGCGACCCTTCACAGGAACAAGCGGTTACAGAAGAAGAAATAATATTTGTGCCATTAAATATATTGTGTATTGTCATGATTTTAGCATCCTGGTTATTTGCTTGATTTCAGTTGTTGCATACATCACATTAAGAGAATGAGGCATCATGATGCATAAATGATTCATCTTGATGATACATGTATGTACTTTCATTATATGAACTCATTGTATGGAAAGAAAAATGTTTTATTATGTTACTGCTAATGTAATCTCTGGCTTGATATCTTAGCTAATGCAAACTGAACATGTGCTATTGCTGGAGCTTCACGCTAAAAGCATTTAACTGGAAAAACATGCAATGATTTGTGAGGTATTCACTGTAAATATTTTGTGTTTCACCAGTGAGCCCAGCTCTTAGCACTATCATTTGTGAAAGAGTTCGACAAATCAAGACAACTATGCAATATTTCAGGGAATAATGGGACAAGAAGGAGCAGCCACAGTGAGCTGTTAGATGAAGAGCTGCAGTCGACATGCTACACGCCTCCAACTTCTCTGAGAGACAACCAATTCTTTTCTCTACGTCCCCGCTGTTCATAGTTGTGTGCGGCATAAAATGAGATCACAGATGCTCACAGAAAGGTGGAAAAGAAAAATGACAGTTGTTAGTTGTTTGTGATTGTCTGTATTGTCACCAATAACTACATGTCTTGCCAAGGAGTCAGCCAGGAGTAAAATGTGTCTTCTGTGTCACTTAGGTGGAAATTACTCTCTGTCGTCCCTCTGACAGCAGACAGCAAGTGTTTATGGTGCAAAATTTTAAATGACACCACACGCTGAAAACATTTATGGGTGATACCCAACCCAACTGAATTTGTTTCCTATAGATGACCATGTTTCCTGTATATGGGACTATTTCTTCATACAGCGTAGTAACATAGGCCTGCTGCCAGATTCAGTCCTGCGTCTGCATACATCCAGATGAGAGCTCAGTAAAGGGCAAAACGGTGAGTACATTTAAAGGTCATACATTAATAGTTACACTTCCTCAGACGCTCCGTAATCAACTGTGCCACTCACTGAGTGAAGTCATGGTCAAGGGTGACACAATGTGAAAATATGTCGCGGGTGACACTTTCATTACTGGTTGTGCGCGGCCCCGCTTATTCAAACGGAGAACTCATTTCAGTACATGACGCATATCAAGACTGTCAACATGCTTTTTCTGCAACACAAGTTTGCTGTTGTGTAACAGCTCGGGAGTGTCGCCAATTACCGTTCCGATGATGTGATTCGTGTCTGACAGTCCCTCAGAAGCATAACACCGGTAAGTGAGAGGATGAAACCAAGTATGTCCTCTCAACATGTCCCTCACTTCCCCTCTTTTAATCTGTCTATCTGCTTTGCTTCCATCTTTGTGAGGCAGTGACCCATGAGCAGTCACTCATTCCTTGTATCAGTGTATTAGTCAGTGTATATCAGCTGTCACACTCACTACGCATATTGTTTCCTGGCGAAAGGACAAAGCCAGCAGCGCCTTCATCCCCAATTTCACTTGGACCAGCCCTCCCACATTAGCAATGAGCTAGCGCTTGTCAGCAGAAGAAGGCAGAAAACAATGAGTGTGCATTAAGCCGGTCTGTGGCTGTGCTGCTTGGTTCAGTAGCTGAGCAGCACCGAGCTAGCGGTGGTTAAGGGGAGGCAGCGATCCGCAAGCATGAGTGGGGCAGAGATGTCTCAGATGAAGTTACGGCGGTGCTAAATTGGTGCTGACAGAACACAATTAGGAGAGCCGTCTCTGCCTCACGTCAGTTGTCAGTGACCCAAGCATTCTCACAGAGAGAGTAGATCATGTCCTGTGGAAGGCGCCCACTTACACTTTTGAGTAGATAACTTAACATATCAAGTGCCTTGATGGATACTGCTTTTTCTCTTGTAGAGAAGTATTTAAAAAGTATTATATTTGGTGGACGCATTTATTCAATCACTTAATTACAGGGTGGGTTTACACAAGATGTAAAAAAAAAAAAGTGTTTTTACTACTTTTTTTCTCGACATATTTTGAGTGTGAAATTCAGTTCCTGACCTTGGTGCGGGCACAGGTTTATATGTCACATAATAACCCTCGTTCTCGTTCCAGAAAGGTCCCTGATATTGACTTTCTGTTTTTGCTCACCGACTCACTGGGCTAGAAGTAAGCCTTAAACGGTCATAGACAAGTACTAAAAACTGAAGTTATTCTCCCTCCCAAAGACTTGAGATGGAGGAATAAATGAGAAAACAGTACAATATCGTAACATCTGGACAAATAAAAACCAAATTAAACTGAGGTGGTGTCAAGGAGTGACACATTATCTTGGGGGAAATCTTAAATCTCTGTATCAGTCAGTAACTCTTTCATTGCATATCATTAATACCATGTTCCACAAATCCATAAATCACATAAATGAGCAATTAAAGCAATAACATGGTAAGAGACAGAGGCTACCATCATCTTAATATTCTGCTGTGTCGTAATTACTGAGTCTCTTCCACAGACTCTTGGGGTTTCGTCCTCAGAGGACAGCTGAGTGGTGTGGAAAAGCGTGCTTAGTGGACAGAGCTCCCCTGAATGAGAACACACTGAGAGGTGATGGGAAATAGAATGGAGCCCTTGATGAGAGAGATAGGACTGAACGATGCAGAACAGGAAAAGCAGAGCAGGAATTAGAAAGGGAGAGACAGGAAGTGGATATGGCGCATCTGACTGCAAGAAAAGTTGATTATTTGAAGTCCGTCGACCCCAGACAGCTTCTGAGAACAGCATATCAGACAAATTCCCTGTTCCTCTCCTCTCCCATGCCTCCTTCATTTAAACTGTTATCTCCATCCCTCTGACTGCTGTTAAAGAGCATGAAAAAAATCTGCTCAAAGGCTCTGTGGGGGAGAGGGGGAATACGCAACAAGACAGAAAGAGAGACCCAATCACAAGCAAAATCAAAAATACCAAAGAGGACAAATGACGACACTGCACGATTTTTTTTCTCCACAACCAACGGCAACGAGGGCAATGTTTTTGTAAAAAGGAGGCCATCCTTGTTCTTTGTCTTACACTGAGAACTGAGAAGCACACTGGCTTATAACACAGCGAGGATGAAACATGTAGGCACTCTCAGAGCACCAGGCGATTGCCTCTGTATTGCAACGGTAACGTTTTGAGAGGAAAGGGAATTCAACAAAATTGTTTTACTCTTTTCACCCACCTTGGCCCCCTCAGAATACATCAAGAGACATAATTCTATTTAATCAGAGGAAGGAGAAGTAAGGCAGGCTGGCATTTCCCTGCCATACAAGCACAGCCCTGTAGCAGAGGCAGCTCCCTCAAGCCGCACTACACAGCACCATCTAGTGACAGCGAGCATGCAGTCGAAGGCACAGCAGCGTGGGGAATGGCAGAAAACAGGTTTAGTGCTCCATTGTACGAGATTCAATGAGGGTATCAAGGTGCGGAACTCATGGATGAATCCACACACAATAAGTGCCTCGGGCCTTTGTTTACATCCACTGACCCCAGACTGCACCAGATATTTATTACTACTGAATCATGGAGGCTATTCTTCTTGTGTTATAATGTTATATTGTGTTTATATATGTAAATATATGTTTGCTTTTATTGTATAGTTTATATTTTTCCACATGTATTATATAACACATACTGTGAACACTTTATGTATATTACATGTTATTATATTACCTTTCATTGCTTGCTCTTCTCCTACCTTTAGGTTTTGAACTTTTTACCTGGTGGGTGCACTTCAACTGAAACCAATCCTCACAATTTCTTTTTAAATTGCATTTTTACTTTTCAGTTCACACCCAAATTTCAACACCTTTGAGTGCTTCCGTTTCAGTTTTGTAATTTGTAATAATAATATTAAGGACATGCAATTTTGCAGAAATGTGTACATACAGACCAGTAGTGTTATTTTCTCTTATCTCAAATACTATAATGCCACATGAGAACCTAACCACACACAGACACTGCTATCACTGCATATATTAATGTTTCTCCAAATATACACCAAGACGAAAGGTAAACGGTGGTGCAGACATTTACCTTCAAACTACTCTCACTTAAAGTCACTGAAGTGAATAGGCAGTCTTGGTAACAAAGAAAAAATAAAAAAAATAACATAAAAGCAACTTGATAGATTTTTCCAGGTCTAACCACCAGAGTTTTACAAGGGCTTGAAAAACTTTAGAAGATGTTCAGGCATCAATCGGACATGAACCTTCATATGTGTTGTTCCCAAGTGGTGTCAGGCAGTGTGAAGCCTTGTTGACAGTGTGTAACTGCCTGCCCTGCAGGCACACCTTAGCTCAACACAGATGTAGCGCCTCAAAAGCATCACATCTCTGACAGCCGTGACAGTGCAGGGACACGTAGACTGTCCCATCACACCCTTCCTTGGTAGCCAAAGATACAGAGCACAAAGTTGCCAGGCGGGCGCCTTTTCGCGAGATGCGTGGGTGGCTGGGTGAGATTTCTTCAGGAGGCAACTCGCATCAGATCCCCATCAGTCACCCAAGATAGATCGGCCTCTGGATTAACACTCACAAATAACATATGCACACATCAGCACACGCACTATCCACGCCCACACACCCAGAAATTACCCTCCACTCGCTAAATATCTCTCACCTCATCAAACATTGAAATGTTCATGCCAGAGAAGGGGAAGGTGGCGAAGCGTGTGTGGGGCATCTCATTTATTTTTTTTTTTGTCACACTCCTGTTCTATTCTGGGATGATGTAGATGATAGCTTGATGGTTTTATCAAGACTATTAGAATTTCTCAATTTGAGGGGCCTTTTTTTCAATAAAGGCAAAAATTCTATTGGAGGCATGAATGTTCTCACATGTCAGCAAGCATGAAGGTGACGGTGGCGAGGAAAAACACTCTTTTAACAGGAAGAAACCTTGAGCAGAATCCAGCTCATATGGAGGGACCCATCTGCCTAAGGCTGGCCGGATAGAGACAGAAAAAGAGAACAGCAGGAGGAACGAGATAATCATCTGTTATAGATACATACATCTGACCAAAGCGCACATGTTCAATCTGATGGCGATACAAATGCAACATTCTTTGCATTGACAGACTCAGAAGAACTGTAAATGCAATGTTTTATTTTCCTAAGCCTGTTTATTATTATGCCAATTATACTTCAATCCTCAGCATCCTCCCCACTGTGACAACCAGTTTCTTATTTCAGTGATCACAAGCAGGCTTGTTTGACAGCAGGACGTCCATATATATTTAGCATGAGGCAAATAATATGTATATGTTCATAGCTTATTTCCACACTAACAACTGTAATTATGCTCTAAGCACAGATCAGATTACAGTAATATTATTTTCGGCCACTTGAGCAGCAGTCAGACTTTGGTGGTACCCAACAGTTTGATGGGCTGCCATAAATTGGGACACAGCATCATTATTACGTGTTGTCCACGGAGTCTCTAGCATAGTTGCAGAGTCTCAGACTATATAAGAATAACATTTAAAGCTCTTCTGAACCACTCTTCCCTGGAGTTATGTTGTGTTTCATGCAATGTAATAAACCACTATGCATTGTGTCTCAGCAAGTCTGTGTAATAACCTCTCTTCTCTGTGGTAAAAAAAAATTAAAAAAGGGGGAGAACACTGTCCATTTACATCTGACTGACTGCCTGTCAAGTGCTTGCAGAAAATGGGTAAATTAATACACAGATGCAAATGCAGTTCTAATGACTCAGTGGCTGGTTGTTTTTCTGCTGCTTTTAATTGGTGATCTGGTGACCCCTGCTTGTATAAGGGACAACGCACAGTAACACACTAAGCCCAGTAAGCCCAGCCATGGCATGCATTAAGTGTTGATGGCTCACCCACGCACATAATTACCACGGCCTTTCTGTGGTTTTTCATGCCATGAACGGTTGTTAAGTTGTATGATTTGGATTTGGAACTGACTTCCCTGGGGACACGTTGACTATGCGGCTCGGTAAGAGGATCCTGCTACGGGTATATGTAAATCATATGAACAGAGGTAAGGCATGACAGGACTGCAGAGCTGAATTCAATTACAAGATAGCATTCTATGGATTATGAAGCTGCGGACTGAATGTTTTGTTCAAAGTTGAATTAATTATTCTTATTTTAAACATAGAGCTGCAACGGTTGCGCGGCATTTCGACAACACACAAAATTCAAAATATGGCTCAGAAAGTCTTTATGTTATGGCCCTCCTAGAAAATAATGTTGATACACAACTGAACAATCTCATAGATTTTCATTTAAATAAAAGTCAGTATCTTTTGCAATATATTTTCATGAAAGTATTTACATATTTTCATTATTACAAACTGTGTGTTTGTGGCAACCGTTCAGAGAAGTAATGCTATATAAAGTTACCGCTAATGTAGTCTCCATAAACAGATATCGGGATATGAATGCGTAATGTTAAATCACCATCAGACGATAGCTGTTCAGAGATCCACTCTCAGCAGATCAGTTTGAAATATTTCAGGGAGTACTGGAACAAGAAGGAACAGTGATCTGTTAGATGAAGAGCTGCAGGTGACAGGCTACACACCGCCGATTTCTCATATAAGTAACCAGAGCTTTTCACCGTGCCCTGCTGTTCACAGACTCAGATCGTGTGGAGCAAATGATCCAATCACAAAATGATTGAAAAAGGCCAATAATTAAATAATAATCTTCATTTAAATAATAATAGTTTAATTTGCTGCTCCCAATTCTGTGACCTGTAGCATCAGCTGCATTTACTGTTCCCAATAGTAACTACAGGAGCTGAAATGTTTGAGAAATCTAAAATATGCTTGTTAAAGTGACAAATCTCTGTGATGAGCTGGTGGAATGACAGGCTGCCCAAGACACCAATTACATACTGTTCACAACTCTGTAGAAAGTCTGAAGTAAGGGGGGGGGGGGGGTTTGAGACATCAGTTCTTTTTGAGAACAGACTCAGTGTATATGTGTTTTAGCACTCTGTATCATAAACCGAGAACAGGAATTGAATATCTGCTCAGATATTTCCATTTAGGCTTTATGGCTGTGTGTGTTGGCACAGCATTAAACACTAATCCATTTCAGAAGCTTGGCACTCCTTTTAGATGAACACAACATGGATTTTGCTCTCAGGTATTACACTAGCACTTGCATAAATAAATTTGAGGAAAACTAATCAGCTCCACCTCCGACAGAATATTTATGCAGGACCTTTTTTCAAATACCGGTACCTGAGAGCTTCTTTAAGACACAGATTGATTTGATAGATAGAATGGATCATCCAACATTTCTTTTCTGTGGCCTCATATGGATATACAGTAGATATGTGTTTTAGGTGTGTGGAATAGCTAAGAAATAGTATCACACTTAAGAGCGGGACAAAAAAAAAAAAAAACACAACAGTCCAAACATTAAATTCTCTCCTTTCTCTGAATACCTTTCACTTGCCTTGGAAAACTGACCTTTTGCAAGGTACATTTCAATGATAACTTTTTCTAAGGAATAAGTCGCCCACAGGATGTGAAGTCAATGACGGTACCATTTTGAAGTGTGGAGTTTACTGCTCATTGGCCCTTTATTTCCTACTTGAACTACAAAAACCTAACGTATGACAAGTGGTTAGGCTAGACCAGCAACCACCGCTGAAACTCCCGGGTAATGGTTCCCTATGGAGCTTTTGAACTTTAGAAGATCTATGGAGCTGTTTTTCAAGGGTGGTTGTTATGCTGATTTGGTGCATGCACTCACTCAAGCAGATAATGTGACCATTCTGGCAATGGTTTCACGGATCAACAGCTGACAATAAAACATAAAGATATGTTGTAATGAGGGTGGAACAGTAGCATGGTGGTTAGCACTGATGCCTCACAGCAAGAAGGATTCGGGTTGGAATGCACGGGCCGACTTGTTGTGATTCACTCTTGCTACATACTTGGAGTTGCAGTCGAGAATTCAAAGAGTAGATTCAATAACACCAGGGTTTGCGTGTTTGTGCGCCCCTCTTACCATAGTCTCTCGTCCTATCGGAGCAGAGAAGACATACTCTAGCTGAAAGATGATTGCCAAAGCCTGATGACTGGTCAGCCTGAGCTCCAGACTGCTGCGAAGACCCAGCGTCTGAGGAAGCGTTGATGTCGTCGAGCTGAGGAGAGAGCAAAGAGACATATACATAGTGAAGGTGTGAAGGCTGAGATGTTATTAGTTAAAAAATGACAATACTTTAGTCTAATTGTTTCTTTTAATATAGATGTATTTTCTATTAGAGGGAAAAGAAGTTTTGGAGGATTTGCAGTTGCTTGCTAAATATTTTCTGGCAAGCGCTGGCCTCCTGTGTGAGGAATGGAAGAGCACTCTTGGTATTCGTCATTCACAGTTTGCATACACCACAGACGGGAGCATACTGCGGAGCGCTAGCATGTCACGAGGTGGGGCCGAGTGCCTTTTCTTTTTTTGCTTCACGGACTCTTGGGAGTCCATTTTTTTCTCACTTTCTCTGCTGTCTGAAACCACGAGGCATAACACAAGCAAGACAGACTGTCAGCTTTTGCTGGCAGCAATGACAAAGCCAAACATCATAATTACTGCCTGCACTGCTGTTTTCATTACAAAGCGCACAACTAGAAGAGGAAAGTGCAAAACAATTTATGTTTCTTAATCATGTAAGGCAGTAATGGAGCACAGGCTGCTGGTTAGCATGTTAATGTGTTGGCTGTGGGTTTGCATGTTTGTGTACATCTTCTCATTGCAGTGAGACACTCATATAATCATCCACATAATCATCGCATCAGCTAGTGTCTGATTTGAAGTAGCAAACACAATGCATTTTGATTTAGACACCCAGTACAAAAGGGGATCATATCTCACTGCATCCGTGTCATCTGAGTATTCCTGTGCATCATTAATTCATGAAACAGCACAAAATATCCCACCTAATCACCTTGACATGCACAGCTTAAATAAAATATACGGGCAGAAATGTTTGGTAGAATGTCATAAAACACATTCAGAGTCTGAAGTGGCTTCTGCCATCGTTGTCCACTGACATTTTGTGTGTGCACGCCTCTATACTTTCAACCAATTAGGTATGCTGCAGACAGTGCTGTCAGCACAAACACATTTCTTCACAGCCCGACAGTGGATATCATTAAGACGAGGTGCATTTAGAGTCCAGAAAAGAATCCAAATTATGAATATCAAAACTGGAAATATCACCTGTATCAGCTCAACCTCATTATAATTCCTTCACTACCGTGACACTCGCATTGTCATTGTAAAATTAAACTAAAACCGTATGAAAAATGGAGCTTGCATCGCAACTGTTCATGATATTTTCTATAGCGGTTTTGCAGGCATTATATCAGTGAGGAGAAAGGTGTTAGGGACAGAATGCTTCTGCACACTGTCACGGACTTTAACTCAAAGCAGTTCTACTCATAGGCTCACTGACGCCCCCGCACGACCCGTTAATTGAAACTGCTGGCTGGTGTTTACTTGAACTGGTCGGAGGTTTGTTCACTCATAACATTCATATAAGGGACCGGTTCAAAGGGGCTGTACTGGGGTGTTTGGTGACAGCTGGTGTGTGCTGAAGAAATAGACACATATGGCTTTTGAGTTTTCGTTTTGATTTTGAAAGCCATTTCAGGTCAGAAAATGCAGGGACCTGAATCTGTAGCTACTTCAAAGTAACGAATGGAGTGCGTCTGTACAATGTAATTATGATCCTTAGAACTAAAATAAGATTTAGGTAAACATTTTGATAAGATTAGTTGATGAATGAATGAAATTTCCAGTTGCAGCACATCTTCAGCTTAGTTCCACAATCATTGCAGGCACTGATGACCTTACATTAACATATGCACTTTCACAAGGTTAGCATTGAGACTCATGATGTCTCAATAAAATCCAGGGGCAAAGGCAGCATATCTCCTTGATTGGTTATGGAGAACCAGCCCATGCTGGAATGTACAGCAAGGTTGTTTTATGAGGGTGGAAGCGTATATGGTATGGCGCCATGTGTAAATTATAAGGCCAGGGCTGCGTTAGGACATGGAAGGACTTATCAGGAATAGGGCATTTGTTCTTTGGGCAAGGTCAATGGACAATTTATGAAGTCACATATAAAATATAAACAAGATGTATAGTGCTACAAAATAAAATTAAAAGTCAAATGGCTCCTACAGCAAAGGTCGGAAAAGGTTCTTTTTAATGTTCGTTCTATTCAACTTACTACATAGCAAGTTTCAGTTTATCTAGTTTTTTATTGATTTACATTATAAGAAAATGTCATGAAATATGGAGTTTTTAAACTGCTACATGTAATAAACTGGGAAGAGTGGAAACCAAACCGAGTATATTCTGCAAATCAAGAGAAGTAGAAAAGTTTGAAGAGAATGGACTGCAAGGAAGAAAATACTGAAAGTCAGCATGTTACATTGTTTCCCAGGCATCCTCCAGCCAATGAGAAAATTTATACCCACCAACCTTTTTCTCTAAAATACAGCTTCTGCTGACTTTACAAGATAAACTTTCAATCACTTTGCCTATCAGCAAAAGGACTGCTGTCTGGACAGGCTGATGAAATACCATAAAAATAAGTATCCCTAAAACTATTTGTATGGATTTTGTCTGATAACAGAATTATGCTCCATCCACAGTGCAGCCTATGGTTACAACTCCACAGTAGACATTTACAGTGTATGTTTTTTCTTCTGCTCACCTGTCCTTGACCAGGGTGCTTTGTTTGGACGTGCTGCCGGCTCGTCCTCTGACCCCTGAGGCCAGGGGCTCTAGTACCACCACTTGGGGCTTGTCGAGAAAACACCAGCCATTGTGGACGCCGACATGAAGCCTCCTTTCCTGGATGACAACGGTCCTTAGTGTGTCCTCTGGTCCTGGTTGTTTCTGAGAATCAGTGAGAAGAAGACTGGAGTTACCACAAAGGGTAATCATGGTTTAGTCGAGTCCAACAGTCATAATGAAGAAAGCTTTCTCGTTCTATACAACAGTATGCTTACAAATATTTTGCTGTTAATGTTCGAGTAATTGTTTTAACATGATAATGCTCCTGTGCTCAGTGCCATGCCCATAAATGCTTTACCCAGTCTGATGTGAAAGAACTTGACTGGCTTGTTTGGAGCCCTGATCTCAACACTTGTAGGCCACTGAGTCAAGCCAGCTCACGAGCCCAACTAAATCGGCTGATAGCTAATCTATAAACCAGCCGATAACTCAGCTGAGCCGTCCATTGGCAAATTTCATTCAGTGCACCTTAATCAAAGCTGCTTTAGCTTCCCTACCCTTGTCGTTTCCTTAGCAAGATCCTATACAACCTAACTCAACCCCAGCTCCTCCTTTCTGCAATGTTATGCAATCTCTATCAGTGTGATTTCTGCTGTGTTCTGTATCCAAGGGTCTTTGCCGCTGCTCTCCCTGCCTAGGCACACGGAAGGACAGAGAGTTCCCAGAAAAGAGACATAGCACCAAAAATAATTTACTGAAAATACAAATGACGTTTCTCTGACTAACTGTCCGTTGTGGCGACCTAATATTCCTGTGGCTGAATGGGAGTAAATCCTTTCAAGCAGGTCCAAAATTTGGTACAATGTCTTTCCAGAGGAGTGGAGGCTTTATAATAATGCCCACGGTTGTGGCATGATGTCAACAATCTCATATGCCTGCACAGGGAATATGCTTTTCATTGTTTGTCTCAGATCTCACAAATATTCCATGCAGAAAAAATATGTAAAATTAGAAACTCAACCTACATATAAAGGTACAAAAAATAAATCAATAAAGGTATCTCCTCAATCTTTTATGAGGCAATGCCAAGACAGGACATCTTGTTCCAATCATCTCTCCAGACTGTCCTCAGGTTACCTTGCACCTTTCTGGACTGACTGGCTGACTGACCGACTGCAACACTCTCACACCAGTCTTACTCTTCTTAGCACATTTTTAAAGAGAGTTTTTCCATTCAAACAAGTGAGCACTTTTCCAGGTACTTTTCAGTTTGAACAAACACATACATCTGGGGAAAACGCTTATATTTTGGTGATAACACATAATGTGCTGCTTAAACCCCAACAGGAAATAGTTTGTATCAAGTCCCTCTGAGAATATAAACTTTTCCAGACCACACTTTTGTCCATATTTCATTTAGACAAAGTTCATAAATTTATTTATTTATTTATTTTTGTGCTACAGGCATGCCTATATGTATGGTGGTCAGTAGACCTGATCATAACTGATCTTTGACCCTTGACTTTTTATGTAGCAGCTCCTTCAGGGACATTCCCCTCAGCTGTGCTTTGTGTTTAGTGTAAGACAACCAATATTAGCTGGCCAATATATAGGCAATAATCCTCTAAGTATACTCTCAATGACGCACCCCTTTTTTAGGGAAAACATACCCGTGTATTGTATAGATGGCAACAAGTCTGTGAAGGTTTTCAGTCATCCAGGTTATAGCAAAAAAAAAAAAAAAAAATGTTGTTAATACAAGGTCAACTGGACTTGTAGGGTTCCATCAGATCATTAAAGAACATGGTCATGTTCATAGTCAGTTGGGCAACACCCTATCTATCAAAAGTTCCCACCAGCCTTCTAGCACTAAAGAAGCTACTTGGATGAGCAGTTAAACGTCTTCAAGAAACCCCACAAGTCCAGTTGTCCTTGTGTCCATGTACCTGACATAGACGGAAACTCTGCAAATGCAAGAGTTCAATTAATAACACATTGCTCAAGATTTGCTGTGTATTTGGATGCACCAACAATAAACCCAAAAGCAATGAGTCTTTGTGCTTGGACAGAGTTGGGATGGATGTACTGTATAAAAAACACTACAGAGAAGAGCCTACCACTTAGACATATTAACAACTGTAGCTGATAATTGTACAAATGTTCATCACCTCCTGGAACCAATGCTATATAAAGAATAGATTGTAAAGGGCAGAGGACTGGATGTGGGCCACTAATAGTTAGTGGTTGGGGCTGAGGCTTAACTGACTGGGCAAACTTATACCCTAAAATTGTCGCTACTGCTAGCTAGCACATTATTTGTAGCGCAAGACTCGTAATTAGTTTGCTTGGAGACTCAATAAGTTATACTGTAAATAATGCATCTCTTGATGCTGAAGACTGAGGAGACATGACAGATGACAGATCAAATGAGATTTTTCTCTTGTGTCTTGTGTCTGGAAGACACTGTGGACATACTATATATTTTCTTGACATAGTGTCTTTGACCCATTTATAAACAAATTCAGTTCTGGTGGTTTTCTGCTGGTTTTGCTTCTACTGCTTGATACAGCAGATGACTGAAAATGCAAGCCAATGTTGTCTGCCAGCAAAGTCACCACGAAAAGTTCACAGTATATTCCACCCCAAAACAGCCTCAAATAATGTATGCTACAAATCACAAAAAAAGATTCATCTGTTACATATTTTAATAGATTTGTTATTGAAATAATCTGTATCTGCAATGCTTGTGAAAACTATTAAACCACACCACACTCTATATACTACATATACAATATGGTCGTTATTATACCTCCAAGTTAACTGCTTAACATGGCAAAATGACTAAAGAGAAGTTAGACTCTGCAAGAAATATGAGTAGTGAGGCAGTTAGACAGGTTGTAAACAAATTCTCTGACAAACTGCCTTGACTTGACTTACCTAATGTAGTTGCACTCACAACCTTTGTTTTTGGTTGTTAGATTTTCATCAGCTTAGGGGGGTGCAATTTCTGTTTCACTTAAAAGTGGTTTAGATAATCTGGATGTTGGCTTGTACAGAACTGTGTGACTAATAACTCTCCTGAGTGCCCTGTGGTTATAGATGATAGAAATAATGGATAAAATCATGAAAGTAAGGTCCAAATTGAAATAAACTAGAATCAGTGTGTCATATTTTATGCCTATTTTCTAAGATACTGTAGGTGCAAATTTATTTAATAAATGTTTAAATATCAAGCCATTGTGTCAGCATGCGCAGGTGGAGTCTACTGCCACCACGTACCTGCTGCTGCTAACACGCTGCTGACTGACAAGCATTCAGCGACTGAATGTAAACTCTCTAACCCTAAAACACAAAGCCACGCTCAGCTTGCCTCTCGTCCCACTCCTTCCCATTTGTTTCGTTTCAGTCTCTTCCCGCTCTCCATCATCTCCTACTCCCACTCGCCCTTTCTTTCCCTCTCTTTTCGGCGTCATTCTCTCCTTCTGTCCCCCTCGCTGCTTAAAACCTTCTCCATATCCACCCACACCTTCTCAATCAAATTAGCATATCAATTCAGCTTTGGGTTTTTTTTTCTTTTAAAGCAGCAATAGCAGGAGCAGGAGAAGCAGCCCAGCCTGCCTGGAAACTATACAGCCCACATGCATCACTGCGCGCTGCTGTTCTCCTCGTGTTACATCTCTGCACCGACTGACTCCATCCCTCTCTCTGTCTGTTTGTTTACTAGGCAGAGGGTTCTTCTCGTCATTGCCGCTTATTCTCTCACATACAAACCACTGCTGATATGTGCTCAGCTATGTAACATATTTTCTATTGGTGATGGGGATGGAAGATTGTGGTTCTAGTCCTAACCTTGACTGGTTTCTTCCTTTCTCTTTATCCTCTTGAAAAAAAAGATCTAGTCACTAGGCATGATGGGTGCATCACTTCATCTGCCTCTCTTCTTACCCTGATGCCCCCATCATTCTAGAACAAGGTAAATCTGGATTTATCAGACCACATGACCTTCTTCCATTGCACCAGAGTCCAATCTTTATGCTCCCTAGCAAATTGAAGCCTTTTTTCCAGTTAGCCTCACTGATTAGTGGTTTTCTTAAGGCTACACAGCTGTTCAGTCCCAACCCCTTGAGTTCTCTTCACATCGTACGTGTGGAAATGCTCTTACTTTCACTATTAACTACTGTTGTTTTTCTGCGATTTGATTTCACCAAACGTTTGAGTGATCGCTGATCACGATCAATCAGGATTTTTTCCCAGCCACATTTCTTCCTGGAAGACGATGGTTCCCCACTATCCTTTCAGCTTTTAATAATGCGTTGGACAGTTCTTAGCCCAATTTTAGAAGTTTCTCCAATCTCCTTAGATGTTTTCTCTGCTTGATGCATGCCAATGATTTGACCCTTCTCAAGCAGACTAACATCTTTTCCACAACCACAGGATGTGTCTTTAGACATGGTTGTTTAAGAAATGAGAAGCTACTCTTTGCATCAGTTGGGTTTAAATGCCAGCTGAAAGATGATTGCCCATATCCAATAGGAGGCTCGTACCTATTTGCTTAGTTAAATCCAGGTGGCGACTTTTTTTTTTGGCCAGTCAGCATATCTATAGGGCCTCCATGGTGTGCTTCGTGGAAGTTTACTCTGCTTAAAGATAGGTTGACTCACTAGTGCGATCCTCTATGTATAGTGTGCTTCGAATCGTGTCGGCTCTCATTTGGCTTTGGGAGCCTTACATAACTGTTTTCCAGCTGGAGCACATAGGCTAAAGCTCCAATCAATTAACGTTCAGCGTCTCACTGCCAAGACTGACATGTACCCGCTCAGAGGAGCGTGCCTCACACATACACAACTCAAACTGCATGTGCAAACGAAATAATTAGCAGAAGAGTGATGGAAAAACAAACAACACGGAATAAATCTCAGTGTGAGAGGTGTGGCGTTGCAAGTGAAAAAGGGAAACACAGTAAACTAATATCTTTTCTCAAAAGTTACTGTGATGGAAATAGACACACCTAGTCTGCAACCTGCATTTATTTACTTACATATTCTGATTATCTCACTGCCTTGGTGTGATTCAAGTCTCTCATGTTGATGCATTTTTCATTATACCTTTTTAATAATGGAAAAAAGAACAGCAATCACAACTTTTTAGACTTGGAGTTCAAAATATAGTTCCTCAAAAATGGAGTTGTACATCTGGAACAAATTGACAAGGGTTGTTGTCATACGCTTTCTTTAGTGTATTACTCAAAACTAGAGAACATCTTGCGTCACATTGACAAAGTCTTTCCACTGAGAGAAAGATGTATAACCATTCAAAGTTGCCTTCCCTTCTGTGGCAGATTCAGCTGCTTTCGCACCACATTTTGCCACACTGTTGTAGCTGGTAATTAAAAATGTCTTAGTTGTGCGCATGTGTATCATGTGTTTTATATTAAATTTGTGCAATGTTTTTCACATTCCATTGTCCATTCATACTTGTTATTCTGATCTCTTCTGCTCTGTTTTAACATAACGATATTGTAACACAGATGCAGTGTCTGTAAAGGTTGTACTTAATTCAATTCAATTAATTTTTTCATTCTATTTTATATTTTTTAAATAATTGCTTTCAGTGACCTCCAGATAATAAAAATTATTGTGTGTATCCCTTGTCTGTGTGCTCTGGCTATTTTCCTTCAAAGCAGCCAGCACCAGAGAAGATGACAGAGGAACGGCTGTGCCTTTTTGTTGGACGAAGTGGATGAAGTGTTTCAGTGAGAAAATGAAAGAAAGACAGGGAGAAGGTTGTTTATAAGAGAATAGCAGTTAAAGTGCAGCATCCTGCTCCCTTCATTCCCCGCCTCACTCCCCTCCTCTGAGTGTCTCTTTTATTTATTTCATTGCTCTTCTTTCTCACTCCGTCAGTTTCTCTCTCTCTCTACCTATCTTACTCGATATCCTCTTTCTTCTTCCTCTTGCCTCCGTCTGCTGCCGTCACAGATTTCTTCCTCCCTCGCCTGAAATATGAATATTTTAGAGCTAAGAAGCTTAAAGGGAACAATGAAATGGCCCCCAAGTTAAATTATCCTCCATTTCCAGAGTCACAGAAGAGGGACTTTTCTGAGTGATGAGCGCACCGGTGCCACGTGGGTGTGTCTTTCCCTTTTTCACACTCACACTCGCTTGTTGTCTTCTACCTTTGTATCATATTTGTTACATTCCCCTACAGCATGCTCCTAGTATTATTCAACCAGACAGGGGCGCTGTAACCAATCAACATGGTCCCTTAAGCCATCATAGCGACTCCTGTATTAGAAAAGTTCTTCTATGCTAACATGCCTAAACGCTTGCATCATTAAAAGAAAATAGGGGGAGGCAGAACAAGACTAATTTGCATTCTTTTAGAGGCAGTTTGTTTTAGGGTTGTGTTAACAAAGAAAACAAAAGCAGCGTATTGTAAGAGAAGGTGCTGACTTTTTTTCTTTTTTTCTGTCTTCTAATTAGACGACTCACCCTAGCGTGGGCATTGTAAACGGGAAACTAAGCATTCTGCTGAACCATCCATTTTCTGCCTGAAAAAACAGAAGCAGTAGAAAATGTATCGACGCCAGCGAATCGCCATTATCTGTGATGGTTACTCTCATGGCTGTTAGTCTGCAGTGCATCAAGAGAAGCCAAAACTGACTTTGTACCAGCACGGCCTTGAGGGCTCAACAGAGATATTTTCTCAAACTGCAAAAACCCACATTTCTAATGTGTCTGCAGTCTCGAGGAAAACTGGCCATGCTGCTTTGAAATCTGTGTTGGGGATACATCAGAAAGTGAAGATAACGCTGGTGGAAAACACGTCTTATCTTGGTAAACCACTACAGAAAACACAGTCAACTCACTTCTGTGAATTGTCTGTCATAATGATTGCTGACAAGAGGTTGGATTTCAGTGCCTTGACACATTTTCTTATTTTGGACAGTTTTCTTATTTTTTGTCTTCCTCCCCTCATCTGCATTTCAGACCAGAATAAAAAGTCAAAATCCACACTGCAGTAGAGAAGTGGTTTCTTCTCTTGAATATTAACATCTGGAAACAACATTTCCATTGTCACATATTAACAACAAAGATTCACTTAGATTGAATTTACTGGTCCAACTTCTGGGCGAGGCAGCGAGAGGCAGAGGGGTGAGGATGACATATTAGTAAGCAAAACTGATTTAGTTGGGAGTACTGTTATTTGGAAATGGAACTGCTGAAAAAGAAAGTCATTTGGAGCAAATTTTGAAATAATAGCAGATGGAAGAGAATTGGAAAGTAGGCGGCAGCTGACTTATTGTGCCACTTTGAGGAAAATTAGTGTAGATTTTCAGAGAAGGAAAAATTAGCTTCTAGAAGTTATTTCTTTGTGGTGCTCTAAAGCCAGATGATGAAGAGAGGGAACAAGCTCTCTTTAATGGCCACAAGTGGAATATATGAAGCTCAAGGAAGCAATATGGGTCCTGACCCAGTAATCACTGTAGAGGAACTTTATTATGGCTTGTAACACAGTTCTGACCTCTGTCACCTGCTACCATTATTGTATTATTGGATATCATTCACAACCAATGTCAAAGAGCAGCTTCAAACACACATGGAGGGCTCTGAACAGTTTGTCAAACAAACCAAGCAAACTAAAGATGTTACCTTGGATCGTAGGAGATTGTAAAGAACATTTCTTCCATTATTGTCGAACATATATTAAGTGATCAAACTCACATTAAAAAGATTAGTCCACAATGCAAAGCACTTTTATTAGAGGCCAATGACCATTGTCAAGGCATAGCACCCCATTGTGGTTACAGTAGGGGGATGGTGATTTGGTAACGGTCATTTGAGGGCAACAGCACAAATTATCAGACGTTAAGCCAGTAATAGTGTAAGAAGTAGCTATGTAGGAAAACAGAGGGTACTTTCTCAACTCTACGCACTTGGCAAATAACTGCATAAAGTGGGTGCGACTGTTAGATTCGGAAAGCTACGGAAATTCCAACGAGACACGCAGTTCTGTTAAAGTTCACTCACTAACACCTTAAAGTTCCTCTCCTGGCACTGATTGTACCCCTGTCAGTTATTCACAATGTGGGAAAGTTTTTTGTTGGGAAAATAATCCATGTCTCAAAGTGACTTCATTTAGTATGCAGATTTATGATGATGCTGATTATGATGCACTCAGACATTGTTAAACTGCTCTACGCCACACAATGGCAATATGCAGAAGTAATTTAGCCATATGACACCGATTCTGGAGAAGAACAGTGTACTTGAACAGGATCATGAACAAGTCCATGTGGCAAAATGGTAATGTATGTTAGGTATTGCACTCTACAATATTAGAACAATAAGAGATGACATGACTATATGAATACACAGCTTGTTATGCATAACATATATACATAAATATTGTATAACCGGACTACGCTGTAGCTCCAAGACAGAAATGCTTAGCAACAAGGTTAAACATGTATTTTCCACAGGAGGGGGTCCATAAAGCTGGGCGCAAAAATACTCCCAGTTTGATACCTACTACTTTATATGTACTTTTACCTATTTTATTTGAGTGTCTCACTTTTCAATGTCTCAAAAAAATCTTAATTTCCCACATAATATAAAGTGCTTATTATATAACTAGTACGTTGACTAGGGATGTGGTTCCAGACAGTCTAAATTATCCACTGAAACCCAGATCTTTAAAGGAAACCCAGACAAACCCAGTTGCCCTTTCCTGTGCTGAACAGCTAGTAAACACGGCTATTAAATGTAATCATCATCTCACCGAGAGGAAACAGTTTTCATGTTTAAGCGACTGATTAGACTTCAGCTGAAATGCAGGATCTACAAAATATTTTAAATCACCCTGGGAGTAATATATTAATTGCATCTTTTCTTACTTATCATGACAACATAATTAATAATGTTCCTCTTCCTTGCTGATTATCCACATGATCTCATATTGATTATTTGTAACTAATTCAACGGCTTATGTCTGTGAGAGTGTGCACAAATGCAAACACAGAGGCATACAGAACGGTTACAGGCAGTAAATGTAAAGTATCTTCACTTATCAATTAACTTCAACTGTAGCGAACAGATAAAAAAAATAAAAAAAATGGAACCACTACGTAGTGTGACCACCATTTGAATGGTGTCAAGTCTCCCAGGTACACTTATGATGTTATGCAGTGAATTTGTTTCATGTGTGGACTTCTGTGCCGGTCTGCAAAGCTCCATGTTAATGGATGCCAAGGTATCTAATTTTCAGTACCCTCAGTTTCCTCCTCTAATAAAGAAAAAACAACAACTGGAAAATGGAGCTATGAGAGATACACTACTGTATATTGGCAAAAGTATTTGAACTAAGGGGCCAAGCCCAGCTCCTGAAAAACAACCCCACATCATAATCCCCCCTCCACCAAACTTCACACTTGGCACAATGCAGTCAGACAAATACTGTTCTCCTGGCAACTGCCAAACCCAGATTCGTCCATCAGATTGCCAGATGGAGAACACGTCTTCCCTGCTCTAGAGTCCAGCGGCGGCATGCCTTACATCACTACATCCGACGCTTTGCATTGCACTTGGTGATGTATGGCTTGGATGCAGCTGCTCAGCCATGGAAACCCATTCCATGAAGCTCTCTACGCAATGTTCTTGAGTTAATATGAAGGCTACATGAAGTTTGGAAGTCTGTAGCGATTGACTCTGCAGAAAGTTGGCAACCTCTGCGCACTATGCACCTCAGCATCTGCTGACCCCGCTTTGTCATTTTACATGGCCTGCCACTTTGTGGCTGAGTTGCTGTCGTTCCCAGATGCTTCCACTTTGTTATAATACCACTGACAGTTGACAGTAGAATATTTAGAAGCGAGGAAATTTCACGACTGGATTTGTTGCACATGTGGCATCCTATCACAGTATCATGCTGGAATTCACTGAGCGCCTGAGAGCGACCCATTCTTTCACAAATGTTTGTAGAAGCAGTCTGCGTGCCGAGGTGCTTGATTTTATACACCTGTGACCATGGGAGTGATTGGAACACATGAATTCAATTATTTGGATGGGTGAGTGAATACTTTTGGCAATATAGTGTATGAAAGACTTAAAAGCTAAAAACACCTAGTTTTAGTCCGTCCCAGATGTGGCAAAGTTTGTTTCAAGTAAGCCACCATTAAAAGCTGTCAGCTATTCGTCAGTAAGTTTTCATGTCAGTACTTGGTGAAATCAATGTGTAGGCTGTTGTAAAAGGTAATAATAACTCTACAGATGGGAACTGTCTTCTCAAGGGGAGTGCTTGAGTGTGCGAAAGAGAAAGAGCAAGGAAGTGTGAGAGAGAGAAAGAAGGTGAAATGATGTCCCGCGTGAGTTTTGTATAAGCCAATTACCAAGTGAGCTGTACAACTCTGGCGTGTTTCTTTAACCTTTGAAAGCCAGAAAACAAAGGGAAATGCCTCCTTTCATTTTTGTGATCATGCATGTCTCACAAAGTCATGGAGAAGATGCTAGTTAATTTATCTGTTGCCATGTTTTAGTCGGCTGATAACATAGAAGTCTAGGCACTGACCTACATGTTTCCTTTTGTAAGAATTCTCTGTAATATAATGGGTTTAAAATCATCTGTGTTCTTGATTTTTGTTTAAGTCAGGACGGTGAGTGAGCGAGCACGCGAGTGAGTGAGCCGCTACCCACGCAGTGGATGTTAGCTCCCCCATATTGAGGGTGAGTCATCCGTGGTAAGAAACAGTGGCAGCATCATTAGCATGCTGCTCTCATCCTCCCACTCCCCTACTCCTTAACAAATTTTAACTGGCACAGAGCTTCCACCAATAAATCACTGTTTCCCTACCGCGGAAACACTCCCATAATTCACAGCCAAAAAATACGAAGTCAAACACACACTCATGCCGATGCCTTTCTGTTTCCCTTCCTGCTTCATACAATTTGTCCACAGAAGCGTAATACTTTCATCTACTGCACATGCAGCACTACGCCACCACACATCAGCACATTATGTTGTAGGACAGGTGGTTCCACTTGCAAGGAAACACTTGCTGCCGGGTTCAACTATGAATGTCACCACACACATGTAATAACACAGTCCTAAAAGAGGAGGCTGTTGTTATTCTTTGTTTTTCATGTTGGTAACACACCTCATACAAAAAACTAAAACCAGCATTGTGTTCTTTTTTGACGTTCCTACTTTCTTCAGAAACTGGTCTTTTAAAGCCAAGAGCTGAATGTTTGTCTCCCCTTTCGGGCAGTAAGAGTTACACCAACACTATCAGGTCTTCAGTGAGGAAAAACCACATCAATGGCAACCTTTTTAGATCGTAATCCTTCCTTTGAATAGTGAGTTTCTTTTACCGCTAGATTCTGTTTCATTACTTCTCAACACCAGAGATGATGAACTCATAGAACCATAGTTACATAAGTAACTATTAGTAACTACTTCTTACAGCAGCCTCCTTCATATGCCATGCTGTGATTGCTTCCCCCTGCAGCTCTGGAAAACAGCCATTGCTAGTTGACGTAAATGATACTGCGACCGGTGTCCCGGTGCAGGAATATAACACCAGATTTAAAAACAATGTATACTGCGAAACATAAAAAGATTTACCTGGCGCTCATGAGCTGAATCTGCATTGTGGGAACTAATTTGGAAAGAGTTTCAACGTAACAGATGCTTGTTTATGCGTTGAAGTCCTATACTCTTGCTAAAAAAATGCTTCACACATTACTCAAACAAGATTAAGTAGTGCATTTTATGGAAATGATTTTCAGCTGAGGATTAGTACACTTTTGGTGCTCGTGTAACAAAGGAACACAATGCAACAGTGTGTGATGTCGATGTGTTGAGGGAAAAGTCAGATCAGGATTTGGCTGCACAGGCAACACATATTATCAGGATTAATACATTGTGAGTTTTAGTGTATTAAAGGGTTTTGTTGACATTAAAACTACTTCATTAAACAAGCTGACCGTGGTAGTTAGGATTAAAGCTGATGAGGCTTCTACATACATCTGTTCACATTGAATCATATGGATAAGTCTTAACTAACTAAAATGGATGCTACTTCTGGGAATTTACTTAGTAGAATTTACGCTACAAAATATTAGGTTCCTCGAAAACATTTGTCCCTCGCACACATTATATGAACAAAACAGTCAGGGCTGGCTGAGAAAGAGCATCATTTTGGATCTAGATGTGATAATCACGGCTGCAACTGTATCTGGAATGTAAGTTTATAAAGCCCTGACATTTGATTATCTCAATTTCCTTTCTTGGAATCATTCTAGTTTCTTACAATGTATCTTACAGTGCCAGAGAGAACAGCTGAATTCCAAAACCACTAAAACTTGTATTTGGGTTGAGCTAACCGTAGATGAATGAATTTCCTTGCACTCCACTGTTGTCACACTTGCACATACGAGTAACCTCAGTCATTTTTTATGAACTCACACAAGTTGAAATTTTATTTAATCACAATAAGAACTGAGTTATTGTAAGATATAGTATTCATACATTGCATGTACCCTACAAAATGTTTCAGTGATGCCTTAAGTGACTCTAACACGTTTAAAGAATCTATCCTTACTCAACCACTGTGCATTTTCATTCTTATGTCTGACTTATAGGGTCTATAATCAGCTGCAGTCTATTTCATCTAATGACTGGATCGTCAATCATTACACAGACCTGCATCTCATGAATATTTCATGTGAGCCAAGTGCATTAAACCCTGTTCTTTTGCACTGCAGCGGTTACAGTAGTCACCGGGCTGCAGCCAGTGTGGGAGTCCTTGGAGAACAATGTGCGAGATGCATTTCAGAAATGCTCAACCTCCTTTGTCTTTTTTATAGTAGCACATCCACAGGGGCAGTCCTACTTTGAGTGAGTTTTCTTCTTCTTTAAGGACTAACGAAAAGTTCCTGGAGCCTTGTTGCCACAGTCTTTCTCCATTCATTGAATCAGCCTAAGGCATGTTGTTCTGCCTGCAGCGTGGCATTAGTCCTGGCCTGCTCCTCTCCTCATCTTCATCATCTTCTGTTCTCCCTGGCCTTTTGATCACAAGCCAAGATCTTACATAATTTCTGAAGATCCCAGGACCTTTCATCGATAGATTTCATTGACGACGTAGGTGAAAGGGTGCTGCAGGCATTTGAGGGGACGCCGCCTCTGGTTTCACTCAAACTCGAGGAAAGCAGACATGCTCAAGCAACAGTGAAGATGAATAATGTTTGGGGCTTTTTAACTGGAGGTCAGAGAGTGTTTGGAGAGGTTCAAGCCCACAGTTCAAATTAGTCTAGTGCTCATTAAAACGTGGCAAAAAGCTCTGTAAAGTAGCTACAGTACTCCACATGAAAAGCACATCAAACGGGGCACTGGCTGTATAATATATGGGAAACTGGACTGTAAAAAGAAGCTACACTCTAGGGTAGTTTGTCGAGCTAAAAATAGCAATACTTATGGGGAGATTATGTGAAGACTGTATGTCAGACTAGCAGCCAGCATAAAGGATTCGTCTCATGCTGCACTGTATATTCATCTGCCTCCCCATTCCTCTTCATTTTTGTCGCTCCATTTCTGCTTCACTACCAGTTTAAGCACAGACACGCTGGCAGGGAGTCAGAGACTTACGCACACACATTAACTCACACAACTGTAAAACTGAGTAGATGGGTGAGGTGTCAGCATCACTGTCAGAGACAGCTTGATGACAATCCAGCTGGAGTCACACTTTTAAAGGTCACACACAGATCACACACACACCCCTTTCTCATTCTCTGTCCGTCTCTCTCTGTCTCTCACACACGCACACACATACGCTCACTTTAATTAAAAACTGCAATCAAGCTGACTTCTGCATGTATTAACACCTCTCAGAGACGTGAGAATGTCGTCATATTGTCGAAGTTATAAAAGTCTGGAGCTTATCTACGCAACTAATCTCACGAAAGAGAGAGAAAAAAAACTGTGAATGCCAAAATGAGAAATGATTCATTCTAACATGACACTTACCTCACAGAGAGAAAAGTTGTAGTCTACTTTGTATTGTTTGCATTTAGGTACAAGGGTATTACAGACCCATAGCTCTCTAGCTTTGCATTTTGGATATATTGTAAGTTAACACTATAGAGGAGCAGTGGCATAATTCTCTGATAATAGCTTAAATGTAGTGCCCAAGCCTTTTAAAATGACCAGAAGTTCTTAGTCCCACTACTAGTCTCTAGAGCTTTTAGCTGTCATTGTCATTCACTGGAGTTTGAACCTTAGGGAGTACAAAATGTGCCACAGAAAATGTAATGGCAATCTGCCTATTAAATTAGTCAATTTATTAATTAATGCGTTAATTTATCTCTCCCCCTGCTTTAATTTTTTATTTATTTTTTTTTGCTGCTGCACTGTTATGGTGTAAATCTGGGACAGAGCACTGGCACAGAGAGCAGAATGGAAAGTCAGGGAGGCCTGATTCTCCATAAAGCCTCCTTTTAAATACAACTACATTTAAACAGGCTTGCTATCCCCTAAAGAACCGACTCCCTACAGTGAGTCTGGAGGAGGACATGGACCCATGAAAGGACGGTGCCTTCCCAGGGTGCCTTCCCTCAAAATAGAGGGGTTGAAATTTCATGATCAGTACAGCTAAGGTAACAGAAGGAGGGAAATATATAGTGAAAAACACATTCTATTATGCCTTTGTCCCATTTTCATTTAAACTACTTAAATTTAATTAAAATAGTGCACACGAATGCTGCTAGAATCCTGACCTCCAGCTGAGAGACAATAGTCGGAAATCCTGGCAGCACAAGCTGGAGCCTCAATCCTCTCCGTGAACAAGAGAAAGTGTCGTTTTGATTTTTGTTATTGTAAAATGAGATGTACTACCCAGAAAGAAGAAACTCTGCTATGTGTTTTATTTTTAAATTGTGAAAAGAACATGTATTATTTATGCTCCCTCCAATTCAATGTGAAAGCAACAATAAAAATGCGATTTGACAGTCAGTTATTAACTATACTCAGTCGTTAATACAGCTACTAGGCTACTTCACAACTTTGATACAGTTGACTGACACATGATGCCAACACAGTAAATGTTCCTACACCCAAATTCACCATGCTGTTTATGGGCTTGGGGTGTCGGTTGAACCAAGATGGAGTATCAACAGCACTGCTATTTTCTTTTCAAGTACAGTGGGATAAATAAAAGCAATATCATATCTTACCTTATAAGAGTGTACCAAGGCAATCAGAGCCTGGAATGTCCACTAGTGACTAACGAAAAAGCGATGGACTATAAGCGCTTTATACAGCATGTGGACGGGGCACTAGCCCTTCCTACAGGCTTTCCTCAGTATTGTGCTCATCGTGCTAGGGCTCAAATGATCCCTTCTTCACTTTATTTTGGTTTTCTAATAATTATTAAAAAAATTGCAGCATAATTGAAAAGTAGCAAAACCGTAATTTTTCAGTGTTAACTCTGCAGTGTCTCTCTGTGTTAGCCCTGTGATAGACTGGTGACCTGTCCAGGATGTACTCCACCTCTCGCCCAGTGACAGCTGGGATAGGCTCCACGCCCCCGTGGACCCTCCAGAGGACAAGCGGTTACAGAAAATGAATGAATGAACTCTGCAGTGCCTTAGAAGCCTTAGACCAATATTTACAGTGTAGGTTTTACAGATTCTCCACCTTTCCCACAAAATAAGCATCAAGCCCAAAGCCAACTGCAGTTCGATACAAATACACAAATCAATTTTTCTATCATAGGTTCACTCATAAATTCACAAGGTAGAAGCACTAGTGTCTACTTTTTGCTCAACTTAATCTGCTCTAAACACTCCCTAGGCCCTCTGTGTTTGAGTGTGAGGATCCAGCCTAGAAGTATCAAAGAGCAGCAGGAAAGAGATATGGAGTGACAGCATTGTCATTTCAATTCTCATCCTTACTAAAGACACGTCTCACTTAGGCTGAAGTGAACAGATAGGGGCCTGTGCAAAGCTATTCTACATATAATTGCTAGTCCAAAGTTGCACCTGTCAAATACGGTTAACCATCTGCGTTTCCACAGACAAGAAAAAGGGAAGAGAATAGATAAGCTCCATTTAGTTTGGGAGGTGATGTGTCTTAAATTGCAGTGGCAGCTGTAATGCGCTTGTGCTTGCACACTAAAGGAACGGAAAGGGAGATAAAGGAAAGCATCAGGCCGGAGAAAATAATCTTGGCAGAGGTGTGTCGAGGCCATCGTGGCCATCTTTAATTTGAAGAGTGTGGCGAACGGTTACCTCAGTAGGATGAAATGTTATCAGCAGGCGATGTATGCTTTCTATGTTTCGTTTAAAAGCAGGGAAGATGATTTATTTTCACCCAGTAAACAAACAACACATGGTGCATTTAAAGGATGCAGAATGTGAGATGAGGTAAGCTATTTTTTTTGTGAGAGTGTCTACTTAAATATTTCTTTCCATCCTGCACGTTGAGTTGACTGTTTTCAATAGCACATGTATTTTTATGCGTACAAGCTATTCAAACGCCCAAACAGTGACGCATCAAAAGAGGACTGGACATGCACTGCTTCCATGTCAAGCTGCCATGTCATTGTACCTATGTGTCATGTGCATAAACTATAAAGGCTGTGTGTGTGTGTTTTTAAAGTTTGGTCTTACTGTGTTATGGCAGTCAGCATTGATCAGCTGCAGCAGCTGGCTCTCAAACTTCTCCAGGGACGGCTGGAGGGAGATGGTCAGTCTGTTCAGAGTGAAGGGCAGCATCTTGAGCAGCTGAGGCCTCAGCAGAGCATCTCCTGGCAAAAGCGTGAACGTAATGTCAACGTGGAGACGTGGCTTAATGCTACATGACTCTTCATTCATATTTAGAGAGCTTCGGAGACTGAAAATGTCTCTTCTACTGGGACTACCATTGAGGAGAAAAACATCATATTGTACAACAGGAAACAAGTCGTGAATTACATTTCAATATATTTTGTTTCTGACACGTTTGGAAAATTCAGTGACATTTTCGACCATCCACAGAGAGTTTATAATGGTACCCCAAAAAGTTCTAGAAACCAAGGAGAGAGAGGTCAAGAGGAAGCACATGATTTGATACGGAGTTGTAACCATGCTGATTCTACTGAGCATGCGATATGAAAAAACGAGCACGGGCAATACGGCCAGAAAATTTTATTTTTTTTCAGTATTGTTGGCTACAAAAACTGAAAATGTATAATGTCTAAACAACATTTCTTTATTAAAATGACATACTGTGTTTTTCTCCAGTAACAAAGACTATACACCGATCAGGCATAACATTATGACCACCTTTCTAATATTGTGTAGGTCTCCCTTGTGCCTCCAAAACAGTTGTATCTCATCAGAGAATGGACATGGGCCTTCTGAGGGTGTCCTGTGGTGTCTGGCAACAGAATGTTGTTAGTGGGTCCCTTTGCGTCCTATGGGTAGAGGGGAGGGGCCTCTGTGGATCATCCCACAGATACAGATACAGATACAGTTTGGGATCTAGTGAATTTGGAGGCCAGGTCAACACCTTGTGCTGTTCTTCATGTTTTTTTTGGAGTTGTTCCTAAACAATTTTAGTGTGTGTGTCTGTGTCAGGCTGCATCCTGCTGGGGATGGCTGCTGCCATCAAGGAGTGTCGTTGCTATGGGGTGGGGGTGCCTGGTCTGGTCTAAGTGGGTGCTACATGTGCTACATAAGTAACATCCACATGAATGCCAGGTCCAAAAGTTTCCCAGCAGAACAGTGAATTGTCACAAGATGGTCAATGTGATTTACTTCTCTTGTCAGTGGTTTTAATGTTATGGCTGATTGGTGTATGTGCAACTGAAGTGTTTTGTTTAACCTGCAAGAGTTTCAGACAAATCAAATAAAATGGCACAGAGAAAATAAATTACTGATGACTGAAAACAAACTCAGAGCATCTCCTGGCCTAAGTGCACAATTCAGACACAGTCAGTCCATCAGTCCACCACTTAGATCCAAACTGAAATATCTCATTTGACAAACTGCCGTAAGGCATGTGGCAGATATATTAGAGGAGGAATTGCTGATGATTCTGATGAGGATTTTGGTGATCCTCTGAACTTCCATCTGGCACCACTAGTAAGTCACAATTTTCATTAATCATACATCTGGTACACTGGTTCCTAAAGTGGGTTTCATTCTTTAAGGAGATGCCAAGGATACTTCAGGATGACATTTACTAGGTTACAAGTTATACCATAGGTTTTAAAACAACATGCTTCCCAGCTTGGGAGTTTTTCAATCAGGAAACGTCAGAAACCCAGTGACCATCAGAGCTGCAATGGAAAGCACATTAAAAATAGCTCAGAGACATGCTGATACATCTCAGTCCCCAGCACAGTCTAAGATGACTGAATCTAATCTAGCCAACAAACTGTCGCTGCCTCTGGAGGATGGATATTCATCACTTCCTGTTATTTTATTTTTCATGATGAGTGATTTGATCATGTGTGTCACTTTGACATTTCTTTGTATTGTATTTTTTTTCTTTTCCTCAAAATTAGAAAATTTCGTTATAAGAAAGTCTTACTGAGATCTGGATATTGTAAGAATTTTCCTCATATATTACTGATTAAATATTATTGAATAATATATTATTATTCAATGAGATATTAAGTCATTGTGAGGTACAGCGAGGTGTACTTTGGTTTGCTAATTTGGTTTGTGTCATGCTGTGGCAATTAACCTTTCATATTTTTCTAAATATATGCAAACAAATGTACATAAATAACACAAAAATACATGCATTGTCTCTCTTTTCTCAGCTACACCTAATCATGAACCCTGAAAACTAACTGCAAACCGACTGCAGTAAAGTCCTGGCCACCCTGGAAGGGAAAAACATTTCATCACTGTCCACTGACTTTGCATTGAGTGCCTCCTTTGGCTGTAATCTTTGGGGTGTGTTCAAGTGCAGCTCTTCGCCAACATTAAATGCCCGTGACCTTTGATCCCTTATGCGGCAGTGCAATTAAAAACCAACATCATTCTGTAAAGGATATCACCATGTGGGCTCAGGAACACTTCAGAAAACCATTGTCTGTTAACAGAGCTCGTTGCTACATCCACAAGTGCAAGTTAAAGTTCTACCATGCAAAGCGAAAGCCATATATTAACAACAGCCAGAAACGCCGCTGGCTTCTCTGGACCCGAGCTCATCTCAAATGGACTGACACAAAGTGGAAAAGTGTGCTGTGGTGTGACGGGTCCACATTTCAAAATGATTTTGGAAATTATGGACATTGTGTCCCCTGGACTAAAAAGGAAAAGGACCGTCCAGGCTATTATCAGCGCAAAGTTCTAAAGCCAGCAGCTGTGATGGTATGGAGGTGTGTTAGTGCCCATGGTATGAGTAAATCACACATCTGTGAAGGCGCCATCAATGCTGAAAGTACACACAGGTTTTGGAGCAACATATTTTGCTATCAAAGCCAATGACAATACCCAGATACATTCATAGTAAAAGGGTGCGGGCACTAGACTGGCCTGCCTGCAGTCTGTCTCCCACTGAACACATGTGGCGCACTATGAAGAGCAAGATACGGCAACAGAGACCCCGGACTGTTGAGCACTGAAGTCGTACATCAAGCAAGAATGGGAAAGAATTCCACGAACAAAGCCTCAACAATTAGTGTCCCCAGTTCCCAAACACTTATTGAGTGTTGTTAAAAGGAAAGGTGATGTAACACAGCGGTAAATAAGCCCCCATTCCAGCTTCTTCGGAATGTGTTGGAGGCATCAAATTCTAAATGAGTGCAAAAAATCTATTAATCTATTGTATTCTGTTTTTATTCATGGTTTACACATCGTCCAAGTTGAGACGTTGGAAAGACGACTACTGCTTGCCAAACCAAAGCAGATTTTTGTCTAGACACAAAATCCTGTCTAGCTTTATTTAATATCACATATCTTACATTGTCATGGAGATATCCCTAAGCTGGATGAGGAAATACATTTGTCTCTTTGGCAGCAAGTATTTACTACTTCAATTGAACTCAACTGAGCTCATGCCAATCACTAGAATATTTATACTGCAGAGAAATACCAGTGCTTGTGTCAAACAATCCGACAAGAACTGTTTCCATTTATATACTTGCCGTAAATTAAATCCGAATCTATTGGAGAGAGCAAATCAGCCAATGGATGATGCGGGAAAGTCTGTGAAATCCACGATCACCGCTTTCAGACACAACAACGAGAAAATAGCCAATGTGATTGTAATCTCTTCAAGAGTAATGCAGCCATCAAGCGTTTCATTGCAGCCCTTGTCTCTGGAGCGCAGAGACAGACTGTTCTGAATGCGGCGTGAATATCAAGTCGGTGGCTGTGGTCTTAAAAGGCAGCTTAGGTCTCTGCTGCTCACAGCCCCAGAACATGAAGAGGATTAGTCTGCTACCATACCTCCCACTGACTCCCAATGATTATAGCTTTGCACTGTCAGACTTCATTACATTCCCCCTTAGAAACTTACTCCCTAAGTACTGCAGACATTTCAACTTCTGATGGAACTAAGTTTCCAAAAAGGCCACTATGAAGAGCTGCGTTGAATGTCATTCAGTAATCATGATCATGTGAGCAGTTGTTGAAATATGTATTGTAAGATTAAACCTGATGTGCTGAATGTGTTGGGCTGAACCATGTCACAATAGTTTAGGTGACCATCAACTCAGTTGAACGGTTTTCCAGCTGAATAGGGACCAAAAGTGCACCAAGGGTAGGCAACAGTATTCGTACGTTATATAAAGGCAGCTCTACTTTTGATTACTAAATCCCATGTGCGCGTACAGAAAGAACATGGCCAACACACATATAGGACGGGAACATGGCTGTTACCACCACCGACACAATAGATAGGCTGTTTAGAGTTGTCTCAACAGAAGGAGACATGCGACCACACCACAACAGATACTAAAAAAATTTAAAAGTGAAAAATCCTGTAAGTTAGTGCAGCAATTTTATAGAGATATGACCAATGAGGGGGTGGCGGTGGCTAGCACTGATGCCTCACAGCAAGAAGTAGGTGTCATGTGAGTGTGAATGGTTTTCAGTCTCTCCATATTAGCCCTGTGATAGACTGGAGACCTGTCCAGGGTGTACCCCGCCTCTCGCCCAATGACAGCTGGGATAGGCTCCAGCCACGACCCTTCACAGGACAAGCGGTTACAGAAGATGGTGTAAATTTTGTAAATATGATGTCATGATTAAAATTCCCAACTATTAAAAGTCTGACACATTGCTGTTTTCATTTGAATACTATGAGGAAGTGAAATCTGAAAGATTGTAACAGGTCATACAAATTTAAATAAATTACCTCTCAGAGAAAGTCCTTGCAGGGTATCATCACTGATTTCTAGGAAGTATTTAACTTGTGGATGTTGTTCCCTACTTTTTCTTCTGAACTTGTTCTTGTTTTTTATTGTTTTGCATCAACTTCACTGACTTCAGTATTTGACCTGAGCCACAGTTCACATCTCAGGGGACACAACATTCACCACTCTGGTTATTGCCTCTCTTTTTTTGTTTGTTTGTTTTTTACCGTTGTCACTCTCGGGGAAACACTTGGGATCAGTTTGTTTTCTCTGGCTTCCACCACAGACAATATTTTGTTTTGCTTTCTCTGTTGTAATATTCTTTTGCTTTTTCTTTGCTTTTGGAGCCATGCTCCTCTCTTACAACAACTTGATCGGGTTCTCTGTGATACACCTCTAGGCAAACATATTTCCTTGCATAGAAAAATGAAATGAAATATGCCTATTGCTGATAGCTGATACACGCCTGTCAGTTTCGAAGGATTTGGTCTCTCAAATATTCACAGTTGTTAGACAAAAATCGACTAGTATAGTCATGAATTTGATGGTAATTTGGCAACACATAACATTTCTACAAACATATTAGTGAATGAGGCCCAATGTCAGGACATTCTGCTCCAGGCATTCAGATGAGAAAAAGGCTCATGCTTTTATCAACCAGCTGTCAGAACCAAGACTCAGAGATCTCCCCACATATCCCCATCTTTTGGAAATATTTTATTCCTGATGATTTATTCATATATTTCTAAATTAGTACATAAAGGATTAATGATTATACTTGCTCTTTTTATATCATGTGCCATTTCCCATTTTTAGAGATCCACATATTCACATCTGTTCAGAGAAACACATCACCATTACAGACTCTTGTCTACTCTTGTCAGCTATAGTTCTTCATTGTTTGTCCCAGGGATGTAAAGTGTACCTGTTGGAGAAGCTGCGAGCCCAGGGATGTTCTCATCTCCAGATACGAGGACATTCTCTGGAAGGAGGTGCATCACAGAAACCAAAGCAGGATGGTTTTTCACCACACAGTCCAAATGTGCTCCATCAATAACCTTCAAGAGACTGGTGTCTGCAAAAAAAAAAAAAAAAAAAAAAAAAAAAAAAGACATATCACAAATTAATGTAGAATATTTCAAATGCATTTCATGAGAAACTGTTCTGCAGAATATAAATGACTCAGATGAGATATTGCAGCCCCAACACACCCAAAGAAATATCATCCCTCTCCTTGGTGAGTTAGAGTCTAATATTTCCCCAGAAGCGGGGAGTCACCTGACAGCATGACATCCTACGCACAGACACTTCCATTTTTCAGTATTCCATTTGGCTGTTGGTGACCTAGGTGCAATGTTCCATTACACTGCAAGCATCATTTTCCAGGGCTAAAACTGAAATGACAACCATTCAACTTGGAAAACACGCTCGTCCAGATGAGCACCGCTGCGTAGATGAGGCACGAGGTATGAACAATGAGGCAGACATCGTCATCTTTCAAGCAGGTCGCCCAATGACAAGTGACGACCCACAACTTCTGCCATCAACACAAAGCACAGATCATTTGGAAGGTGAGCAAAGTGGTGTTTGATGCGCTGCGTATGTTGGCTTCCTTCAAGCCTGAACAGCGTCACAATATTTCACTCTGACAGGGTTAATGATTGCACCATGAACGGCATCAGTGACAATCAATACGAGCACCTCTTTTCACTCCCGTAGGCTGTTTGAACAAGATGAAAAAGAGCAATCTGAAGGTGAGTCATTACAGACAGTGAAATGATGGTGAGAGCTGAGAGCGTTTAAGTGATGTGGTACAACCTGGTTGATGATTATTGTGGTAAACAAAGTACTATGAGGCCTACAGCTGTATTTCCCTTTCAGTGCAAACCATACAATGACAGCACGACAATAGCACAGCAGGTCTGAAGGGGGCTTTCCAACTAGATCCATCTGTAGAACTTGATGTTACTTAATATACATTTTTGCATTATTTACTACCTTTGGAAGCACTGAAACGTGTTTTTGTGGTCATTTCACTAAAGCAAGCTCCAAAGCAGTACAACTTTTCATAACCATTTATCAGTTTGATAAATAAAAGGATTATCTCATCTTAAGTTCAATTCCCGAATCAGTTCAGTTTGGTTTCAGCCAGTAAACATTTATTATATTTGCTATCTGAACTTAATTGTGTCATCCATCCCACTTTATGCAACCACGAGCTCTATTTGGCTGCACCATTTGACTATACAAAACGCCTACAGTACAGTACATCACTGAGAGCCAAACGCAGTGGTAAACACGTTCGGTAGATGCGCAGATTGCTTGCAGGAATTGCATGGGGTTTTAGATCTATAGCCTTGTAACTGGAGAGCTGTTGAATAAAAACGTGACAGGACGATCACACTAAACACCAGGGATGTCAGATTTATGTTGCACAATGAACAAGGTTCTCCTTTTTTGTATAAAATGAAATGAAAACCTTTAATATTGAGTACTGGCCAATTCTTGTTCTTAAAATGATCGCAAGTGAGCATCTGAACTATTCTGCAGATGCGATTTCACGGAATTGCATGTGAGTCATTTCTTATCATCCGCATTATGAGCGCACGTCCTGAGACTGGCAAAAACTGGTCTGAAACTCCTACCCTGTTTGCTGATTCCTCTTTGCTTTGCCTCCATCTACAGAAGGTCATGCATGGCAGCTATTATTAGATACATTTCTTCTTTCCCATGCAAAGGCCTAGATTCACTTCTGATCTGGATGTTTCCATCCCGTTTTAACAGCCCGAACATGAACCAAGTTACATAAGTAGCTCTTAAACGTACTGCAATGCATCAGTAAAATCATAGTTTCTCTCAATGAATGTGGGTAGTCTGCAATGTTTCCCTACCATTATATTAGGGGGCCCACCTTGAACGTCAAGTTAATTTTATTTAATTGCATTTCCTCTATAGCACCAGATCACAACAGAAGTCATTTAAGGTTAACTTTCCTATAGAACAGGCCTATACCTTGTTCTTTTATTAAACAAACTGACTAGCCTCATGTCATTTATCTCTACATGGTCGCACTTTTATAGTCTCCTCTGTTCTCTGGATCGTGCGTGGCGGATTCACAGCATTCAATTATGATGATATAGCACTATAGTTCTAAGAAATCCCAAAGTGTGGCAAAACTGCTGAATGTAAGCTGTGCAGAAACTGTTTTCCTTTAATAAACTGAATGTATCAGCTTTTATCAAAGCATTTTTCATAGTTCTTAATGCATCTGAAATTCTGCCCAAAAAAGTTTTGATACCTGGCATTAAAAATACAGTTCTAAAGAAAACTCATTTATTCAGATATATTCATCACTAAATACTGTATCTATAATACTGTTATTTTCAGCACCAGAAAGGATAAACATTTGTAACACCTCAATCAATAAGGGACTGGGTGTGAAGCAAAACTGAAAAGAAAAATTGATTTTAAGGTAAGTATCTTTTAACTAAATGGGGACGTTAAGGAGAGTTTTGTTGATGAAGTTGTTATTTTCCAATCATGTAAAATAATGAAATTATGGAAAGTGGATGAGTTCAGAGGAAGGATGGGCAGAATGTCCATTTCTGCTATAGACAGCTTTTCATCCATTTTCAGGGCTGAGCTAGTGCGAGGGGATTGGGAAGGATTGAAGATGATAGAGAATATCACTGTGGTTTCCTCCACTCCCTACCCATGACTCATCCCAGACAAACCCTTTAACTCTGTTTAACAGTTAACTCGCTACAAATAAAAAACTGCTTATGTCGGAAGCCAAAAAAAGAAATAAGGTTTGGGGAAATCTCTGAGGTTTCAGCACGGCTCAAACTCTGTTCTACAAACAGTGGCAACAGCAGCAGAAAAAGGTGTTTTTCACCATGAAACACAGAAAAAAGTAGGATGAGAAGAGAAAGTAAAGGGGGAAATCAAACATTTTCGTGACACAGATGGTGCCCAGGTGTCTGCAACTTTTTCCTCATTTATTTCTTGTTATTCATTATGCATAAAGCTCGGGCTTCAGTCAGATGTTGTGCATAGATTAGAAAGGTACCTCAAAATTTCCTTACAGCGGTAATGTGGTACCTTGAGTCCATTGAGCAGCAGCTTGGCAAGAGATGTGAAACCAAGGAAGTGGGAGGAAAGAAAACAACACAAAAATGGCTCAGCATCAGACAAACAGAGGCAGTGGCTTTGGGAGAAGGTTGAGTGGGAAAGAAGAAAGTAAGACGAGAGCATGATGGTGCAGTCACACGCTCCTTTCATGAGTTAAGAAGTCGTTTTTCTGACTTTGGTGTTTTTGGGTGCTTTAAGGATGAACAGTGTAAACAACGTGGACACTACAAACAAGATGAACGTTTAAACAGCGCACTGATAACTGTATTTCTCTGACCAGTAAGGACAACAGAGACAGATGAGGAAGCCATGATGTATAACTCATTTTGAACATATGCACATAAAACATAAATATGTCTATTTCCTTCATATACCATTAGGTGCTTGTGATGTTGCAGTTATGAACATAACTATTACTCTCGCCAACCATGTTTCTGTTTATCCTTCGTATTGTCCTCCAGGTCAAATTTCTGTATCACATATTTTGATATAAATGTGGTATAATGTCAGGATTCAGGACTATAGGATTTCCAATATCTGACTGGAGAAGAGGTGAACAGGTGACATTGAGGCAGACAGATAGGAACATGTGAGGGCACCAAAACGGTCACTCAAGGGCATTTTAACACAAGGGTCTAAGGGGATTCATTCGCTTTTGGAGCCAGCCTCAAGTGGCCATTTGGGTGACTTCTGGGCATTTCCATATTGTCAGCACAAGAGGTTGGCCCCTTCTAAACTGTAACCTGTATACAGTTTTAAATGTAGCTGCCAAGCAGTGTTAATTTTGACAGCAAATTTTGATTTAGTTTTAGTCATAGTCTTTTGACGAAAATATCATTTTAGTTTTAGTCATAATTTAGTCATTTAAATCATTTTAGTTTTAGTCTAGTTTTAGTCGACTAAAAATCATAGGATTTTAGTCAACTAAATATATAGTAATTTTAGTCGGCTAAAATATAAAGTGTTAAACGGTAATCCATGTTTTTTAGATTAACTTGTATTTCTGAAGATAAAATAAAAAACATCTGTTATGGAATGGTGTTAATGTTTAAATGTGAAATGCTTATTGGCATAGATTTCACTCATTCTATTTGAACAAACTGCTATGGCTAACATGCTAACATGCTGAGCTACAGCTCGTTAACGTCATAGACGACATAGACGCCTCATTGAGCGGGTTGGCCCGTTGTTGCGATACGTCAACGTCGCCGCCATATTGGAGGAGGCAGCTCTGTCCCGCGAACCAATACGAGTCAATGGAGTGGACTTTATTAAGTGTCTTCTACAAAGTGCTGTAAGTTAATGCCTCTTATTTACATATTCACACCCGAACGTATATATTCAGGGAACCGATAGGAACCAAAAACAACGCCTGTAACATTAACTACTCAGAATGTTATAGACGTTGTTTTTGGTTCCTAACGGTTTCCTGAATATATACGTTCGTGTGTGGATGTGTAAATGCTTATAGTACTTTGTAGAAGCGCTCAATGAGGCGTCTATGGTTAACGTAACCAGAGTTGCTAGTTATTGCACCTGACCAAATTCGATTTGGGCCTCAGTTGTATTTGCACTTGATAAACCAAAACTAGCGAGGGTAGCAACTCTTAACAAACTTAAAACACTGAACAGCACACAGTAGTAGATAATGAGACAGCCATGACATGCATTTTGGAGCTAACGAGCTAACTAGTTTACCTTCGTATGGATTTCAGGATAACTCGCTTGCAAGTGTCGCTTCAAGTTCGTTGTGTTTTTACCGGTGATAGTAGGTCCACACGGTTTGCAATACGTCTTGTTTTCAGTAATGGTAAACTGGAAATGAGTCCATATATCTTGCCTCCGTTTTCTCCCCGGCTGTGACATATCGCGGTGTTAATAGTGCATGCATATGATGACCCTTAGTTTTCGTCAGAGAAACAAAGGTCGTTGACTAAAAGTATGACGAAAAATTTTCGTCAACAAAATTAACACTGCTGCCAAGGCATTATCGCCCCAGCTTAGCTCCACTCATGCTCCACATCTTTGTGGGACACAAACCTTTTGAGCTGCTTTCAATCGGCAACTGAAATTGTACTTTTTTTTTTGTATATTTCTTTATTGTTCAATTTTGCGGACTTTTGCGGTGTATTGTACTAGCCACCACAACAAATTCCTCAAGTGTGAACGTATGTGGCCATAAAGAGAATTCAGATTCTGGCTCTGATTAAGAGGAGTCAGACACTGTTAAGATGGTGAGGGCTGGAGCCACCACACACTGAACTTCAGAATAACTCTTTAACAAATATATGGTTGATACCATCTACATATATATATATATGGATAAGATTGTGTGTAGGGACCCCAAATATGGAATTTCTCATTGCACATAAAACTGTGTGCATCTGCAACTAATAAAACTGTTGATGGTACACAGGTCTGTTTGAAATGAACCCTTTTTACATTAACATCAGTATAATATCATTGTTGATAGACTTGTAAACCAAAGTTTACCACAGCTCAATTTGAACTCAGCGTGGTACAGTACAGGTGAAGGAGTCACATCATAAAACACTTCAGTTTATTTGATGTTTGACGCTCAACCAAAAAGCAATAAAGCTTGGTGTAGGTGGTGAAAACAAACACTCACCAGGGATTTCTTAGAGCTAGAGAGAGAGAGAAAAAAAAACAAAAAAAAAAACACTAAAAGCACTCACACGCCTCTTTATCTCAGCCACAGAGGGGCTCTTTGGTATATCAGTGACAAAATTTGTCATGGCACTACCTTTCTGTCCCCTACACACAGACATACATAATGAATTAATGCATAGTGGTGTTGCTTCAAATTAAGAAATGCTAATGTGAACACAATGTACCATCTGTTTGCCCTCTCATCATATTAAGAGATCCCCAGAGCAGCTCCCCATCCTCATTTCATTTTTGCTCCTTCCTCTTTTCTCCCAGTTGGTTGAGAGGAGAAGCTTAGCTCAAGCCAATGAGCTTACTGCCTCCTTTCCTGCTTGTTTCTGCCTCCCATTTTTGCCTGCCATCCTTTAGGAATTTCAAAAGCCCCTAAGGCAACTTCCTTCCCTCTATCTTCCCTCCTTTTCCTATTTCCTGCCTCTTGACCCTGAATCCAGCTTTGGAAAATAAAGGGATTTGATTTCTCTGCCACCACTGCTCTTTCTCTTTCTTGTGTACATTCACTGCTATTTTTATTTCCACGTTAGTTCAGACTGATCTCTCTCCAGTGTATCTTTCCACATTTGATAGCTTGTATTTTATAGGTTTAAAAGAACAACTCAGTTTGACCTATGGAGAACTTAAAGTGAAATGTTTTGTTTTGTTTTTTTTTTATCACAAACATCCATCTTTGATAGTGTTTTTCTTGTTTTTATCTGCACCACTTTGTACATTTTCATCAGGCAAGTCATTCCATTTTCTCACAAATCTAATCTAGACGTCTAATTATGTAACCCGGCTATGTTCATTTATGACAAAGATCTGAATCGGAGTTATGAGAATTTAAGCTTCCCATTAATTTGTATCCCTAAATTTCCACCACGCGTCTTTGACAAGGCAAACCGTTTCTACTTTCTTGCTTCCACTTTCCTCTTTCTCATATATCCATTAATTACTCTAAACCCAGGGAGAGGAGTGTGTGTGTAAGTGTCAGAAGGAGTGTGTGTCAGTGTGTGTGTTACTCAGCCAGTGGCAGAGAGCCTGACTAGGCAGTAGAACATAGAAACCAATGCGTTTGGCAGCCACCCACCCTGCTCTTCTCCTATTCTGGCATCCAGTTACATCCCTCTACACAACACACAAACACACATATATACAGTATGTATATTCTCACAAGCATATCCTACATCACCACTTCTTAGCAATACGACACATATCCAAAAAAAAAAAAAAAAAAGGCCTGTTGTCAAAGCGGGCGCAATCTTTGCAAATCTACAGGCTTTGTTATGACAAGCCTGTGGAAGACCTCACTACATTTATACATTAACATTTACTTGGAAAAACACAGTAGAACTGAGATGTTGTCTCCTCACATACTTTTCTGTGCTTATGCGTTACTGTTGTGAGAATAAGCCTGTCATTATTGTGTATTTTACTCACTCTCAAGAAATGTTGCAATGTAAAAACTGCAAACTATATTCTTTGCCATAAAGAATAATTACAAGTTGTACTGCCTTAGAAACAAATTATCAATCAGACTAGACTCAATTTTGCTTTCTCAATGAAAGTGAGTGCCAAGCTTGAGTCTTACGCTATGATTCATTACAGAGCAAAAAAGCTCTGTTCTCTTGGATTTCTTTCCAGGTTTATTTTGCCGTTTGCACGATATAATCTAGTTAAACAATAATCGTATTAAACAAACTTCTGTTAATATTAATTGGTAATTAAATACCTATGCCTGTGTCAAGTTGAAATATTGCAATTATTGTTGCTGATCAAGTTCACTTCACTAACTACATTTATTCTTAATCAAACAACAAAACAAATATTCAAATATGTAGACAATAGGCACTATCTTCACCCAACATAATGCTGCATCTATCTATCTATCTATCTATCTACCAACCACACAGTGAGACTGTGTCTCTTTGCAACCGCATGGTACAAACTTTATTTTGATTGATTTATCTGTATTTTTCAACAGTGAGAGAAACCCAGTGGACCCAGTCTTCAAAGATGTCTCATCTCTACATGTAGTAGAGAGTGACAGGAAGTAATTGGGTAAAGGAAATGATGAGCAGCAAAGAATTCTGAATATGCACCACTGAAGGACTATAGCTTCAGTTTATGGGGTACCTGATCAACCAAGTGAGCTTTGAGGGCACACTGGACATGCAAAAGTCCTGAAACCATTTTCTGCTGCATGCTGTAATGGAGCAGATCATTCTCAGTCGAGTATTTTTGCACTGCAAACATTGAACAGGAGGCTGACCCACCTCAGTCCTCCTGAGGACAGAGTACACAGAGTACAATTTCTGGCCTTGGAACAGAAAATAAGCTCCTCTGTGCAAATGAACTCCAAGGTTTGATCTTCTTATATACCAGGGAAATTTATACAGTATGTACACCGTATGCACAAGGATAAAGATATGACTGAGTGCACCCCAAGGTGAGGACAAATACTAGGTTATAAAATACAGCCTCCCAGTCAATATTGGCTTCTTTTGGAAGGCTTTTTACTATGATTTACAAAATCAACAAAATACTTCAAAGTTGTTAAACCTGAAGAAACAAAAGTCAAGCTCAGCACATAGTTATTGACACAAGAAGACGCCTGAAAAAACCTGGCTCAGACGCAGTAAGAGGCTGCAGGGAGTAAAGTGATGTTGGAAAGCTTGTCACGTTCACTGGGGTTCAGGTTGCTTCCCTTTCTTGTTGATTAGCAACCAAGGCATTCATGTCATAGTGTGGACTAGTAGAGCCAAAAGACTCTTTGGTAATTAAATCTCCTGCACCTAAGAACAAACAATTTTTCCCAGAATAAAGTATGAGTGTCTTAAGATCTGAACAGCTACTTAATTACCGTTGTAGATACATAGAAACTAAAGCAGGTGTTCTACAACTGCGGCCAAAAAAAACAAAACAAATTGGCGCAGTGCCACTTAACGCCCCGCGGTGCTCTGTCACCATCAAGTGATCCTTGACATGTGGATATGATGTATTTCATGAACTCATTTTTTACGATTTTACAATGATGTGGTATTTTGTTGAGTTGTGATATGGATTTTGAATATTAAGCTTCCCCCACCCACAGAATGTTAGTTGGGGAGAGCTGGTCTGAAAGCTGTTCCGGTGGGAACTGATCGTGCCCCAGCAATGATGTGCCAGGCCAATCAAATCAGCGGGCTTTAGGCAGTGACGGACAGAAGAGTTACAGCACTGTAGTCATACACGTCATTTGAGCGCCGTGGAGCTGACTTTGTTTATAGCACAATGGCTCTGGTTGGTTGTAGGACTATCTGAATGCGTGCAGATAGGTTGTATAGGTTGAACGTTACAATAGATTCCAGCTTCTACAGAAGGCACTATGTAGGTGGGGTACCTCATCAAAATGCATTAGAACTACATTATGTATCAGCTTTAAGAGAGCTTCTATCACTTGATGGTAAATGTCCAAGAGTGACTTGACTTATATTTCCCACTTCCCACATGGTGTTATATAGACACAATGTTGTGTCATCAATCCAAGTCAAGTTCATTTTATTCATTCAGGCCAATATCAAAATCAAAATCTCAAAATTCGGTCAAGGAAAAACAGTGAAAATCTAGAGTCTATAACATAAGTCTAAAACATTTCCACAGTCCAAGATGTAATACTGCACAGGACATAGTGTTGATGAAACATGTTTGAACAGATACATATTGTATGTAGTAGAAACAAAACCATGTTTGCCGTCTCTATCTGTTTGCGGACTACGCAGTATCTTAAGTCAGCAGTCCGCAGCTTAACTACTGTATATGGTCTGCAGTCAATTAAACATGATAGATACGTGCACATCCTGCTGTTAATATTTTAAATTATTTCACTTTCACACAGTTCAACTTCTAACTCCAACTTCATTTAAAACTCTCTCCAAAATAATAATGATATTATTCATTTGGAAAAAAAACAAAAACAGAGCTCTTTCAAAAACAGTCAGGGTAACTCAATAACGGGGAATTTGTAATGAATGAATGATACAAAAAAGCCTCCAGGGAATGTTTTCTCATTAGAATTCTTTACCACAATCAGACATGAATGACCACTAAAAAGAATGCTCTTATTTCACTCTAGCACAAAGTGCCTTTTAGATATTTGCGTCTCTCTACAAATTCACACTCCTAAGTGTTTCACATCACCCCACAGATACAGGGATGGGACTGAAAGTGATGAAAAAGGGGGTTTGACCGTAAAAGAGCAACAGCGAGAGTGGCAGCAACATGGCTCTTAAAACTGAGAAGCAACGTTCCGCTAAACAACAGGCATATGGTTAATAATTCAGCGAGCATAAGAGTCCGTTTGAGAGAGGGTTTTCTAATATTCATGTGACATGATAGCCAAGACAGGAACTCTGGCTCTCACTGGGCACAGTGTTATTCATACTGCGAAGCACTCCTGCGTTTTGTAATTCATAGGCTTGGTTTTAAGCCAAACAAGAAGCTACCTTATCCGGTGCAACCAAGAGCGTCAGTAGCAAACTCAATATTTCAACAAGACTGGCTCTCAAATTGTCAACTGATGTTAGTCTAATATTCAAATCCAATAAATCCAACAAATAGTAGTGAGATTCCTAAAACAACTCTCACCCACAACCCGAAGGATTACCAAACTGACAAATTACATATAATCTGTTTCAGAAAGGTAGGTAAACGAAAACTGGGCTTAAGAGAAAACATAGATGTTTTCATAGTCAGTCATTCATTGACCCAGGATGCCTGGTAACACTACTTCAAGCCAGCTTTGGGAGCCTTCATACGCGTGATCCAGTTCCGATCAGTCAAATATTGAGTATCGGCCCATTCAATCCTGATCCCATCATGTGTCAATCAATCTAATGTAGGCCAACATGCTTGACAGTACAAGAGCTCTGATTTCATTGAAGATTCTGAAGATTTTCATTTTATTTATCACTGTTTTCCAGTTGTAAGCCTCCTAGATTCAAGGCTCTCTACCATGGTAGGAATACTTCTGGTTTTATACTTTGCTTCTGTAGCCTGGCTTGTTGCTAGTAACTAGCTATTGGTCTGGACAAAGCTCCACAGTGACGAGGGAAAGGGAGGGAAAGTGACATCTTCAAGCCTTTGTAAACCGGGCCCTTTGTTTTTCCTTCACATACCAGCAGATTAGCACACTGTCTCTGGTAAGCTGCTCGACAACAACATAAAAAATGTTGTCAGGCTTTGGCACATAAAAGCTACCCTGTGTACAGACAGAAGTGTCAGTTTCATGCGGGTAGCTTTTAGCAGTGATGTCTTTCACACACTTTCCAACAATGACACCATCACTTACTGTAGCTCCACACACAATTCTCTTTTCCTGGAGAAAGGGTTTAGGACAGCCATAAAACAAATACAACAGATCAGGTTTGGCTACGCCAGTCTAATCGGATCACAATAAATGCCTGGATCAGCCCCTACCCTGACCAAAATGATCACATCTTATCCTGGTTCAAACAATGACAGCAACGATAGTGTCTCACTTTGGAGAGATGATGAAAAGGAGTTTTACTTTAGGTAGTGAAAGAACGAAATGAAACTTGCAGTTCAGACATGGAAAAAAAACATCAAAACACTGGCCTATTCAAGTTTTTAAATCTCAAGCTATAGGACTCCAATTTCCCAGCATGTACACAGGATAAATTTAGGTCATAGAGGAAAAGAAACATTACTATGTGGCCAAACATCAAAACCAAAGAAGTGGCTCTGAGCCACTACAGAAGGTGGTGTTGACATCGGATTATGCAACAGATGCTGAGGCTCCACAGGGAGGCCCATCAAATCCAATACAACATGTACATCCTCAGTATTTTTCATTCATTGCTGGGTTGTGTTTTAAACATCACATGCACCCCTACAAAAACCACACAGTAATTAGATGCAGGTATAAATCATGTATATGTGGATATGAAGACTCAGATTTGTTCAATGTAGACATCATATCTTGAAAATGATTATTAACTCATCATTAAATGGGACCGGTCTTATGAGTGTAAACCTAAACACAATCTGTAATGGGCAGCTTATAGTCTGCTTTCATCTGTTGCTCAAACTGTTCATAAATTACTGCTAAAACTTGTCTGAAACTTGTATTGTGATCATCATTTTTACACAATATCAGAGACCGTAAAGTCTTATCCTTACTACAGTATGATATATGGCTTCCCTCCCTGCATCTGACCTTGCCTGAGTCCCATCTTTCTCTGATGGTAACTGGCAAAGAATTTAAATACTTGCCCTTGCTGACAGAGAATACATGTTTGTGTCGTTTTACATGGCAGAGGGCCAACACAATGTCTGTTGCAGTATGCTGCCCATCTTCTGTTCCATCTTTTATTCTGACATCATACTAGAGGGAGGATGTTAGATTGTTCCACACTAAAGCTTTATACAGTTTTTTTTTCTTCATTGTTGTTTGAGGTTGGTGGGGTCACTTGAACTGATTTAAATAACATTTTCAAATATTTATTTTTCTTCCCTGTATGTTCTGACTACATTTTTTGAATCTGAAACTTTGAAGCCATTTAGTTCCATGAGTAATCTATGCTCATTCACTCTCTGCAAAGCTAAACTGCATGGCAGTACAGGTCAACACCGCTGTGAATTACAGTCTCCAAAGGTTACACCTGGTGACATAATCCCTTCAGACAGTGTGAGCTGTAAATGAATCATTGGTATATCGCACTTTAGAACAGCTCAACTTGATGTAATGTGGTTCAGTACTGCATCAACTGTGTCATCATGTGCAGTGAAAGATGATCTGTTTGTCTTCAGAAAGGGGAGGTAGCCTCACTGGCCTGGAAATAAACACTGCTAAACCCCACGTGTACTGTGGCCCTCTCAACTGTCGTGCTGAATGGCTCTAGGGACCAAACCTAAAGTGAACAGACTGGCAGATACTTGCAAACATAGTACATAAAACAGAACCTTACAGTCAACAGCGTCCTTCAGCAAGGGGTGGAGCAGGGCTCTCAGCGATCCATGGTGCAGATTCATCCTAGGAGATAAAATGAAACCAACCTGAATGACTCAAAGCATTAATGAAGCTAGCTGACTATTATGCTAACCCTAACCCTGACAAAGAGGAGGAGTAAAACCTTGACAGTTATAAATGGTGTACGTAGAGTATGGATGTAAGAGCAAAAAAAAGATGGCTGGACAACCACCCCTTCACTATAAATATACTTGTCCTTCAATAATCTCCCTATTGAAATGTTCATTAATCCTTGGAAGGGGTAATTAGGAATGGGCTAACCTTCTGTCCCCAGCAGTCGGAGCCTCTGGCTTGTTGGTAAAAAGCTCCAAGACAGTGAAGCCTCGCCCCTGAGCCAGAAGGGAGCCGTCTGGCCTGAGTGACAATGACACCAGCTCCAGGATCAGCAGCGTGCTGGGCAGCAGCAAAGACGTCCGGAAGTAAAGGACCTAAGGAAACATATACATGAAGTGAAGAAACACATCATCCATCCTACACCTCTAATTTGTTCAAAATACAGCTTACTTTGTGGCAAACAAAGAAACCTTGCTAGCTTTTCTGGAATTAAAGAATGCTATTAAGCTCTGAGGTATAAACTTTGTTTGTTTTGAATGAAAGCCAACAAAGCCTTTAAAACTGAAAATTTAAAAATGATGCCAAATTGCAGAATGTGTGGGCAAAAGCATCATCTGAAATAAATTAGTAGGCTGAACAGTGCATCATCAGAAAACGTCATCGAGCTTTTAAAGACTGATATTTTCCAATTACTCCGAAGTCTGTTTTCTTCCTTCTGATTCGATTAAATTACAGTTCATCTTAGAGCCTGGCTAGTTCTGACTAAGCTAAATAATGACTAATTACTTTAAAATTGTAGTAATACAGTTAGCATTGCTCAATTTTCTGCAATATATTTATCATCAACAAGGTCACCTATACTGTGGATTTCTAATCTATGTTGTGGACTCAAACTACTCAATAATATGTTTATCTTCTGAAAGGATATCAACTCTCAAAGAGAAAGCAATTGGTGCGTGCATATTTCTATGTGGATTTGTTTTTATAAATACAAATATTTCCATTTAGATTCATTTTACAGATTTACAAAAGTTGATTTTTGCAATTACTGTATATTGTTACCCATATTATGGATCCCAGTTTAAGCTCATAAAATACACTTAGTTTATGTCTTGGGGATACACTTAGTTTAATAAGGTGGCACATATTTTATGTAGAAAATACCTTTTATTAAAACATGTGCATGTGTAGGAAAATACACAAACACAAAGAAATTTCTCTTGCAGATATATTTTACAAGTTTACAAAGGCTGATTTACAACCACAAACATCTCTATTTTGAGTCCACAGTATATATAACATGGTGCTTTATGTGGCCCACAACAGAATTAATGGAAACGCGCAGAGACCCCCCACATACATTATGTACACACATAATGATAAGGACTTGACAAGCAAGGGGTCTCAAAATGTATGCTCCAGTGGTTACAGTAACCACAATCCACAGCTGCAACACAAACAAGCTGTATAAGTGAGCACAGAGACATATCTTGTAGGTAGTACTCAGCAGCTTAGCATCAAAAGGGAAAAATGAAGAGAAATGATATTAAAAACTTAGTTAAACATTTCCCACATTGGCAGACCTAATATTAATGTCCTCGTTCAGTGCGACAGAGAATCAGCATATTGAAGAAAGAACAAGATGGGTTATAAGATATATACAGTAATAATAGCCAATAAACAACATGTTGAAAAATCACTTGAGGGAAAAGACCTATAAACAAGTACAGATGGTGCACAGTCCCATGGTAGCTAGTTTGGCTTGAAGCATCAACTGTTGCTGTCATTTGAGTTACTGCACAAAAATCTAAATAACAACATCATACATATAGTATTTAGATCGGGACTCAGGGGGTCCCGGGGAGCACAAACAACTATAGACTGAAACTTTCACCAGGTCTGTAGGATTTTTCTGCAGCGCAGTTAGCGTTAGTGTTAGTGTGATGTAGTCAGAGTATGAGTTTGAGTTGTCAGAAGGAACAATATACCTCTGCACACAATTGAACAGTCTGGCCAAGTATGGTCCAATCGCAACAGTTTCTGCCTCCTACTCACCATCGACTCTGACGTCTTCTCTCTTTTTTGTGTTGCAACAATTTCAGCAAAACTAACTGTTGTTCAACATTTACTAATTTTAACCTCAAACATGATCCGCTCAGTTCCACTCGACATGGTTTGAAGTACACAGAGAACCACAACACAACTGACTAGCCACGGTTAGTCAGCAGCGCAACAATGCAGTAGGTCGGACATTTGCATGGACTCTGACGTAGGCTCTGCATGGATCCATTGCACAAATATAAACTAAGTTTTACAGACAAGGGCGACAGTAGAACTGAGAAGATGTGTATAAAGGCACCCTGCCAATGAAGACACTTCATTTTTCTAGACTGAGCTGTTCCATAAATGTTTCTGCGTAAGACTTCCAAGCCTAATGAGTATCTTTCAGATTGAGCTAACCGGGTCACACAACTAGGATCAACTAGTACAAGGTTGACTTGACCCTCTTCAGTTTAACAGAGGAAATTATTAAAAATATCACAATTACTGCAAATCTATTTAATGGAAACCTTATGTACACACAGACCACGCATAACATGTCCACCTTCCTAATATTGTGTAGGTCTCCCTTGTGCCTCCCTTGTGACTCATCAGAGAATGGACATGGGCCTTCTGAGGGTGTCCTGTGGTGTCTGGCAACACAATGTTGTTAGTGGGGGCCTTTGGGTCCTATGGGTTGAGGGGAGGGGCCTCTGTCATCGCACAGATACTTGATCAGTTTGTGATCTAGTGAATTTGGAGGCCAGGTCAACACCTTATACTGTTTATATTTTTGTGAGTTGTTCCTGAACCATTTTAGTGTGTGTGTCTGTGTCAGGCTGCATCCTGCTGGGGATGGCTGCTGCCATCAAGGAGTGTCATTGCTATGGGGTGGGGGTGCCTGGTCTGGTCTAAGTGGATGGTACGTGTCTAAGTAACATCCACATGAATGCCAGGTTCAAAAGTTTCCCATCAGAACATTGTGTTGTCATAAGATGATCAATGTTATTCACTTCTCCAGATAGTGGTTTTAATGTTGTGGCTGATCAGTGTACATCCAGATTACGGCAAATTAAATCAAGTAAATATGGCCACATCATATGCCAATGATTACAGTACAAATATAAAATGAGACAGATAGTATTAAGCAAGTTTGGATGAGATTGATGGAGCTTTACAGGTTGTAGTAAATTAATTCAGGCTCATTGCTTAAATAATCATGAAAGATATGCTGCTTTATACTGTAACAGATTTTAGCCTTCATTACAGTCATAAAACATAAACCTTTGTTAGGCATGATCATCAGAATGATGGAAAAACCCTTTTCTTTCCATCCAACGTTTATGGTGCTTTTGTTTCTCCGATGCCAAGAACATAGGCATCAATTTCCATATTGCAGGTCTCTAAAAAGAATGAATCAAATGTTCAGGGTAGACGCAAATACATGATTGGTGAGGATCCAGATTCTCACATTGAAGAGGTGGGTACGTCCCCCTGGCGAGGAAATGCTTTAGGAATACATGGGGGATTTGACCTCAGACAGTCAACCTCTTTTGTTAGCTTGTTTGTAGTTCATGCCAGGTAGGTGCCACTGTTTGCAGACTCTGATGCGCCATTCAAATTCAAAAATAAAAGCCTACCTACAGCAGAGCCACACTGATTTACATGCACAAAGCCATGAATACGATAAAGAGATACACAACTGCTCTCTGATCCATTGGTCCCAGAGCACAATGAGGCCTGTTATTTTTCAAAACCATAAAGAAGAACATGACGACATTAACGGAAAAAATAGAAGAAAAAACACATTAAATAGATGTGAGCTACCTTGAAATACAGAACCAATTTCTCCCAGCCCACTGTGGCAGAGCCTGTTCATCTCTAGACCCAGCTATCAGCCGCCACAGAGCTGTATATTCAGATTCAAAGCCTCTGAGGCATTCCTATTTCGGCCACATCAGATTTTTATCTCCGTGCACTGTGAGTTTAAATTACTAGTTTTCCAAACACAAACGCATCTGAATACAAATGTAAAACATGGGAGGCAAAGATCTCGTGTAAACTCGGTTTGATTTAGTTTGATTTGTCTGCTTGTTTTCATGTGCCGACATGGATATTGAGATTCACATAATACTGTCGCTGCTGAAATGAAAGTGTCCTGCTGTAAATGATTGATGAACATTGATATATTTTTGTGCAAGGCCTGAACACAGAAGCTCGGTCTTTGTGCGGAAATTTTCACAGATGAGCTTTCGATGGGGAGCAAATTTAATTAGATTGAATGAAATCTCAATATAATCTGTATGTTATAATTTGAAATCTGCCTAATGATGGTAATAATGACAAAGCACATTTCTAGGTAGAGAGCATTTACTCGGTTTGCCGAGCCCAGACAGATGTCTTTGCAGCAGCAAACAATGGCTGAGCTGAGAAAGTAAAAATATCTCCAGTCCCAAGACGCATGTCATTCAGTATTCATGGACTGAAAACTTCACTTCCTCTCAGTTGTTTTATTTATTATTTATTTCCTTCCAACCTTAACTCCCAAATCAAAGGCTCGTCTTGAATGAACCTCTCTTGAACCTATCCCAAGTTGTACAAACAAGAAATTCGGAGGGGTCCATATTCTGTCATGTTCACCCAAGTTTCATCCTGTTGTCATAATGTAGAATTTACATTATGGTCAAAGATATAGTCCCAAGTCTCAAAGCAATCCAAACGTGGATATTGTTCATTACAGAATTCCAAATCGAAGCTTGAATCCCTTTTCATCTGTTCCACTGCTTTGATGTAACTCCAAATTGATTTTGGTCCAATCTCTGGTTAAAGAATAAAAATAAAAATAAAAACTCTGTCCCCTACTGAGAAAATATCTCAATATTCATTTTGCAGTAATTCAGACAGAAAACTCAAGACCTCAAGACAATAGCCACGACGGATTATGAACATTCTGGGCCATAAAAAATAAACTAAAATAATAGAACAAATAATACTAAAATAGAACAAATACCCTGACGGGTACTGCTTGCTTAAGCTGCACCTCGCCACACTCCAATTTTGAAGTACAAATTCACAGCTGGAGATTTCTGTGTTGTTTAATTCTTGCTCTGAAGCAGAGCCAATGAATGATGGTGCTTCATCTTCAACCTACCGCATCGTCTCAGTTGCCTGTCGTAGTCAATGCACTGCCTCAGAAATGCAGTTATGCAAGTAGCAGCAGTTCCTGTTCTTAGTATTGATCTGACACAAAGAAGACTATTCTTTCATCCACACAGCTTTGACAGGATTTGTTAGAAGCTGCAGTTAAAGCTGGTCCCCTTTGCCATGTTTTTGCTTAACACTCTGTTTAACACTGGCTACATTTGTCACTAGTAGAAACCTTCTTGTCTAGGGCAGGTAAGGTTACACACAATGCACTATTTTAATTGAGTTGTAGAAACGAGAAAATGGAGCGGAGAGAGATTGGAAATAACATAAAACAAAGAATCCCCAATCAGATTTGAACTGGCAACGTGGTGTTTAATGGTCGCTGTCTTAGCCTCTAAATCCCTGGTTCCCAACCTGGGGTACAAACAACCCTCACAAGGGCGAGGCAATGTCGGCTTTGAGCCTGACAAAATTCAATTTGCAACATCGGCATAATATAATGACACAATTACTGGATAATTAAGAGTGTGTATATACAAATATTTTCTCATTAGAAACTCTCAACCCCTGTGACCCAGCTCAATTTTGTCAAGCAAGCTAGCGGACAAGTTCATCTTGGTTTTCCCTGTAGAGGGCTAGAGCGCCCGTCATCTAGATCCCCAACAAAAACAAAAAAGTCAGGCTATATCTCGAGAGTTATCACAACTTTGATTTTATGAAAGATAGGACCAGACTTGCTCAAATGTGTCATTCGTGGTGTGAAGCTATCTAATGACAGACAAATACTCACTCTATGCTTTCATGCTCAAACAGGAGTACAGATTTGAGTGCGCATGCACGCATGTGTGCACTGATTGCAGACAAATGTTTGAGAGAAAGAATTTTTTAGGAAAAAAGAAACCTGAATTCTGTTGTTGCAGACTGTTGCAGTCTTAGCTTTGGAAATATATTTGCTCTCACATTCAGTACTGACACTTAGCTCAGTTTGCTTGAACAAAGAATTTTACCAGTTCACAACCGACACACTGCACTACAGTTCTTACCAGAACTTTACATTAAAGCACCATTGTGAGATCTTCCTCCTTCAACGCCACGGGAGCACTGGGAGATGTCATAGAGAAAACAGCTTGCGTCGGCTGCAACGCCGGGCGCAGCATATGTCAGCCCTAATGAGAGGTTATACTCTGCAGCGACTGTCAACAAAGCAGTAATCGATTCTCAGAAGGGGTAAATATCCAAGCCCGTATAACTCCAGTAAAGAGGAGAGAACAGCAATGGGACGACATTAAAACATCATCAGCACAGAGGCATATAGCTTGAAGTCACTGTCACTTTCATCAACCAGCCTGTGTGCAGCTTCCGGGAGGTTTTGCTGAGACCCCTTTGTGGGTGACACGGGACCTCACTATGACAGGGAAGAGTTGAGCTGTGACATTTAAAGCTATCGTATACAATGGAGATAAAGTGCAACATTTTGGGATAATGCTGTATTTAAATAAGCTAGCTGGGTTCCCTTGACTTCAAAGTGTCTAAACTAGCTGACTGGACCTTCTACTGCCAAGAAAATGATTGCACAGACTCATTGTAGTGGACACCAGTGTTGTTCTTCTTCTGGTTCATTATATAATTTAAGAGTATGCTGCTATGGCAGCAGGTAAGGGATGCATTACATTAACTTGCTTTTGGAAAAACTGTAATTGCTTCATAACGTTTAATCACTGTGTGCTGGTGTTAAAGAAGCCATTATGATCCCCTCATAATGGTTTCATTGTACAAAAGGTGATACTAATTCTTTTTGCCCCTCGAGGTGGTCATTCAAATACTCTGGAAAATCACAGGTATTGCACAAAACAACGAGGCTGCTAATGAGCACTGGTTTTGCAAAGAGAGGTCCAAAGCATCTGGAGTGTAATTGGCATGGACCTGTTGTTCGACCCCCGGAGGCTTCTCATAAACAAACAGGACAAACAAAGACAGAGACTGTCAGAACAGGAAAAAAAGCATTTGAATACACAGTCAGGCTTATGCATTACATCGGTGTACAGAAAACTGTGAGCTCCTGCTGTATATCGACTACATTTGTCGTGTACCATGTGCTTCCACCCTAGGATTTTGTCAAAAGCTCAAAGTCATATAGCTTACGGAAAATTACAAAGTTAAGAAAGCACATGCACTCAGGAAGATTCTTAGCTGTATTGCTTTGATACGAGTTTTGGCAGCATAGCCTACGCCTTGAGGTGGAGAAAGAGAGAGATAGAGCAAGTCATTTTGCAGGCACAGAACCAGCGGGTATCAGTATCACAAATCCTCATGGTGTGAAATTCTATGACTGTCACCAGCACAGGAGAGATGAGAGATGGCAGGGTGGATGATAGAGAGGCAGAAAGAAATGACAGGGATAGCGGCTCCAGGCTTCCTTATGGCCAGGAATGTCATGGATCGTAGCTGGGCAGATTGGGCCGGTATGTATATGTGTGTCAGCTGATTCAAATAGACTTTTGAGAGAAGGCCGGAAAATATTTTCGCAAAATTGAACTGCTCCAAGCAGTTTATATGTCGACTCAAAATGACATCAAAAGGACAGATATCAGCACAAGGTCAGCCAGCACTTGCTGATCAAGGTAAACCCAAAAGAGTATGGCTGGATGGATGGATGGATGGATGGATGGATGGATGGTTAGGTAAGAAAATGTCTGAGTATCAAATTGAAACACTAAAAGCTGTGCTAATATTGAAAAACAAACACAAGCAGGAAATGTTTAACTTCAGCAGGACATCTGAGTGAATAATGGAGTGAAACAAAATGGCAATTGTTAGGACTACCAAGCTACACTGGTCCCCCGTTGTTTCGCAATTACATACCAAATTCACTGTTGCTCACTGGGTTTCATTCACTAACATGTACATTGAAATAAATTTACTATAAACACCCAATCAAACAGTAGTCCAAACCAGGCAGCACTTTGGATCCTTTCAAAAATGACTGGCCTACATATTGCCTTTACCAAAACAGACGCCTGGGCATCTACTGTATATACTTTTCAAGCAAGGCCATTTCAAGCATTAAAGGTTTGTAAGTGGAGTAGACAAGTAGTGAAGCCCAAAAGCACGACAAGTGAAAAACAAACAAACAAAAAAAAAAACAAGAGTAATAGAGTTAATTGAGAAGTTGAGGTCAGAAAAGGTGTTATTTTCTTTCACCTGGGTGACTGGTGTGAGAGTTAAAAGGAGGTTTGGACAGTATTAATAGAGGCAATAAAAGCTGCGTCTCCTGAGGCATGCAATGTAGCCAATGAAAAAATAGTTTGATATGTCATGAGGACAAAACAGAGAGAGAAAAAAATGACAAGGAAACGTTGAGATATCAACCAAAGACGAGAGGACTGCAGCAATTACTGGAGAAACAGCCCAATTATGCGGAATCCCTCCAAGGAATAGGGGTGATGCGATTTGCGTCCAGCAAGCGCTTCCACAGAGCAGTAATTCTCATTTCTCAAAAATCTGTATCTTGGGCTATTTTAGGCTACACAACATTTTAAAGAGCTACTGAAGCTATTTAGAAACCAGCCTTTTACTGTCCTTGTGGATGAAAAAAACCTGACATGTGCATATATAAATAAACACAAAGGTATAGGGAGGGGGCCTTGAATGACAGATTCTTTATGTCAGTTAATAATTATCTGAGCTAATAGTTCTTCATTTAAAATTCAAATGATAACTAAATCTGACAGGAACTGCCAATAAGTGAAATACACAGGAGTGTGGAGAATAAAAATATTGGCAACTAATTAAGAAAATGTGTAAGAGCCCAGTATAACAGTTATATACAGCAGTGCCTTCATGCTTAAACTGATTATATGCATGTTCACAAAATAAAAATTAACAGTTTTGGTGGAATCTTGACTGAAAGCATTTGCTTTTTAGAAAAGTGACAGGTTATTGATATTTAAATATTTCAGTCCTGGTCGACTTGGCAACACCTGTAGTTAATATTGGTAACAGTAAATCCAATTTAATACTACAGGTCACAAAATTGTGAGGACAGAACAACAAACTATTGTTGTTTTAATATAGATATCAGGCAATGATTTGCTTCTTCGCTGAGCTACTGCAAGGTGACCTGATGCTGCACATGACATGAATGAACAGCAGAGCACAGTGAAAGGAGTTGGTAAAAGGAGAGCCTAAAAGGTTGGAGGTGTGCAGCCTGCAACCTTTAATATATACACGTATCATGGGGAATTGGGGCGGCTGTGGCTCAGTAGGTAGAGCAGGTTGTCCTTGAGCAAGACACTGAACCCAGTGCATTTCACTGGTGTGTGAATGTGTGTGTGCTTTTGTGAGTGAATGGGTAGATGTGCCTGTAAAGCGCTTAGAGTACCAATAGGTAGAAAGGCGCTATATACAAAGACAAGGCCAAAGAATAAGGCAAGGACGTATCTGGAAATGAACTGGTTCAAAAAACATTGTGTAACTTTGTCCCACAATGTTATGCTACCTACCGAATAAATTGGTTCAACGACACCTTGAACTGCACAAATGTAGCACGTGATGGTCACTATTTAAACCTGTATTGTTTGATTTTTCACCTGAATCACTAACTGAATCAATATGCAACATATTCACTACATCATGGTGGTTGATTTCAGCTGGACGCTGCAGGTATATGACTGTATATGTGGGCTAAGTCACCACTGTGAAACAATGGTGAAGTCTAAAAGTCTAAAAGCAGGGGGCAGCCGTGGCCTACTGGTTAGCGCTTTGGGCTTGTGACCGGAGGGTTGCCGGTTCGAACCCCCGACCGGTAGAAAGCGGCTGAAGTGGCCATGAGCAAGGCACCTAACCCCTCACTGCTCCCCGAGCGCCGCTGTAGCATGGCAGCTCACTGCTCTGGGTTAGTGTGTGCTTCACCTCACTGTGTGCTCTGTGTGTTCACTAATTCACGGATGGGATAAATGCAGAGACCAAATTCCTTGTATACACAAGTATACTTGGCCGAGAAACACTTATATATAATAAAATATAAATCATCTGGGCTGCTGTTTCAATACAATTTAATGTTCAAACAACATACAAGTGCATGAAAACTTTAGGCCTGTCTGCTGGCTCAATGTCTGCTATCTTGCAGATCTGTATCAATGAAGAGTATCATTGCTGACAACCTTGCTTCACTAGAGCAGCATCAATTGAACATCAAAAAATGAGTCTGTGTCTTTGTATCTGACATGTTTTGAGACCCAGCAGCCACATTAAAAAACAAATCACGGTCAAGAATCAAACAATCGCACTTTGCGTTGCTGGTAAATAATTAAGCAATTTATTTAAACAGCTGAAAATGTTGTTTTTGAAAATGATCACTGCAAGACTAAGGATTTTGTTATTAATTAAGTTGCCTAATTAGTAACAGTGATATGGGAGAAAGAAACTGTGTGTGCAAAATGCTAATTTTAATCAGATGGCAGCACAGATTTCAAGGAAATCCTGGCATACAAAAATGTGGGTCTCTTGAATTTCTCAGGTGACGTCCATGAATTTTATCTCATACCAATCTGGACAAACTGATCTTCCTCAGGCCCTATAGCCAGCAAACACAGGGGAAACAATTATATTCTAGCTGAATTCAAAGATATGTCAACAAATACACCATTACTATAAAGAATCAGAATTGCGAAGACAAAAACGGACTAAATAGATAATAGCTCAGGGCTCAAGACTAACTGGTTTTACTGGAAGCACCATAGCCCCTTACTGAAAATTTTAGGGGAACACCTTAAATTATTCGCATTACTGTTTTTATGTGTACTGCTGGCTGTAAATAGTTACAGTCCAAACTCCTTCATCAGTGTCAGAATCAACACTGACACTGATGAAAACCTCCCAACAAGCACAACCTTCTCCCAGAGTTCCTCGAGTTTAACTTTTGTGTCTTTTGAGTTCAGTTGTTCCTCTCTGACTGTAGAGGAGAAAATCCACCAACATCCCAAGATTTGCCAACAACAAATTTCAGAGCTCTATAGGTAAAGTCTTAGTTTGTCAACCCGGGTTTTGGTTTCCTGACATCTCGTAAACGTCTGTCTGAAGTGCCTCCCAGACAAACTGTGGGCACTGCCTGAATGCTGGAGATGTATCACAATATGGGAGGAATGCAATATGGGAGGAAATAAACAACAATGAAAGAAAATAGAGGAACTCTGCCAGACTTCCACCGATTCAAAAAGGTAAAGATGGAATTGACATGTCAAAGCCTGGGACAACAAAGTACAAGACAGACAGAATCTCTTTCTTTTCCTAAGTCTCAACACACACACACACACCCACCCACACACACAAACACACTCAAGGCAGACCTGCAGACCCCAGGGAGAGCTGATGGCAGAATTATAGGGATGAGCTCTGTGTGTGTGCGTGTTTGAAAAAGAGTGAGTGTTTGTGCGCGGAGGGAAAAGAGGGAGTGATGGAACGAGAAATGAGACAGGGACGGAGAAAGGACAGTCAAGTAAGAATCAACTCAATGCACATTACACACAGGAGAAATAAGTCTCTCTCTCACGCACACACACACACCTAAAACCTCCTCAAGGCTCTCATCTCTCCCTACTGTCACCTCGGCAGTAGCTCTTGTGGCCCTTGAAGTCCCTCGATCACACATACACACACCCACAGTATATAGCCGTGTATTACGGGGTGTGCCACTCCACTGTGTAAAGCTGTTAAGCAGCAGCTGCTCTGCTAGATGTTTGGTCCCCTTGGAACTGAAATATTGATCAGTTCTCAGGCAAGGCAGCGAACTCTTCGCCCCCACCGTCCCCATGTATAATTGAAGTGTATATCTCTTAGTGTGGAATGCCAGTTGGGAGGAGGAATTAAGCTCCGAGGTAAGCTGAAGGCCTGTCTTTGCTGCCATAGCAGCCCCTTTCTCCATCAATCATACAGCTTTTCAAGCAGGCGTGTTTTATTTTTTTTTATAGGTTTGCTACTTTCACTTGAGGAAGTGCCATGCCTTGTAAAGAAAAACAGAGAGTGGAAGATAGGACATAACAAGACTCAATATACTGAAGGTTCATGTTTTACTGCTAGCCATTAATCTGAGCACTTAGCAGGTCATTGAAGGGGATTCAGGACTTCATTTTGGACCTATAAGCATTCATACTAGCTTGGAAGACAGAACAACTTCCCCGCCTACAAATTTTTCGTGGCAGAAAGTTGGTCTGGAACCACTCCATTGGGAACTGCTTATGCCACGGCAAAGATCTACTGGGTCAAACAATTTGTTTGGACAGAAAACAGAAGAGTAGAATTTGTCCGAGGAGTTGAATTGGGATGAGGATTGGTTGCAGGACTACACAATTGCATGCAGAGCTTGTTTTTTTCTATAGATCAGTCAAAACATGCCCAATAATGAAATCTAAATGGAATGTTACCAGACTCAGTATAAATACCAGAACCATTCATTCATCCACTTGTCCTCTGGAGGGTCATGGGGCTGGAGCCTATCCCAGTCATTGGGTAAGAGGCGGGGTACACCCTGGATCAGTCTATCACAGAGAGGCAGACAACCATTCACACCTATGGCCAAGAATCACCAATTAAGCCAACAAGTATAGATGGAAACCAGAGAGAACCCACGCGGACACAGGGAGAACATGCAAACTCCACACAGAAAGGCCCCAGTTTGCCGATGGAACCTTCTTGCTGTGAGGCATCAGTGCTAACCGCCACACCACTGTGCCACCCAAAGACCAGAACCAACAAGGTGATATTCTGTCTTTCAATACTTTCTTGCAGAACTTAACCCCAACACTATTCCTTCATTCCTCCTGAAGCACCTCTCTATGAACAGGTCTGAGAAAAATATCTAAAATATAAAGCAGTGACATTTCCTAAAACAGCAGGTCACTGTAAACCGCAGATGTTTCTTAGAACTGAAATAAACAGAGTATTTGTTGACTCTGTTCACCTGTGGATTAATTGTTGCACTAGCAGATATTTTACAGCAGCAGGATATTGTATTTGAGAATGACTCAAAATATACTAGTTTCATGGGCATGAAGAAAAAGGTTTAATAGTAAGAAAAACACAAAATACTTTCAGTCTTGTGCTTTCAGATCAATACCAGGAGTGTTTCATGAAAATAAGAAAAAAAAGTGGCTGCACCATCTACCAAGTCAATCATTCAAGTATGAAAAACACAATAATTCCACGGTAAATTTATAGCCGCGTATGATACACAGTGAGAGTACCTTAACTGACTTGAAGGTCGCGGAGCAGATATGAGTACCCCGTTGATATTAACATCGCTTGCTGTTTCTCACAAAGCTCATGGAGGATTTTCAAAAATCTTCTGCTTTAAAGATGACAGGCAGATGACAAACTTTCAGCCGTGCACCAAACATCTCCAAACCAGGTGTGATGGATAAATGTCAAAATAAAACCAAGCTCATGCACAGTGAGGCGACGCAGACTGCTATCAATCATTTGTATGCTTATGCCATGCCACCAACATGTCAGTCTACTCTACAGTGACTGTTTATTCAAACACACTGAAGCAATCACAAAATATCTCCAGTGAAATGTCTGACTACATGCAAAGAACTGGGCTCGGTCTTAATTTAATCAACCGTCCTCAGTTTTGGCAGTTGTGTAAATCAACAAGTTGAAGAGAACATGGGCTACAAAGTGCAAACCAAGTATGCAAAATAAAAGGCGGTAATTGCAACATTAGAGTAAACGCCACCCACATAGTAAAACACTCATTTAGTAATCCCAATAAAAGGTTACTTTAATAAAATAACAATGTCCTGGCAAATTGATTAAAAGAAAAACTAGTGGTGTGCCCACAATGTTTAACTGTGACTGTGATAATATCATCAAAAACACTTTTAGGCTCTAGGCAACGACAGTGTGTTGTTCGGACACTTTGACTGACAATATCATCAACAACTAGATTGACCACCATGAAATGCTGTCACATTCAAGTGCTCTTCTGGATGAACTCATCCCTTTGGTGATCACCGTAACTTATTAATTACTGTAGCTCCATTATCACCAAGCGTCAGAGTCTTCTGCAGTCTCACGTCTGGATTCACAGTCTATGGCACACAAAAAGCTATGTATGCTACAGATTGTGTGCATAGCAAATAAAAGGTAAACATAAAATAAAGATGAAAGACTTAAATGTAAGACATAAATGGTTAGAAGCAAAATATAAAGAACAGGTTTCATATTTTTGAAGGTCTTTATGGCCTGGAGGAAGAAGCTCCTTCTTAGCCTGCAAGTGCTGGCCATAGGGGAACGGAGTTGATGCTGGAGGGCACCCCTGCTGAAATAGCTTGTGATAGGAGTTGTGAGTATCTTTAATGATCTGGTTTGCCGTGGACATGCCCGACAGTATAAATGTCCAGAAGGCAGGAGGCAGGACACTGTTGCCCTGGTGATATGTTTGGATATCACTCTATGAAGTGATGTTTGAAGTTTGCTTTGAGATCCACAGTTACCACACCAGAGAGTGATGCTCTTGGTGAACAACCAGGTTAGAGATGAATGTCTGGACCATTATGGGTCCAAGAGATGTGAACTCCAAGAGAACTGCAAATGTTCCCTACATCCTGAGTGCTATGTTTGGAATTCCCTGCTTCTTCCTCCTGAACTTCATCAACATTTGTTTAGTCTTGGAGCCATTCAGCTCCAAGTTGTTGTCCCTTACCCCATGCTTACAGCACTTCCACCTCATCCAGACAGACTGTCTATGTCATCCGCAAGGTTCACAACTATGTAGGTATTTCAATGCTGGAACCTTCAACCGTGTTTATAGGTTGGAATGAGGTAGATGGAAGCATAATCTGCCTTACCAAAAGCCAGAACAGATGTAGTTTTGTATCCATTTGAAAAGGGAGTAGCTGTATCCAGTATGTTTATGTGCTTGCCTTGCTGAAGTTTGTTCCTGGTGTGGCCGTGTCCACCAGTCGAATACATAATTTGCCTGAACAGGTACTCATACTGCCATTTTTCCATTTACTGAAATCTAAATGAGTTCAGTTGGCATTAAAAATGAACACTTTTTAGACTGGCATCAGTAGCTGATTTCTTAGAGCTAAAATACTGCTCCAGGGCAGTTGTTCATTCCATCACTATTTCAATACCATTTAGGGCTGAACTTTTTCAGACTATCTGCTATTAAATGGCTCTGTTTACAGTCTATGTAGTGGCATTTTACACTTGCCGGTGTAAGCTGTGTGGTCTACCTTTATCAAAGTGAATTAAAACACTGAATGACTGTTCTTTTCTCGTTGCGTGAAGTGATAAGTTGACACTAGAGCTAGGTAATCTCACCTTCTCCCTAAACACAGGAGAAAAGGGCACAGCTTCCTCCTATGTGACAGCCGAATGTCCACGCTTGAATAGTTGTGAATCATGTGTGCAATCACACGAGGTAGACTGAAAAACACTGCGTAAGGCACACAACAACAAATACACCAGACTTCAAAGAGAAGTTTTCCTTCAGCTGAGCCAGTCTTTCCAGAGTATCTCTTTGCTTTTAGAGAAAAATGCAAGAAAAAGGTAGAGGCTTTAGCCGTAGCTTTGCTACAGCACTGACAGCTTAAATTTGGCATCCTATCGTATGTTTTAAGAGCAGAGAAACCCGGGCTTTGCAGGATGAAGGCAACTACCGCAATGTATTCATTACTGCGATCTCGAGTTTGAACCATGAGGGATTCTTCACTTTGAAACCAGTTTGGTCTTTAGAGAACAACTATTCAAGAAATAAAAGTAGAAGAACTGCAAGACTGATGTTCACATATTTTCCCATCTGTGAACTGTCTTCTTCTGCTTTTCACTTCTTTGAAGTCATGTAATAAGGCCATGTGCATGTTGGCGTGTACTGTTTTGGTCCTCGCAGTCCACGCTGTTGTGGGGGCCCTTTAGATTTTTGAGGGTTGGCTTAAGGGTTAGTTGAAGACAGGTAGTTAAGGTACAAGGATAGAAAAATAAAATATGTGTGGCCAGACAGTGCCAAACAGCATTTCGGGGACCTAGAAAAACAGAGGTTGCACGGACAGGAAGAAAGCTTGGCCTTTTCTCCCAAGCCCAGCTGTCGCCCTGATAATGTTGCACATATGAGAAGAAACCACTGGCTCCCCATGAAGGCAGGGAGTTCAAATGGAGTGATCACAGTGAGAGACAATGCAGAAAGATGCACATTTCACTCCGGCTCCTCCAGCCTCTCAACTCCTCCATCTGAGCATCTGTAGCACAACATTGCCCTCTACTTACCAGAGCTGTCACTGCCTCACACAGAAAATATCCAAACAGCAGTCAAACAATCAGTTATGATTTTAAAAAAAACAGCAGCTGTGCTGTCTGGGTCATTTAGAACATATTGGGTTGTACCAGGACAATAAAATATCAGGCATCAGGCTGCCTTTGCTTTTTAGGGGCATTTCTCAAAAGCCAATACACAGAAGTGAATGGCATCACAAAATGGTTGAAATTTCACTATCAGACTAAACCTTCTGAATTTCATACACAAAAGCTATTTCAAAATATTCCAGCGCCATTAAAGCATTCACAAGCCCATCTAACTGTCCTGAAAAGTGCACTCCACTTTCAAAATAAAACTTGTTTGATGCAAAAGGCAAAAGACAACACTATTATCAAAAAGGAGAAGCGGAGACGAAGCAAGAAAAGATGTTTAGTAAGAGCACTCTCCTTCTACCTTTAATCACTGTGGATCTCTTCTCCACATATTAAAACTAATCCATCATGGCTGACTGGGGGGGAGGGGGTTGGCATGCAATTTTCACTGCACTCTTGTAACTTAGGAGAGAATCCCCCCTCTGACATTGTTTGGATATCAAACAGCAATTTGCCACTCATAAACACCAGCATGAATGCGAGTTCATCGAGCCAAATCCAATAAAAAAGCTGGTGCAGCTCTTGCGGCACAACCTAGAGAAGGCCGGGTCCACTTTATCATCCTGATAGGATATGATGTGGTTTATATTATTACCCTGGATGGGTAATGGGATTTGGATGCTTATTGGGATACCAAGTTGTACAGGCTATGACTATTCTACTGGATCAAAGTAAGGTCATACACTGTGAGAGATTGTTCAATCAAAAGAACATCAAGCAGAGGAAAGGGGAGAAAACAGATGGTGACAAAACTGGAAATCAGAATGTGCCATAGCTGTGACTCATTGGTGTCTCTGTAAAAAAAAAAAAAAAAAAAGACTTATGCAACACTCTGCATTTATACCAGGCAGCTACAGCTTGCAGTATTCTTCACATTAAAAGAGTTTCTCAAAACATCTTGTACAACCCGCAAAGGCTGTAAGCAGACGAGGCATCCTCAGCTCTGGAAGCTGCTGAGGAGCTCCACATTGCTCTGATGCGATCATAAAACAGTTGGAAACTGGCCTCCAACCAGGATGTACAGGGACCTTCAGATGTCTGATTGAGAGAGAACACAGACATCCAGCTGCTCCTGGGATATCTGCTCAAAAATAACAAAACGACTTGCAAAAGATGGTAAGCATGATGCTGGGAGACAACTTTTCAGGGGCTAAGACGATTGGGGTGCATTTTGTAGCTCACGACTGATGGCCCTTTCACATGAAACTCTCCGGCAGGTAATGTAGTCACACTTCATCAGACTGCAAAATGTCAAAACCCTGCCGTCAGCAGGGCCGCTCCTCTGGATGTGACTGGTGTTTTATTACCACAGAAAGAGATAAGATGTCAGAGGGGATAAATATTTGCTGCCGGACGCTTCTCTCAAACCGAAGGGGGGATTCCCAAAATGCCAACATGAAAGATGGCAAATATGGAGGAGGAGAAGTGAAAGTCTCACTTTTCCTTGCACTCTTCCTCCCCTTAGGCACAAAACGCTTGCTTCCAGCATGAAGCAGGTGGGTCGTTCCAGGCATCTCAGGGAACTTCTGTGGATTTAGGCTGTCTCAGCTGCTTCTGTCCCTTTGTGTAATAAGATCAAGGACCTGTGGGGGTCATACCATCTGTTCCAGGATTCCTTGTTCTTCTTTTTGCTGAAGGTATTTAATTATTTTTTTTTTTTAAAGCTGGCTCCATGTTTGTGCTGCAGAATGAATTTCATCTAAAAGATTCTAAATCTTTTCTAAAGTAAATCCTAATAAATGGAGTTAATTGCTGTTATTGATAATCACAAAGAAAAACAACAAAAAGTCAGTAATTCTTTACTGATGCTGACACTTAATGTCTCTCCTTTGTCAGGCATGTTAAAAGAACTGACCTCCTCAGAACTCCCCACTTGCATCCACTACAAAGAAATAGTGTGACTTGGTAAAACTTTCTTTTATTGGTTGCTGGACCAAGCACCCACAGGGGCTGCACATGAAATGAAATGTTTAGTCAAATTCATAGACATTTCCTGGATTCAATGAACAGTTGGCTTATTTTATGTTTTAGCAGTTCTTGTACAGTTCCTTGTGTTTGACAGCATGCAACATTAGAGATGTTTGGCTTTGTTCGTCAAACTAAAGAAAGCACTTTGAGGGAAAACACACTTAGATTTTTCAAAGCAACATTACAAAAACAAAAAAAGTATCGTATCAGCACAGACGCTCGGGTATTGTACCAGCTCAAAAGACTTAAGTAATGCACAGTCCTAAGACTTGACGTAGGGAAGGCATCAAAGGAAAGACAACACAGATGTGGAACTTAAATATGACAACCAGGGCTCATCAGAACATAAGGCTGCACTTGCAAACAAAACTTCATCTGATGTAACACATGTTATACACATTATAGCCTCTTCAGTCACGAATTATGTAAAATCCACGGTTAATCTAACAGCAACAAAGCAGACACCATGAATATATATTTTTGTTCCTTTGTCATATGTTACTGAAGTAAAGTGAATGCTGGTATCCACAGAAATGTTACAATTACATTTAAATTCCTATTAATATCATTTGTTGAGTTGGTTTAAATGGCTTACTTTGCAGATACAACTCTGACTTTAAATCTGTTTTTTGAACGCAACCTCTTTCTTAGAAAAGTAGTTTGAGATTAAAACTCGGGGCGTTCTTTGCCAACAGTACACAGGAGTTTACACCATGGCTACAACAGTAATGGTTAGTGTGGCATCATTGGTTTGAGTGGCCAGTGGTGTGTGTAAAAAGTTCCTTGTACCTTCCTTTACTTACAGTACAAGAAAGAAGGCTCCGAAGCAGCATGGAAATAGTCCCGGGGGTCCCTAGCTAAACTGAAAGGATACCATGAAGATAATCTGACTTGTAGCATATTTCAATATCAGGATTATACATTTTATCTTTTGTATCTCAAGGCCTTCATTGTTACAACATTCTCTTTAGCATTTTCAATAAATAATTGGAAATTTCATCATCAAAGCACATCTTTCAAAGAGTACATCACACAGCTTGATATCAAAAAATGTGTTTCTTTGTTCCTTTTGTCTGGTGATGATTGCAGAGAAGAAAAGACTCAAAGAACAATGATTAGGAAAAGAAATAAAGCAACTGCAACGAAGTGAGACTCGCCAAACCAATCCTTTGACTGAAGCTTCATCCACACTCAAGTCGAGTCAATAACCCAGTAAAGTTGTTTGTATAGAAGAACACACTGACTGCAGAAATATTACCACTCCCAGAAGAGTGTGTTAAATTACAGTAAATACCACACTAAGTACCCTGAATTGTGACAAATTTACCTCCGAACCATAAAGAACTGAGATCCTAATGGTCGGAGATGACTCTTTATCGGAATACTGAGCAACACACACTGCTTGCAGTCAATACAATCGGCATATAAACACTAACATGGAGCTAAAAGTGATGTGACAAACCAAAAACATGATGAGCAGTTGACTCCAGAAGGATTCTGTCAGTGGAGAAAAACAATGTTCTACTTTTCACAGCTGCAACTAACAAATATTTGCTTATGAAGTCATTTTTCAGTTTGTTTGTTTTTTATTAACTACTGAATAATTTGGACTCTAAATTGTCAGACACAAACAATGATCACAAAGTGGTTTGACCTAAATCAAAAGTGATATGAAAACTCAAAAGATGTGCATATACTCATTTTAATTGTTGGTAATTTTTACTGTATAAGCGGCTTAAAACTTTTACTGATGGTCTTTTTCTGGTGATCAGCTCACATTAACTGACCCAATATCTCACAATAACATGTATTGTCAAGCAAATAGAAAGGGGAGTAAAGCTTCATGTTTAAATTTCATTACTAGTTGATCGTGCTACAGCACCAGGAACAGTAGCAGTGGGTGACATGGACTCATGGTAAACATTAAACATAAATATAGAAAAATATACTGTAGTCATACTGATCAACTAGACTCAAATGGACTTAAAATCAAGAAGAAGAGAAAGAAGAGGGATAGTGCTATGACCTTCATCAAAAAAGTGAACAGAAGTTGCAAACTACTTCTAGAACTCTTTATCGTATAAATGCCCTGATAGCTACTGTGACTGATCAATATAGCAGTGGGTGCAGCTATAAAGACCAACTGTAAAACTTAAACCTTCTGAAATAAACTGACTTTTTGGCTGTGGTGCCTGTCTGCAGCGTGCTGCAGAGTAATTTGGGCTAAATCAGAATGCAGCTAAGGGCAATGGCTCCACACAATTGAGCTGTGATGTTTAAGGTGATTGATGAATGCAGTTAGGCCAAACACTCCATTTTGAATTCACTGGGCTTTTTGCAGGGTTTGTGTATCTGCTGTAAACAAACTGGTGCTGGGTCTCAGCAGGGCCACTGAACCCAGTGATTGCAAAAGTTAAATCTATAATGACAGTTACAACAAGCTAGCGGGAGTGTTTGTTATTGTTCACTTGTGGAGGAGTAGAAAACAAATGAGTTGCAAATGTGATGAACAAATTAAAGGAGGCAGGAGTACTGCTATAGACACTATTAAATGTAAAATTCTTGTACACAGAAGAACTTTTTAATCACCTCTGTTCAGTCAGAGAGTCAGAACAGAGAAGGCTTCCACTTTGTGTCGCTGGCTGCATTTCAGGATTTGAAGGCCACACAAAAAGTGAAAGGCTCATTTTACCTGGTCTTTAACGTTACAGGAATACTGAACCAAACACAACCGCTGCAAGAAAAATGACTCACTCGCTACTCACAAACTAACTCACACTTATTTTAACTGACTGGACCTAATCTTATGGTGCAGCCAAGCTAAAATGTGCTTCTCAGTATTTTCTAATTGGAACCAGGTGAAACATATTTGATGCCAATTGCAAATCCTTTCACAGGACACTTCAATTTAGAATTTTGTTAGCAATGCTAGCTCCTGGGTTCTGCGTATTTTGTACAAATGTACCATTAAACCCCTCCTGGCAGACACTTTGCCATACTCCTTTTGGCAAATCTCCCCCTAATAAAGTTGGGCATGTTGTCATTGGTTGTCATTGTGGGCAGTGATGGCTCTTTCCAGATCTCACAGTAGGGGGAAATGTTGCAATGATGTCTAAGATGACGAGTTCAGTGGGTAAATTAACAGCCGACTGACGTTGTTGTTGAACTGCACTGAAGTATTGGTCTTTGCTGTTTAACCCAAGTAGCAATACAACCAGTAACCACTAGATGGACACATTACACAAAGATTTCTGCTTAAGCCACAAACTATAGAATACTTTGTGAACACCTACTACCTTTCATTCATTTCCAGTGTCTGTAATGATTTTGGCTTTACAATTCCTTCCCTGAACAGTGCAATCAACAGAAGACTACTGTTTATCAGGTCACATAACTCACTATTGAAATGACATAGCTCACTTATACTGAAACTTTGCTCATCTTTCTTTCTTTCAAATCAAGTTTCTGACTAGTTCCCTCACAATGGAAAGCATCACCAGTGCATTAATAAATTCATAAATATCCTATGGCATTTCACAGGAATGTCTGGCTCACTAATATATGGCTGCCCCTAGGGCTGGGCGATATGGCTGAAAAATGTATCACGATATAAGTGTTTCATATCAGTCCATATCGATAATTATTGATTCGTTTTTTTAACCTATTCTAAATGAGGACCAGGAGAAAAAAAGGCTGAATTTATATACTTTTATTTTAAACGTAACCTTTAAATAACCAAAATATTGCCAAACTGGTGATGTGACCTTTCCTTTTTTATCTACAATTTCCTCTCGCGCTGTCGCACTCATATTCTCCTTTCACTCCACGATGTCTTGTTTTTTTTTTGTTGTTGTTGTTGTTGATGCCACCAACCTGGCTTAGCTGGGCCGTGATAGGCTAAAGCCCTTCCTCTGCCTACATCTCCCAGAATGACTTGCGGTTCTGGCTCAGGGTTTTCTTCCAATTTTTCTCTAACAGAGTTCAAGTGAAATTATCAAACATTCTATCGAACGTATTTTCTATTGATATTGATCACGTGTCTATCGCGATAGATATCGTTATCGTTTTATCACCCAGCCCTAGCTGCCCCAGAGATCTAGAAAAAAATATATATTATATATGATGTGAAGCATGTTAGTGCAAGTCCTCCTGGATCCCCATCAGAATGCATTGCAGCATCTGCAGCATCTGAGTTCTGAACGTTCTCGTGGACTCTCATAGAACGATCTGGGCAATTTGCAGCCATACTGAAATCACCCAAAGGGACTGGCCAGCAGTTCTCCATGGAACATAGCTCGATGCAAACTGTGACAATCACAGTGACAATCACTTACAGTTAGGAAAACACTGTGTTGCGTTGCCAGATTGCGCTAATGAACAAACCACGCCGATGATTGTGATAAATCTTCAAATCAGACTGCTATAAAGCAAAATAAAATATATCTTTTTCTGTTCTTCAACTTGCAGGATGAGATATTGGACTGGAGCACTCATAACATGGGAAGTTGCAGAATTCTGAATCACTTATCAGCAATCACTTCAGTTTGTGGCTTGTTGTGTTAGGCCTAAGAACGTTCTCAAGAGCATAGCAGAAAACAGTCCAATCATCGCTGCTAATTTAGAGATGGCTGATGGGCAAGGCTTTTGAGTTGGTTATAATTAAATAATGGCTGTGCTAAATTAATGTAATTTATGCTTGTATGATCATGGATTCTACTATTTAATCACCCAAACAGCATGAAAAGAGTTGAAAATAAAGCCTCTAAACTACGACACAGTAAAAACAGAGCTGTACATCGTCAAAAGGTCATGGATTCATTTCAGTGAAATGCCTAGTAGAACAAAGTTACCTGATTGAAGGAGATCTTGTTGTTTTTAATCTTCTGGGCCGAGCTCTTCCACGTTTTCCCAAAGAAGTGCTGGTGATTTCTATCAAACAGTGTCACTCGAAGCTGGAAGGTCACATCTTGTTCCCCCATAGACATCTCCTGGAAGTGAAGAGGGAAGACACACACATCTTAGAAAACTCACTGTTAAGCTCTGAACCAAGAGATTTGGTTTTTAAACTTAAAAATATTTCATTTTAGCATTGCCCAAACTTCATAATAAATAAATAAATAAATAAATAAATAAGTGTGAGTTTCTGGCATGCTAAAATCCCCAACTCTGTATGAATGTTAAACGATTAAGGGTGGTAACTGTGGGCGTCAGACAATTATTCACAGAAAGGGTAAATGTGGCAGTTTTTGATGGATTATCTCTAGGCCGAATTTACCAGAGGATCGATGACACATTTACACAGGGGTGTGTTACTGGTCAATTTATTTCAGCGATTGATAAGATGCAGGGTCATGATAAATTGTAAAACTTTTCAATTGAGTTTTCTCAGGTCTCCTCTGACGTAAACTGACGGGGAAAATGTTGTCCAGGCCACATAATTTAGGTTTGTTTAACCACTGACACATTGTTTCCCTTGCCAGGACTGTTTCTAAATCTTCGCTATGCGTAGCATTCCCTGTAGGCAATCACCTGCGGGAGGTGAGCTGCAGTGACCCGGGTGAGGCTGAGCTGGAAGCCGTGGGACTGGGTGAAGTGGCTATCCGCCGCCAGTCGGACCGTCTGGCTGGGTGGAGGAAGCAACCGGCTTCTTTCAAACACTTCACTCCAGCTTTCCTCCATATTAGATATGTCTTCTGTTTTTACCATGTCTTTTAGTTAAAACAAAAAACGGAGAGGGCACTGCAAAACACAAAGAAACAACTTAAGCGTTACTCGGAATATTATCTTTTCTATCCGTGTAGAGCCAAACCCTCCGTCGCCATGTTGAAATCGGATCATATCATTCAGTGCAGAGGGGTAACTGAATGAATCCATGATTTAATCTGAAGTATATATGAGCAAATTATATATACAAATATCACGAATTTAAAAAACCGTCAAATATGTATAGAACGAGATGTTTACCCTTTAAACTAAAGATCTAAACAAAATTTGTCAATCGACGTTTTCAATCGTCCAAACCTTTCATTTGGTATTTCCCATCGCGCTGCATCAGTTGCTATGGTAATGTTCACTTTGCCATGTGTATCCAGTCTTCCACAAAACTGTTGGATGTCTACAGTTCACAGTTGTTTAGGCGTTATACTACTGACAATAATGCACATTACAATAAAAATTCAAAAATGCAAGAATTTATTAATGGTCAAAATATATCTCTAATATTCGCAGTAGTAGCTGTAGTTGTAGTGTATAATATTATCAGATCATGTCTGTGAAGGTTCTCAGTCATCCAGGTCATCGTATAAAAAATGTTTAAAAAATCAACTGGACAACTGAAAAAAAACAAAAACAAGTCCAGTTGCCTTTTTAAAGCTTTTTGGATATTATCAGATCATGTAAGACATTTAAAGCATGAAAGTTGGTCCATTTGCAATAAGCAAAGTGTGACATGGCTGTGCTTAATGTTCTTGTTGTAGAAGGCTGTTTATTGTACGCAATGCCCGGTCCGGCCCTGGCGAAACAATACAAGTATGGAACCAGTAGGGGGCAGCAAAACAACACTAATGCGTCTAAGATCCTCAAGCGGAAGAAGAAGAAGGAGAAGGAAGCGGTAGTTACAAACTGTCAACAGTGAAATGTTCGGACTTTTCGGGAAAAACAAACCTGTGAAAATTAGGAGTTGTACTGAAAACAAAAAGTACGGAGTGGCAGCACAAAATGTGAAGGAGCTGTTGAAAAAGGGCTGCAAGTTATTACAGGTGAGCCGTGTGTCGTGTGTAGCTTTACGTTCCCTCCTGCTGTTTCGCCTTTTCTTCTGTGGTGAAAACAGAAAACAACAGAGAGAAACACACAGCTGTTACTTTAGCCTTAGCGCTTCGTTTATCTACTTCTCGAGAAGTAAGCCGTTTAGTCCAGTACAGGGTCAACATGTGGCATACATGTATGTTTTTCACATCATGTTCAGACAACTTTCAGATACGCTAACATATTCCTGACACAGCTGTATGCATAGATTAGATAAACTGTGCTGAGGGAGTTAGAATTAGTAGCACGTGAACAGGTCAATAAGGAAGACAAAAATAAGTAATGTACTGTATGTGATGAGATGACGTGTACATTTATTTGTCAGGATGTTTTAAATATATTATTCCATCTAGATTAAATGCTACTCTGTAGTAGTTATTTCGTATGTCCGCCTTCCTGCACATTTTTGAATAACCTCACTGTAACTGAAAGTAAAGGATGTCTCAGTGGGAAAATAAATATCTGTCATAGTGTCTTAGTTCGGTTTGTGCTCTGAGTGGATCCAGGATTAATAAATCTAGTTCATCTGAACAGCCTGTGTCACAGATAGCACGCATTTATTCTACAAAAGGTATGCAGACCACTTCTCTGTCAACATGCGTCTCCATGTTGTCTGCACATACTTTGATTCCATTTGTTCTTTTCTTCAGCTAGTATCATGCCCTCCTTTGAATCATGTTTGTATGCTGCATGTATGCTTTGTTTGCATACAGGGTCAAGGTTTCATCTTGTTCATCTGGACTTTTTCCTTGTCACTGTCAGCTCAGTGTTTGCTCTGGAGCTTTCAGACACTTCTGTTCTGTAAAGCGTCTTCAGACAATTTGGACTGTTTTTGACACTATATAAGTAAAAGTGAATTTAGCTGAATCAAACTGAATTTAGTCCAGGACTTCAGAGGCAATCGGCCTATTTGTTCAACAGAAATGATTGGTCCATATGTTCTACTTAAAATTAAATAACACCTTATTTTTTTTTATATTGTCCTTTCTAGCTGCCGCTGTCTGGTGCTCGTGTTTGTTTGTATGAGGATGGAACAATAGTGACGGAAGAGTTTTTCCGGACTCTATCAGATAACGCCGAACTAGTTCTTCTGTCTCGAGAGCAGACATGGAGTGGAGGTACATGAACCAACCTTTACACCATGACACAAACAAAGACAAGAATTATTAGCTTGAGTAGTTGTTCTACTGTTCAGACATACTGTACGTTTAGAGCTACAGTAGCATGATAGCTGATAACCTACCCTTACACAACCTCTGTGCATCTAATTGTAGTTGTGTGCGACATCAGTCAGTTACTGAACACAGACCGGCATGCCGATGGCATCATTGAAGCAGCGAAGGGGCTACTCTCTGACGAGAAATCTTCTAAAAGGCGGAAAATCCTGACTGACCTTCTCCAGAACCTGGAGGACAGGTCTGAGATGGAGAACAGAGAAGAAGATGAGGACTGGTTCAAAGGTACCATCAGTCTCATTAAGGCCTGAATGTTTGGAAGACAAACTAACAGAGGTTGTTGACACTGCCTAACTTTCTGCCATGATCTGAACTTCACTAAATCAGCCTCTTAGGTGTAAATAGGACACTGTAATTGATCATCTAAATTTATTGTATTGACATTTTGCTCTCATGACCACCCAGCGACAACCACTTGAGGCTGGCTCTAAAAGCGAGTCAATCCCCACAGACCTCCAGATTAAAATGCCCAATTTAACTAGCCTGGAACTGAGGTCGACCCTAATATCCTTACAATTATTACGGTGGAAAGTTAATACGGAGTCACTCCATTGGGAACTGATTATGCTCAGAAAAAAATTCATTCGTGCAGGCTTTATGCGATGGATAGAAAAGTAACAGTGGCATAGTTGTACACATCATCTAAGGATCCCGGCGTGTTACCAGACTCAAATTCTGTTAAGAATTTAGTGTGGATACGTTAAGCTACAACTTTTATGTCGAATTAAACATGTTTACAGCATAGACTGTAAAATTCACACCATGACAGCTCCTCAAAAGTGAAGCCAAAGCAACCATAAGCTCCACCCCCTCCATGTTAGTGGATGGTATTCGGACTAAAACATGTCAAAAAACAAATTTAAAAAATGTTTTGGTCATGTTGGGTCGTTAATATAATGCTGATGCATATCCAAGGGTCCAATTTTTTTCAAGTCCAAGTTTCATTTTAGTTATTTGACGCTATAGAAACAGGATGTGATCAATTATAATGAGACAGTTGACAACTGCACGGTGAAGTGGTCCCATAGGACTGTAAAAAATAAATAAGTACAGTGTATAATCCAACATTTGTTTGTAAGTGGCGGAGGTATAGCCATATGTTATTCCAAGGCACAGTATTAATCAAATGCAAAAATTAGTCTAGTGGAAATGTGTGTCGGTCATCAATAATGTGTCCTTCTAAACACTTGATGTGACTCTAAATTAATCTCTACTTTGTTTTTCCTTCCAGGTGTTGATACGCGATTCAAAACAAAGTCTGCCTACATGAAGTATAACTGTGAAAACAGGGTACGAGGCTACTTGAAGGAGGTAAAACATGGAGCCGATGCTAACGTCTTTATGTGAATCCTCCTCCATCAGGCATCTGCCATGATACCAAACTGTTTTGTTTTATTGAAGGTTTTTGTGTATCTATTCTCAGGTGGATGGTGCTACCAAAACTATACAGAGAGCTAAAGTCAGGGCAGAGTTTTTGAAAACATCAAAGTACCTGGCGGAAATGCTGAAAGCAGCCAAGTACAACGGCTGCTACTTTGACAGGACCGTGAAGGAGCCAGATCGCCTCTGTACTCGAGAAGGATGGTTCACCTGCCAGGTACTAAGAGATTAAAAAGAAAAACTAACACATGTAACATGACTTTAACAATGTCTGGCACATATGAAACAGATAAAACATCTTAAAAGACCAGTGTGTATGATTTAGTGGCAGTGAAGTTGAAGATTACAACTAAAATAAATAGATTCTGCATTGGATTTGCACCATAAACGCTCTTGATGGTGTAGAATCTGCGTAGATCCAGTGCAGAATAAATCAAATCAAGCTTTACATGCAAAATGCAAAAGATCCTCAGTCGGCAGTTGGCATGACCATTCTGGTCAACATGCAGACTTTGTGTAAGTGGACCAGCTCCCTTTGTAGATATGAAGGGCTCTGTCTAAGCTAACAGAAGCACGATTCACACCAGATTATACACTAACAAAAATATTCTATTTCTTCTATTAGGTCTCCCTAAATCCTACACACTGGTCCTTAAATCTGTAGTCTGGATGGCATCTGCTTCAAACCACTGGTCAGTTGCTTGTTAACGTAACAGTCTGGGACAGAAACATATTGTAGAGTAAGCAGTACAGCACAGGTTTTAAAAGTCATGTCGTCTGTATGGTGTTTCAGTCACTGTAAATTTCCCAGACATGTTGTAAGAAGTGGACCTGTATTTTCAACCTCCTCAGGGATCCTTTGACCGGAAAGTGTGCCAGTCTCTCCACTCCATCAACCCCTACAGCAGCCGAGAGAGCAGGATTGTCTTCAGCACGTGGAATCTGGACCACAGGTTGGTCACTTGCTGTGTTTAAAGACACTCAAGACTTTAGAGAGAGTTTCTAAATTTATATTAAACAAAATTTCCTTTGTTTTTGTATTCTTTACATGTTTGCAAATCTTGTGTCCAGGATTGAGAAGAAGAGGACGATCATTCCCACTCTGATGGAAGCTCTAGAGAATCACAAGAGCTCAGACGTCAACTTGAACTACTTCTACAGAATGCTGTTCACCAGAGACAACCTGAAGCTCGTCCACATTGTTTGCCACAAGAAAGAAGCTCACAACCTGCTGTGCGACACCAAGAAGATTTTTCTGAAAGCCAGTGATGCAGATAAAACAAAAAAGTCCAAAGTGAAGAGAAGTCGCTTGGTCTGAACATGTCATTATTTTTATGAAAATGCTATCTTTTATATGAGCTGTGAAATTTCAAGGTCAACTAACAAGATCATTTCAGGAAGGCAAACTTTTTATCTTCATTTTATTTTTTTACTATCATCATGATACTTTGCTATGTAAACCAGGACTGATTTTAAAGCTTTGTTAAATGTTAGAAAAGATTAGTTACACCTGAATGAAACCATGAAAAATGTTTATTTGTTCTTTACGTTGGCACTGTGATGTAAAATACATGCATTGATTACAAAGGCTGCTGGATGAATGAGGCATTCACTCTGAAGAGTATGAAAAGCTTTTAGCATAAATAAGGCAGCAAAAAATATATATATATGGTCAGAACAATCAGGTATATACAAAATGATCACAACAATTACTGTTAACCTTAAGGTTAGAGGATTAGATTACACATAAAGTCAAGCTGAAGCTATCCTGACTCATTTACACAGTGTCGACTGTTTTTTATAAAATACTTTTTCATGTATAGTGGTAAATTTCTATTCAACACAAATCTGATCAGGGAAATGAGTAGCTGCATTTTTATGTATCTATACAGATGTGTGTTACATTACAAAAAAGCTGCCCAAAAACTGAACACACCGAGATGTGTTGAGGATGGATGTTAGACACTTTGTGATAAATGACTTTTATGCAGAAAACATGACATTCACCTGGACCAGTGAATCTGTGGCATTAAAATCTCTCATTACGGACCTGCTCTTTGGTGCATGCTCTTATCACTCCACATTACATTTATCTAGTCTGAGATCAGATCTTTACATCCATCTATACGCCGCTTTTGTCATGCCAATATGCCAATAATCACTTGTGCATTTTAGAAATTGTGATTTGTAGATAAAAAATGAGCACTTTTGAAGGTTGTAACCTGAATCCAGCACTCTGGAATCTCACAAGGCTAATCTCAAACTGCGAAGCTGCACTCAGATTATGAAGCAGTATGTACTCAAGTCGTAAAGTGCTTTGTCAGACCTTTAAGGACTAAACCAGGGTTGATGTGAGCGGATATCCAGACATAAATCATTTAACAAGCACCATGGTATTGCTCACATATTAATATTACTGTATGTATGTTTTTTTCAAAAAATATATCAGTAACATTTTTATGCATCAGGGCTAATGCTATGGCTGGAAAACAATTTGCATTTGTTAAAACTTGAGTTCAAATTTCAGTTTAAAATCCAAGGAGTTGCTTTCCATCACTTTTGGAGTAGTGAACAGCTGGTGTACAGTCAAATAGTGTTGTCTGAGATTCCACCACAGCACCTTCACCTTCACTTTTTCCTGACTCACCCATGGTATGTTTGTAACGGAGCAGATGATATGGACGGATTTGAATGCAGTCTCTGAACGGGCTTCATCCTCAGCGCTGAGAGGCTTAATGTCTTTCCACAGGCTCCACAGTCTTTGTGACATTGCTCTTTACTAAGTGCCCTCTCCGTCGACTCGCTCCGTGCCGCTGAAGCTCGCCTCTTCTTCGTCGTCGCTGTCCTCGCGTGCGTAGTAGTGTCGCCTCCTCTTCTCCCGGTGGGAGCTGGCAGAGGTTGATGATGATCTTTGAGGATAGTCCTGTAGGATGTGTGGCATACATCCATTAAATCAAAGTGGCTGACTGAATGGCAGTACGGCTAGCCCACAGAAAAATCTTTGTGATGGATAAACAAAGATATTCATTTAAAAGTATACTCAATTTTTTCTTGTTGTTGAATACACTGCAGCTGTCATGCTAGCAATATACATCTGGTCTAGAGAGGATGCATCGACTACTCCCAGACACTGACCACCAACCAACAATTGGTAGCAACACTCAGCCATCCGTCCTGCACCAGCCACGTTTTGTATTTTATTAGTATAGATGTTTAGTGCATCATCGATCTTTTAGTTCCTGCTGAAATGCGAGACTGAATCTCAAGATCCTCTTCCTCACTTCTACAACCAGTCCTAATCCCATGTCAGCTAACATAAAAAAAATATACCATTAAGTTGAATATTTTCCAGACATTACATTTGGCCGGGGCCTCTTCTAAACTAGCTGCCAGAAAATCAGCCTAATGTAACATAATTCATGTTCAGTTAAGAGGATAATCAAAATGCCTCACCTGAACAATGTCCAGGTTTCCAAAGAACTGCTCCACGGGAAGAATTTGGTTACTGTCATCATCTAGGAAGATGGTCTTATCAGTTTCTTCATAATCCATATGCTCAGGCTCCTGTTTGTCCCGGACGCCGTTCACTCTGCAGCCGTCTAACTCCTGCCCCGTCCTCTGCTCGTTCTCCTTCTCCTCCTGTCCTTCCAGCTCCGGCGATGCCGAGCATCTCCTCCTGCCAGCAGACTGGTGGCACTCACAGACAATGCGAGAGTGTCTCTCTGCCGCGGAGTGCGTGTTCTGACTTTGCATGCATCCCCTCTCTGTAGCAGACGCCTGAGATGCAAAGTTAAAAGAACAGAGTCAGGATGATGTTACAGCTACCCACAGCGAGTCTAACGTGCGTTTGTGTGTCCACTACAGTCCTCAGACGCACTTGTGAAAGTCTATCAAGTTCAAATATGTCGTTCAGTCTTTTCAAGCTCTTTGAACAAGCTCTTTGTTGTCTTGTGAACACAGACCTTTCTGGAGCGTCTTCTCTCAGAGCTGCTCTTCCTCTTTCTGGACTTCACGTTATCAAGCTGTTGAGGCATCTGCAAAGCAAGACGGTTAATTAAATCCTTTTTGGCAACACTTCCTCATCATGTGTACCAGGGAGTGAAAAATAGTTTGGAGCTTGGAGGCAGCTGTCACAGTACCAGCAGCTCACAGGCTCCTGCTAAGGAACTATTTAGCTTCCCTGCCTTGTAAAAGAGTTGGTTAAAGTTGAATTTATTGGGCAAGTTTTCCCACATGGGACATGTTTAACCTTTGGTGAACTTCCTTTCGCAGTCGGTGAAGAGTGGACACCAGTAAAAACAGCGCATTAGAAACGACTGCCTCCGATACTTGTGATGTTTATTGTTGATGATGAATACTAAAGTAGTCTAGTCTGGCCTTTTGCTGTAGCTGTGAGAAAGCTACAAGATCACAACAGTCATGACAGGACTTGTACAGCTTCACTTTATCAAAAGCAAAGATGAGCGGGGTTGATATGAATCCGTGTGACTTACTTTTTCTTCAGGCCAGCAGATCAGCTGATCAGCCTGTTTGTTTTCAGCTTCAGATATTTTCACTCTGAAAAACTTGTCCTAATCCTGAGTTTTCACAGTACGTGCCATGCAGTAAAAGCACTCTTTATTTTATTGTCATTGCATATAGTACTGGTACATACACAACGAAATGCACACACAGTGTCTGGCATCCAACCAGAAGTGCAAATATTTATGATTTATTAATGTGAATGTTTTAATTCTAGGGCTTATTTTGACACCATTTTTGTTGCATTTCGCAGTGAAGATGTTTTAGATTACACCTGCACAGCTCCTCTGTGCGCCCTCAAATCCCGACATCGCCACTTGAATCCTCCGCGGGGCCAAACTCCTACTAAAATCTTAACAATTTAACGTCCCGTTACTCGTCAACCGTGACTCAAATCCTCCAGTAAACAGCGAGCTCCATGTCCACAGACGCTACATTTGCGCATTCCTGACACATCCAAGCCAAGCCGAATTAAAGATCATCACGTTGTCTTGGTGCTTTAACTTTTAGCAGCGCCACCATTTGTTACGTAATGTAGCTAAATTAGCTTTAACTATATCAACCGACAGTAAATTCGGAGAAACGGAGTCGGGTTTCGCATCACATATTAAAACCACATGGGAAAAAAAAGATTTTCTCTTTAACCCGAAGAGCTACGTGAAAGGCCAGTAGTTTTTCACATAGCTCAAAGCTAGCAGACCACTGTATCGATTCCCACATCTCAGCTCTAAGCTAATAAGGCTAGCGGGATAGCTCCGAGCTAATTAATTTACTAGCTGCCTGCTAATTTACTCGCTCAGCTACTCGCTTACCTTGTGCACCATTTGTCGGCGCTATTCTTGTTTTATTTATTTTTCAGCGGCCAAAATATTTCCGTGTCGACTACACTTGTTTTTTGTGACGTCTTACAACTCGACTGTCTTCGTCTGGCTATAAAACAAAAGTGATAATTTTACGAGAAGTGGTGCCGTGGCCGCCTCCGTTGTGCTCTCCTCAGGGCCGCCTCTTGTTTCCTGCTACGGTTCACTCAGAGGTTACCGCGGCTCTGCCATGGATATGATGACGCCCTCTGCACCGCACTGTGGCCTCGGTTCCACCTCACGGCAAAAGGGGAACAGTGGTGTCTCCGCCGTGAAGAATTTCCGTAGTTTTATCCGGAAGATACGCGAGAAAATCGATCGGAAATATTAAATGTCAATGGTCAATTGTGATTTGTGGTAGGTGTTTATTTTTTTATGACAAAATTAAATTATAAAAAACAATTGTTAAAAATCTACAACTACACTCATAGTTAGTTGGTAAGTAAAATAAAAAATAAAAAAATAAAATAAAAACATATACTCTAGCTTTCGCCCATATAAAAACTGTATCACTTTATTTTGAAAGCAAACTCTGTCTCTTCCGCTTGTACGCCGCCTTCAAAGACCGCTCAGGTTAAAGGAGGATTGTCTACACTGGGCGTATAAAAGTGGCCCCAATGACTTCGTAAAGAAAGATTCACAATAAACCACGTTTGTGTAAATGTGTGATACTGAGAGCTGATTTTCAGACCCGGAGAGTTGTGGATTCAGAGTTCATTGCGACAATCTAAAGTAGGCTACAGTTTAAGCCACGAACGCAGTTCTAGTCGCTATCGACGTACGTTAACGTAACCAGTGAACTTATCACATGGACACTGGAACATCATCTTTAGAGACACAGTTCTCAGGAAGTCGTGGTTTCAGTACAACATGTCTACACATTTGCACAGTTCATTTCAGGACACCAGACTGGATGATTTTGCATTCCTGAATCTACCATATAACTCCCACCATATTCCCCTATGATCCCAACCACGCGTCATTATCGTTTCAGGCCGAACGAGTTTTTGTGCATGTATTGATGAAAAACATTCACTATACATGAGTTTAAAAAGCGAGTTATAATAGTTATGGAAGTTACAGATGTATAAAAGTTATAAACGAAAAGTAAACGCCATAAGATTGGGCCTTCGGTATGATTGTGTGTATTAAATGCTATTCAGATTTATCTAAAACCCAGGGTATCTGTCAGTACTTTTGATTACTGCTCTTGGTAGAAATACAATCACAGGACATCAAACGTGAGATTAGTTTAAAATACAATATTGAAATATAATATGATTGAATCAGATATCCTAAACTGTGTCTAACCAACTTCAAATTATACCATTTTGAATGCTAAGTATGTAAAGTATATGCAAACATATTGCAGTCCAGATAAGAGGACAGATGAATCAGATGCTGACAGGTGCTGATGCGAAGACACAGAGCTCATGTCCAGTCTTCATGTCCGTTCCCTCGTATCTCAGATCAGTCGTTCCCCGGTTATAAAGAGGAGCTCTCGGTCCACTGGTGTCTTGAAATGAACCGTGATAATATGTACAGATATGTAGTACTGAAACAAGACTTCCTGAGAACTGCTGTGAGAGAAAGATATCAGGATGGGAAAAGGGGTCAGTATGTTCCCAGTATCCCAGTAACAAGATCACTGGTTACGTCAATAGGGACAATAACTATGTTCTTGGCTTAAACTGTTGTTGCAATAACCTTTAAATGCTCTGCGACTTTCCTCGACCTAATGAGGAAATGTGTAATTCCTTAGATTCTCCACAAGGTGGCGCCTCAGCCCTTTCGACGCCCTCTGTATTTATTGAGCGTTAAATACCATGATTATGATTCTTCCTTATCTGAACTATTGCGAAATAATAGGAATATTAAATAAATAAATAAACACTTCTAATTATCAAACAACTACATTACAGACTATAGGTCTGCTGATTGGGCCACTTCAACAAACTAACCAGCTGAAGGTTAGAAAACATTCTGATTGAACTGTATACCACCAGTCAACAATGCAATGCAACAATACATAGTTGCATTCCACCTTATATTTCTTTTTTAAATGCTCTTAAATTATTATGTCTCTTTTTTTTTACTCTCTGGTGGAGAGCTGCACACTAAAATCGGGTTGTACTGTTTTGTGCGATGACAATAAATGAATTCATTTCAGTTCAATACATCGTATAATCCCTATCCATTGCACGCTGCAGTCGGGGAGGGAGGCCCCTGTTTGGCCCCTGTATTCTATATTCAAGCGTGACAGTGGATCCAAATATCCAGCCAGAGTCTGCCACAAGTAGAACAGCAGGAGTCCTGCAGCAGATGCTGTGAACCCCCACAGAGCACTGACCTCAACATCATGGAGTCGGTCTGGGATCACATGAAGACGGAAAATGCACAGAAGAAATGGGGCAAGCTCTCCACGATGCTGGGGGGGGGGGCTCTAAAGTACCATACAAACTGTATTTTGACCTGGTTTGAAACACTATGAACAGTATTAGTTTTATTTTGCTTAGATATGAACGTTATTTTATTAAAGTCACATCAAAAATAAAGTTTTGTGTTTGCTTAAATGATTTCAGAATATTTCATTTCATTTTAGCTCTGAATCTTCTCATTTTAATAAATAATTATTTTAATAAAAAACATTTTTTGATGATTTAAAAACATGTACTCTGATCTATTTCGTTGGAGTGCATTTCGTCGGTTTTATTGTGCAGATTCGAACAATATTTTATTAAAGTCACATAAAGTTTAGTGTTTGTTCAAATTATTTCTGATGAATTGATTTGATATTTTAGTTATGAATCTTATAATTTCTGATAAGTTTAGTAAGAAGTTTGTGTGTGGTTGTGTGTGCGTGCGCGCGAGGGAAAGAGACGGGGGCGGGATTGGAAACCACTGGTCCCAGGTCAGTGTTTATAATTAGAGGGGAGGAGATGTGGGGAAGTGGGGGTGAGACGACTGCATCTTGTAGCAGGTCTCCAGTCTTCCCAAAAGCCGTAGAGGAAGGTCGTGGACACGCTGCGTGCATTCACCTCGACGAGAAGCGACGTGTGACACCAATGTGCGCCGCGATGGGCAATAGTGGCCCCGGAGCTACTTCGCTGCGAGCGCTCTCAAGCTGCCGTCAGGGACGTAACTTCTGGTGTCCACATGAGGAGGCGCAGCGGTGATGGACTCCCCACGGACGCACAGGTGTGAATCACTATGAAGGCACAACGTCCAGCATCTGAGGGTCCCTGCGCGCCGCAGTGACAGCCATGGATCACTTTTCTCGGAGAAAGCGGCTCGGTTTGCTGAAACCCTTGCTGAGCCTGTCCCTTGTCTTTGCTTCCTTTCTCATGATCCACAAGCTCAAACTGTCAGAGAAAGACGCGGTGGGAGACAAACATCTGAGGGATGCGGGATGGTGCGGCTCGGAGTGTTTTTCATTCAAGAAGAGAGTCGTGAAAACTACTTTGGGGACCTCAGACTCCCGGATGCCGAGCAACGATTTGGAATCGCAGCCGGCCTCAAGTGGGGCTCCGGCGTCCTGGGACGCGCAGGTTCTCAACTGCAGTGAGGACGCGTCGGTAAAGAACCAGGACTGGTTCCGGCGATTGGACCCGAGATTCCACCAGTTTGTTCTGCACAGGCACTGCAGGTATTTCCCCATGCTCATCAACCACCCGGAGATATGCACGGACGGAGAGGTGCACCTCCTCATGGTGGTGAAATCCGTTATCGAGCAGCACGACCGGCGCGAGGCGGTGCGTAAAACCTGGGGTAAGGAGCAAACTGTGGACGGAAAGAAAATCAAAACTTTATTTCTATTAGGAAGCCCCACCACAGGTAAAGACACCAAGAACCTCCAGAAACTGATCGAATACGAGGATAAGATCTACGGGGACATCTTGCAGTGGGACTTCATGGACACCTTCTTCAACCTGACCCTGAAAGAGGTAAACTTTCTCAAGTGGTTCAAAATCTACTGCCCCAGGGTGCAGTTCATTTTCAAAGGAGACGATGACGTGTTTGTGAACACTAACAACCTGCTGGAGCTGATCAGCTTCAAAGTGGAGGACCACAAAGACGAGAACTTGTTTGTGGGGGACACCATCTCCAAAGCGATCCCCATCCGAAACCGGCAGAGCAAATACTACATCCCCAAAGAGCTGTACGATAAGCCATATCCTCCTTACGTCGGAGGTGGGGGGTTTCTCATGTCCTCGCAGCTGGCCAGGAGGCTGTTCGTGGTCTCGGAGGACCTGGAGTTGTACCCCATCGACGACGTGTTTTTGGGGATGTGCCTGCAGAAGCTCCACTTGGCCCCAGAGTTGCATCCGGGCTTCAGGACATTCGGCATCACCAGGCGCAAGGTGAGCCCCATGAACAGCGAGCCGTGCTTCTATAAAAACCTGATCGTGGTGCACAAGCTGAGTGCGCACGAGCTGCTCAGGATGTGGAGCGTGGTGCACAACAAGGCGCTAGTTTGCGCGCGAACGACCTCCGTATGATTGACAGTTTATAGAAATCCAAAGATCAGCTCCCAAATTGGAACACAGACTAATTCACTGAGCGTACGTGACGATCTTTGCGCATTTCATGGAATCTGCTGAGTCATGCCAGTGTTGTTGTTTTTTTCCGTTAGATCTGAAACTGTAGGATACACACGTATAGTCACATATTGCCTTCAACATTTGTGCATTAGTCGGAACAGGTCGGATTTCCCATGTATGCCTGTGATTTTCCGTTTTGAAAAACCACTACTACGCAGCTCCACAATGAGAAGGCTTCTGTTTCTGATCCTTGGTGCCAACAATTCAACAATTCACTGGCGTTTCATTTGAAATCTTTGTCGTTTGAGTGTGTATTTGTGCAGGTACGAATAAGACTTGACTTGTCGCAGACAGGTGTTGCCCCTGCAGCCCATTTCTGTGTCGCCATTTTCTGATTTCAGGATTTCTCTGTGACTGCAAACTGAACTACAGTGTAGATCAACCAGCTGCATTTAAGTGATTATTTTGACACGGTAAAAATCAAATGATTTGAGTTTTTCTTTTTTTTTAAAGTTAATATATTGTTTTATTTTACATTTTCAATCCTCTGTGTATGATTTACAGCAGCAGGCCTAAACCAAAGAAACCAAAAAGGCTGTATTTGAGTAGATTCATGTATGATAGTGTAAATAAAACCGGAGCTCTCTGTCAGCTTTGTACATACAGAAGAACTGTTGCAGCGTTTGACTGATGCCAGTGTTTGAACAGCCCTCTGGGAGAGATTTGGAATAACATCGCTGTTTCCAGGTCTGCAGTCAACTGCAAGAGTCTGTTTGGTTTCTGACTGAAGTTGTCTCCTTTTACGTTAGAGGGCCGTTACAGCTTCTAATCACAGCTGACTCTTACTGTAGGCGGAAATAGCAATGGGGAGAACATTTGTTTGTGCGAAATCAGAATCTCCAATGTCCAGCTTAATGTGGCTTTATTTAACAAATACAGATACATATGCAGCAAAAATAGCCATTTGATGCCAAAAATATCACTCAGAAAATACTGACTACTATGCACAGAAAACACAAATATCCAGCGTCACACTAGTTCTCAGTAAAGAAGCCTATCAGAGCCGAGGTGATGGACGGAGAGGTCATAAAGCAAATATACTCTGTTGAGTTACTGTTCCACTAGTACAACAGTTAGTTCAATCACTCATGTCAATGTTACAACGAATATTACAGTTTTAAAAATGGACTGAGTTTTTAGAAGGCGTCTGTACAGACTGACAGATCTTGTCTTCAGATATATTACAATCAACATTGTCAGATAACATACTACTTCTATTACTTTCGGGGGAAGTAACACTATCGAGACAAATATAAATATGGTAGCTAATGCCCAGCTCTTGTGGTTAAAACTAGTTGCTGCTGAAGTGTTTCAAACTGTGTAGTCCAAGATCTGTACAGCTGAAATCAATACTTGGGGAAAAGCGGATGCTAGATAAATCCTACTGTAAATTAATCTCCATGAATAATTAGTTAAAGGGACTCCTTTGTCTCTCCTACTAGACTTTTGGAGCAACTTAAGATTGTCACTAGATATTAAGCGGATTCCGTACTGTACCAAAACTTCAGCAGTGGAACATCATCCCTTTGGCAAAGTGCTTTTCATTCTTTCCACATGGAAATGAAATGAAAGGAAACACGTCGACAGATGTCTAACTGTGAAGCTAACACTGAAGCTACTTTTAGGTTGTCAACGCTTTAGAATAACTCAAGAATCTTCTTCTGGAGTGCTGCCAAATCTCTTGTTTGTAACTAAACCTCTGTCTTGTTGTTCAGCTTATTACGGTTTCTACAGGACTGATTGTACAGAGATTATGACAGTGGTTATCCGCAGGAAGCTCTTTTGATTCGGTTAAGTGAGCTTTCGCTTTAGTTCTATTTATTAAAGTGACAGTTTTTACAATTTGAAAATGAAAATTTTACATTTACAGCACGATGTCATCAGGGTTATCTCAATTTGAGAAGGTTGACAGACAACGTTGTTATAACTGAACTGCAGTATTGTCTAAGGATGTGTGGAGTTTGCATTTAATGGTGAGACATGGTCTCATGAGAACATTGCATTATGGGTTATGTAGGACCAAGCACTTAAAAAAGTTCATCCTATACCAGAGAATAAAACTCAGGATATCTGCAATTGCTGCTTTATATTTGAACAAATCTTATGTCTTGTGAGTTACCCAAAGCTAATGGATGCAAAGTACTTTACTAAGGGTACCCCTTCAAGTTGCACAATCACCCTCCACAGAGGTTCTAATCAGCAGTCAGCGCTGTGATAAATAAGAGCCACAAAACCCAATAATCCTGTAAGGAGATATGAGTATACAGCACACACATGTAGTGAAGGGGGGTAGTGGGTTTGATGTGCTTGATATATCAGCAAGTATATCTGACACCGTGTTTAAAAGTGCTGAAATGCAGGAATATAGAAGCAGGAAACTACAGCACTGGGAGGTGTTGTTTGTTGATGTTGGGTTGTCTCTAGGTACAGACCGCTTTCTGGGCGGCTTCGTACCAGCTTCAGCGCTTCCCTGGCGTGTAACCTCTGGCCAGTGGTGCCAGCGATGGGATTCGACTGCCTCTGCCCATGGGCCTGCCTCTGGCTCTGGACCCGACAGACCAGGCCTGCTTCAGCTTGGCTCCACCGACCGCCCTGCCTGGAAACACAAAATGACATCTGCAAAGCCGACCCCTAAGGACATCAACGCAGATGAAACCCTGTTGGTTGCTATAAGCAGTTTTCCCCTAAACAAAGCAGCCTGCATTTCAAGTGATGTGAGTACAAACAGGAAGGCATCATGATGTCAGCAGCGTGTGGTAATGTGGCTACGTACTGGGGGAGAATGTGCTCTTTGATGTACTGTCACTTGTTTCCATTATACTCTCTAACGGAACTGTTTCACAGCAGACATCTTGATGTTTCACGTAGCTGATCCATCCTAATACACATGTGCGTTCCAGACTGCCAATGTTTGCCATGAAAAAGGTCTATGGTGGATGATCAAATGTCAAATTAATAGAAGAAAGACGCTCAAATCGCCTGCGTTCAAACTTTTTGTGACCTATATGGTTTGAGCACACGGTGGTTACCGCTAGCAATGGCGTTTTAACGATACCACTCCCTGACAAAGAGAAACTGAGTATCTGTTTGCAGTGCAGACAACAGAACTGGGCTGTTTAAACAATAAAGTCAGTGTGAAAATACACCTATGCAGGTCTTGTGCATTTGTACATGATGAAAAGGAGGCCAGTAACAATGAAAACTGCTATACAGAGAGGCCACTACAGAGTGCAAACATGCTGACATCAAACAGTTAAGGCTGGAAATGAAATATTTTCAGCATTGGTCTTCTAGTGGGAGAACACTGGAGAAGACCAACGGTCTCTCTCTGGCATCAAAGTAATGTAAATAGTAATGCCAGATATTGGGAATCTGGCTTCATAAAAACGTAAATCTTTCATTATTTTTATGTGGCTTCAGAAAGCTGTAGTGGAAAACCTGCAACAAGTCATTTTCCCAACATGCACGTGCACTTTCTATAGCTCCCACACCAAGCGTTGGGGAGGTAGCTGCGATCAGGAGGTGCATGAATGCGTTACCTTGTGCTGGCTGGGTTCTCTGGGACACCACAGTTCTGCGTGAGTTTTGTTTACAGCCGTCCCTGCCCATGAGGTGAGCCTTCCAGGCCTGGAACGGGGACAAAGTAGCTCAGTGAGTTCAGTTCTCTCTCAGGCGTTTTCTTGACTGGGAGAACCACGGTGTGACTGTAAGCCCAGTCATGGGCCGAACGGACGCCCTCCCTCCCACTAACACTGCAGTCTTTCACTGGCCTTACTCCCGGAGCCCTGGCAACTTTCTTCCCCCCCTTTTTTTTTCATCACTAAAATTTTAAGGGTGTGTGAATTGACAAACTGCATTTCTCACATTTAATTAACTGTGCTTGAACAGCCGAAGCTTACAGGGTTTGAAAACAGACGATAGAATGCACTAAAAACCAAAACACATTACATTTTCAAGTTTAAAAATGAATAATACTCCTTTGATGACTGATGTGATTTCCCCCTGTGCTTTTCATTTCAAATGTTGCATGCACAGATCTGTATGGAATTAGACAGTTGAGCAATATGTGACTTAAATAAGTGGTTGTTCAAATTTTTTTTTTACCAAATGTCAGCTCCTACTTCCTGAAGTCCTGTACAAGTGTGTGCCACCTGTATACCAGTAACTGTTCACCAGTTTGCTTTCTTTCATCAATCAAACAACGGGAACAACATTTTCTGATCTCCATCAGCTCATCAGGCAACAGTCATGACTTTCACGCACTCTTCTTGCTGGTCCCTTAACTTGACCCTGCGTTCAGACAGATGCCCAAAATGCTGCAACAAATGTGGACACGTGGGACCAGGACAAGTGCTGGTCAGAGCGATTCTTGTAGGAAGAGTGTCTCCTTGAGAGATGAGCTGCATGATTCATTAGGTTCAACAAAGACAGAAGCGAAACGGAAGAGGAATGAAAGGAGACACCACTGATGCATCTCTTTGTGAACCAGGGTGAATTTCCATTTTGAACTTCTGAGAGACTCTAAGAACTAGTAGAGGATGAGCAGTTTCAAGGGTGGCAAAATTTGAGCACTGTTGATGTAAAAGAAGATGAAAAGCAACTATTTCCCGTGGTTATTTTTTGTAATATTTAACACATGGTTTCGACTTACAGATTTTGATTATGTAGTTGATTAATACAGATATGAGATGACCAGAACAAGTTGAGCAACAACTTTTCCCAGCTTCACAAGTAACATTGTCCACCTAATAAAGAGCAGTGAATCGCCTCAGCAGGAAACTTGCCACTACTGCTGGAATTAAAGGAAACATGAACTAGTTCAACTTTACAATACGAGAAGAGGTTTAGTATCAAAAGCACTGCAGTATCCTGAACCAAAAGGGAAACATGGCTATTAAAAGCAAAAAAGGTCAAAGTTTACATTTTCGTTCCGACTTCTCGTGAAACTAATGGGAATGTGAGGAATGTGCTGGCATTTTCTTCATCCTGAGAGTCCATTAACAACAAAGGCTTTGCCTCCTTTGAAGACCTGAATGGCCAACAATAGCTGTGTTTTACCTCCACACCTGTTCACTCCTAAAGCCTCAAATTAGATGCTTTCTAATTTCTGTGTTGATATGTAAGAGATAGAAAGGCTTATTTAGTTCAGGTCAGTGTTTTTTCCGCCTCTGCATAGATTTGACTATCGAGGAAGTATCTTGTGGTTGTTTTATTTTGTTATTTTCTTTGGAAAGAAAAAAATCTGCATAGCATCGAATGTCAGAAGGAAGAGGCCCACGCATCAGACACTTGATTCAGTTCTATCATTTACATGCGCGCTACAGTTTTCTGTCTCTCTGTCTGCTATCAAACAACTGAAATCCCTTTATAATCAAGCTCTCAATGTTCAGACTGCTGGGAATTCACATCATTGTTACATTAAAAAATTGAATTTGCAGTTTGCACATCGGTTTAATATATAAATACTCTAGTCTTACGTTTACATTGAAGTGTCCCCACCAATTCTTATGGACTTACTTCATAACAAGTAAAAAGGGCCTGTCGCTTTAGATAGTTGCGGCATTAACCTGGCATTAACACGTGTATCCAAATGTGTTTCCAGATCAAATCTCAGTTTTGCGCCCTGTATGCAAATAAACCCCAACATCATCTGGGGTGCAGTAAAATATTTTATAGTAGTATAACACCAACTCTGGAAGTTTCTATATGCACCGTAATCTCTGGTAATAATAAAGGTAAAAATACATCAGTGATTAGGAAATACGTAACTTAACCACACACTGCTCCTGATACAACAACACGACGCATCAATAATTAACACAGAATCACACTCATGTACTCGTATTAAAAGCTTTCATTTGTAAATTCTTACTTAAATTTATTTATTTATTAGTTAGTTAAGAGGACAGAAGGACAGAATATTTTAAAAGGCTCTCATTACTAATGAACAGACTTACGGTACTTTTTCCTTTTCAGGCAATAGTTTATAATTGCAGTCATGTTTTTTTCTGAATGAATAAGGCAAAACTCCACTGACGCAGGAGCACCCCTGTTGAGTATAGGCGGTCTTTAATGTGAGTCAGGCTGCATTACATTCACACTACCAAAGAAATGAGGACACATGCAACCCAGTCCACCTCCAAATGTGGTCAGAGATCGGGATCTCTCAAATGCGATGTCAATGTGTCCTGGTGGTGTTCACACCTGTCTTTTATGTGATCTGATCACCCAGATCAGATCTTCCTGCAAGGTCTGAACAGGTCCTCAACCATAATGTTCACAGCCGAAGGTTCACACCCAAAATACATCAGAAAGAACTACTCACCGTACACCCTGATGATTATAAACAATATATATTTTAACGACTGCTTGGTTATGCCCATCAAGGGACTGGCGTTAGCTCCAGCTATAAACATGGAGATTACTTTGTGAAGTGTAAAGGTTTTTCTGTATTTGTCTTTTTAAAATACAGATAAATAAAATAATAGATAACAATCAGTTCTTAATTAATCATTTGTAACTTGCATTTACACAATCTCACCTCCTCTCCAGGCATGAAGTTATTGTGACACAATGGGCAGTGGTTGGAGCCTTTACCCACGATGGGGGCTGAAACGGAAACACGAAACCTTTAAGCAGCTTGTCATACAGTTACAGAAAAGGTCCCCTTAACTTCAGAGAAAATGATACAAAAACACCAGAGAAGAAGGACTGACTCAAATACAAGACATGTTAAAAGAAAGTAGAAAACACAACCTATGCTGACTCATAATTCCGGCTTCTGTTTTCTCAACTATACCCACAAGGCGTAAGCGAGACTTTAAGTTGTAACACAAAAGGCTGACTGGAGTCAATTATTTAAGGAACATATGGCTGGTGATGAAGACGTTGTGCAAGTGACATTATCTGGCTTTTTATTTTAGAGGGAAAAACCAGGATTTAAAATACAATAGCAGAATAATCTTTAGCCACCTGAGTTTGGTCAATCAATGTTTGTCTTTTAAAACAAACTAGAAATCTAAGGGAGGAAACTGAGCAACGTATGTGCTCTGTGAGACGGAAGGACAGCTTTTTGGGACAGGGGAAGAAGGGGAATTTCCAAATTACAAAAACCAACTGACAAATTATCAGATTCAAATGTTACATGTTATCACAGAACCTGTTCAGATAAAAACCCGGTGCGTGACTGGCAACATAAACAAAGTATCTGACAGGCCAGAACCAAAATACAAAAATGCAGCTGGGCTGGTGCTGTCAGGGTTTATGACTGGAGATAGTGCAAATATTCACACAAACTTTTATAAAAGGAAAAAGGAAATGTTCAGTTCACACACACAAGTAACCAGTGTTCACTTGCTAAAAGCCAAAACCAGCAGGATGTACAGCTGACTAACATGGTGGCGTGATGTTTGTAGACCAAGGAATTTAATCAATAAGCCAAGTACTGAATATAATGACTCTATGATAGCTGAGCTCTTTTTTTTTTAGTTCTTTTAAATTTTCAGTCACATAAAAAAATTTAACAGTCTAGATGTTTTAGTAACCAGGTGATTAAGATGCATATGTAGGTGAAACATCCACCGTGATGGATTGGGACCTTTGATGCAATGCTTAAAACATTTTCAGAGAGAACTCACGGTTGCAGGTGGGACCCTGAACATGGGGAGTCAGATCCTCGGTGGCCACAGCCTCTAGGCAGCGTGGGCACTGGCTGAACTTGGACCTGTTTTCACACTCACCCAGTAGGTGCTCTGTGAGGCTGGCTATCTCAACTACCTGTGAACACAACAAAGAGACAAACACAATGTGTTGAGGTGTTACTGAGGTGGCAATTAAACAGCAGTTCTTTATTTCAGAGTTAAACAAGTGCCAAACCTCTTGGAAATGTAACAATCTACCTGTCTACATTCATCACAGCGCCGCAGCATTGGACAGTGTTTCCAGTAATGAAGGTCCAATCCATCTTCTGTGAATGACTCATCCTTTTTACCACAGAATATACACAAGCTGAAACAGAGTGTGGAGATTCTATAAGATCATATAGTAAATAACAGAAAAACTGGGTGACTATACATCAAACAATAATCTGTGAACATGGGACAGGACTACTACAGTGTTTTAAATACTCTTCAACACACCCAATCATCCCTCCCCATGGCAGCATCCTTCCTGATAACCCCCCTAACAACCCGGTTTCCAGGGTTTTCCATGAGCTGCTCAACCAAATTTAACTGAGAAGGTGTAGCGTACAGAGTTCCTCTGTTCATGTCTTACAGATCTTATTCTTTAGTTGCCCACATGCCCAGAGCGGAGAAGTTTGCCTTGTTAATTAGGGCACTCTAGGGTACTTTTGTGCGAAGTAATATTATTTTGCATGTGTTCAAACTGGATTTGCAACCTGCCATGACCATTTCCATATTAATGTTGCCTGGGAATAGCAGGCACTTCAAGCATTACTGATTTTGAACTAGATTTCAAACATGCTATGAAATATCATTGTTCAAGCATACTAAAAAGCATATTATCATTGAATGTTGGATGCAGCTAGAGTGCTAGGGTGAAAATTAGTAAGCCATGTTTAGACAACAATTTTTTTGCCAACTAAAAAGGTATGGACACTAGCCAGATCAACTCTCTACACCCACAAAACCTACGTATATGGAATGAAGACTACTTCGTTCACAACAAAATCACTCTGATTGGTTGCAGAACTATCAAATTGTGAACAGAGGTGTTTTTTTTCCCCTGGAACAGCTGAAACACACCCCATGATGAACAAAACAGCTGAGCCATCTGGTACCACCACCAATTCAATATGTCACCAATTCAACATGGTGAATTTTCCCAGTACAATAATGACACAGTGAAGCTTGTTTCACCAATCCAACTTCCTTTGAAAAGCCCCAAAAATCTGCCTTCATCCTTTACATAACAGTCTCTCTGCCATGCCACTTGGCTAACTTTTTAAGCGTTTTGAGTTACTTACTTGTCCAGATCGTTGATAGATTGTTTGACATCTACACGGTCTGCTGTCTTGCTCTGGGACCCTTTTGTGACAGCTTGAAATGAACAAGACGGTATCTGTTACTTGTCAAACACTCACTAATTCTAAGGCCAACGTTTCAAGCATCAACCAAATAAGATTCAGTTCAGCACTGTTGAATGAAAAACAGTAATACAAAAGGGTACAGCATTCAGTTAACGTCTACACACTTCTAGATGATCAAATTTCTATGACAGCTGGGAGTAGTAAAATACAACGTTTGTTTTTACGAGGTCACTGATGTGGTGTACCAAATTACGGTAGCGTCGGTGTTACGCATTATTCATGGTTTTCTACTCGAGCATTTTATTACGAGCATGTGTACATACTTGCTTTGCTGGGTTTTGGGGACTCTTTCTCAACTTTGGGAGGCTCCTTTTTGGTCACTTGTCCTTTGGTGCTTTCATTCCCCCTCTCCTTCAGAAGCAGACAGAAAGGTTGGTTAGCTAGTGTTTGGCCACCTACAGAGTAAAATTTTACCAAGTCTGTGCGGAGCCATAAATACAAATTAGCAATTGTTACAAGAGGTGACGTAATTGCAGACTGATGACGGCTCCACCTACTGAGGTCTCTTTCAAGGCAGCCAGCTGTTCCTGAAGGGATTGGATCTCCTCCTTCTCCTTTTGCCCATCCTGCTGACCACCGCCCTTCTTTAAAGTCTGGGTGAAAAGTGGCTGCCATTAACTCATTTGTCGTTTTTCTGTAATTCCCTTCTTTTTACCAATTCATTTTTACTCTGTTAGTTAATTCCATTTTATCATCATTTCATGTTCACCACACCATCATTGTTTCATTATTTTCTTCTTGAAGCAGACTCTTGCACTGTGTCTGCGACGGAGTGGCGTGGTTGTGCTGGCAAACTCAAGCAAATGAGCATATCTTTTGCATAATGGAAAGGTATATAATATAATAATGTCTGTAAGAACTATGTAAATTATTCTGTGACTATCATTAAGCTAACCTTTAGTGCTTGGACTTTGATTACAGCAGTGGAGAATGAGTGTAGACTTTTTGAACTGATAATATGAAAGGGTCAGGATTGTTGCTACTACAAATTCGCAAACAGCTGCAGCTGGTGATGACAAGGTAATCATGTAACAGTGTAGGAAAACAAATCTACTTGAACAGATATCTCTGTTGATCTGGTATGGAGGCAGAGCATAAAACCCACTTCTTTTTCCATGTTGTTGCCATCTTATTAAAAAAAGACCTGCAGTATAAAGTTTCAGTGTCCACCTACCAGCTGCTCCTCCCTGACTCCAATGTGTTGCACAGTGTGAACACATCCCTTGGCTCAGTGGTTAGATGCAAATCATTTTACCACCGTGAATAAACACCGCAGAAAAATGTTACACTTACAAAGTTACCTTTTGTTATGAATAAAAACTGGATCTGAAGATGTCACGTATCAAGAATCAAACAGAAATTAAACTGCAATAAATAAATTAAAAACACATGCCTGCGTCTCCACGAGTTTTCCATCAATCTTGGCAAAGCCATCAAAGAGGGTTCTGTAGAGGAAGTTTTTCCGCTCTGCAGCATCATTGGCAGGAAGGTAGTTGAGAACAGCACTTCTGTGCTGCTGGTACATGGACAAGATTACGCGCACTGCCAGCTCTCGAACCGTTGATTCGCTGTGCTCCAATGCTGCTGTACAGAACTGAGGACAGAGGATTTTCTATGAATACAAATGTCTAGATATTACTATTCAAACATTAATACATTTCATTTGGTGATCATGCTCCTGAAACCACCTACACATCAACACAGCCAAAATCAAGGAAATGGTGGTGGATTTCTGGAGGTCCAGGCCATACCTGCAGCCTTTAACAATCAACGGGGACTGTGTGGAGATAGTTCAGACAAGTACTTCTGTCTACAGCTGGATCACAAACTGGACTGGTCATCTAATATAGATTCAGTGTACAAGTAAGGTCAGAGACAGTCCTATTTCCTCAAGAGGTTATAGTCTTTTAACATCTGCTGGTAGCTGCTGGAGATGTTTCATCAGACTATTGTTGCCAGTGCCCTCTTCTACACTGCGGTGTGCTGGGGAGGCATCACTAAAAATTTAAGTATAATCCAGGATTTTCAGAAGTCTTTTTGAGAAAGCAACAGTAATCTCTTAGCAATGAGTATAAATAACCAGGTTCCTAATCTACTCTTGACACCTGTACATGTAGATGTCAAAGGCTTTCCGTGTGTATGACTGCAAACGGAAGAGATTAATTCACATGTGATTGCTGGCCTGATATCCGTGCATGTTAACCCCTGTTCTAGTTTTAGGTATAACTAGAGTTACTAGTTTCTTACCTGCATGTAGATGTATTGCATGACAAGTGGTGCCCCCAAAGTCATTTCTATTCTTCCGTAACAGCATGTTTTCTAACAGGAAGTGTGGTGAAAACCCCCATTCTTTAACCTTTACCCTGACTTTCAGTTGGTAGGTGAGATCCTTATGAAAACAGTCAACAATGGTAATTGACTTCCTCAGTGGTTACAAATGCACCATTTAATTACTACTAACATTAAGTAAAAAGCTCCACTATACACTTTACTTCTGACTGTCATTAATGTCTTAAACCCCCTTTATTAAACTACATACACCTTATATGAATGATATAACTGCTCAGATCTACTGTCTATTATTTCATACTCTTCATTTTCTTTTTATTTCATTATAAATACATTTTAGGAATGTGTATTTAAGCCTTTTTTTGTTTTATTTTTTCTTATTTTTGTTTGGATTATATTCTGTGTTGCATTAAATGAATCTTATTCTAAACAGGAAATATCCAGTGCTTGCTTTTGATGATGATGCAATATTTGCTATATTTGCAGTACCATGTGAAAATCAGCAGCACTGTGGAGAAAGTCCTTTGGGAGAAGTGCATATCATGACGTAAAAGAAAAAACCCATTATCTGACATAATGTCTGTGAAGATTACTCTGTGAAGTCACACCACAAAGGCAAATCCTGCCAGAGGAGAACATTAACATCCAGAGGTAAACTGCGTACAAAGGACACCCATCTTTCGCTCAACAGGCTCAGGGACAGCCTGCTATTATTCTCTGTTGTCCCTGCTGACCACTTCTCATTTTAATTGCAGGAAATTCAATCACCCCTTTTTTCACTCTAGCTCCCGCCTCTGAGCAGATCACCCAGGTAACAGTGGGGGGAAAAAGGAAAAATGTTTAAACTACAGCTGAGCTTCCACTGTAGGGCTGTCCAGAGAGACACATGAGCCGATTAAACGTCGATAAAATAACAGATGGATTTTAGCCGTAACAATTCAGCCTGTAATTCATCCAGTTGATTAAGCATTTTGAAGCGATTTCTGTTTTGCAACTTTGGGTGCTGCTAACAGAGCAAAATAGCATGTTTATGTCCTTATTAGTTCACATCTGTTCTGCATTGTTACATGTTACTGTAGATACTTCAATGGTTAGTTCATTGTTACTTGTGTGCCCTGAAGACAGAATATCTATCTGCCATGTGTTTGCACAATCAGGTTTAGTGGAAGAATCAAGTATCCATCCTGAACTCTCTATACTCTCTAATTAAAAGATACATAGTGTAAGAGGATCAGACTATAATCATTTCTATTTCTCTGGGTTCAGACATCCACAGTGAGAAAAATCAAGGATTCAAAACATTTTAAGAACTTTGGGGATATTTGTATACCGTCCTGATTGTGCAACTCAGTTGCTTTGGCTCTGGTGGCTGATAATTTAACAGGGAACATGATTTGATTAGGATGCTGGCCTTTGTGGTCTCAAATTGGTTTTGTGCCGTAGCTTACAAAGTATCTCAATAGAATGTCAAAGACAAGTCAGTTAACTGCTGTAATACTGAAACTGAATATCAGTTTAGACGTGGCATCTCTCACATGTTGTTTTTATTAACAAGCTGTTTAATGTGAGAGTCAGGAGAGAAGGCAAGTTGTGGAATATAGCACAGCTCTCCTGTCACATCTCAATCCAGAGTGAAAATATTTTCCAAGCAAACACATGAGGCAGGCAACACAAAGGGGTCAGGGGCTGAGCAAGCATGCCCAAACACGCAAACACAGGCCCCCACAGTGCCACCTGCATGGCTCCGTCTTCAGAAGGCGGAGAAACTCAAAAGGACAAACCTAACAATTTGCTCTCACTGATAAACGCCAAGCAGAGTCAAGAGAAGGGTTAAATGGGGGTGGGTGGGAGGAGGACGGGTTGTAAACTAAAGCTAGGAAGACGAGACAGCTTGTTGGCCTGACCTGCCAAGATGACAGTTGGATCAGTTGCATATGGATATTAGATCACTGCTGGAAACCTGCAGGGTGACGTAAAAGTGGGTGCCAGTGGTGACAACACTGACTCAGCTGACTGGAGCTAACTGACAGCCTGCTGATGTGAACTACCACAGGGAGGGACTGCACCCATCCAGTTAGTCACACTGACATTACTAAGCCAAATGTAACGGAAAGCCTGATGAAACAACATGCTGCTTGTATGTTGTCCAATACATGTCAAATCTTTTTCCAGATAGGAAAATTATAACTGTGGAACTGGAACGCTGCCAAAAAAACAACAACACAGTAGTCAATGAGAATCTGTGTTACCTAAGGGCATTTGGCTGCTGCTGCTATTTACTAAAGACACAGCCTTTGTTTTGGACTGTACAACCAAAAAAAATTGTAGTACAGCTGTTAATAGGTTTCAAAAACCTTTACCGTCATGACGTTGTCCAGGGTGAGGCCAGAGTTGTCTGTGCCCAGCTCGGCGAGCAGTTTCTCCAGCAGCTCGGCCCGACTCTGAGCCAGGCGACAGGGGAAGTTGGATTTGAAGGGCTTCACCAGCTCACTGGGAATTATCGGCGCGGCTCTGACATCCTTCAAAACAGCAATTTCCTAAATGGCGAACATGAGAAGGAGACAATGTGAAAGAGATCACGTGTTTGCATGCTTGCTCCTTTAAACCAAGTAATATGTATGCTGTAAGCCTCTGCTAAACTACAGTATCTGTGTGTTGCCACGCTGTAATTTGTCACTCAACATGAGTATCTGGCAAAGAGGCAAGTCACGACAGATAAGACAAGTGTACAATTAAAGTAAGACGGAAGAAGGCTCTTAGATAACGCTCTCAGTTTTGCCTCGTCAGGTGACTGGAATGTATGTTGGAAATATGGGACACACAAGAGGAGTCTGTAACTTGTCCTTGACGTACAAAGAGGCATTCAGTCATTGCTCTGAACACATCTCAGGATCCAGAAGGGCTGGGTAATGATGTCTATGAGCTACTGAGCTCATGGACATCCTCCCTTCCTTTTCTTTCTAACACACCCATGTATGAGCACACAGGACATATCCACTAAGCAAAAGCACACACACACATGTACGCCATCTCTCCATCCAACAGAGTGGTAACACTGTCTGGTCTTACACAACAGTACATGCGAAGGCACCATCAGAGTGCATACATAACAAACATCCCGCACCAGCACTAGTGGCTCTGTTCAGGTCTTCCAAGAGACAGTCAGGATGACATCGTGTCACATGTTGTACTGCATAACAACGCCTCAAATAAGTTACTAACCCTGGATGTCAAGCTACAGTACAGCATGCAGACAGTGAGGCCACACCACCTGCATACTGTACTGTCATTAAAAAAAAAAAAAAAACAGATTTGATTAAACTGCTGTTTAACTGACTACAGTGTACACGTGGAAATGTTTAGGAAAAAAAAGCAGGTTGATGGCCACTCCCATCTCTGCATGTTTCCTGCTTGCTGTTCAACTATACACTATCGTTTAGGAAAAGGAAAAATGTCCCAATAATAATAAAGAAACAGATAAAAACAAATATTAGGGATTTGGGAGTTGACATTGTATGAATTATATTGTATGAACTGTATTGTAAAATTGTGTAAATTACTGAGTGTTCATTTTTAGATTCATTTAAGATCATTTAACACATAAAGAGGAGAGGTGCAAGAGTTGGGTGTCTAGCAGAATAATAAAATACTGTTCTTTGTATTGGTGCTGGTTCCATAATCTTATCAGTGACATTTGGTCAAGATTGGTAATATTGTTTACCAATATAAATCTTGACTTCCTACATATCTGTCCCCTCTCTGCACATGCACAGTCTAAATGAGCTCAGTGTCCCTGAGGAGAGACTGTTTCTCACAGTTAGGCAATTACAAACACTCTGTGGCATGTCTTTTTTGGAACAACCTTGCAGTTTCTGAGAGATAAAGCAGCATGTTGAGATAAAACTGTTGCCTCAATCTGTACCAAGCACACACTCAAAAAAGTGAACTCTGTGAGTTGTTGAATTAAATAAATGATCCTATTTGACATTTAATTAACATTTATGTGTTTGGTTTTAAAACCAAGTCCACCTTAATAAGTGTAACTTAAAATGAAAACTTGTCAAAGCAAGAGAAGCCAGCTAAGTAAATTCAACATAACACTGTTGAGTGAACTGCACAATCACACCGAGAAAGTTCTAGATGGGTTTCTACGCATGCTCAGAAGCTGATTCCACAAACTCCACTGTTGCTGTGTGAAAATTGACAGGTGGATGTGTTCGGTCAAGAGCCTGATTTCATCAAATTGGCATGTATCTTTGTCTAAGTATATTTTTTGATGTTGGAACATTCGTGAATGGTTAGAGAGAGGTATTGCCGGTGCTACTACTTGTCTTGCAAAAATCTAGCATATATGAACACATGTTAGCTCCCACTAGCTGTTTGTTTGTTTGTCTGTGTCTGCGATGGACTGGCGACCTGTCCAGGGTGTACCCGCCTCTTGCCCGATGACAGCTGGGATAGGCTCCAGCAGACCCCTGCAACCCTTAAAAGGACTTAGCGGGTACAGAAGATGAAGATGAATGAATGTTTTGTTTGTTAATAAATAATATTTTTCACAGAACTAAGGTGTTGTAATATGAATTTACTTACCTACATTGTGTGGAAATTGTTGACATAACTAGGTTTAGTAAGTCCAACATTAATCACCAACTTGATAATAAAGAAAACTATGTAAGTACTGATTATTCAAGTCCGTTAAGTTGGAACTACAAGGAGTTATTCAGTTAGTTTTACTCAGTGCAGCTGAGTTACATTTACATTAGTGAGTTTGGTCAGTAATAATGAATGCTTGTTAAGTTAGCTGAACATTGCCTGATCAATTAAGGCTAACTTGACCAAATAATATTGAAATTACTTAATACAGTCTTGTTGGTTTCACATAAGTTTATTATTTACTCTGTAATAGCAGTATTAAATTAGTTTGAACACAACACAGTTATGTGGAAATTGTTGACATAACTTATATTAAGTACATTGAACAAATTATTTTTTTGAGTGCATGTGGGTAATCTTATTGATGTGGAGGAAAGCTGGACTGAGTTTTGCACGTGCTGCATGTGTTCATTCAGTTTACTTACTGTACGGAGTGTCAAAGGAACCTATCTGATCATTATGAACGTGGACTTGTGGGTGCTGTCCATTTGATTTAATTTGCAGGGATCGATTTAACGTGTTTACAGCCAAAGCACAGGGTATATAATGTGATTACACTGTGTTTAAAATTCAGTCAGGACTGTACTAAAACAGAACCTCCTTGCTTGTGAACAAGTAACGGCACCATGTTAGCCATAACATTGCTTCAATCAAACGAACACAGCGATAAAACTGTAATAGCATCAAGTACAGTTTGTACACAGCTTGCCTTTGATAAAGAGTTACATTGAGTTTTGGACATGCAGAAGCTGGTCTCACTATGGGCCACGTAAAAAGCCAGTAAAACAATATGAAGGCCCTTCATTATTTATGTTAAAGACTTGGACTTGACAAAACAATCTAATGACCAATGTGGAGAATGCAGTTTCATGGGGGAATTAAATTGTTTTGCCCTGTTTTTGATTTTTGGCTGATAATTACCTAGTATGTCTCTCATACTGCAGTAGATACATATGTTATTTTGCACTGACTATCATTTGTTTAAACAGGAGAAGCACTTTTGTTCTTAATTGTTATATTTAGTTTCATTTAATTGAAGATTTTTATATTTATTTATTTAAATGTATGTACTACTTGAATGTACGCTTTCACTTTTCAGCCTTAATCTGTGTTTGCACGCTCATACAAACACAGTTTGCATATTTGCAAATGCAAATACGGAATTTAACAATAAATTCATTTCAGTTTTATACTATATGTACAGTGTCTTGTATCAATTTTCATCTTAATAATAATTCACAATAATTCTAAAGTAAATTTTTCTTAAACTTGAGTATTTATTGCTCAGAGCAAAGACATCCCAGGTGCAGCTCCTGGATGGAAGAGGAAGTGGCTTCATCAAACTTTAAAATCACTTAAAACTGAGATTATTCTTGAGAATTCACTCACGATCCTGTAATCAGTGGTGGTATATCCTTGGTCCTTGATCTCATAGTGATATGATACTGTGTGACTGATGAAGAAATGCACCCATCATGTGCCTACTGTACAAGCCTGTGGGGGCAGTGCTATGATCTGGGGTTGCTGCAGTTGCTCAGGTCTAGGTTCAGCAACATTATGTGCCCAAAGAATGAGGTCAGCTGACTACCTGGATATACTGAATTATTCCATCAATGTATTTTTTCTTCCCTGATGGCACGGGCATATTCCAAGATGACAATGCCAGGATTCATGGGGTTCAAATAGTGAAAGAGTGATTCAGGGAGCTTGGATTGGCCACCACAGAGTCCAGACCTCAACCCCACTGAGAATCTTTGGTATGTGGTGGAGAAGGCTTTGTACAGTGGTCAGACTCTCCCATCATCAATACAAGATCTTGGTGAAAAATGAATGCAACAGTGGATGGAAAGAAATCTGATGACACTGCAGAAGTTCATCGAAACCATGCTACAGCGAATGCATGTTGTAATCAAAGCTAAAGGTGCTCCAATGAAATATTAGATTGTGTGATCTTTGTTTTTTTTGTGGTGGTGACTTTTTGTTTGGCCAGGCAGTGTTTTTTATGATTAAAAAAGAAAGACATTTTTCAAAAACTGTCAGGCAAAACCTCTAACTTAGCTCTACAGAAAAGCCACATTTCAAAATCAGCTTCTCTTCCAGAGGAAACAAAAAAAATAAAACTACTAAGGTACAAGAGAGCAGTCAGGCTGACAATAAGACACAAAATCTGGGATTCAATTCCAGCAGTGTCACTCCCACTGGTACCACATAAATATGAGTCCATTGTGTTACTATACCTGTATGAAGGTGGATGCTGCAGTCCGAAGGCGGCTAGCAGAGTCTCCAGTCCTGGCCAGCAGGTTGGGGCAGACCTGCTCTAAGCAGTGGTTGACCTCAGTCCGGCCCAGTCCCAGACCTGGGATCAGCTGGCTCAGAATTAGCCGAAGAAGCTTCAGTGAGGCGTGGAAAACCTAAGGTAGGAGCCAAATGGAGTTAAGTTTAAAACTTTCAGTTCGCAGAGGGGCTAGATTTAGACATGGTAGCAATATTTAGCTCAAATGGTAAATGGCCTTGCTTTTATATAGCGCTTTTCTACCTATTGGTACTCAAAGCGCTTTACAGTCATAGACACATCTACCCATTCGCTCACACAAGCACACACACATTCACACACCAGTGCCACGCACTGGGAGCAACTGGGGGTTCAGTGTCTTGCTCAAGGACACTTCGGCATGTGGCACATTCCGGGGATCGAACCGCTAACCCTCTGGTTCGTGGACAACCCGCTCTACCTACTGAGCCACAGGTTGTATACAGCGTGTAGTCAGTAATTGTGAATGGAGGCTACTGGAGCTGGTTTTATAATGTTGTTCTGTCATGTTGCAACCACACACATACCTAATACAGTGGAGAACAAAGATACCAACAAATCTCACAGGTCAGTTAAATAAATAATACATTAAATTCATTATCAAAATTATAGGATTACAGTACTCGATACACTCATCAACCACAACATTAAAACCACTTCCCTAATACTGTTTAGTTCTCCCTTTGGCCTCCCACAAAGTTCAGGTGCAACGGGATATGGACACAGACCTTCTGAGGGTGTCCTGTGGTGGACCAGGACGTTGGTAGGTGAGTCTTTGGGTCCTATGGGTTGGGGGGGAGGGGGGGGCTCTGTGAATCAGGCTTGTTCCAGAGCATCCTACAGATACTTGATCAGTTTAGGATATGGGGAGTTTGGAAGCCGTTAACAGCTTGGACTATTTTTCTTGTTTGAGCTGTTCTTAAGCTGTTTTTGTTGTGTTGAAGGCCGCATTGTCCTGCTGGGGATGGCTGTTGCCATTACGGAGTGTCGTTGCTATGGGCTGGGGCTGGTTGGTGAGCAACAATGTTTAGGTGGGCGGTAGGTGTTGACCCATCATTGATTTTTAAGTGGTTGTAGCTGATTGGTGTATATACTAGGGCTACATTCAGAGCCAGAAGTGTATTTAATAGAGACAAAAGATGAAAAGAGTGTATTTTATAGGGTGTACTTGAGATGACTAACTGAAGCACATTTGTGGAGCCACAAATGAATCAGGTAACATCTTAATGGAGCGTTCTGTGTCCGTGTGGCTAGAAAAATAAATCACTAGAATTACTGAGGCACTACTTTTTTCATTACCATACAAGCTGCCCAGAATTACAAGGCCATGCTTGTCAAAACTGTTTGCTTACAGAAGCCAGGTCGGGGAGACAGAACTAGAGTTGTGTGCGGCACAGGGGGAATATTGTCAAGGGTGTGCATGTGTGAGTGTGCTCTTATGTTTTAACAACGCGGATGTTTGTAACAGCAATTCAGAGAACAGGATATACAGAGGACTTTGACAGTGACAAAGTAAACACATCCAGCATGTCCTAGTGATGATGCTTTTCACACCAAGACAGTTTTTTGAGGAACTTTACTCACAGATGGGACTTTATCCAAGAGGGCCTTCTTGACCAGGAAGACTGCAGCTCTTATCATGTTTCTCAACTCCTCCTTGGGGGCGGTGGGTGATACCTCCAAAAGCTTCTTGTACACAGCCAGCAGAGCATCCTCTCTATAGCACCAGGTTTTAGAATAGGCTCTAGCTACCTGGAAAAGAAAAAAGCACAAAAGAGAAGCGGCTACTATAAATGATCTCTGGTTAGTTCAAACATCTGTGACGGCAAAGAAAGATTTACTTCACTAATAGGTTGAATATATCAGGCTATTACTTAAAACAAAGCTAAAACTAGACTTTGAGTTCGAGTTTTCTTAAAAACATTTTACCACTCATCTAAAGACACTGCCAGTCAAAAGTTTGGACACACTCTATCATTTAATGGTTTTTCTTTATTTTCATGATACATTACATTTTAGATTCTCACTGAAGACATCAAAACTATGAATGAACAAATACGGAATTATATAGTGAACAAAAAAAGTGTGAAATAACTCTAAATATGATTCATATTTTAGATTATCTAAATAACCACCCTTTGCTTTGATTACTGCTTTGCACACTCTTGGCATTCTCTTGATGAGCTTCATGAGGTAGTCACCTGAAATGGTTTTCCAACAGTCTTGAAGGAGTTTCCAGAGATGCTGAGCACTTGTTGGTCTTTTTGCCTTCACTCTGCAGTCCATCTCATCCCATACTATCACGATTGGGTTTAGGTCAGGTGACCACATCGTGATGGCATCATTATGACGTCATCGCGTTACCAGCAAAAGTTTTTAAATAGGATGGATGGATCGATAGATAAATGGATGGATAGATAGATGGATAGATGGATGGATGGATGGATGGATGGATAGATGGATAGCTGGATGGATGGATGGATGGATGGATAGATAAATGGATGGATAGATAGATAGATAGATAGATAGATAGATAGATAGATAGATAGATAGATAGATAGATAGATGGATAGACGGATGGATGGATGGATAGATGGATAGCTGGATAGATGGATGGATGGATGGATGATCGATAGATAAATGGATGGATGGATGGATGGATGGATGGATGATCGATAGATAAATGGATGGATGGATGGATGGATGGATGGATAGATGGATAGCTGGATAGCTGGATGGATCGATAGATAAATGGATGGATAGATAGATGGATAGCTGGATAGCTGGATAGATGGATGGATGGATGGATCGATAGATAAATGGATAGATGGATAACTGGATGGATGGATGGATGGATGGATGGATGGATGGATCGATAGATAAATGGATGGATAGATAGATGGATAGATGGATAGATGGATAGATGGATACTGACCAACCACTAGTAACAGTCTAGTGAACCTCATGTTATATTTTCTGTGCTGATAGAGCACTTTTTTTTTTGGACTAAATCAAGTTTGTCCATCATTGAAACCATTTTTAGCCTAACGTAGATGTTTTAGTCCAAATAATCAGACCCAACGCAAACCACAGACCTTTACATCCAGATGAAAGCACTGAATAAATATTCTGAAACAGCTGACATTGTTTAAATGTGTTTGTTGTGGGCTAAATAAATAATAGGCTAAATATTCACACTAGTTTTTCATTGTTTTAACTCGGTTAAAATTCAACTGTAGATTTTGTTGAGTTCATTCATACCAGCTTGGCCATACATTTTTGCCTGTTAAGGAGATTAAGGAGATATTCCAAACAAGATAATTTAAAATCTGCAAATCTTCAAAATGAACCCTGACAGGGCACACCTGTGAAGTGAAAACCATTTCAGGTGACTACATCATGAAGCTCACTGAGAGAAGTCCCAAGGGTTTGCAGCGCTGTGTACAAAGCAAAGGGTGGCTACTTTGAGGACTCTAAAATATGAATCATATTTAGAGTTATTTCACGCTTTTCTTGTTTACTACATAATTCCATATGTGTTCATTCATAGTTTTGATGTCTTCAGTGAGAATCTACAATGTAAATAGTCAGGAAAATAAAGAAAAACCATTAAATGAGAGGGTGCATCCAAACTTTTTACTGGCAGTGTATCTCATATGAGTGGTCTTCAAGAAAACTCAAACAAGTCCAGCTGCCTTTTTGTCTCTTGTTTTAGAAAGAGAGCACCATGACCTCCATGACTGAGAATCTTCATAGACATCTGTGAATTACACAAGACTGAACAGACACTCATAGTCATATTTTTCATTTCCAGATATAGCTTGTTCTTACCAGGCTTTCTCCATAGACCTCTATTGGAAGGCTAGCCTCTCTTTGGGCCTTCTCAGTGAGGGGCTCTGGCTCTCCACTCATCTCAGAGCTGTGTGTCCTTTGCACATCGGATTTGGGGGAGTGCTCCTCTACAGGGCTCTGGACGGCCTCCACTGGCCGGTCTTTTCTCTGAAGGGCTGGCAGAGGTCTCTCGTCATAAGGCATACTGAAAACCTATTAACAGAAGGTTAAAAAGACTGGTATCTAATCTTATATTATAAGGTTTTACCGTTTGTTTGTTTTTCTTTTGTTTTTTGTTTTTTTTTGCATCGAGATCCCTCGGTTCAAAAGGAAAGAAATTTGATCTACACTTTGAAACCTGAAAAGGGTGCACTTTATTTTGAAAAATTCAACAGCTCTCCTCTTGCTCTTTTCACAAACCCTCACTAGCATTTGACCAATGAATAGGTCAACTGCTCAACAACAAAATGACAGTGAATGTTAAACGCCCTCCGTACAAACAGAAGCTCATGCCAGCGAGCTCTGTCTCCTGTGCCCCTGGGCCAACTGGCACTTTGCTGCCCAGTCCAAGGCTCAAAGCCCAGCCTTGAGGCCAGGTTGGCAGCCGCAGGAGTCAGCCAACTGTTGCACGCTTTTAATTAAATAGTGAAACCCAAGCCTGTAGTAGGGCCGGTCTTAGTAGGTGGTGAGTAAAGCACAAAAGCCCCGGCTGGTCATAATCTCCCTGTGTGCTCTAGGTATCAACACTACAGAGGTTTAGGCAGGAGACATGTCCCCAAGGTGCCTCAGTGGAGTAGATTATTTAATACAGGACTCGATGTATGCTACAGGTACAGCCATCTACACGGGGATTATCAACATGAAAATACTGTGATCACTGACCATCCATTGAATAAGCAATGGAAAAGTTGTTACTGTTAAATATCTGTCTACCTGACTGGACATGTTGTATGCTGCATAACAATGCAGTGGAACATATGACAAATAGAGTGGCTTACATCAATCTTGGGTACAGCAGCAGGGGTGGAAGGTGTGTGAGGTTGGCTGCTAAGTTTGGGTGCAACAGTTTCCGCAGCTGGCTGTTGATTTTGATGAGTGTTTGTTTTTTTCGCCTTCCTCGATGTGTCCGTGGATACAGGGGGCCTAGCGGGGACTGAACAATGACCCGGAGAAGGCAGGAGTGGAGGAGAACACTGGGCTGGGGATAAATCTGCTGCCTTGGTGATCTTTTGGGAAAATACAGCAAAATTCTGTTTAGACATAAGAAGTCACAATTTTCTCCAAATATTGTAATTTCCCTGTCACACAAACAGTCCTTCTGATACCATATATGTCAGAGCTTGCTGACTGACCATTGTCATGTCCAGCAGGTTGTGGACTTCCAGCTGCTGGTAGACACTCCTTCTGTACTCCTCCATCAGCTCCTTCTTCTTCTTGGCCAGATCATAGTCTTCCTTGTCGATGGCACACCGTTTCTCCACATCATATCGAGCCAAACGCTCCCCCACCTGGAAGAGCCCAGGAGAAGGAGAGGTTAATTCAGCCCTGCAGGCCCACAGTGATTCTACATTGCATAAGTGGATAAGTTTATGAGGTTCATGATGTCTTAGGACCACATCATTAGTTTCATGTTTGAAAAGATTTAGAATGCACATTGTTCAAGAGCCTGTATTGAATTTCATGTTTTTGTCCCATTGTTTTTTCAACAGGATCATTGCAGATGATTATATATACACTTAATTGCCGGTTCATTAAGTCCACAAATGAAAATGACTGCAGTCCAATGTAAATCTTAACTCCATGAAGGATGTGGTAATATGCATTTGTTAAAAATAACTGAGAGAGCTGTTGATTAAACTGTAAACTGATTAAACTAGGCCGTGGTTTGTCGTGTGTGTGTGGAGACACATTTCTACTTTTTTGACATTTGACCCATTTTAGACAGTGTGCTAGGCTAAATAGGAGAAACACTTCAGTTTAACAGCACCACAAACTACAGCCATCAAAATGATCATACAGTTGAATTTCAACATTGCTTTTATGCCGTTTCAACATAAACTAAACATTATAGATTTAGTTACATTATATATATATTATGTGCATTAGCTTTCATTAGTGTACCTAATGTTTAGGCAAGTGAGTGTATATTGATTTATAGGATTTATACTAAATGTAAGTGGAGATTGTTTAACGACTAACTTGGACTTCATCTCTGGCCCATATAGTCCAGCCCTGGTGCAAAAAAGAGTGCCACATGATGACTCATTGAGATTTACAGGATGGAAATCTGACAACAACTTCCAGTAAGCCGGACACGTAATTATACAGTAAGGGAATTCCTTTAGGCTGAATTACGTTGCTTGCCAGGTGCCAACCCACTCAAAACCAGTCTCAAATGCAGCGCCTTGTGATTCTTCTCTTTGGGATGAAATAACTACTGCAATCTACTCGGCTTACACAAATTTACATCAAGGATGTGCAACATTTAATTCTTTTCTTTCTTTCTATTTTCTAATAACTATATAAGTCCCTAGGCTAATTAAAACTGGGCAGTGAAACTGGAAGAAATACAGCAGTCCAATGTGTCACCTGCAGTCCTGTCTTCTTTCTGACTTGTATTTCCAGATATCATGTAACATCATAAACCATTCTCTGACATCCTGAGGGTGCGATAACAAGGGATTTTCAGCATGACTACTTTGGCACTTGCTTTGTCTGCGATGCTAATATGCTAACAAGGTGCTTGTATGTCTGTGTTATCTGGTTACACAAGGGCTGGTGGCTAGGAGTTGCAGAGACGCTACCCAAGTACCCTCACTGCAGCTGTCGAGCTTATTAAGAATTCATGGTCTGCATGGTAACGCTGTATACAAAGGAGGTCAGTAACAGGAATCTGAACAATGTTTAACAACTACTGTTACAAACTGCTGCGAAATTACACTACATATTTGTTAAAAGGTGTCCCAAGGTTGAGATTTACAGGAAAAATCTATGACTAGAAGTGGCTTTTCTAGCTGTAGTTTACTACACATTGTATGATTCTGCTTTTGCTTCTCATGCTGGTATTAGAAACAATTCAATAAAGTATTTCCTTGAAGGATTAATAAAGTATTCTGATTCTGACTCTGACATTGAAAATGCCCATAATCCCGAGGACATTTGAAATTGTAATGTTAGAATAGTGGAACTGGGCAAAAGCCTGTAAAGAAAAAATGACTAAATAGAGTCTAAAATGGGGTTAAGCAGAAGGAATAGAGATTCCGGTATTTTCCTGGGAAGTTTTGCCAAGATCTACCAACCTTTGCTAGAAAGAGTAGTTGCAGTATCCAGGGCTATTTAGCATGTATTTGCTTAAGCATCTGTGCGCCTGTGTGCTCATGTCCTGCATGTTTGTACTATTACAAAGACGCATTCTCCAAATCCCATTAACACGACAATGTAAATGTCAAAGCTAAATACTAAAGCCAAACCTTAAAATGCAGCTGTGGCATGGCAAAATAGTGTCTTAATGTACAAAATATTTGGTGTAAATACATTGCAGCCAGCCCCTCTTCCTCCCAGTAGCTACCTTTTGTAGATCAGCAATCGCTTGCTTCAGATTCTTGGCCTCCTCATATTTCTCTAGCCGGACCATGTCCTGCTTCTTTTGGTCCAGGAGACGAATGATGTGAGCAACTTCAGGGTCCTGGTACATATCAAAGGCCAGGTCATCCAAGGGGGAGATAGACTGACATTTGCTAAGAGTAAGACAGGACACAAAGACAGCAACATATTAATGCTTAAAGTTGTTACACTTTCAAAACATGTGGCTATATGAACAGAACATCCAATTTTGTGTCTAAATAAATTTGAGATACTACCAGCTTGGAAAAAGGCAGTGCAGAATAGAATAAGAGACACTACACTCATTAAATTGGGCTGGCCATTGTGCAATTTCTGAGCAAAGGGGAAAAACACTGACTTTTCCCACCACCACCCCATGAACACACGCGCACGCAAGGATTGAGACCCTGAGGTGAAACGTCCCTTGGGGGTTGATATATTAAAAGAGAAAAAAATCGAAATGTGTTTTTTCTTTGCGCTGGCGGCCACCTGCATTGTCTTCCAATGCATGTGACCTTGAATGCTTTATTGGTTGGCTTCCAGACTAAATGGCTTTGTTGAAAAATGTTATTGTCACAAGACAAAGAAACCAGAGTTCAATGGCTTAGCCTCACCCCATGAAGGTCGTGTCCAAAGCGGCTTCCAGCTGGGTACTGTTGAGGTAGTGTTCGATCAGCTGCTCTCTGCTTGGCTGGGGGTAAACAGATGGACAAATTACACACACGTGTATATACAGTATACTCTCGTATTACTGTGCTCAGGAAGACCTGACCATTATTTTCTAATCCCAATTAGCTTTGAGGTGACTCTCAACTTCAGCCTTTGCTTTATCCTAGGATGCAGCCCGACACAGGCACACACACAAAAATGCTGTAGGAACAACTAAAAAAACAAAACATGAAGAACAGCACAAGGTGTTCATATATTTTATATGTTATATGTGTTATATTTTCACGCATTTTAATGCTGTAAAGGCATATTGTTTAGGCCTGAGTAAGGAAACAAACAACATTTACAACCGTGAAGCTTACACCCAAGCTGCGTCTATGTTTCAAAGCAACCCCAACTAGAAGAACATTATTGTCTCCATAGCTCATCAAGGAAGCAGGGATGGTATTACCATGCCATTATACCATTATACTAACATTAATATGTTTTAGCAACAAGAACTGATAAATTAGTCTCTGCAGCTCTGAATACAACTTTTGAAACCTCAGTAATATCCTCAGTTCATCAAACCTAGGCTGCATGAAAATTAGCAAAGCATCCCTGGCACAGTGGCATATAGCAGTGCATGCAGATATACACCGATCAGCCATAACATTATGACCACTATCAATGTTCTGCTCGGAAACTTATGGTGGGGCATTCATTCATGTGGATGTTACTTAGACATGTAGCACCCACCTAGACCATACTAGGCACACCCACCCCATAGCAATGACACTCCTTGATGGCAGCAGCCATCCCCAGCAGGATGCAGCCTGACACAGGCACACTTTAGGATCAACTCAAAAAAACATAAAAAACAGCACAAGGCCTCCAAATTCACTAGATCCCAAACTGATCAAGTATCTGTGGAATGCTCTGGAACAAGCCTCATCCACAGAGGCCCCTCCCCTCAACCCATAGGACCCAAAGGCCCCCACTAACAACATTCTATTGCCAGACACCACAGGACACCCTCAGAAAGCCCATTTACTCTCAAGTCTCCTAGAAAAGGCGGTAAGTCTCCATCAAAGTAGTTGTCTCAGAATTTCAAGTGTGGCCATGTACCATTTGCACATCTTCCACACCTCCCTCATTATGTGGACCTCCCTGTGTATCCTGCCCCTCATGATCTTGACTGTTAGCATCCAGACTTTCTGCATCTCCATTATCCTCAGCCCTTATGTCTCTATAGTTCTCTGGCAGTCCCTCATAATCACTGTTGTCACTATACTCATCATCTTTGGAGTGAGTGAATTTCCTGCACTATTCTACAGGCTCCCTATTCTTTGCTGAGCTTGCAAACAAAAGCCTACAAGATATGACAAAATAATAATTACTACTCACACAAAATACAGCTAATCTGCAGAAAAGTGTATGTTTTCAAATGCATAGCCAATAAATATAGTAAATATACACTGACTTACATCCAAAACAGTCACAAGAAAAGGTGAGCAATTACACAAATTGTGTAAAAAAATTATTCTTGGTGATGCACATGGCTTATTGTAATTTACTACTTATCTGAAAGAAAAAATTCTAAACTAAAGGAATAATATTATTATATAGATATTACTGTATATCATCATATTTTTTTTACCTCTAGAATTATTTTGGAATAGAGGGATTGGTAGGCTATACCAGCAGTGGTCAACAAGCGTGGCTGTCTGGTGACCATGCTGGATTCAGAGAAAATGTACTTGCAGTTACAATGACTGACCACAGAATAAAACTCAATGGAGTGGTGCAGCAGAGAGCACTCTAGAGGCTGATATGCAGTTCAACCATAGAAACCAATCACATTTAGGAGACTTCTAAATAGCTGTCCGTGACCACTATGCGTCAGAGGATTAATATTACATGCAACAGCAACACGCATTTGTTTAACAATGAAACCTAGGTCCTTGTTGCTTTGAAATATTCTGTGAACTGCTGAAATGGCACCTATGAACCCGGGATGACGATGTCCTATGAATTAACTGGAGTAACATGTCAAAGTTTACGAAAAAACACAAGTCTGTGAAAGACGGTGAGACAAACACCAACAGCATTAATAAATACAGGCAGTCAATCAAGCACCTGTGAGCCTGCTGAGTGTTACTTAACTATTATGATTATCAACAATAGACCATTTTCCCAGAACACACTGTGACATTTCACAAAAAAACATGTGTAAAAAAATAATATTACTAATGGTTGAATTCTTGTACTTGTATTGTGCCTGCTGGCTCATTGTTACGGAGTAATGGGACCGTTGTGTAAAAGAGGGCCATTGTTAATATTAACAGTAACACCTGTGTTATTCCTGCCAATAACAATGACGAATAACATGTAAATGTGCTTATTATAAAAGCAAAAACATCCAGTCAGAGATCAGATAAAGGTTTATTATTAAAACACAATATTTTTTTTTTAAAGTGAGCATCAACTCAAAATGGTGAAAGTAACCTGAAATTAATTATCAGTCAGTTCAGAGTGGCAAAGATGGGATTGTACGTGGGATTATTATTATTATTTTTTTCATAATTTGGGTAAACCAAGCCTTTAAAGCAGCATATAATTAAGCTTTCTCTGTGTATTCACAATAATGTCCCTCCATGGGACAAACGCAACTTCCAGCCACAGAGCAGATATAGGAGAACGAGATCTAGCCGACCCTCCAGACAAGATTACTGCTGTGATGGAGGTGCTCAGAGTCGGATTAGTGGACCAACAATGCACAGCCTGTTCACTGGAATCTGTGTGTGTCTGTGTCTTTCCATGTCTGTCCGTGTGTGTGTGTGTTTCAAGGCGCTCTCACTCCTCCAGAGTCTGTCTTTCTGCAAAACTATCTGATTACAGTGACTAACTAAAGGCCTCCTGTTTGATTACATACTGCCCTCCCTTTGTGTCTCATTACTACATGCCTCACACATATGTACACACCTACAACCGTACATACACCACACACACGTGTACATGCAATACAGGCAGATTCACAGTATATGTTGTATCTGGAACAGAGAATCAAGTTTGTCTTCGCAATATAATTATGTGCTACAACATCAAATACTTCTACTAAATTAGCATTATAATGTGTGAAGCTATATTTTGTTTGTCCGTCACCATTAAGTGATTTTATTTTGTGCTCTAACAATCTAAAAATATAAATGATCTGAAGAAAACAGAGGTTTTATGGCGGATAAAAGAATGATGACAAAACTTACTTTACCATTTATCTTTAATAGACCTGTTTTCATATTAATATGCTAAACATTCTAACTGGCATAGGTGGTTCACTTTGAGTGGCTGCATGATGAAACATCAATCCACCCTAATCTGAGGGACTGATGACAAAAAATGCCTCACAAAACCACAGCACAACATCACCACCTACTGCTGTACAGATGTAAGTTCAGAAGAGAGCGCTCACTTACGATTGTGTTAAAAGCATTGGCATCCAAAGAATCTCCCAGAACATTAATGGCAACCAAAGCAACCTGAAATCATAAACAGATGATGAGATGGTGGTGAGGTAGTAGAATGAAACAGAACTGCGAGAAAAAATCCCAAATCAATGCATGTGATGAATGGGTGATTGCAATAAAGATATAGTTTTTCTAGTCAACAAATAACTGAACATACACAGGAGAAACAAACACAGCAGTGAGCCACCGTGGGTGCTTTTTGCTTCCATTATGAACAAATACTGCAGATAATCTTACTCATATGTCTGTACCACATATATACACTGTCCTGCAGTCATAAATACATAAATACTATAAATATTCCTGAACAAATTCACACTGTATGGCAGTCTGTGTAACATTTGTTAAAAACTACTGCTCCATCAATTTTTAGGAAATCATTTACCTTTACCTAATAATTGAATAATATATGTGGGGTTGTTTCTGATCAGCAGTGGAAAGGCAATTTACAACAATATGAAACAGAGAAAATGAAGCAAATCATGATGCTTTACAAGCATTACAGCAAATCAGCAATGTTCCTACTGACTATCTGAATGGGAATTAATAAAATATCTGTTTCCAACTAATTACGTGACTCATCATTTCAGAACAAAGGAAGATGCAAATGCACTTTATGAAGCTGAGAATATAATCTCAAGAGTGTCTAAAGCAGGTACTAACCATATGAAGCCACACTACTTGGCAATCTAAAAATACCTTCTAAACACATACATGAATCCATCACAAACTACCCTAAAATGGCTTACAATAGGATCTATTTTTTTTTTTTTTACATAGTCTAGCGTCCAGACACATTTGCAGTAGTCTAAAATCACCACAGCACATTAAAACAATGAGATGCTAAATTATAATCTGAGAGGGTGCTCTGGTCGCCTGTGTTGCTATTGGATACCTGGTTAATTGCTAATTGTGGCTCCTAAGAGCCTCACGCCACAATCACAACAAAACATCTGCGTCATTCAAACACTGTAGGAAATATCTGGAAAAAACTAGTTCTGTCAAATCTAATGTGTGTATAATGTAAAATGTAAGGAGAGTTTTAACAGAAAGGGCTCCATTCTGAGGTGCTATGAAAAGTGAATACAACCCCAGATAAACCAAACTGCTCCAAGTGCCAGACTGTATCAGTCAAAGGTAGATCACATACAGTGGTCTTGGTGCATTGCTAACATCTGAAAGTACCTGATGATAGTGATTGTAACGGTTGACGTGGTTCCTATGAAAGGTTATTCTCAGGTACGTTCCAATGGCATCCACATGGACTGACTTTAGCTCTCGAGCTTTGAAACCTGTCTTCTCGTTGTCCGACAAAGACACATACCTATGGGAGAAAATACAGTTGTTATATTGTTATTATCAACTTGTGGCATTCAAGGAATGGAGATGTACAGGAATAAAATCCATTACTTAATTTCACTGTAGTGATTAGATATTTAGTAGCAGTGCACAGCATCTCTGCATCCCCATTACGATATCTCCCTGTAAGATATTACTGAACCCATTTATTGACTGCTTCACTGTGAGTAATGTCTCTCATATTTGGTTTGGGGTTGTAGTTGTCTTTGTAGCTGACAGTGGGTCACTAAGGGATGCTCCAGGCTCTCGTTGCTTCTGTAACATTCTTGTATATTTTCGACCCCAAATGTCTCCAAGTGAAATAAACTCTCACCAACTCTCCAAGCTTGCTATCAGCATGGTGAATGTGGTGGTGTTTCCCTGCAGAACTCTGTGTTTGTCAATAACTGTGTCAGAAGCCGCTATTGGTCAGCACCTTAATCGAATGGCCAAAAAGTTGTGTTTAGTTAAACCCTCATACTTCACGTTGCTAAATGTTTTTTCCGCCTGTCATCGCTTATGTTTAAGTTGTAAACTGCGGATCTAAGGGGGTTTGTGCACTGGGCATGAAAGAAAATCTTCAATTCTTTGCATGTGTGAAAGTTGAAACCCAATGGCAACAGCTGTTTGAGCTAATTTCCTAAAGCACCCTGTTTTAACCTAATATGTACAAAACTATTTTAAAACTAAGCCTGGCCGAGTCTGCAGTCTCACCCAAGTCTGCGAAGTTGTGCAGGGAAGGCTGAAGTACTGGTTTCAGGGAGAGTGTCTCCGATATGGAACTCAACCTTGGCCGGGATCAGGTACTGGTGAGCCAGCAGCTGCAGCTTCCTTACCCTACTTCTTTCCACCAGCTGGATGGTGATGTGCTGAGGGTAGGAGCACAGCCTGCAGAGAATTTAATTCACAGAAGCTGGAGTTATTTTAAGAGGAAACGAGAAATTTAAGAGACATCAAGTTTATAGAGCTGATGCTACAGTAGTACTGTTTTAAGAAAGGGAGAAGAAGGAAAAGAAAGACTGGTGATGGATCTAGATGGAGCAGAAAATGGTCTATGTCCAACTATAGCTTAATGTACAGTGAGTTAATGTACCTGCTGGATCTCCAGCCACTGACTGTGGGCGCGTGGACCGTGAGCTCCTTGGCACTGAAGTCATCCTCATGACTTGAACAGTCGACCACAATGAATCCTATCTTCCTGGGCATACTACTGATGGACACTTATAAAACACAGACAAGATTTTTTGTAGCTGATATTTAGAAAAAGGAAGGAACAAAGAAGGCCAAACAGTCATGATGAACAATGAGGCTAACTGCAGTTGATGTTACAATTATGTTACAAGCTTGGATTCTCACTGTGTGTGAGTAGCAAACATATATATATATATATATATATATTTTAAATGTGTCCACGCTATGTAACTGAAACTATATTTCAATTTTAGTTCTCTAAATAGATAGATTGTTCTGATTTCAGACTTCCCTATGCAATGTCATTTTTAATAAGCGTTCTTGTATGGGTACTTTTTTTCTGAATACAAACGGTTTGTAGAATAAAACATGCATATTTTGTATCATACTGTAACATTATACTGTAATAAGAACATATATCCTATCCTAGATCCTAGTGGTGGCAGTTGGTCCACATGAACCTCTTACATACAGAAGCAATTTACAAATGCAGCCAAAATACATCAATGTAACTACAATTATTTAAACCAAAAGACGCTTCATTTACTAGTAAACATACATTAATAGTGTTAAAAAAAAAATAGAAAACATTTAAATCATGACGTTAGAGCAGTTAGGTAGCAGTTGAATTCTATGTGTAGCGTACTGTCTGATATATTCATTCATCTTCTGTAACCGCTTATTCCTGTTAAGGGTCGCGGGGCTCTGCTGGAGCCTATCCCAGCTGTCATCGGGCGAGAGGCGGGGTACACCCTGGACAGGTCTCCAGTCTATCACAGGGTCTGTCTGATATATTAATAGGTCTAAATGCTGATGGTTAACTTCTATTTCTCAAGAGAAGTTGTACATAGAAATATTAAAGGGTCAGTTTGCTGCATGAAGTTTGGTATGTGGTTTTCCACGCGGAATATAACTATCCAGGATATGGGATACATAATATTCCTGTGGAGAACAGAGCGGCTTTTCTTCCTAACTTGAACGTGCTTAAGAGGGGCGGGGGGGCATTAGCTAACCGCTAAACTAACTGCACAATCAGCCTGCATGGCTAACCTAACATTACCCGTTTCCTGAAGGTATTCTGGCCGGCTAAAATCTGACAAAATATCCTGACAACTATCATTCTTTATGTCATAGGTTTTGTTATTATCCGGCCGGGAGTAATTTGACCCATCCTTGCGTGTTCTTTGAAAGATATCTTACCATGAACATTACCGTAGTGTTGACAGCTCGTACTCCCATCTCATCTCCATAACCACCGCTGACAACAACCATCGCTGACATGCGCATTAGTAAACTCTTCGGTCCGCCCCAATGAATTGTGGTCAGTGTAGTTTCATTGGTTTTTGACGTCGAATTTACCTTTTTTAGTCTTAATTTAATTAATTTAATTTTATATATGTATATGTCTACATGTATGACAAGACGACAGTACTAGTATTAACTCTTCATAAACATTTGATTTGATTTTTGATTTTTACAGAACTATTTTTTTTTTTTATCTTTATTCATCAAGTAGGAATGAGGAAATGGAGGATTTTAAGGCCTTGTAGATACTAATCGTCCGGGTAGCTTTTTGATTTAATATATTCTAATTTCATATTGGATTTCCGTTCAAACATCTGCATTTGTCGATGTAAAACTTCCCATATGAAATAATAAGACTTCTAAAAATGTGAGTTTAGTAAAAACTAACTTCCTTTTCTGATGGTTTATCTTAACCCTTAACCCAGAAAGTGTTTTATTTTATTTTTTGTTTTTTTATTTCTTCCTGTTCTTCGGGTTTGGTGGACCCGTGGACCAAGTTGACGCAACGAAATTATACAGGAAGTAAATTCTGCTCTTCAGAATAAAAGCTTAACAAGCAGCGACACTTTCAAAATGGTTTATTTGGTTAAGTAAAAAGGCTATATAATGCTTTTTAAATAAAATAAAATGACCTCAAACTTTAAAAAAAAAGTTTGAACACACACCTCCTTTCAAGTATTTGAACTTATTTAATTAATTGCCTGGTGGATAGTCAACACATCAAATAAAAAAAAAAACGAATTCACAAATATCATCAAACATATTAAAATACATTATATCTTTTATAAAACTGAGACGTAGGTATAATTGTTTTCTTCCACAAATCGGCACGGTCAGAATATGGACTTAGTTTGAAGTTTTAAAACGGAAGTCAATATCTTCGCGAACTTCACAACAACTGGTATCTACAAAGAAGCATGGATGACATGGAGAAATGGCCAGAAATAGAGAAAGCCGCGGCAGAGAAGAGACGTGAATTGGTTTTACAGGGCCCTGCTGTTGACAAGAGAATTTCCTCTACCGGGGTGCTCCCTTCTTCTATCTATTCCCTGGCGCTGCTGAATTATCTGGAAGTCAGCCAGTGCCCGAGTTTGACAGAGATCCACGAGGGCATCCGGCATCTGACAAACCTCCAAAGCCTCATCCTGTGCAGAAACAAGCTCGTCTCCGTTCCGGATGTCCTTAGCAACCTCAAGTCCCTGAAGGTCCTGGACCTTTCAGTCAACAACCTGAAGGTCTTACCAGCGGGAATCACTCAGCTGAAGGAGCTAAACACTCTCAATGTGAGCTGTAACAGTCTGGAAGTCCTTCCGGAGGGACTGAGTCAGTGCACCAAGCTGTCCACCATCAACATCTCCAAGAACCACATCGCCGGGTTCCCTGCTGATCTCTGTTCCGAGCGGCTGGATCTGCTCAGTACCCTGGTGGCCTCTGACAACTCCATCGAAGAGCTGAGTGGAGACATCCACAAGCTAGCTGCTCTAAAGGTGAGCCGAACTTCATTCCCAGACATGATGTTTCCCACCAACAAACTTACATAAATACTACTTTCTTGTATACATGATAAGGTGTCGTTACTTAGCGCAGCGTCCACTATACTGGTTATTTGTTAACAAAAAGATTTTATTTCAATAAGCTTTTTTAAGGGCATGAAATATAAGCCGAATTTGAGAGAAGCTATCAGTAGTTGTGGTGTGTGTCTTAAATTCTAGCTAATGACTTTTCACATTTGCTAATATGCACTACATTTTTAAATTGTAATAATTTTCAAGCTAGTTTGGCATAATCTTCACACAAGAGAGGATATCAAGATCTGTGCCTGCTTCAGTGCAATATATTCTCACTGTGCTATGTGCTGATGCCCTTCTACGGAGTGTAACCCTTAACTGTTGCAATTGTTTTCTTCATACGTGTCTCTGCAGGTGCTGGATCTCTCCAACAATAAGCTGAGCGAGATCCCCTCCGATCTGAGCGACTGCCCCAAGCTGAAGGAGATCAACTTCAAGGGCAACAAGCTGAGTGACAAGCGCCTGGAGAAGATGGTCAACGGGTGTCAGACCAAGTCCATCCTGGACTACCTCAGAGGAAAAGGAAGAGGAAGACACGGGGAGGAGGCAGGCGATGCAGACGGAGGGCGGAACGCAGACAAGAAAAAAAGGCAGCAGCAGAGGAAGAAGAAGGAGAAGGCGGCAGAGGATGAGGACGAGGTGGAGGAGCTGAACAAGATGGTGGTGAGGGTTCTCCACGTCTCGGACGCTCCCACTGCGCTCACGGTCACAGTGAACGCAGGGGTGAAAGACGTTCGACCGTACTTGGTTTGCTGTTTGGTGAGAGGCATGAACCTAAAACCTGGGAATGCTCTCAAACGCTTCCTGATGGCTCAGGTAAGATCAGAACCTCCATAGTGGTGTTTTCTCTGTGACTAAAAATAAGAAATGTTGGCACCAAAAATAGTTATTTTATTTATTTATTTTTTTTTTAACTAGACAAAGCTCCATGATGACTTGTGTGGCAAAAGGACCATCGCAACCATTGCAACTCATGATGTGCAGCTTCTCAAAGGTCCCCTGATGTATGACGTCAAATCACCTACACAACTGAAGGTATGCTGTTCCTGAGGGATTGATTGTTTTCAAATTCTGACAGTCATACAGTGTCAAAGTCAATGTTTTTTTGACATTCAGAAAAGCCATAACTTGCTGTGTAGTAAACTGTCTAACCTAAGATGATACCTGTTAGATTGTGGCACTGGGGCGGAAGGAGATGACGGCTGTCGAGTTGGTGAGGCAGCTTCATTTAGAGGCGGACGAGCTGAGGAAGCAGAAGAAGAGGCAGAACGTCACTGGCCTCCACAAGTCAGTACCACAGATGACTCCTCTGTACAGCGTCAGCTTGGTTCCTGATCTTTATTACAGACTGGATCAAGGGTTACCTTTGTGTCAACACAAGCTGATTTTCAACACAAAAATTAAGTAACTTACGAAAAAGCTTTACACAAGATGTCGCTGGGTTATTGTCGGGGATCTAGGGCGGTGTGACCATTTAAACACAGAATCCAAGAAGTCATTCTAACAGTTTATTGAATGAATGGGATGGGTGATGGTGATGGGTGGGTGGACAGGTGGATTTTGGATGATTTTTCTGACTAAAATATAAAATTGCGTAAAGACAAATTAAACCTCACTCAAGGCAAGTCAAAGGTCAGCATTTTAAATGGAAAAATAAAAGTAAAGCTGATAACTAATCAGGTGTGTCAACAGGTGTTGTTCTGATGGAGGCACGGTTTTATAACCTCCTGGGTGTGGCTGGCTGGTTGACTTGTGATTCAACAACTTATGTAAAGGACACAATGACCACTTTGCATTCTGTGGTGCACAAGTCACATTTGTAACTTCCTTCCTCATTTGTGTTTGAACCGGTTGAACACATGAGGGCAGTATAAGTATGTACTACCACAGCTTTAGGCCGTCGTAGGCAGTAGGTGTTGTTAACATAATTTAAACACATACCAAGTCAGAAGCTTATGAAGTTTTCTGTATCTCTGCAGCCAGCACTAAAACGACACGTTTAAATCAGTACAGCTGCCATGAACTAATGAAACCCTTTTTACCAGTGGATTTTGAATCTGTAGCTAAAGCCAGAAAGCGCTGCTAGTTGAGTGGACGCCACTCAGGAAGACAAAACATTACTTGACAAGCACTGTGTTACACACACCAAATCAAACCTGCAGAGATTCACGAGTGTATGTGACAGCTGACAGCCCAATCAGAGTTGAATCTTAGTATTTTTTCCAAGTTGATCAAAGTTAAAGTAGTATATTTTATTCACAGATACCTGCAGCTTCTGCAAGGAAAGCCCCTCTATCCCTGCCTAGTGGATGCAGAAGGACATGTGATCTCATTCCCACCAATCACCAACAGTGAAAAAACCAAGGTGTGTATAAGATTTTCTTCCTTAACCCTCGTGCTACCTTTGGGGTCTCTGGGACCCCAAGCGAATGGACAGACAGATAGAGATCATGCAAGAGGGTAGCACGAGGGTTCATTGTGTGCAGATGTACTGACGTCATATTAGACGCTGCTTCAGTGTTTATGTCTGAAAACAATGGCTCTGATGTTTACAGAGAGAACTATAACATTTCACTTGCATATCAGGTTATGTTTTGAGCCAGGTTGTCCCCTTGTAGTCAGGTATCTTGTTGTTTTTTGTCGTTTCATGATATAAGATTAAGAAGACGACCACAGAGTTGTTCTTGGAGGTGACGAGTGGAACCAGCCTGCAGACCTGCAAAGACATTATGGATGCTCTGATTGCAGTAAGCTTCTCACTTTCTCTCTTTCCTCATTGTCTCTGTGATCGAAGAATAATTCTTGTCTATTACAGTGTGGAGTGATTTTAGTATTTTAATCAGAACTTTTGCGAGCAAGTTCTCTGCAATAAAGATCTACAGGTTTATTTGACCCTGCTGATCAGGCATTTCCACTGTTTATATTTGAACAGATGTTACATGCCTTAAAGAAACCGGAGATCAATGAATCTGAGTTGTAACATTGCATTTTTTCTCACACTATTAATTGCCGATTCCTGTTTCCTAAACAGAAAATGGCAGAGTTGAACAAGTTCACTGCAGAGCACCGGGAGGAGGTGGGGTCAGAAGGGGAAGGGGACGCCCCACAAGTGCCTGCCGCCAGCATTGAGACCTCCAGCGAACTGATTGTCCAGCAGGTTCGAACAGTTGACCAAGATGGGAACCTGAAGGTCGTCTATCCTTCAAAGACGGACCTCTCCAATGACATAGGCAACTTGACTGTGATATGGTAGTTGCTCTTTGGGTTACCACTGATGTTTACATCCATTCACGTGCTACATTTTAACTGATTAACATTTGGGAGAGTGTGGCGACATCATTTTACTTTGGGGAGCACTTCAATTTGTGGAAATTAGAACATTCAGTAGCAGTTAGATTTTTTGAGAAAATGTCAAATCAGTAATGAGTGTTGCCTGATTCTAAATGTTAATATTTCTGATTCATGTACAGCTTTTCGAAACACATGAAGGCTAATACTTTAATAAATCCTTGTGCCACCTCCTAAGGGCATGCTTCACATCATATACTGTCCAGATGTCCTTAATTTTGTATCGCGTTACAACTGAAGTTAATTTAACTGACTGATATTGATCGGTGACTTATATGTACACTTTTCTCTTAAAGCATTGGAACAGTGAGGCCAATTCCTTTATTTTTGGTGTCAAACATCTGGGTTTGACATCAAAAAATGAATATGAGATCAAAATTTCAGCTTTTATTTCCAGGAATTTACATCTAGATCTAATACACAACTTAGAAGATAGCATTATTTGTAAAGGATGAACCAAACGGTTGCATTTCTCTTTTGTGATGCATTTTTCAGGCATTCATCCCAGCGTCTTTCAGTTTTTGTTTGTTTTGGGGCGGTGCTTTCTTCATTCTCCTGAAAATGCATGCTCTATAGGGCTTAAGTCTGGAGACTGACCTCGGCCAGTCTAAAACCTTTCACTTCTTGCCCTTGTGGTTGTTTTGGCAGTGTGTTTTGGCTCATCATCTTGCAGCATAACGAAGGATCTCCCAATCGGTTAGGTTGTATCTTTCTTTAAATCGGCAGACAAATTGTTACTGTAGACCTCCGAGTTCATTTTGCTTCTGACTTCATGTGTTACATCATTAATGAAGATTAATGAGCCTGTCCCAGAAGAAGCCATGCAATCCCAAGCCATGACACTACCTCCACCATGTTTCTCAGATGAGCTTGTATGTTTGGGATCTTCCTCTACACTTCAGCCTTTCCATCGTTTGCTAAAGGTTCATCTTTGTCTCATCAGCCCATAAAACTTTGTCCCTGAATTTCTGAGGCTTGTCTCTGCACCTTTTGACAAATTCCGGCCTTGCTATTCTTCTTGCTAATGACAGGTTTGCATCTTCTAGTGTAGCCTCTGTACTTTTGTTCATGATACCTTCACTCTTGCCCTCTGGAGGTTGTTGCTGATATCACTAACATTTGTTTTAGGGTCATTCTTTACAGCTCTCGCAATGTTTCTGTTGTCAGCTGCTGCTGTTTTCCTTGGTCTACCCGTTGACATCTGTTACTCGGTACACCAGTATTTCTTTTTTTCTTCTTTGGCACATTCCAAATGGCTATACTGGCTATAGCCAATGTTTGCGCAATGGCTCTGATTGATTTTCCATCTTCTCTCAGCTTGTTTTTCACCCATAGACAGCTCTCTGGTTTTCACGTTGGTTACACCTCTAACTCTTAACTAACACGGGCAAAACCCAAATCTGAAACTGACCGTAGACAGTCAGCGCTATTTATGGTTCGAATAATCGGTGTAATAGGACACACCCAGGCAACAAAACACACCTATCACTCACATGAAAAATAGGTAGCCTCAAACAACAGGAAACTATGTCATGTATCAGATCCAGATGTACACACCTGGAAATAAAAAGCTGAAATGTTGATCTCTTGCCTACATTTATTTTGTGATGTCAAAAAAAAAAAAGGAATTGGCCTCATTGTTCCAATACTTTTGGAGGGAAGTGTTGTATTAACTGTTTACCTACCTGGAGTTGTGCCATGCCATTCCTTTAGGAAGTAATGTCTGAGTAGGGTTTAATAAACTTTACTTCTCAATTCCTTCTGTTTTAAGCACTTTATTGAAGTTTTTCTCGTTCAGATTTTATATTCCACACATAGAGTTTGCCTGCCATTGTAGCTATAGCTGCTCACGCTAATCACACACATCTGGAACCAGTAACTGCATTGCTTCCTCTGCAGCTAACTGACACTGTGTAGGGATATGTCTAAAGCACTGGATCCAAAAACTGTCAATAAGTGGTACATTTGTTGTATTTTTCATATAATATAAAAGAAGAATTGTTAATGTACTGATGAGAATCAGAAAAAAAAAGTTCAAGTGCAAATTCTGGAAAAATGTTTTGTTCTTATTGAAAGGTAAACTTGTTACAACCTAAATATTCCATTACCCAGTATTTTAGTATTGTTGTGTACTTACAAAAAGAATAATGGACAAAGTCACAGTTACAGATTTGGTTTGCTTAGTTACATTTAATGAGTGTGTGATATGCTATATGTTTCAGATCATTTCAGTATGTTTACAGCCGTTGGGATGAGTCCAGGATCTGTAAAACAGAAAATATTATGTTCAGAGGTGTGCTAGCGACATTATGTCTCAACACATTTCTCAGCATTGAGCACGCATCGTTTGCACAGCTGGATTACAGCCAAACTGCTCTTTAAGATACTCACATTCACATACGTAAGCCACCTCCAGGTACTTGTATGTCCCGTAACAGGGATCTCCAAACACAGAGTTGCTAGCTCTGATGGTACAGCTGTTTTTCCCATTGCAGCTGTGTATGCAGAGTGAAATGAGTGAACACAGAGTTCTTGTATATGTGTAAATTTGTGATCCATTTGCTTGTTTTATTTTATTCTTTATTCACTAAGGTACCTTAAAATAATTCCAGTTCACTTATTTATATGTACCAATAGAAACTACGCCCTCTGTTACCTGTCAGCCACTTTTTCACTGGGATATAAGCAGTCCACGTTTTCAACCTGAGAGGCAGGCCGTTTGTAAGCGCAGGTGGTCTGGTCATTGCGTCCATAGTAAGCACCATAGACAAATATAACCTGCCCTTCACCTGACAAAGGAGGAGGAAAATTGGAGGAGGAAAAATGAAAAGTGGATACCATTTTAAAGGGTAACACTGAAAATATAATAAGTTTGCTTATTTATCATATTGATTCCCCATAAATGCAAAAAGAAGAAAGCAAGTAACCTTACCACAGAACAGATATGCCAGAGAGTGCTCACATGCAACAAGGTGAACTGTTAAAATGACATAAATAACATTAGACATGTTATTCTCAGCTTTGCATCACTCTCATTTTCATGCAGGCATGTGACTGACTTGCTGGGAAGCAGGTGTAGTTGGTCTCCAGATATTTGTAGGTGCCATGGCAAGGATCGGAGGTACGAAGAATATTTGTGTTTATCTCGCATGCCTTCTTACCATCGCACCTGTGCGAATGACAGGAGAGAATGTATTAGCAGAAAGTAGAAACATGTTGAAACATGCATGAGGCAAAACAATAGAGATATTTAACCGTACTGTAACTGTAATCTGATTGTACAGTATGATTCACTTTTTAATAAGAAGTAGCATGCTCTAGAGGGGATAATATCAAACTCTTTGGACCCCAAAGAAAACACTTTCACAATATGTTTTCCATGGCATTTAAAGGCCTTCATAGCCCCAGAGGAGTTTTTATGTACATTCTACTGCTTTAACTTTCTCTTCAGTTTATGTGTAGACAAATTCTAAACATTAGCATGTGTTAGTATACTGTACATTTAGTACACCAATGCTAAATATTAGCATGTGTTATTAAAGTATATGTTTAGCTTAACAATGCTAAACATTAGCATGTGTTATTAATGTACACATTTAGTTCACAAAAGCTAAACATTAGTGTGTGTTAGTATACTAAACATTAAGCATACCAATGTTGTGCATTAGCATGTTTTAGTATACTGTACAATTTGCACACCAATGCTAAACATTAGCATGTGTTATTAAAAAGAACATTTAGTTTACAAATGCTAAACATCGGTATCCATTAGTTTACTCTAGATTCCGCTCACTGATGTTAAATATTAGCACGTGTGAGTACACTGCACATTTAGTATATGCTGAAAATGAATATATGCTAAAAATTTGTGTGGCAGATATTTAACCATTACATTGTAAGCATGGTGACCTGCTGAGTATTACCTGTGGCTGTAACATCAAGCACATTAGCAAGTTAATGCTCGTCTTTACGTCATCAGTAGGCTATTATAGGCAATAATTATGTTAAGAGTAATACTATTATTTACACCATACACCATGCAACATGGCATGGCAAGCATTGTGGACTACTACAATTATGAAAAGTTACATAAATAAATCTGTTAACACAAACATGTGTTTCAACAGATCAGACTGGTCTAAACTGGTCATTGTTTAAAGAGGTTACACTAACTCCATTATTTTAAACTGACACAACACTACTTCTTCACCTTTACTGTGTTGCATTTTCCTGTGTTGATTTGTTTTCAGTTACATTAAAACATTGATCCAATGAGAAGACTTAACTGCCGTATATTACAGTATTTATTACATTCAAATGATGTGTACCTCTTCCGGAGGACATCCACAGTGCCTTCTTGAGAGCACTCTCTATCAACAAGCTGTTCCCTGGGTCTGCCATGACTGCAGGTCTCACCATCTGCACGTCCATACAGCGCCGCCTGTACGCTGATCACTCCGTAATCTGTCGTAAAAATTAAGCTAGGCTATGATAAGATAAACAAAATAGATTTTTGTTGTTGTCTGCTTGGACAAGACAAGGCTGTCAGGCAGTCAACTTATCAGGTCCTTCCAAATAAAACATGCATACCGCAGTTCAGGCGTTGGACATTGTGGTTGTCATCACAGGTGATAGCTCTCTCTGTGGAAACCACTGAAGTAACAGATAACAAAATATTAGTTGAAGTATATTGATTAGTTACCTACTATTTTTTCCTCATATTTACCTGATGCTGTCAGCAAACAAGCTGTTGCAAGCACTGGAAATGGAGAAACATCCCTGTTAATTTGAGTTTTCAGTTATATTTAAAACTTGTACTTAAAAAAACAACAACTTATATTGAAAAACATACTATATATTACATATTGAGCTCATTATTCATACAGAAAAATATGTGTTAAATAAATTGTGTGCAAATTCAAATCTGTTTCAGCATTTATAGAGGTTTTTTCATGGACCCTCATGATTATTGATCTAGTTATAATTAAGTTGTGTACTCACACAGTGCAGCGCAGAGTCTGAAGAGGAGCATGGTACTGAAGATCTGGTCTGAACTGTGGATGTGAAGGGTGGCTGGTATTTATTCTGCTGGGACAAGAACTGAACAATAGCTTGACCTTACGCAACTGGCTCCTATTGGTGAAGAATGTGAACACGCGACTAATGACGGTGCAACAAGGATGAACAGAGGACAATGACTTACTACAAAAAGTGTCTCTCTGTGTCATCTCACATGACAAAACAAAAATGGCTTGAGGTGAGACACGGAAACATGTCTGAATGTCAAGCGAGAGACAGCAACACAAAGCCGACCTTTAGGGTATGTGCAAATAGTGGGCAACTGTTCAAGGCCGACGGATATGCCCCACTCACGTCTCTTGCGAATCTTTCTGTAATGTTACCCCCTGCTATTTCCTTGAACAAGTGCTGTTTTTTGTCTTTAAGGTAGATACTGCAGAGTCTTGAAGAGCAAGTCTTCCCTGTAAGACCCACTGTTGCAGAATTACAACAATTTTGGTTATCCCCAAAAAAACTCTAAATTTTTATTTATTTATTGGTTCAACCACATTTACATGATCATTGGGTCCTATTGTTTGTTCTCACAATGCGATTGGATCCAACATTTGTATATAAGGCCCGCCCTCAGGTCAAGAAGTCACGCAACCTCCAATTTTTTGATCGAGCAACATCCCTTCAATTTACTGGACTGGATTCATCTGATTCAAGTAAGTAAAATGCTTTGAATATTTTTTTTTGTGTTTATTACAGTGTCTAGAACATGAACATATGTACTTATTGTGGAAAATATGCCCTACATTTTATTTAGAGCTTGTTTTATAATTGTTGCAATATTACAACGCTGGGTGAGAGTGGTAGTCAAAACAGCCCTGTTTTTGAGAGGAACGTCTTGAGAGGAACTTCAATATAACTTTAAACTACACATGATTTACACATTCTAGCCTTTAGCCTTATATTGGATTACATATTTACATACTGTATTGTATTAGAAACTAAAGTGCAAAGATATATTGCTGTATCTAAACATTTTCATTTACTTATGATTTCTAACCACCTTCAACACTCTCAGTATTTTCTCCTTATCACAGAATGCATGACTTTCTAACAAAGAAATTCTGTTTGTCCATGTCTGCCCTTTGTCTTAGTCTCTACTGATGAGAAAATGTTCCTACCAATTCATAGTCAAAGCAGTTGTGGAGGATGCTCCTGGTGCATTTCTGGTATTGTTCTGGAACAGGTGTTAATGTTCATAAATGTAAGGTGTGGTTGTAAGCTGGAGGCTACATGCATTCCTATTAGGATGATAATCACAGTCTACAATAGGTGAGCCATACAGTGTTGTGTGACCAGTGAAATGTGTGAATAGGCTACTTCAGTGCAACACTTCATAATTAAATCAGTCTCCCCACCACCCCATCTTTCCTGCTGGTCATCTAATAATAATAATAATAATATATTTTATTTGGGGCGCCTTTCATGGCACTCAAGGACACCTTATAGCAACAAACAATAACAACAACAAATAAAATAATAAAATACTAGATCACTAAAAGAATGTTAAAGGGAGTAAGCCTGTTTAAAAAGGTGGGTTTTCAGATGTGATTTGAAGGTGGAGAGTGTGTCAATGTTCCTGATGCTTGGTGGGAGGGAATTCCAGAGACGGGAGGCAGAGCGGCTGAAGGCTCTGGCCCCCATGGTGGTCAGACGGGCAGGAGGCGCAATAAGGCTGATAGATGAGGCAGATCTGAGTGTCCGGGAAGGAGTGTTGATGTGGAGAAGGTCAGATATGTATGGGGGAGAGAGGTTATGAATGGCCTTGAAGGTGTGGAGCAGAATCTTAAAGTCCACACGAAATTTGACCGGAAGCCAGTGAAGCTGTTGCAGAACAGGTGTGATGTGATTGATGGATGGGATCCTGGTGATGATGCGGGCAGCAGAATTCTGAACCAATTGGAGTTTATGGATGTACTTGTGGGGAAGACCAAAGAGAAGGGAGTTGCAATAATCCAACCGAGATGTGACCAGGGTGTGGACTAGGATGGCAGTGGAGTTGGGAGTGAGGGATGGGCGGAGACGGTTGATGTTGCGTAGATGGTAATATGCTGACCGAGTAATGTTATTGATGTGGCTTTGGAATGAGAGAGTACCATCAAGGACGACACCCAAACTCTTAACCTGTGGGGAGGGGCAAACAGAGGAGTTATCAATGGGGATGGTGAAACTTGGAGTTTTAGTGAGAGTGGACTTGGAACCAATGAGGAAAACCTCCGTTTTATCACTGTTGAGTTTCAGGAAATTGGAAGAGAACCAGGTTTTAATTTCTTGTAAACAGTCACAAAGGGAGGAGGGCGGGAATGTGGAGGTGGGTTTGGAGGTGGGTGTCGTCCGCATAACAGTGGAAGTGGATGTTGAATTTACGGAGGATCTGACCAAGGGGGAGGAGATAGATGATAAACAGAATAGGGCCTAGTACAGAGCCTTGGGGAACACCAGAGGAGAGGGGAGATGGTTGGAATGTGAATGTTTTCAACTGGATGAACTGAGTGCGGCCAGAGAGATAAGATTTAAACCAGTCCAGGGGTGTGTCAGAGATGCCAATAGATGCTAATCTGTCAATGAGGGTGGTGTGGGAGATGGTGTCGAAGGCTGCACTCAGATCGAGAAGGATGAGGATAGATAATAGTCCGGAGTCAGCTGCCATCAGGAGGTCATTAGTGATTTTGAGGAGGGCTGTTTCTGTGCTGTGACGTGGACGGAAACCAGACTGGAACTGTTCATAAAGGTTATTGTTATGAAGATGTGTGTGTATCTGTGAGGCCACTGCTTTTTCCAGAATCTTAGAGAGAAATGGTAGGTTAGAGATCGGGCGTAGGTTATTGAAGTCACTGGGGTCTGAACCAGGATTCTTGACTATAGGTGTAACAGCAGCAGATTTAAGAGTGGATGGTACAGAACCAGTGGTGAGGGAGGAGTGAATGATGGCAGTCATCAAGGGTAACAAAGACGGGAGACAGGCAGTGACTAAGGGAGTAGGCAGGGGGTCAAGCTGACATGTAGATGTTTTAGATTTCCGAATGAGGTCCGAAATGTCAGCAGCAGAGGGCAGCTGGAAGCTAGAGAATGCTTGAGAGAAGGGCACGTCGACAACCAGAGAGGATGGAGTGCAGGGAGTTTGAGGGGACAGTTGCTGGTGAATCCCATGTATTTTTCCATTGAAAAATGACATTAGGGAATTGCAGTGATCAGAGGAGTAAAACTGTGGAGGAAGTGAGGTCGGGGGTCGTAGTGTGTTATTGAGCACTGAGAACAGGGCTCGAGTATTCCCATCACCTGCACTGATTAGACCTGCATAATATTGTGATTTAGCTGAGGAGAGGGTGTCTTTGTAGAGAAGGATGTGGGTGTGGTACATTTATTTGTGAACAGAGAGTCTGGTTTTTTTGAAGAGCCGCTCCAGTTGACGTCCCTTGGCTTTGAGCTGTCGTAGATGGGGTGTGAACCATGGAGCAGAGTAGGTGAATGACACACTCCGAGTTTTAACAGGAGCAAGTGAATTCAACAGGGAATGGAGGCCTTCGTTGTAGTGAGTAACCAGTTGATCAGGAGTGGATGAACAACTGAGACTCGGGAGGCTGTTAATGCCTGTGGTGAGAGCTGCTAGATTAATATTTTTGATGTTGCGGAAAGAAATTAGCCGCGACTGCTTAACTTTGGACAGAGTTAAGCAAGCATTAAATGATATTAACATGTGGTCTGAGATGGGAAGGTCATCAGCAGAACAGTTAATAGGAGTAATGCCAGAGCAGCAAACAAGATCTAAAATATGGCCTTTAGAGTGGGTAGGGAAGTTAACATATTGTTTTAGGTCAAAACTATCCAGGCAGGAGGTAAAATCCTTGGAGAGGGCTTGACTGAAATTGTCCATATGGATATTAAAATCACCAAGAATAATTATATTGGAGGAGAGTGAGGTGAGATGAGTGAGAAGAGCAGAAAAGTCATTAATGAACTCCTTATTTGGCTTAGGTGGTCGATAGACAGTGACTAAAATAGTTGGAGTTGGACCATTCAGTTGAAGAGCCAAGGATTCAAAAGATGAATCCTTGGCTAGAATCATGTGTGCTATTTGTATATACATTTGTTTCAGTTTTATTTTTTCCATTTCAGAATGCCACCAGCAAGGAGAGATCCTCGGTACAGTGTGCAGGATGTAATTGTCATCGTCCAAAACGGAGAGAGTGATGTGGACATGGATTTCGACGACACTGATGCAAGTGATGAAGAATCAGATAGCGATGCCTGTGTGGACAAAGAAAACCAAGAACCTACTGATTGCCCAGCCAATGTGGACATTGAGCCCCAATCAAACAAACACATCATGTCCTGTGACAGATATCACTGGCAAAAAAAATAAAAAAAGATTTTATCAGTCCCACTACTAATTTTTCTGGTCCATCTCTCACAGATGACGTTACCTCCTTCCATACACCACTGCAATACTTCCAAAAGACACTGTTCAAGCTCTGGTAACAAATACGGATGAGTACAGCATTCAAAATTACGGAAGATCAGTTAACACTAATACAAAAGAAATACAGAAAGCGTTGGGCATGTACCTGAGCATGGACCTGGTACAAATGCCTGGAACCCGTATGTACTGTAAATAATGTAAATAAATGTCTTGTTGTAAATTCTTGTGTTTGGAATAAATGACTCCTCATAACAGCATGACTGAGATTATTATTCATGTTATATAGCGGTTTGGGAAAAGCAAAACCTTGCAAATGAATCCTTAGTTCTGCATTGTTTTTCAGACAATGAGTGGAAATACAGGAGATTCTGCTCCCCATTAAGCCCAATGTTGCAATATTACAACATTTCTGTAAAAACTTACTAAAACATAACATTTTTGAAAACACTCCATTTTCAGCTCCAAATGCCTCCTACAACAACATCTGAATGGTTGAAAATTTTTTTTTTTGCTTTTTTCTATATTTGGGTTTTACAGCGTTAAACATACAACACCAGTGCCCTAGTACTGTGGGCGGCTGTGCACAGATACACTATATTACCAAAAGTATTCGCTCACCCATTCAAATGATCAGAATCAGGTGTTCTAATCACTTGGCCTGGCCCCAGGTGTATAAATTCAAGCACTCAGGCATGCAGACTGTGAAACAAGACATTTGTGAAAGAATGGGCCGCTCTCAGGAGCTCAGTGAATTCCAGCGTGGAACTGTCATAGGATGCCACTTGTGCAACAAATCCAGTCGTGAAATTTCCTCGCTCCTAAATATTCCACAGTCAACTGTCAGCTCTATTATAACAAAATGGAAGCGTTTGGGAAAAACAGCAACTCAGCCACGAAGTGGTAGGCCACGTAAAGTGACGGAGAGGGGTCAGCGGATGCTGAAGCGCATAGTGCAAAGAGGTCGCCGACTTTCTGCACAGTCAATTGCTACAGAGCTACAAACTTCATGTGATCTTCAGATTAGCCCAAGTACAGTACGCAGAGAGCTTCATGGAATGGGTTTCCATGGCCGAGCAGCTGCAGCCAAGCCACACATCACCAAGTGCAATGCAAGGCGTCGGATGCAATGGTGTAAAGCACGCCGCCACTGGCCTCTAGAGCAGTGGAGACGCGTTCTCTGGAGTGATGAATCACGCTTTTCCATCTGGCAATCTGATGGACGAGTCTGGGTTTGGAGGTTGCCAGGAGAACGGTACATTTCAGATTGCATTGTGCCAACTGTGAAATTTGGTGGAGGAGGAATTATGGTATGGGGTTGTTTTTCAGGAGCTGGGCTTGGCCCCTTAGTTCCAGTGAAAGGAACATTGAATGCTTCAGGATACCAAAACATTTTGGACAATTCCATGCTCCCAACCTTGTGGGAACAGTTTGGAGCGGGCCCCTTCCTCTTCCAACATGACTGTGCACCAGTGCACAAAGCAAGGTCCATAAAGACGTGGATGACAGAGTCTGGTGTGGATGAACTTGACTGGCCTGCACAGAGTCCTGACCTGAACCCGATAGAACACCTTTGGGATGAATTAGAGCGGAGACTGAGAGCCAGGCCTTCTCGACCAACATCAGTGTGTGACCTCACCAATGCGCTTTTGGAAGAATGGTCAAAAATTCCTATAAACACTCTCCTCAACCTTGTGGACAGTCTTCCCAGAAGAGTTGAAGCTGTAATAGCTGCAAAAGGTGGACCGACATCATATTGAATTCTATGAGTTAGGAATGGGATGGCACTTCAGTTCATGGAATGAGTAAAGGCAGGTGAGCGAATACTTTTGGTAATATAGTGTATGTTCTCCAAATGGGCCAAAATTGCCAAAATAGCCAATCTAGAGATCTCACTTAAACAATCCTTCACTAAAAAAAATCTCTTGTCTGCTTCACTTCATTGGCATCAGTCTTGGTTCAGGTAACGTTGTTGTGTTGTACATCCATTTACTCTGACCCAGCAACACATTCAGTATAGTGTCCAGATGTGCAAACTGAATTAAGATCTACCCACAATCACAGTGCTAAGATCTATCTACTAAACAGTTAGTGGTTCAATACTTTTATTATTATTTTGCATGATATCTTTTTTATTGATTGGCATTACTTTGTAGATATCTGTTTTTACTTTGGCAAGATGTGTGTGTACGTCTTTTGTTTGCTAAATTATATTGAACTTGACTGAAGTTTTGAAATAATTAATGGGGAAAACATCCCAGAGGGTAACTACTTCTTATAGGCACTTTAGTTTGCTTACTAGAAGTGTTACTTTTATTATGGAATAAAAGCTATGGAAACAAACATTGTAGAAGCTCAAATTTTATTTTGGGCAGGAGTCTGAGAAAGAGACAGAGGGTTTGCTCTGTTATTTGGCATTCGCCTGGAATGATTGGTTCAGTGGAGTTGATGAAACATATCTGAGGCTAAGCAGGTGTTTTTTTTCTTCTTCTGTAGACTTCCTGGAACACCCAAAAGCACCTATTGTTATATTTTTGTCTCTGGACTTCCTGGAAGTACCACGAGTAATTTCCCCCATTTGTCAGGATTCCTGCTCACATCTATTCAGATTTATATTGTGTAGTTATTGGCATAATAATAACCTAATTCCAAGCATGACACAACACATACTGCTTTAGTGTGTTTCTTGGTTCAGGTAACATTGTTGCGTTCTACATTAATTTACTCGGACCCAGCAACACATTCAGTATAGTGTCCAGATGTGCAAACTGAATTAAGATCTACCCACAATCACAGTGCTAAGATCTATCTACTAAACAGTTAGTGGTTCAATACTTATGTAATTATTATTATTATCATTATTTTGCATGATATCCTTTTTATTAATTGGCATTACTTTGTAGTTTTTACTTTGGTGGTTTGGTGTGTGTGTCTTTTGTTTGCTGTCGTTTTGTAAATTCTTGTCAAAAAAGCTAAATTATATTGATCTTGACTGAAGTTTTAAAATGATTAATGGGGAAAACATCCCAGAGGGTAACTACTTCTTATAGGCCCTTTAGTTTACTTACTAGAAGTGTTACTTTTATTATGGGTCAAAAGCTATGCAAACAATCATTGTAGAAGCTCAAATTGTATTTTGGGCAGGAGTCTGAGAAAGAGACAGAGGGTTTGCTCTGTTATTTAGCATTCACCTGGAATGATTGGTTCAGTGGAGTTGATGAAACATATTTGACGCTAAACGGGTGTTTTTTGTTTTTTTTCCCTTCTTCTGTAGACTTCCTGGAACACCCAAAAGCACCTATTGTTATATTTTAGTCTCTGGACTTCCTAGAAGTACCACTGGTAATCTGTGTCAGGATTCCTGCTCACATCTATTCAGATTTATATTGTGTAGTTATTGGCATAATAATAAAATAATGAAACCTAATTCCAAGCATGACACAACACATACTGCTTTAATGTGTTTTATTCAGTACATCTTTATTATGATCTTATTGAGATCTCTGCATGTTCACGCAGACTCTTCCTGATTGTGCACAGGATCTGCAAAAAACAAAACAAAAAACAAAATAAAGATTCACTTCAGTAGATGTTTTTAATGACTTATGCAACATTTCATACTTTACAACAAATATTAAGAATTTTATCACAGCACAGATGAGTTATGTTGATTTATGTCTGAATTATTGCTCCGCACGTCGCGCTTTCCTTGCATTTTAAACAACGACCAGCTACAGTAATGTGGAGCAGTGTTTCAGGCTACTTACACTCGCACGTGTAAGCCACCTCCAGGTACTTATAAGTGCCGGCACAGTGGTCCCCAAACACCGAGTTGCCTGCTCTGATAATGCAACTGTTTTTCCCGTTGCAGCTATGGAGGCACATGAAGTAATAATACAGATGTGACTGGGAGATTGAACATGGGACATCTGGATATTTTTGCAGTTATAAATTAAAATACAAAGTGAAATTTGATTTCCACAACTTCAACTTAAGGGGCAAAAAAAATCCCAACTGTACCTTTCAGCCACTTTATTGTTGGGCTGTGAGCAGTAAATATTTTGGATCTGAGAAGCCGGCCGTCCGTAAATGCATGTGGTCTGGTCACGGCGACCATAATCAGCTCCGTAGACTTGTATAACTTGTCCTTCATCTAACAAAAAGAGAAGGAAGAATTATACATATAGATCACTAAATAATGCATCATGTCAGGTTACATCATTTACCATGCATACAAAGAGGAAAAAATCTTACCACAATGCATGTATGCCAAGGAGTGCTCACAGGTCACTTGGTGAACTGTAAAAATGACACAAATCACATTATGCATGCATACACACAACACATCTTTCTGGGTGCTAACTCAGTTAGAGCTAACTATCCGACTCCAAGGCTGCATGACACTTCATATGTGGATCACTCAAGGCTTAAAACACAAATCTAAATAGAAAAAAAAAAAACATTTTGACAGCATTTTGAAGCATAGAATAGGCAGATATTTCCTGTGTGTTTGAAAGCATGCAAGAAACATACGTAAATCAGTGTCTAAAGCAAGAGAAAACCAAGCTGGAGGAGTTTGGTAGTTTAATGCAGACTGACTTGCTGGGAGGCAGTTGTACTTGGTCTGTATGTACTTCACGGTGTTACTGCAGGGATCAGGCGTCTGGAAGACACTTCTGTTTAGTTCACACACCTTTTTTCCATCACATCTGCCGGGGAGAAAAAAGAAGAGCAGGATTCCCGCAGAATTACAAACAAGAACCTATAATAAAGAAGAATCCTGGTTCATAATACTCTGCAATTTATACCCTCTTGCCAGTTCATTAGGTACACCTGTGAAAACAACAGTCCTGCACTAAGTCTTAACTTTGTGAAGGTCGCGGTGTTCACCATCTGTTCAAAATAATGGAGAAAGCTGTTCATTCAGCTGTGTTTTCATTTTGGAGGCTGTGGTTTCTTGCACCATTGAGCTGTACTGACACGTGTTTCTATTATTTTGACAACTCCATTTTAGTCCGTATGCTCGGCTAAATAACAGACACACTTCAGAGTTTAGTTTAATATAGTTTATCAGCACCACAAACTACATCCTCCGGAATGATCATACAGTTGAATGGCCACCTTTCTGACGCCACATTACAGTATAACAGCCATGAAGCTAAGATTTAGTGCAGGGCTGCTGTAATAGAATTAATTCGTTTTCACTACTGTACATAATGAACTGGCAAGTGAGTGTATGTGTATGTGCACATGTGTATGAGTGTATTTTAAGACCACTGTGATTTTTGGTCATCTACTGTAAATAAAATGTGACTACATCGTGTGTACCTTTTCTTGACGACATCCACAGCTCCCGCCAGAGAGCAGTCGGTTTGAGCAATTTCCTGTGGAGAGTTTCCCTCACTGCAAGTCACACTGTCCGTGCGTCCGTACACTGATGTCTCAACGCTGATCACTCCATTGTCTGTTTTAGAAACAGGAGAAAATAGTATATGGCAGCTCAGACAAAGTAACCTGTTATTTTGTTTCAGTTGTACGGAATCTGAGTTGGATGGGATCAACTGATCTGTTCATACAGCTCAAAGTGGAATGCTACACTGAATGTGAGCACTGTTGTATACGGGAAGCTTAAATGTCATACCACAGCTCAGGCGATGGACAGTGTCGACTAAACATGTGGTGACTACCTCTGAAGGAGAACCTAAAAAACAAGAAAAAACAGACACAGGAACATAAGATTAACACAGACACGTGTGTAAAGTAAATGCATGCATCCTCATAACAATAACAGACACAGATATTTACCTGCACTCACGAGCAGACAGGCTGCTGCCAGCACTGAAAGAGAAAACTGAATTATTTACATTTACTTAAGTTTGTCTGTCTTAATAATGCATTTCCATAAATTCATATTATTAGTTATTAGTAGTGTTGCCAATAGTATACTCACAGAGCGTGGTGCTAAAGCAGAGCATGGCTTCACTGTGGTTGTTGACCAGTGAGACTGATGTTGGAAACAGACACACTCTCTATATATTCCTCAGGATCTAGGACAGGCTGGGTCTGTTATTCAAACTAAACCCGAACCTGACTCCAGTGGCTTTTATTCAACTGGCTATAATTTACCAAAATCAGAATAACATGATAATCCCAGAAGGGAGGGAGGGAGTGAGGGCAGACGTCCAGTCTGAGAGTGGAGACTGAAGAGGTTGGAGCAGTTTGATGTTTTTAGTATGAGCAGAACACACATGGAAAGGAGCATAGGGAGGTGGGTCTGATGAAAGATTAGCTAGGCTCTCGTGAAAAATGATGTTTATCTCCTACGAGATGGTTTTGGAAGGACGTTTAGTTGGCTTTTTGTTTTTTACCCCCAGTTCTTTGACATCCCACGTTGTGACTTCAGCAATACGTTAAAGAAAAATAACGTAATATAATAATATTATTTCAAATATAGAAAAGACAAACATGTCTCATCTTTTTCATGTGGTGAAGGTAAATAATGGCAATCAGTTTATTAACTTAAGCAGAAAAAGTAAAGGCACTGGAAGGACCATTTTGCTTTTTAACACATTTCACAAATTCACACTAAATGACATCTAAAGCCAAAAGTCTCTGTTCTATACTTACAGGTGTGCTTCTCTTCATTGATAGTCTGCCTCCTCTGTTATCTAAAAGATCATGCATGGCTTTTATTTACTTGATTTTGATGAAAATATTTCAAAAAAATGTAGTCAATTTTTACAGTTTTTTACAATCACTTTGCTACTATTTTCAGAACCTTGATGTCATTTTTCACAACTCTAGACACAAAACTCAAAACGGTTATCACTTGTAACGCAGGCTGTCTAATGTTCAAAACATTGCATTGTGCATTCACATCTTTAAATAAATCTTGCACTTGCACAATCATTGGTTCAAAAAACACATTTACTGTGAAATACCATTGAAACAGAACTATAGATCACCCACACACAAGCAACCGATAGTTTCACTGTGTCATTGTTCGTACAATCATTAAATATTGTAGAACAAAATAGGTGATACAGGTTTCAATATGGTACTACATGTACAGTACAGTAAATACATCTCTGTAAAAGTACTGCAGTAGTAGAGAGAATACTACAGACACAGTGGAATCATTGAACAAAGTTTGTAATACAGTATATTGATGCAAAACACCAGATAGAGATAGATAGATAGATAGATAGATAGATAGATAGATAGATAGATAGATAGATAGATAGATAGATAGATAGATACTTTATTGATCCCCAAGGGGAAATTCAAGACAGTACAATCACAACATAGGTTTACAGTATTTGAATCAAAGCAAAAATACTGTAATTAGCTATGAAATACAGTAGAAAATAAAAGACTGTACTGTAAAACATCAAATGCAGTGTTCCTCAACTTGCTTGCTTGTACTGTACATGTAAGAAACAAAACAGGAGTGATTACTGTACTTCTACATTGTCATCAACTCTGTGTTGTGGATTTGGCCACAGGTTCTCATCTACATCACAATGGGTGTTTTCATTAGCCAAACATCTTGGAAAAAACCTTCGGGCATGGCGAATCCAGGCCTGACAGTGGTCTGCTGTGATGTCATTGCAGGCGTCATCCATGGATATTGTAGTCTAATTGGTTCATGCTCCACGCTAATTGGTGACAATGAATCTCGTTACGTAAAGTATCTTGAAGCTTTCAGGATTGGACATGGAAGATTTTTTTGTCTGTTTCCATACAACTATGCATTTAGAGTAATGCAACAGTTACTTATCATTTTGTATCAATTGATAGTTAGATCATTGTAAGGAAATGAATAGACACTCATTTGAAATGTAATGTGTGAATTGCCTTTTGAAATAGTAGTATTTTGATGTTAAGTTGTATCATATTGAACAGGTGATTTTTTTTGAATGAACAAATGATCTAAGTTTTATGTGTATTGTATCCAAGCAATTGAGAAAAGGGTTAGAGTTTTGAAAAATTTGCATTTTGATCATTGGTTGTGAGTTTTGTGTCTAGAGTTGTGAAAAATGACATCAAGGTTCTGAAAATAGTAGCAAAGTGATTGTAAAAAACTGTAACATCGTCATCGTCACCTTCCAAATAAAAGTCTGAGGCTCATATTTTCTTAAATGCACATGCCCATGCATCGTCATCTGTCTATTTCATTTTCACAGATTTTCAACAACGACGCAAAAGAGGAGCACAACATTTGGACAAGGCATTGCAGAAGTCACTCATTTATCTGGAGAAGGAAGTCAGGACTTCATTCACTGATCAGTTCATTGAACTCAATATCCAGATGGAGACTGCACCCTGACCTGCAAACCAGGATTCAGGTGAGAGCGCGATCAACCAGGCGTTCTTGTTTCGAAAACCTAGCGGACTAAGTTGTCTCTGCACGTTATTCAAATATATATTAAATAAAGCTGTTAGTGACAGCAGTTGTTCTATCACAGGTGAGTTAGCTGCTATAATGACTGAACATAAGAGGTATGGAGGTATGAATAACCAAAGGCCATGAAGACTGGGCAGATTGAACATCACAAACCAGGGAAGGGGGTGGGAGCCCACACATACGCGGAAAAACACAGAGTCATGTTGCAGCAGGACCTGTTCTGGAAAATATGAAGCCAAGCGGGTGCAGGGTGCAGACAATAACCATGAGGCCACAGCGATTGATAACAACTGCAGACAATGGACGAAAAAAGTAACTAGAATGACAAGAAAACACAACAGAACTACTTACATACCTGCAAGTATGTACATAGTTCACATGAGGCAATGAGGATTTGGTATGCAGTCGGTTTAGAAAAATAAGAAGTTTAATAATCTGAGGTGTGAAACTAAAATCCAGGTTGTATCCATTGTAGAACTTGTAAGATAGCATGAGTATAAATTCTTTGAGGAGTTGTATAAATAAAACCAAAATGACACCCATATAGTGGGCTACCTTGCCAATGAGCACATTCACAAGACAATCACATAACAACAGATCAACAGCATACACTGACATCCAGCAGTTTTAACATATGCCCCTATTGTTTATTGATTAAAAAAAGCTGTGGACATTTAACTCTACCAGTCTAATTGTTGTTGGGACACAAAACACACAAATAAGAACCTAAGTTGATCTCCAAAGCCAGCTAGATTCATCATCTAGTAACCACAAATCTCTGTCCTAAAGTCCATAGCAATCCAATGGCAAGGTTGTTGACATATTGCAGTCTGGACCACTAGGATACAGACTACAAATAATTTTCAAAAATAAACTTTATTTAGAAGCCCTATGTTAAATGACATTGGCAAGTTCGCTAATTAACTTCAACAGGTCTATAACCATGATAATAATACAAGACAGGAGCTGAATCATTGCCAGAACAGGCTAATCGATGAAGGGATTATTGAAGCAACTTGCATTCAAAATTGACTCTTGAATATATAACAGGTGTCGGGGATATCCATAGGAAACCTCATGTTTGTGTCCCCTGGCTTGTTATTAGGGTTTGCAGTTAAGGAAAGTAGAGATAAGATAACAATATGTTTTTGTGTTGATGTGAGGGAGAACATTTCTAATTTTACAGAGACCTCTGGCAGCAGTGAAGTGAAATACAGTCAATACAGTATATTGATGCAAAACACTAGATAGAGATAGATAGATCGATAGATAGATAGATAGATAGATGCTTTATTGATCCCCAAGGGGAAATTCAAGACAGTACAATCACAACATAGGTTTACAGTATTTGAATCAAAGCAAAAATACTGTAATTAGCTATGAAATACAGTAGAAAATAAAAGACAGTACTGTAAAACATCAAATGCAGTGTTCCTCAACTTGCTTGCTTGTACTGTACATGTAAGAAACAAAACAGGAGTGATTACTGTACTTCTACATTGTCATCAACTCTGTGTTGTGGATTTGGCCACAGGTTCTCATCTACATCACAATGGATGTTTTCATTAGCCAAACATCTTGGAAAAAACCTTCGGGCATGGCGAATCCAGGCCTGACAGTGGTCTGCTGTGATGTCATTGCAGGCGTCATCCATGGCCTGGAGAAGAGTGACTTGTTCATGAGGGTGCCTATCATGAGCCTTCCATCTCCATGCGGAGAAAAATTCCTCAATCGGGTTAAGGAAGGGAGAATATGGGGGTAAATACAGGGTGGTAAATTGTGCATGGGCCTGAAACCATGCTTGCACCACATGAGCATGATGGAACCTGACATTGTCCCACACAATGACATAGGTCACACTTTCAGCTCTACAAACCTGATCGAGCTCATCAAGAAAGGTGACAAGGAGAGCTGCATTATATGGTCCAATATGAGGTCTGCGTCCCACCACACCATCTTCTGATATAGCTGCACACATGGTAATGTTGGCCCCACGTTGTCCAGGTACTTGGATAGTTGCCCGCTGGCCAATGAAATTCTGACCTCTCCTCCTTGTCTTGGCCAGATTAAAACCTGCCTCATCCAAATATATGAATTTGTGATGGCCGTCATCAGCATCCAGCTCCATCACCCTCTAAAAATACATTTTGGAAAGAGATTTTCAGATTACTGTACAATGTAGAATGTTTGGGAATGTTTTTACAACAGCCATCTTGAAACTGAACTTACCTGAACATACTCAGCCCTCATTTGCTTCACTCTGTCTGCATTTCTTTCGAAAGGCACACGGTATAGTTGTTTTATAGATACCTGGTGCCTTTTCAGTACGCGTGCAATAGTTGGCAAACTTATGGATCCCACATTGTTGAACATGTCTTCATTGTCCAAGATATGCTGGTGAATTTCTGTAAGGCGAATATCATTTCTGGCCCGAACCAAATCAACCACAGCCTGCTCTTGTTGGTCAGTTAGAATTTTGCCTCTGCCTCCACTATGTGGCCTGGTCACAATTCTACAGGGAACATTAGAGTAAGAAGACACTTGGTCACATCACCTATTCTGATACACATTGGTATGCAGTCATTTGACAATTGAGAGTAGCATAATGTTTAGTGCATGCTGATACTGTAACTTACCGGTTCTCATTGCAGAAAGTTCTGATTATTGAGGCCACGGTTGACCTTCTGAGGTTTGGTTGTATCATTGTAGCCGCCTCAGTCATTGTCATGCCATGATTTATGACATGGTCTACAACTATTGCCCGAATTTCATTGGACACTCTATGCTGTTGCTGCCGCTGTCTTGGTCCGTGGCCTTGTCCTCTACCACGTTCCCCCACACCTCTCAAACGAGGCCCACAACCACCTCTCAGAAGGGGTGCCTGTCCTCTACCACGTTCCCCCACACCTCTCAAACGAGGCCCACGACCACCTCTCAGAAGGGGTGCCTGTCCTCTACCACGTTCCCCCACACCTCTCAAACGAGGCCCACGACCACCTCTCAGAAGGGGTGCCTGTCCTCTACCACGTTCCCCCACACCTCTCAAACGAGGCCCACGACCACCTCTCAGACGGGGTGCTTGTCCCCTGCCATTCCTTTGACCAATATGTCTTCCTTGTCTTCCTCCCACCACTGCTTGACCTCCATTGTAACCTGGATCACCTGCTGGCTCCATGTTACGTATCACTATGCTCTTGCAATTGGATCCCAATCAACTCTTTATATACTCATTCCACAATGTGCACACAATCATCAGTAACGAGTTGGCAGAATTGGACAAGCAATTACAAGGGCCTGCATCTATACAGTGCAGTACTGTCAATACTGTAAATAGTCTGAAAAGGTGGTACAGTATTTGGGACCATAGACACAGTGTCTGATGAAGCATTGTAAAATACAGTATTAGGCTACATCCATGGATATTGTAGTCTAATTGGTTCATGCTCCACGCTAATTGGTGACAATGAATCTCGTTACGTAAAGTATCTTGAAGCTTTCAGGATTGGACACGGAAGATTGTTTGTCTGTTTCCATACAACTATGCATTTAGAGTAATGCAACAGTTACTTATCATTTTGAGCAGTTGTATCAATTGATAGTTAGATCATTGTAAGGAAATGAATAGACACTCATTTGAAATGTAATGTGTGAATTGCCTTTTGAAATAGTTGTATTTTGATGTTAAGTTGTATCATATTGAACAGGTGATTTTTTTTGAATGAACAAATGATCTAAGTTTTATGTGTATTGTATCCAAGCAATTGAGAAAAGGGTTAGAGTTTTGAAAAATTTGCATTTTGATCATTGGTTGTGAGTTTTGTGTCTAGAGTTGTGAAAAATGACGTCAAGGTTCTGAAAATAGTAGCAAAGTGATTGTAAAAAACTGTAAGACTGTTACAGCAGAGGGTACATAGATTCTAGGACAGTACACTTTCTTCTAACCTAACATCAGGCATCCCTGTGAGGAAAATAAGGTGTTACAGTGGCAGGGATCAACAGTGCAAAATACAATAAATAGAATAAGGTAAGATGAGAGAAACTATATAAAAGTAAATATGTTAAAGGTACAACAAATATTTACACAGTGTATCAGGTTTAAAGTAATAATGGGTTGGTTGAAGTGGTAGGCGACTGAATATACATAAAACCATGTATTGCACCAAAATGACAAGAGTGTGGATATTGCACTTGCAAAAATAAAAATTACAGAATTACACAGGCTGAAGTAATACAAAGGACCTCCGAATGTGTTCCTTCTTGCACTTTTTGGTGCAGCAGTCTCTGGCTGAAGGAGCTTCCTAAAGTCCCAACTGTCTCATAGCGGGGTGTAAGGGGTTGTTGTTGATGTTTGACAGTTTTTGTCCAACATCCTCCTCTGATAAAGAGGGAGCTAACCGTCTGTAAGCTAACTCTCCTTTTCTTCTTTTATGGGTCATTTCTCTATGGATTTTCTAGTGTGCTTAGAACAAGTATCACTTTGAAAAGTCCACTTCGGATTCAACATCAGCTTTCAGATTTCAAGCACTTTTCGATATGATGCAGAATTCATAATTAAATAGATTACTGCCTGCTGCCCAGATACCTGAAGCTGCCAGCAACCTTAGACCACAACATTTACAGCACCTTGCTCCACAGTTGAAAATAGGTTTATACCAAGTGTGAGGCGACTACTGAAAAGCTGTCTTCATGTCTGCTGTTACTGTGTCCAGACATTTCCATTGCTGATTTCTCTGTCTTGCACATTAATCCAGAAGACCTGGGGCCTCATGTAAGAAGGGTGCGTGACAGAGGCGGTCCTGGCTAGATATATGCCCTGGGCGAACCATCCCTATTATTTTTCCTTCTCTCCAATTGTCTGAGGCCCCCCTAGCGCACCCTGGCGGCCACCCAGGCCCCTCCAGAAGACCACTGGTCTGGAAAACTGCCGAGTTTTGTTTTGAGTTTTTTTTTTTTTTTTTTTATTACATAGATTGCCCCCTTCGGTGGTCGCCCACACTGCCCATAGCAGAAACCGGCATTGTCGGCGACACATTGGCAGCTTTGGGCACGTTACTCACACAGCGGACTGTGGACAGACAGACAAATGCATAATGAGATCATGCCTTACGGAAAATGTATTACTGCTCTATTAATCACTGTAACACAGTTTAATGGCATATATCAACCACAAAATACATAAATGAATACAGTGTAAAATAAATTCACTGTTAATACTGCCTGTTTCTATACAGAATTATATTCATTCATTAATTCATTCATCTTCTATACCCGTTTAGTCCTGGGTCACGGGGGTCTGCTGGAGCCTATCCCAGCTGTCATCGGGCGAGAGGCAGGGGTACACCCTGGACAGGTCGCCAGTCCATCGCAGGGCTAACACAGAGAGACAGACAACCATTCACACTCACACTCACACCTACGGCCAATTTAGAATCACTAATTAACCTAATGAGCATGTCTTTGGATGGTGGGAGGAAGCCGGAGTACCCGGAGAGAACCCACGCAGACACAGGGAGAACATGCAAACTCCACACAGAAAGGCCAGCCGGCCCATGGATTTGAACCGGTGACAGAATTATATATTTTGTTTAATGTTTCTAAGGTTTCAGGCACAAGGCAGTTCACGTTCTGTGGCTCAGTCCTTTTTCAAAGAGGTGATTAGGTAACATTTACTGGAATACGTGTTCATAAGACTGACATAACGCTGTCAAAACCATGACATTACACCTGTCATAAACATCAATGAATACTTATGACAGCTGTCATTAAGTGTCATTCGGTAAGTTATGTCACTTTTGATGTAAAGTTGACATTGTTTGAGATGTCCTTGTTATGACAACTTGACATAAACCAAGACAACAAAACCTGTCATAAACATGTCATTGCAGACCTAACTGCCAAACAAAAAAAAAAACATTTAGCTTGATGTCTTAACGTGACATTAAACCGTCATATATGGATGGTTTTGACACTGGCTGTCACATGACCATTACAATTGCGTCATAAATGTTGTCCTTTTCATTAAGATGTCGTTAAGTGTAACTACTCTGCCAAATGAGTTTATAACTGTCACATTTCCCTCCTACAGTGATTTAATAATTTTAACTTTTCATTATGGTGTCATTAAGGGTCATTACCTAGTCAAATCAGTTTATAACAGTGTCATGACTGTTTTCTCTGGATTCCAGTAAAGTGGAAAGACTTTGACTTTCCATTAAGATGTCATTATGTATAATTACATGACCAAATCAGTTTATAACTGTGTCATGACTGTTTTCTCTGAATTCAAGTAAAGTGGAATGATTTTGACTTTCCATTAAAATGTCATTAAGTGTAATTACATAGTCAAAGCAGTTTATAACTGTGCCATTACTGTTTTCTCTGAATTCAAGTAAAGTGGAAAGATTTTGACTTTCCATTAAGATGTCATTATGTATAATTACATAGTCAAACCAGTTTATAACAGTGTCACGACCATTTTCTCTGAATTCAAGTAAAGTGGAAAGATTTGAATGTTTCGTTAAAATGTCATTAAGTGTAATTACACTGTCAGATGATATGAATACCTTAACAAAAGCAACAGACAAGTCAAGAGATAGTGTTTCCGTAATGTATTTCAACACAAAACATTTTATTGTGATGTTATCCAAAGCATTTTTTTTTTTTTTTATCCAGTCCTTGTCAGCTTTCAGGTCCCTGTTGGCCTCCTCCAGGTAATTAACGCGCTCCTCGAGGTGTTCAATCTTCTGTCGATCCATCTTGGTTTGTTCCTTCAGTTTGGCCAACTCCAATGTCCCTGTTGGAGACACTGAAACAAAGGAAGTATTTCAAGTGGATTACTGAGTTCAGTGAATGGTGGTGGTGTACTGGAGTACATTATATTGAGTACACCAACAAAATTCCCAGTATTTTTGTGCGTATTATTTATTGAGAAGACAGGCAAAAATGGAAATACGTGCCTCAACCAGCCAACTACTATATATATATTAGTATAAATAAAAAGTAAATTTCCAAGCCTACTGGCGAAAGGAGGAAAAAAAATAGACTTACTTTTCTTCTTCGGGGAATATTTGATTGGCTTTCTTTTCTTTGGCCGAACAGGGACCTCTTCAAATTCTTGTGCCAGGTCCTCCTCCACCTCTTGTAGCACCTCTTGTACGTTTGTTGAAACGGGTATCCATCTAGCAGCAGGCGTAAGCAAAGAACACACCACCATGTCATAGCAGCTAAAGTTGCATTAGTTAAGATACAATAGTCAAACCTAACATCATAGTTGTTTAGAATTAGCGACAAGAAAACGAGAGGAAATACTACTAACGTAATAGTCTGTTGGCTGCAGTTGTAAGTATTTAAAGGCTACGGAATTAGCAGCCAGTTTAAGCTAACTAGCGTTAGCGTCCAGCATTAGTTGCTGAACGCTGAACGCTAACTTTACCTAAACCGCAAAGTCCATAGACTGTAAACAAAAAGACGTACTGGTTATAATGTCCTCTTAAAAATAAAAATCCGTATTTCGTTTTAGCTTACCTCAAATAGTAAACCTTGAGATCCAGACTCCAGATTCCTGCGTTGCACTCCTGTCCATCTGTCGCGGAGGCCGGAACATTCAGGAGCCGACTAGAGAGAGAGAGAGAGAGTGAGAGAGAGCGTCTCCCGCGGAGCTTCGCGACTTCATCACTGCTTGCTGATAACAGAGGACGGCATGTCGACCGCGAATTACCGCAACTTCAACAAGAGGGCAGCGTTTACCAGCGGGTGCTACAGCTCTTCATATATATCCTTACCTGGCTTCAGCTGGCATGATTTATAGCCTACAGGCAGACGAGAGCAGCTCTGCAATAAGCATTTGATTTGAGACCAACCTAGAACTGTATGGACATTTAAAGTAAAGGTTGAAAGAGTCTAAGTAATAAGCATCGGAAGGTTTGAGTGAAATCCTGAACGGTCCTGCTTTATGTTGTCATAAATGTCCTGTGGTCCTTAAGAGTTAAAATGCATTACCAAATAAGGGCGTAAGAGTTTTATAAGAGAAACTATCACTACCTATTTGTTCTGGTACATACTAGCCTGGGTGTTCCCATACTGCTTTGCGCGCGATTTCATTCTCGCTGCAAAAGCAGTCTGGAAACCATCGCCCATATTTTCACCTGAGATAGGGAACCAATCACAGAAGGGGGCGGCGGCAGCAAGACGATGACGACGTCTATGCGCGACACCGAAGCTTGTAGTGTGTTAATCCAACATGGCAGCAGACCTAACGTTACCGTTCGATGCAGCCTTAGACAGTGTTTTAAGTAGCTTAGAACGCAAGTTTATTTTTAAAAAAGAGCAACGTTTTGCGTTGAAACACTTCATTGCCAAGAAGGATGTGTTTGCTCTGCTACCAACAGGCTTTGGCAAAAGCCTTATTTACCAGCTAGCCCCGTTGGTGGCTAAGGCTATGGGGCTTAGCGAGATAGACTCTGTGGTTTTTTTTATACAATAGGTCTGCAGAGTGACCGTATATGCCTTCTACCCTCATATTGACTTTGCTCAAACGACAATAATCATTAAACGCCATCGTCTTCTCATGGACAGTAAAGCTTCTTCTTCTTCCTCGTCGAATTTCTGGCGCTCTACATATGTTATCTGGTATAAATGATACGATTGGCTATGAATCGCGCGCAAGGCAGCATGGGAATTACCAGGCGCATTTGATAGACATTCGTAGCGCCCAATAAACGGCTCTAGGCATTTGTAAAACCACGCCTCAAATACGAGAAAATGAACACGTAGTTTCCAGACCAGCATCTCATTGAGATGTGCAGTCGCGTCAGCCAGGCTAGGTACATACATACATTGGGCAGTAATTTAGTTTTAGATACAGTAACATTTCTGTCTTATTGCAATGTCAATTCACAGTGAAAAATCACAATGTGGTGGTCCTAATGAACATGTTGAGTCACTCCAAGCAGAGTTAGTAAGATTAAATGAACGGTTAAAATTTCAGATTGATGAGACTGAAATAGAGAGGCTAGAGACACTTATCGACGATATCCATGCAAAAATACAAATTCAAAAGGTATCAGTAACAGAGCCTACCTCCAAAGTTGAACCCCGTAAATCCTCACGAGAGAGAAAGTTAACTCCCAAAATGCTGGAGCTAAAGCAACAAGAGACTTCTCAAAAGGAGAATAAATTTACAGTGTTGTATGACAAATGGAAGGAACAAATTAGAGCTACACGCTCCTCACTCAAAAATTAGTGCTCTGACAAGGACTTGTGTTGCATGATGGAAGTTGTTGAAGGGCTGGAGGCTCAAGTGAAAAATGCATATGAGAATATCCGAGTACAGTTTGCACCTTCCACTGATATCAGACGGAAAATGGATTCCTGCGCAGCAGTAACTGCGGATGTGATGGGGCTACTGAAAGTGCGCATGAGTGAAGTGGGGCAAGATGACTTTGATGCTAAGAAAATGCAAGATTACACATGATGCTTGACAGAGAGTATGCCCAGTCAATATTTACTGCCTCAGTCCCCAAATCTTCAGTTTATAGCCACCAGTCAAGATGTCCATCAGAACAGCAAAGCATCATGGTAAAAAGAGCAGATTGTGCTGCACAACTTGCTGCCAAGAGGGCAGAAATGGAAATGGAAGAGGCAATAGCTACACAAAGGCAAGAGCTTAAAAGACTGGAAAATCAGCGGGATCTTCAAGTGATAGCTGCTAAGATGAAAGCTTATTCTGAAGCAGGCTCAGGTGAGGCCCCTGGAACAAGTGAGGTGAGTCACTGGCCTCCTGTGTCTAACAAAAACAAAGCGACAAAAGAGGAACAATTACATCAAAACTATGACAATGAACAAGCAGACAGTGTTAGCAAAGAAGTTTCTTTAGTACAAGCATTACATGACACAATGGCTCTCACCCGACTTCCAGCACCCGAGCCCTCGGTCTTCTCAGGAGACCCACTCAAGTTCATAGAGTGGAGCACTAGTTTCAAGGCACTCATAGAACGGAGATGCACGAATCCAGCTGACATTGTTTTACCTTCAAAAGTACATCAGCGGCGAAGCAAGATCAGTGCTGGAAGGAAACTTCTACAGGAAAGATGAAGAATCACTGAATGCTCGCTATGGCCACCCCTTTGTAATTCAGCGTGCATATAGAGAAAAACTGAATAACTGGCCAAAGATTAGTTCACGAGATTCTGTTAAACTCAGACAATATAGTGATTTTCTGACTGCTTGAAGCAATGCCATGCCACACATTAAAGGTCTTCAAGTACTGAACGACTGTGAAGAAAATCAGAGGATGCTCCAAAAACTTCCAGATTGGGTGACATCCCGCTGGAATCGACATGTAACAAAACAATTGCAGGAAACACATGAATATCCCAGTTTCAAAGAGTTTGCCAAGTTTTTGGCTCATGAGGCAGATGTGGCATGCAATCCCGTAACATCCCTTTATGCCTTAAAGTCATCTGAAGAAAGGCCATCCAGAGATTTAAAGCGGCCAAAGGCCAATGTGTTTATCACAAACACAAAAGAATCAGAAAAATTCACGCAGTGATGAGAACACAAGGCACTGTGGAGAACAGTGCAAGAGATGCAAGTGAATCAGTGAGGGTGAACACGCCATTCAATTCTTCAAGTCCGTTCAAATGCATGTACTGTGGTGAAAGCCACTCCATCCACAAATGCCAGACATTTGCTAATAAGTCAACAGAAGAAAAGAAAAGATTCATACTGGACAAAAACTTGTGTTTTGGCTGTCTTAAGAAAGGACACAATTCAAAGGACTGCAGAAACAAAGCAACCTGTAGTATATGTAAAAAACACCATCCAACACTGTTGCATGAGTACCGCAGCACTGCTCCTGACACATCCTTTCATGCTGTGCAGGCAGAAGAAAATTCATCTTCACTTTCTTGCTCTGTTGACAAAGATGATGGTGGGAGCACATCCATGATAGTGCCTGTGTGGCTCTCATCAGTCGCAACCCCTGAGACAGAGACATTAGTATATGCATTGTTAGATACTCAGAGTAGCACCACCTTTGTGGACAAAGAGGTATGTGAGAAGATGGGTGCAGGTTTAGAGCCAGTCAAGTTAAAGCTTACCACTATGATGGGAAAAGATTCCGTTGTTCAGAGTGACAAGGTTAGTGGTCTCAGAGTTAGAGGGTTTTCCTCACATAGCTTTATTAACTTGCCACCTGCGTACACGAGAGATTTCATCCCACTTGAACGCTCACACATTCCTACTCCTGCAACAGCTAAGAGATGGAAACACCTGAATGCTATAGCACAGGAAATACCAGAGTTGTTAGATTGTGAAGTTGGACTCTTAATAGGCTACGACTGTTGTAGAGCATTAGCACCAAGACATGTTATTACAGGTGGTGATGAAGAGCCATACGCCATTAAGACCGACTTAGGATGGAGCATTGTTGGCAGCTCACCAAAGGTCGCTAAGTCAACAGAGGTGACAGGTATTTGCCATCGTGTATCCGTCAAAGAACTTCCATCATTAACACCAGCTGCTGTTATCAGAGTCCTTGAATCTGATTTTAAAGACACGAACTGTGGTGAGAAGACCATATCACAAGATGATATCCAATTCATGCAAATCCTTAACCAAACAATACAGCAGAACTCAGATGGTCACCTGGAAATGCCACTTCCCTTTAAAACACGTCCACATCTACCGGAAAACAAGCGACTCGCTGTGGTGCGACTGAAGTACCTAAAAGGGAAACTTGAGAGAAATCCCAAATTCAAGGAGGACTATGTTAAATTCATGACAGGTGACATCGAGGGTGGGGAAGCAGAGAGGGCTGAAGACCTCCCCAAGGCTGGAAATGTGTGGTACATTCCACATCAAGGTGTTTATCACCCAAGAAAACCTGAGAAAATTCGAGTTGTATTTGATTGTTCTGCCAAGTATGAGGGCACAGCTCTAAACGATCACTTACTGACCGGACCCGATCTCACCAATAGTCTAACAGGGGTGCTCTGTAGATTCCGCAGACATCCAGTTGCAATCATCTGCGATGTAGAGAAAATGTTTCATAGATTCCATGTAAGCAGAGAGGACAGAAATTTCTTGAGGTTTCTTTGGTGGGAACATGGGGACACCAATACAGAGCCAAAAGAATACCGTATGAAGGTTCACCTCTTTGGAGCGGCGTCCTCCCCTGGGTGTGCAAATTATGGTATGAAGTTCTTGGCAAACGAAAATGAAAAAGACTATCCATCTGCGGCCAGCTTCATTAAGAAAAATTTTTATGTTGATGATGGCCTCATCAGTGTAGAATCAGCAGATATAGCCATCAAATTAGTGGAAGAGAGACAAACTGTGTGTGCAAAGGGGAAACTACATCTCCACAAGTTCATCTCCAACAACAGGGAAGTCTTAGAGTCAGTTCCTGAGGGTGAACGAGCCAGTGGAGTTCATGATGTAAATCTCAGTCATGGAGATCTCCCTGTTCAGACTGTTTTGGGAGTAAAGTGGAACGTGAACAGTGACACTTTCTCTTTCAGTGTATCCCTGGACGAGAAACCAGCAACACGGAGAGGAATCCTTTCAACGGTAGCCTCTGTGTTTGACCCTCTAGGCTTTCTTGCTCCCTTTCTCCTATTGGGAAAGAAAGTACTACAAGAAATGTGTCAAAAGGGCATAGCATGGGATGAACCATTGCCCAAAGACTTGCAGCCACAGTGGAAAGATTGGCTGAATGATCTGGAGAGTCTGCAAAAGCTCCAAATCCCAAGATGCTTTGCTCCAGAAGCCTTAGGAAAGGTTCAAAGAGTCGAATTGCATCACTTCTCAGATGCAAGTAGCTACGGGTATGGTCAGTGTTCATACATCCGAGTGCTAAGTGAAGATAAAGTTCATTGCTCGTTAATCATAGGCAAAGCCAGAGTTGCTCCCACAAAGGTAATAACCATACCAAGACTTGAGTTAACAGCTGCCGTGGTGTCCTCAGCAGTTAGTAGCATGTTAAAAGAGGAGCTGGAAATCAAAATCAACCAAGAATACTTTTGGACAGACTCAAAAGTAGTTCTAGGCTACATTGCTAATGATGCCCGTAGGTTTCATGTTTTTGTCGCAAATAGAGTCCAGAGGATTAGAGAGACAACCGATCCAGCCCAGTGGTATTACATTAGTACCGATCAAAATCCGGCGGATCATGCCTCCAGAGGCCTCAAGGTGGCAGACTTGATCAACTCCAACTGGTTTACTGGACCAAAGTTCCTCTGGGAGAGAGAAATTGCCACAGCAAAAACAACTCCAGAGCTTATGGTAGGAGATCCCGAGGTAAAAACAACACAAGCACTGCAAATTAATGCAGTCAAGGAAGAAAATTTCCTGGAGAGATTTAAGCGATTTTCTAAGTGGCATACTGCATTGAACGTAGTAGCTCGAATCCTACGGCTACCACAAAAAGACAAATCATCAAAGCTTATAACAGTTGAGGACAGGAGAAAGGCTGGTTTAGTGCTTGTGAGATTAGCACAGAGAGACGCCTTCAAAGAGGAAATTCAAAAGATTAAGCAGGGAAAACTATCACATAATAACCAGTTGTTCCAGCTTGATCCTGTGTTACAAGAGGGTGTCCTTAGGGTGGGAGGGAGATTAAAAGCAGCTTCCTTACCTTTTGACCTGAAACACCCTGTCATCCTGCCCAAAGATGGTGTAGTCACACGCCTGATCTTGGACTACTGTCATGAGAAAACTCAGCATCAAGGCAGAGGTCAAACCCTAAATGAACTGAGAGCAAATGGCTACTGGGTTGTTGGTGGCAGTAAGGTTGTAGCAAATCGCATCAAACAATGTGTCCCATGCAGAAGAGCTCGAAGGCCAACAGAAACACAAAAAATGGCTGATCTGCCTGTGAATCGTATTGACCCCTCACCACCATTCTCGTTCTGCAGGATGGACTGTTTTGGACCCTTTCCAACTAAACAGGGTCGGAAGGAAAGTAAGCGATATGGCCTGATATTCACTTGTTTATCATCAAGAGCTATCCACATAGAAATGCTTGAAGATCTAACAGCAGATGCCTTCATTAATGCCTTGAGATGTTTTATAGCTATCCGAGGAGCTGTAAGAGAGATCAGATCAGACCAAGGGACAAATTTCGTAGCGGCTAAGAATGAACTCTCGAAGTCTCTGAACGAAGTGGACAAAGACAGATTGGCTGCCTTTTTAGCAGAGAAGCAGTGTGACCTTGTAATGAACGTACCCGACGCTAGTCACATGGGTGGTGTATGGGAACGGCAGATTAGGACAGTGAGGAGTGTCATGACTTGGGTCCTTTCAAAGAGTGCTGGGAGGTTGGATGATGCGTCCTTGAGAACATTTTTCTATGAAGCCATGTCAATAATAAACAGCCGCCCACTCACTATTGACAGCATCAGTGATCCTAAAGGTGAAGAGCCACTTACACCGAACCATTTACTCACCATGAAAACTTCTATTTCTACTTCTAAACGTTGACCTCAGTCAGGTCAACGTTTAAATCCTGATTTAGTTTAGTTCTTGTGTTGTTGACGAGATGTTCACTCCTTAAGACTCTTTAGTACTAATCTAGACTCCATTCAGACCAGTCTGGTCTCACCTCAACATCATCCAGTTTCCGGAAGTAGGCCATGCCTCCGAAAAAATCCGCGAAAGAGTTTGTTACTGATGAGGAATACGTTACTGTCAGTGTCCTTACAGAAATGTTAGAACAGCAGAAGGTTTTCTTTAAAGACATGATGGATCTCCAGGAAAAGAACTTTAAAACGTTCCTGCAACTAATCATGGAGACAACAAACAAGCGAATCGACGACCTCGTAAAAGACTTCACGGAATACAAACAGAGCCTGGACTACACACAAACTCAGGTGGATAATCAGAAAAAGTCCTGCGACGAGATTGCAGCTCTTTGCAGAGATGCGCGCAAAGACATAAACACGGTATGCGAATCTGCACTGTCACTTGATGGTAAAGTTGACAACCTCGAGGGGCAGTCCAAAAGAAACAACATCATTATTGATGGTATTCCGGAGTCTAAACGTGAGAGCTGGGATGTAACAGAGAACAAGGTTCGTCGGATTCTAGCCGGAAAGTTGGAAATGGACGAGGAACGGATCGAGGTGGAGCGAGCCCACCGGATGGGTGACCCGACAACAGAAGGAGAACGACACAGACCGATCATCGTTAAGTTCTTAAGATGGAAGGACAAGGAGGCTGTTATGGCGAGGGCAAACAAGCTAAGAGGCACGAACATCTACCTTAACGAGGACTACTTTGAAGCCGTGAGGCAGAAACGAAATGAACTCATCCCAATCATGAAAGCTGAAAGATCAAAGGGAAACATTGCCTACATTCGCTATGATAGACTCATTGTCCACCCTCCCTCCCAAAAGACTGTTGGAGTCGGAGGGGAAACATCTGCCAAGACCACAGGTTCGTAACTTCAGGCACGCAAGTACACGCACTATGGACTGCCTATTAGGCCTTATTTTCCTTTACTATGTCGATGTCACTTCCCAAGAAAGGGCTAAAAATAGTCCATGTGAACATATGTAGCTTAAGAAACAAAGTTCAAGACATTGACAATCTGCTAACGACTGACAAAATTCATATTCTAGCCATCTCTGAAACTCACCTAGATAGCACATTTGATGATGCTACAGTGGAGATACAGGGATATAGCATTTACAGAAAGGACAGGGATAAGTATGGGGGAGGAGTTGCAATGTACATTCAGAGCCACATCCCTGTTAAGTTCAGAAGTGATCTTATGTCATGTGATGTTGAAATGCTATGGCTACAGGTTCACCTACCCCACCTAAAACCTATATTACTGGGATGCTGTTATAGGCCATCAAGTTCTAGCAGTCAGTATCTTGATAATCTGTGTGAAATGTTTGAAAGAGCATGTGATGAAAACAGAGAAATCTATGTACTGGGAGACCTAAACATAAATTTTCTTGCATCAAGCTGTCCTCTGAAAAAGAAAATTCTTAGAATTACCGGTGTCTGCAATCTTGTTCAGGTTATTAACCAACCATCCAGGGTGTTCACTAACAAGAACGGAACTGTATCATCCACATGCATTGATCACATTTACACCAATGCTGTTGAACTCTGCTCAAAAGCCATATCTGTTTCCATTGATTTCAGTGATCATAATTTAGTGGTTATATCTAGGAAGGCTAAAGTTCCAAAGGCTGGGCCAAAAATTGTATATAAAAGATCATACAGGGGTTTCTGTTGTGAATCATATGTGAATGATGTTAAAAATATTTGTTGGTCTAATGTCAGTAAACAAAGAGATCCAGATACTGCGCTTAATGTTTTCACTGAACTGTTGGTTCCAGTTATGAATAAACATGCACCTGTTAGGAGGCTAACTGTAAGAGCTGTTAGGTGTCCCTGGGTTGATGATGAATTAAAAGAATGCATGGCTCAGAGAAGTGAGGCAAAAGAAGTGTCGAAAAGGTCAGGCTGTACATCTGATTGGCAAGCATATTGTAAACTGAGGAACTATGTCACTAAAATGAACAGAAAGAAGAAGAAATTGTATTATGGATCAATGATAAACGACATAAAACAGGATGCAAAGAAGCTATGGAGCACCCTAAATGACATCATGGGCAGAAAGAGTAACTCGGCTCCATCTTTTATTGAAGTGGAAGGGTCATTCATAACTAAACCTATGGATATTGCCAATTATTTTAATGACTATTTCACTAGCAAAGTGTGTAAACTTAGGCAGGAAATGCCAACAACACACAATGAGCCATTGTATTCATGTATACAAAACAAAATAATGTATGACAAGAACTGCTCTTTTGAATTCTGCAATGTGACTATAGATGAAGTGAGAAAACTTTTATTGTCCATTAGTAATGAGAAACCATCAGGCATTGATAACCTGGATGGGGAGTTATTGAAGATTGTAGCGGACTATATTGCCACTCCTGTATGCTACATCTTTAATCTTAGTCTTGACAGTAATAAGTTCCCTCAAATTTGGAAAGAGGCAAAGGTAATCCCTCTACCAAAAAATACTCGTGCTGCCTTTACTGGCTCAAATAGCCGACCGATCAGCCTGTTACCTGTTCTAAGCAAACTGCTGGAAAAAATTGTATTTAATCAGATACATTGTTACCTGTCATTGAACAACTTGTCAAGTAATTACCAGCATGCTTACAGGGAAGGACACCTCCACAGCGCTCACGCAAATGACAGATGATTGGTTGAAAGATATTGATCAACAGAATATTGTAGGAGCAGTACTTAGATTTTAGTGCTGCCTTTGATGTCATTGATCATAGCTTACTATTGAACAAACTTAAGTGTTATGGCTTTACTCCATCTGCCATAGCATGGATTGAAAGTTACCTAACCAACAGGACACAGAAAGTTCTCTTTAACGGTAGCATCTCGAATGCACAACATATACATTGTGGGATTCCACAGGGTTCTTCACTAGGACCACTGCTTTTCTCCATTTTTACAAATGATCTCCCACTTGTTTGTAAGAAAGCCTGTGTGTCTATGTATGCAGATGATTCAATTCTCTATATGTCTGCACAAACAGCTGAGGAAATCTCCTCAGCCCTCAACAAAGAGTTGCAGGAGGTATTCAAATGTATCTCTGATAACAAACTTGTCCTGAACATATCAAAAACTAAGAGCATTATATTTGGACTTGTCTGTTGCTTTTGTTAAGGTATTCATATCATCTGACAGTGTAATTACACTTAATGACATTTTAACGAAACATTCAAATCTTTCCACTTTACTTGAATTCAGAGAAAATGGTCATGACACTGTTATAAACTGGTTTGACTATGTAATTATACATAATGACATCTTAATGGAAAGTCAAAATCTTTCCACTTTACTTGAATTCAGAGAAAACAGTAATGGCACAGTTATAAACTGCTTTGACTATGTAATTACACTTAATGACATTTTAATGGAAAGTCAAAGTCTTTCCACTTTACTGGAATCCAGAGAAAACAGTCATGACACTGTTATAAACTGATTTGACTAGGTAATGACCCTTAATGACACCATAATGAAAAGTTAAAATTATTAAATCACTGTAGGAGGGAAATGTGACAGTTATAAACTCATTTGTACGGAAGCCGAGAACGGCCATGCGTTCATACATTTTATTTCCTCCGTTTTCCCGTGATAACGAGATAATTTCATTTGTTTTCCCGAGATAACGGGATGATTTCATTTGTTTTCCCGAGATAACGGGATAATTTTCTCGAGATCTCGTGAAAATGAAGCTTTGTTTTCCCGAGATAACGAAATAATTAATTCGAGATCTCGAGATAACGAAACTTTGTTTTCCCGTGATAACGAATTGTCGAGATAATGACAGTGTGATAGGCCTGAGATTTCCGTCTCACACAAGTGGCATGGCATGCTGACCGATGGGTTTCTTGAACACTGCTGTAGGTAAGTCTATTTCTCCGTTTGTTTTGTGCGTTTATGTTTTCTATACTAAATAAGTTTATGAGGAAGGGATGAATCAATGCTACAACAGCTGTTTGTCAGCTCACTTGATGGCTGCGCGACCAGTTTCAACTCGGTCGAAACGGCTCGCTATGTCCGGACCTCATCGGTTATTCTACACACAACGGGCGTTCACGTTACTACAGTTGTCCCTCGCTATAACCTTTCGCGGCCTCGCAGTTTCGCTGATTTTTTTAGAGCAATTTTGCATGCTTTTTTTTTTTTTTTTTTCAGCTCATTGTTTTCTGCGTCCTGATTGGCTAAGGGAGAGCCCGCGTTTCGTCTTCTGCGTCCTGATTAGCTCAATCTCCTCCGTACGGTGTCTCTTGTACAGTACAGAATGCGTTCAGCTTGCAACATTTACATATACAGTATCTTTGATCGCTGGCAGTGTGACTGAAGTGCGGTATGTTTGCAAGTTATTTAGAAAAGTGTATAAAGTGTGTAGTCAGGGGTTTTGCAACCTTAAAACATTTATAATCACTGTAAAAAATAAAGCTGAGTACTTCGCGGATTTCGCCTATTGCGGGTTATTTTTAGAACGGAACTCCCGCGATTAACGAGGGACCACTGTACACTGCTACAAGCTACAGCCGGCGATATGAAGCTACGTTTCTGATGCCCGTCACTTGTCGCTGAGTGTCCGGCGAGACGCGCGCTATCGAAAAAGTTGAGCTGGTCTCAATCTGGCGTCGATCTGGTTCTACTCTGGTTGTTTTTGAAGCTTTTGAAGCCGGTGTACAGGTAGTCTGCTACTCTCACTCAATTTGTTAAGAAACTGGACCCAAGAAGCCACCACGTCGGCCAGCCACATTTAGCTTTTAAAGGGATACTATTTGTGTTGTGTATCGATATCTAACGTTACGTTAGCAAGCTAGCTAAGAAAATAAGCACCACGAAAAGTATCTTTTTTGTGAGCCTCCCAGCACTAACACCTCTTTCATTCATTCAGCTGCACCAAAATGGACGAGGCTTTCCTTGCTGCCTTGAGGGACAGAGGGATACCTGACGCAAACCTTGCGAACATGTCACAGGATAAGGTAATATTAATAGATGAGAAATGTTTTTACTTACCTGATCAAGTTGTGAAATGAGTAAGGCGGATGATAATGGGGAAATTATCTGCATTGACAAGGGAATTTTTGCTGTCCTGGTAAATTAGTTGTTTTGTTGTTTACTCTCTGTTAAGTGTAGTGAGCTATTTTCTTTTTCACTGTTAAGTTATTATCTACAAGACAGCCACAAGTCCTGAAGCCCATGGCTGTTTAGCAGTTCTTTGAAGAAAACAAGAAAACATGTAAATATTTGATTGTATGCCCAACATCAATGAGGATGTCATTATAAAAAGAGAGACATATTTCTGTTTTGTTTCCCTTTTCTCACGTAGCTAAACTAAACCGCTGACAACCCACATTGCCCCAATGTATTTCTAATTTGTTTCTCTTTAGATATAAGTGATGAAACTGCTATTCAAATGTGATATGTACTCACCACCCACTTCATTAACTACACCTGTGCAATGTAATGCAATCCAATACAACAGCACTACCATAAAATCTACTTTATGAAGCTTTTACGTTTTCACTTTTGGCTGACATTGTCAGAAAGGTGATAATACTTTATGATTATTATTGAGGTTGTAATGCATGGTGCTGGTGTACTGGAGTACAATATATTGAAAAGTGTTCCTAATATTTTGTCCCCCTCAATGTATGTTAATGGATGGGACAAAAGAATAAGGAATAACGCTCAGTATAATGCACTCCAGTACACCACCACCATCCACCATGACCTCAATAATAAACATAAAGTGGAATGATCACCTTTCTGACAATGTCAACAGAAACCAAAAATGTAAAAGCTTCATAAAGTAAAATGTATGGCAGAGTTGTTGTACTGGATTGCATTAGATTGCACAAGTATACCTAATGAAGTGGGCGGTGAGTGTATGTTAATTGGAAAATCTTATAATTGGAATAGTGTACCCCAACAAAATGGTAATTATAATCCTTCTGAGAACACATACCCTAAAAATATTAATCTTGCCAATGGGTTGTGAAAAAATACCCTTTTTAGTCTACATTTAAGAATATTTCATGTAAAAACTCACTTCATGGCCATAAGCAGCCCCTTCCTATGGGGTCTAGCCATTGAATTGGTGAAGGCAATGACATTTCTAATTGTGAGTTTTAAAGTTAACTATTCCTTAAGACAATAACCAAACCATTTTAGGCTGAATATCATTTGTCTTAAACTCATATTGATGTTGATACTAATGAGTTTTGTTGTTGTTGTTGTTGTTTTTTACCCTGACAGGTGGACCAGGATGTTGTCAAGTTGATGGATGAAGAAACCCTGTCTAAGTATCTTCCTCATTTTGGAGACCGTGTGTTTGCCAAAAATTGGACTGGGTCAACCCTAGCAGAAGTTGAGCGCAATGCAGAAAAGAAAAAGACACTCATAGAACGCCTACGAGCTAAAATGAAACTTCCCAGCTCAGGCCAAGCGACAACAAGCTCATCAAATCATACTCGCCCAGCACTTGGTTTGGGAAACAAGAATGCTGCACGAAAAACAAGAAAAATAGAACTGGGTTGGATGAATTATCAAGACGGTTATTTCAGAGAGGTTAGACGACCAACTGGTGGGGGCACAAGAGAGATCATTGCCAGGAAAGATGACACTGTGAACAAAATACTAGGGGATGGTAAGGAAATATTCTTTCCCAAGGGGAAATCATCAAAAGGAAGAGTTGAGGACTTCGACTTCACACTTTGTGTCATGGGTTCAGAGGAGCCCTTAGATGGCACACTCACAGTTGGGGCGTTGTACGATACAACTCATCATAAAATACTCAGCCTACGAGCTAAAATGAAACTTCCCAGCTCAGGCCAAGCGACAACAAGCTCATCAAATCATACTCGCCCAGCACTTGGTTTGGGAAACAAGAATGCTGCACGAAAAACAAGAAAAATAGAACTGGGTTGGATGAATTATCAAGACGGTTATTTCAGAGAGGTTAGACGACCAACTGGTGGGGGCACAAGAGAGATCATTGCCAGGAAAGATGACACTGTGAACAAAATACTAGGGGATGGTAAGGAAATATTCTTTCCCAAGGGGAAATCATCAAAAGGAAGAGTTGAGGACTTCGACTTCACACTTTGTGTCATGGGTTCAGAGGAGCCCTTAGATGGCACACTCACAGTTGGGGCGTTGTACGATACAACTCATCATAAAATACTCAGGTTGTACATTTGTTCACAGAAAAGACAAAGTGATGATTCAGATTCAACTGACTTATCAATGCAAGCCATGTCACCAGAGAGATCCCAGACAGCACAGGCTCTCACCTCGCCAGATCTTTCTCCCAAATCTTCCTCTCATACTGTGTCACCTCAGTGCTCTTGGAGCTCTATGTCTTCTCTGACCTCGGATGGGCCTTTGTCTAGCTCCAGCCCTTTCACGCATGCAAGTGTACCAGCAACCTTGATTTCTAATTCTACCACAACTTCTCAGACATCTGAAGTGTCTGTGGCCCAGCCATTTAATCTATCTCCTGATAATGAAGTTATTGTCCTTGGTGATGATGAAGTTATTTTCCTTGGTGATGATGAAAACCTTTCCTTGGATGTTCTCTGTGACACACTGATTTATGAGCCTCTCCATGCTTCTGAGCAGCAGCCATCAGATAATGTTATTGAAGTTCAAGTGGATTCCAACCTTGTGCCCACAAACGGTGACTCAGACACTTCCTTTGATAGTCAGTCAACACCACTTGAAGTCATAAATCAGGAAGCAAGTTCAAACCACACCTCAGCAACTAGCTCATCTGTAAATTTCTATGAGAATCCAGAGAACATAGTTGAAAAGCAGACAATTACTATTCGCACAGTACATTGTGTTAATGACATGATTGAGGCATTTTCAATTCACATTGGATTTAGGCGTGTGCTGGAAAATGGTGAATTGGAGTGGGAAGAGGGCTTGCTATGGACTGTATCACTGATTTCTGGAGCAAGTTTTATGCATCGAGAACCTCTGGAACCACATACAAGATCCCCACTTTGCATCATGCCTTTCAAGAAAGGGAGTGGAAAGCTGTTGCCCGTATTGTAGCCTTTGGATGGCAGACATTTAAATACTTGCCTATTCAGCTGGCTCCGCCATTTCTTAGTGAAGCCCTTTCCATGTCTTCACAAAACTGCAGCCTTATGGAGGTATTTTTCAACTATGTAAGCCCCACTGAGAAGGATGCACTTACAGAGGCTTTGACTGATTTCAAGGGAGCTGATATGAGAGAGCTTCTCACCATTCTGAGCAGTCACAACTGCACCACTCTACCAACAGAACAAAACTTACAAAGATTGTTGGAAGAAATCGCACACAAGGAGTTGGTACAACAGCCAGCATTTATAATAAAGTGCTGGAAGCCAGTCCTGGAAACTATTGGATATTCTCTCAGTGGTGGAGTGCTGGACAAGATCCTTGCTGATCTTCAACCAAAGGCAAGAAGTATCACAAAATACATTCAGTTTCCAAACTCAATGTCACCAGCAGAGAGGACCACCTCTCTTCACCTTCTGAGATTTGTCAGAGAAATTGATCAGAGAGAAATTGGACAGTTCCTTAGGTTCTGCACAGGGTCTGACCTTTTTCTGTCAAACACAAAGGTTACATTCACCAACATGTCTGAGTACTCCAGAAGGCCTGTGGCCCACACCTGCACTTGTGTACTGGAACTTGCATGCAACTACAGCACTTATGCAGAATTCAGGTCAGAGTTCCTGTCTGTGTTGCAAAGCGGAATCTGGGTGATGGATATGGACTAAACATGATATGTGATAAAGTGAAGACCTCCGAGTGGTCATGGTTGTCATATTCTTAAGAAATTGCACTGATATTTAGCAGTGAACCCGCACATGTATGCATCCATCAGGGAAGCGTAATACATTCTACCTCTTAGCTACAATTAGCCACTAGGTGTCAGTATTCCATGTACAACAGTGGTATGAGAACCATAAATGCTATGTTATGTACAAACATTACTAAGGTGACTTGAGACTAAGACCTAAGTATTCCAAAGACTACAACACATTATTAGAGGAGCAATGTTGTGATTGTGGATGTTTATGTGTATTTGTATTTCTGGAGCATTTTGTATACAGTTTATTTGTTTAGCATGCTGGTGCTTTTTGTTGTTTTAAACTGTTGAATACTACCAAGACTTACTGTTGGAGAGTTACAGTTTGATGACTGTTACATTAATTAAAGTTCTTTAAATGTATTTCCAGGCTTCCCACTCAACAGGCTTTGCATTATATAATAAGATGTTGTGATGTACTGAAATGGAAAAAAAATCACACTGTTGAGGAAATATTTTTGTACTTTATTTGGGTCAAATGTTTTGTATTAAACTGTTTTCCAAACTTAAATTAGTTGTAAATGTTATTATTTCACAGTCAAATCATATTTGATGAGAGCATACTTATTTCCTGTGTCTGATATGTAGAACAAAGTGGACCAGACGCTACTCACAGTGCACACCTTTAGTATATCAGTCAAGTATTTGTTCTTTTTTTGTCCCTATACTCAAAAAGTTTTACAATTACCGAGTTACAGATAGTAAGCTTTTATTTTGAGGGTCATTTTGAAACCACTTTACTGTACATAGTCCCCCCTTTTAAGGATATTGTTTTGAAGTGATTTCCTGAAGTGTGACCTATCATCGAACACAAGATGTCAGTTTCAATTTTACAAAACGCAACTTCAAACCAAACCACTGCTTCTACTGTAATACTTTAACTGCATCAAGCTGACAACACTTGTGTACTTTTACTGAAGTAGTGAAGTATTTTTTTACATTGCTTTATTGATACTTTTACTTATAGGTCTATGGGTCCATCAATCCTCAGAGGTGACAAGAAATGTTTGGATATTATACATTTGTCACAAATTTCTTTGCCCTTCCATCCTTGGCTCTGACTAATCATCTGGCTCTGACAGGAGTGCTCTTATCAAGGGCCTCAGCAGTCTGTACAGTCTGGTAGCCTCAACAGCGTTATGACCTCTCTCAAGATTATGCACTTCCATTATCAAAACACAGAGCTCTTAAAGGTCTGAGTCACAGGTAATGTCAGTTTTCCAAAGGCAAACATCTTCTTCGAGAATGATGTCCAGTCTCTCATAATCCACTGAATGGAGGTAGTCCCGTGCCTGGTAAAGCTCTGGTGCATGATACATGAGGAAAGGTTTCCCATGATACAAGGCACGACCACTGCCACCTGGCCGGATCCGATGGGTATTCCACATTCTCACCACAGTGTCTAACTCCTCCTGTAAAATAAAACACCAATTCAAATGAGTTGCTCAAATGGAGATGTCAGCCTGTTGACATCAAGATATCACTATTCAGTAAATGCAAATTATGTGAGTTACTGGCAAATACATTACAATTCATAATTAATAGCAATATTCTTGTTTTGCACAGACATGCATCCTGTCGTTTGTGTGTGCGTGAGAGAGAGAGAGAAAGAGAGAGTGAGTGCGTGTGTGAGTTATGAGAAAGAGAGTTTGTGTGTGTGTGAATGAGTCAGTCAGTTAGTGAAAGAATTGGGAGAGAGGTTACCTGAATGAGATTGAGAAAGCAGAACTGAATGAGACCCTTGTCTATGAAATCCCCATTAAAGTCTCCAGTTGCCTGGAACTAATGGAAGACGTCGCTCCAATAGCTTGCGTTCTGTCTCCTGTAGATCCCCCACCAGCTTTCGATCCGTTGATTTGCTGTACTGCGTCCTTGGAACACACACTGCCCATGCACAACGCCAGTCTCATCTTCTCGGAGGAAGTGTTGCAGCCTGTTAACATGGACATTTTCCGTTCCCAAATCCGATCAGATTATTTCTGGACACCCCCCAAGTCCTGTGACTGCATTCATGAAATATGCTGCAATGATTTGGGGGTTACTATTAGAAAAGTTTGCTTGCATCCAGATTATATGACGCGAAAACCCATCAATGCATCCGTTTATTCGAATGCCGAAAGGGGTCAGCTTGTCATATGAGTCCATATGCCATAAATAATTGGGCCCTGGGACACTATAACATCTTCTCCGAAGTCTTGTTCCTCTCCGTTACTGTACGCCCTCTGGGTCAAGATGCGACTGCACCTCCTGAACCATGTCTCGAGTAACGCGCAGTCCAGCCAATCTGCACCTCTCGTGCATCATTCGGTAACCATGAAGACGACCCGGTCCTCTTATCTGGTTGCTAATGAAGTTAACAATCTCAGCAGGATCACTTAACCGTCGCCTGTGAAGTTGTAACCGGGCAAGTCTTCTCCTTAAATGACGAGGACTAATCTGAATGTCATCTCTAATAGAAAGGCACAATGCAATTTCTGCCTGTGTTAGACCTTGATTGAAGTACATCCTGATGCGTTGATCAATAATGTGATCTGCCATTTTCACTTCCTTGGGGCACACCTGGACCAGATAGTGGCAGCTCTTGAAGGCTGAAATCAGACAAAAAGTAGCCTAAGTAATGCTGTGCAACAAACCATAATAATAAACAAATACCTTAGCTGAAGCAGCCGGATAGCCTATATAAGAGTTTTTCAGCCTCACATCTGCTATGATAGCCCCCAAACAAACCCAGTCACATATCAAAGCACTATTAAATGAATTAATAACTATGTAATTGCGTTTCACATTACATTGCTAAGTTAACGTTAGCCTACATTTACGTTACCTCGCTGAAGCAGCCGGATAGATGCCAGTGTCGCTACGGAAGCCGTTCGTGGCAGCGTCTGAAGTCAAGACGAACACATTATGAATTAATTCGTTATATCGAGATAACGAATTAATAAGTCGTTATCACGATATAACAAAGATCGTTTTCTCGAGATAACGAAATAATTAAGTCGTTATCACGATATAACAAAGATCGTTATCTCGAGATAACGACTTAATTATTTCGTTAACTCGGGAAAACAAAGCTTCATTATGACGAGATCTCGAGAAAATCATCCCGTTATCTCGGGAAAACAAATGAAATTATCTCGTTATCACGGGAAAACAAATGAAATCATCTTGTTATCACGGGAAAACAAATGAAATTATCTCGTTATCACGGGAAAACGGAGGAAATAAAATGTATGAACGCATGGCCGTTCTCAGCTTCCGTACATTTGGCAGAGTAGTTACACTTAACGACATCTTAATGAAAAGGACAACATTTATGACGCAATTGTAATGGTCATGTGACAGCCAGTGTCAAAACCATCCATATATGACGGTTTAATGTCATGTTAAGACATCAAGCTAAATGGTTTTTTTTTGTTTGGCAGTTAGGTCTGCAATGACATGTTTATGACAGGTTTTGTTGTCTTGGTTTATGTCAAGTTGTCATAACAAGGACATCTCAAACAATGTCAACTTTACATCAAAAGTGACATAACTTACCGAATGACACTTAATGACAGCTGTCATAAGTATTCATTGATGTTTATGACAGGTGTAATGTCATGGTTATGACAGCATTATGTCAGTCTTATGAACACGTATTCAAGTAAAGTGTTACCGGTGATTCTCCTGCCAGACCACAAAGCTACACATGTGCCAAGGCGTGCCAAAAAAACCATGGCTTTTTGAAAATGGCCACATCAAGTCTGCCTTGGAATTTGGCTGTGACTGGGATTCAGACACAGTAATGCAGGCAATAAAAACAGCCTTCCAGCCAGCTGTGGAGGGATGCAGGTAAGTTTTGGAATTGTTTTGTCATATTTGTTACCTCTTTTTATTGGATATTTGCAAGAATACCACGGCATACTATACTATGAAAGCTTCATTTTAAGTGCTTGTGTGTTGTGAATTAAAATATTATTTTATTATTTTACATTCCCTTTTGCTGCTGCTGATTTCCGACAGGCTTGTTGGATATATAACAAGATATACACACATTGTGTCAATGCATTATGGTTGTAAATAGCTCATAACATTTCTATTTAAGTTATACTGAAAGGAGGTGTCCTGGTAGCTCACCTACAGTGTGCACCCCATTTACTAAAGGCTAAGTCCTTCCCACAACAGCGAGGGTTCAGGTACAACCCGGGCTCTTTGCTGCATCCCATCCTCTCTCTCTCCCCCTTTTCTGTCTGTCTTCAACTGTTGCTATCAAATAAAGTTAAATTATGAAAAAATATATTTTTACAATTTATACTCAACTAAATAACAGAAGTAAACTGAAGTTGGTTGAACTGAGAAAATGACAGAATGTAAATTTCTGTGTTCATACGAATGATGTATTGACACTAAATCTTTTCCTTGTACTGTAGTGTGCTCTTTTAGCTTCAACAGAATTTTCATGTACAGTGTGTTTTTCCTCCCCTTAGGTTAGAAATCCTGCTGCCATGTTACAACAAACTAGTTGAGCCATCCCTTACCCCCACACAGAGTTTGAATGGAGACCTTGTGAAAAAACTGTTTCAACAGAAGTCCATTTATGTCAGGCCTGACAAGATAATTTTAAGTGAGGAAAAAGAGTCTGTAAGTAGTACTGACGATTTCAAGACATGTTTATGTCAATGCCAGTCACAATGGCAATACTGTATTTTACACTTGATTTAAACAGTTACTTGTAGTATGCTCAGTCATAATACAAAAGTCTGTTACAATGTTTTGTTGTTAGTATAGTCTATTGGATCCATAAAAGTTATTATATTAATCTGTTTGCATTTACAGTCATTTTCTGATGGAGAAAGCAGCTTTACAAATTACCCTGGTTTGGCAGAAATATCTGACACTGGTAAATATTTTTACACGATTACATTATATGTTAAGTCTTTTTTTAAAAAATCAATTTCATTTCAAGTAATTTTGCGCAGAAGAATCTACCACATAATGCATGTATTGTACAAGCCCTAAATGTGTTACTGTCATATAAGTTAAATGTCACTCAAAAGTTAATTTTCCATGTTACAGTTACAGCCATTGGTAGTACACCTGACGTTTCCAAAGAAGTTGTCCCAGACATCTCCACTTCTGAGGCCCACTCCCTCTCCAGTCATACCCCTTTCATGTCCAGTGGTGACGAAGTTATATGGTGTTTTGCTACCCAAGATATTTGCACTGATGCACCTTCTATCCCAGCTGACACCCTCACCATGTCCACTAGTGCTGGTGTCATCACTATTGATGAGACTCTCACCATGTCCAGTGGAGCTCCTGACATCTCCACTGGCAACACTCATGGGTTGTCGGTTGTCCCCACTGTCAATGCTAGCGGTAAAAGGCATTGCATCTTTGCGAACAGGACCTCCGGTGTGTTCCATGGTCCCACTCAACCCAGTGCATCAGGCAACAGTTCATCCAGCACATCCTACAGGTCCATGTTTTCTAAATTTTTCATTTCTTCTCATACAGTATTGTCAGCAAAGAACTATTTTCTATGTAAATATATTGTGGAGTCATGATGTCCTGAACAGAGAATAAAGTTGCACTCCCTCTGGATTTGTTTTGATCTGAACCTCTCTGAGGAGCAAATAATCCTTTGCCTGCCCACAGACAGGTGTATGTCAAGCAAGTCCGTGGGTCCATTCCATTTCATTTGTGTTCGTATCAGCCACATGGTCAAGTTACACATTGTTATCACCACTTCATTGAGTAGGGCATCAGAGAGAGAGAAAGCAGCAGTGGTAGAGTGACATAGAGAGTGAACAAGGAGAGTGAGCAGTGGCAAGACAACTGGTGAATCAGAGAAATGTAACATTATTTTCTGATTATTTCATAGTGGTTACATAAGCACAAATATACACACCGCCGCACAACCTCACAGGCTGATTGTGTTGCCATATGCGCTGGCTGAGAGCTCTTTAAATGATGTGCAGCCACCGCCTAATCTGAGCACCTCCCACTCTGTCCTCTCCACGTTTGTTTACAACAGGCAGCTGTCAAATGGCATATATTACACCTTTAAATAATGCACTGTCCATTCAAGAAAATTTAAGTTATTAAACCATCAAGGAAGATCTTTGTCCAGTGGTAATGCAACTGTCTGTGTGAACAAACATCATATTTGTACCTTAATTATAAAATATTGTTTTATTTTGTAGAACTTACCTTGACCTATTTGAGGAAGAATACCTCTCTGATGACCCTGATCTCCAGGAAGCAATTTCCAGGTCTTTAGATTTCAGCGCAAGTCAGAGGTCAGTAAAAGATATTATATAAAATCTAAGTGCTGTAATCCAGGATAACAACTTATTTTCTAGCCTAGAGACAAGTAGCAAAAAGCAAGTTGCAACCTATTGTTCTTTATCTGTTATCCTGTCATTTCTGTGGTCATTTTGTCAACAATATACTCCAACAAGCCCTCCAACTTATACGACCATATTGGTCGTGTGTACATGCTCTTGAATACGACCCATGGGAGCGTTTCTTGTAATAGCGCTCCTACCGGTAACAGGAGAGTATTGCGGATTGCGGGGATTAATCCACTACATTGGTATGTCATAGTTGGACGAATTAATGTAAGTACAGCAAATGTGTTTGACATTTGAGAACAATATAAAATGTTGTCAGCTCGTTTTAATGTTGTTTCGCTGTCTAGTATACTATCTAGAATTACTACGGGGGATAAAAATTAAAGGAACAGTATGTAAGATTCTGGCCAAAACTGGCCAAAACTGGTACTGCAATCACTTTCAAAATACTGTAGAACGGTGTATCCCCTCCAACCTCCCCCCGGACTTGAGGTTGCCAGGTTACCGAGGTAACGTTAGGCTACTCAATACGTCTCAATTACGTTTCACATTGCCATAATCGACGTGCTAATGTTGTTTTCCTCGACGTTTCAGCATAATGACAGAGAAACGGGCTCATAATGCATTGCTAATGTTAGCAATGACGACTCGCCGTTTTTATTTCCCAAACAATTCCTTACCTTTTCAATTCGATGACCCACCTCCTCTGTATGCGCTAACGTAACGTTACTTTGCACGAACATGCATAACTTTGTTCGACTGTCGTGAATATTTTAAATGTCCATTTACATTATGTACAAGTAAGTTAGCCAGGAGAAAATTAGCAACGTTGGTAACTGGAGCAGTAGAGGTGGGCGGATCGATCCAAATATCGATAATATCGATACCAACGTTGGTATCGAGATTGATCGATACCAATGTAATGAGATCGATACTTAAGTTTCAGTTTCTCTCGTTTCATTAAAGAAGCGACCCGACTCTGTTTGTCTAGATGCCGCTGCTGTCACAGAGCAGATCAGGCTCGTTCTGCTCCTCCTCCCCCTCGCGTGTGTTTGTTGTAGGCTACTGTCACGTGACTCCGCAGCGCCAGGTGACCGAACACCGCCCACCGCTACCAGCCAGGTTCGGCCAGCAGCAACGCATTACACACAACGAGAGAAAGAATAGGGCTGTTTGGTTATATTTTCGGGCCGAAAATGAAACGATAGCAAGTTGTGCTATTTGTAAAAACGTGGTAAGATACAGTGGTAACACAACAAACTTGTAAAAGCATATAGAAATTTTTAAAATCCCCGCCCACTTGGCCCCTACAGATCGCTGATATGACGAAAAAAAGTGCACTAAAGGGGAGAAATGTTGTCTTATTTTTGTATTGTATTGTACTTCCTAAACACGTCCTTACATTATTTATAATATTTGTTGTGGAGTGATAATTTTCCACACTTTGTTTATTTAAGAAAAGAAAATCTAGAAAGGAGTTCAATGAAGGGAGAGATTAAGTTTTTATTGTAGTTTCTGAACATGCCTGAAAAATAATTTGTTTTTATTTGTCCTCAAGTGATCATTTTGTTTCTGAACAAAACTTTTATTGTGATAAAGTATTTTCTATTTACTTATAAACCAAATTCTGTACTGAACTTTAATTGATTAATAATCCAAAAGGCAAATCACGAAAACACTTAAAATGTCATGAGAATTAATTCAGATTTAGATTGATTCAGATTGATGGTGCATCCACCTTAATTTTTAAAAAGTATCAATATCGGTATCGGTATCGGCGATACTGGCCCAGTATTTACTTGGTATCGGATCGATACCAAATCTAGCGGTATCGCACACCTCTATGGAGCAGAGCTGGCAACCCGGATGACGAAACTCTACTGACTTCGTGATTAGTAGATAGCTGGAGGGTGGCGCCTCAGGCCAAAACACAACATGACAACATCAACATCAGTTGAGGGCTGCAACTTTCACTTTTAAATGACAATATCCTGGCCGGACCACTGTTGTCAGTGATATAAGTATTTGAAATGAACATGATTTCTTCATGTCTAGTGACATATCAGGGCCATTTTATGATTAATTGAAATACATTTCTTACATACTGTTCCTTTAACGTTATAAGAGCTAACGTTACATTAAAACAACGCTTGCCAAAAGTTATATTTTGAAAAGTAAGCATTATAACAGCTATGTAAATATGACTTCCAGAAGACGTCAGGACATGCACAGGTGAAAGCCTGGAATGGAAAAGGACAGACAGATAAGACAGGTGTCCATTGGTGTCTGTAAGCCGATTTTCAAATGCTGTTATCATACTTTACATACTTAATTTACCAGTCACAGTATCTATTGTTCTGAAGAGAACGCGTGTATTGAACTAGTTAAGTAATATATTAATTTATAACTGCCCTATGTCTGAAATCAGGCATGGTCCCTGAGAACTTGAGGCCCTCTTGACAGGTCAGAGTGATCATTGGATCATTTAAAAGTGTATCATCAGTCATTTTATTATCACTATATGAATACCTGTCAAACTGTTTCAGTGAGAACAGTCTCATTCTAGCCTTCTCTTAACCCATAGCCTGTATCATTGTTTGATTGGCCATGATTTCTACAAAGGAGCATAACATGCATATAATAGTAAGCTATTGACTGGAAAATAAGGGGTAAACATGAAGTTAAACAGACAGGTAGCGCCTTGATTACAGTTTTGCTGTTGTCATCCAGCATCAAAAGGACTTAAAGTCAAATCTAATTTTTTTTTTTTTATATAGCCCAAAATCAAATCAATTTGTCCCAGGGGGTTTACAAACTATACAGTATGTGACATCCTCTGTCCTTAGACCCTCAGTTTCACTAAGGAACAACTACTATGATTTGTGATGGGAAACCAAATTCTGACATAAGTTTCTACAGGACATTATATTTCTGATGTTAGAAGCATTATGTGTAATGTTATACTGCAAACTGCAAACATGACATGTTTGTACCTTGCCTGACTACATAGTATGTACGTTGTGTACATGCATACTGTGTTACATAATGCACTTTTTGATCTAACTTGGCTACACTAATTTATCGCGTCATCTTCAAATATAGGCTGTTGCATACATATACAGAATGTGGATCATTTTACCAGGTATTCTGATTACAAAATGCCTGCATAACTGAGGAATCAATGTGTCATTGGAAATTGTACATTTTCCAGTAATTTTCAAACAATTTAACAGTAATACTTAATGCTGTCTATCTGTCTTGCAGTGGGACAAAGTGGAAAAACTCCTGGGAGCCAAAAGACAACATTCAAAGCTAACTTCCTGAAATAGCCAATAAATTGTTTGACACTGTTACTGTGTCATATTGATTTTGTTATTGTGTTGTATTGTTTGTTATTGTTGCTGTGTTGCATTGTTTGTTATTGTTACTGTGTTGCATTGTTTGTTATTGTTACTGTGTTGTATGGCAGTTATGGAGACTGACAGGGGATTATGCCATACTGTAGAAATCAAAAATGTTCAAGTATAGACGTTTCTTTTTTAATAATTAATTTTTATTGTTTGATTCAAACTGGTATTTAATTGATGACAAGAGTGAAAATCAGTTATTATATTCTTTGATATACTGTAACTGCTTTATGATCTATTTTACTTGATCTTTGAGGAGGCAGGTTACATGAATGATAAATGTTAATGTCTGGTAATGTTTTAAAATAAAATACCTGCCACCTGTCTCTGTCTGTGTTCATTTCCATTCAATTCAGTTTCATGATTGTTTACAGTTAAATTAGCAGCCTGAATAGGTTTGTTTTCACTAAAAAAAGGGTGAGGGGTTAACAGAAAACTTCATCCAATCACACCCATTACAGTAGCTTAGCCAGCATAAAAGACAAGCCCATGTCATCGAGAAGTACATTCTTACCCATCAGCTGAATTTTTGTGCTTATATTGCTTGTTAATCACTCAAAATTGATTTAGTTTTGATTAACATTTATTGTTAAAAGGCCGTGAATCTGTAGTTACACTATAGGTGAGGATAGAAGTCACAATATTCTGAAATCAAGGAATGCCCTCTGTCGCATATCCTTATTAGTGTTTTGTTGAGATGCTGTTTTTTCATTGAAACACACAGATGTCAGAAATGACCTATTGGACATCATAACAACGGTATGTGTAACTGATTTACTCAAAGTCCCTTGACAAATAGCTGTTGCGATGTTAGTTTTCACACAGGTTCAAGATGTGGTGGAATTAACTGGCAAAAACAAATGAGCAGATACAATATAAATTATTAATTCAGTTGTAAATCTGTCAGATATGATTACCTTACATGATTTTTCTCATTGTTATTTAAAAAAAAAAAATTTAAAAAATCCTTATTTCATGGGCTGAGCCCTCAAAAGGCTCTCTGAATCTAAGCCTGTGCACAGCTGTGTTCATGAAATGTGAAAATACATACTTTGTTGTAGGATTATAATAAAGATAATGTTGGAAAGGTCTCAACCTGGGGAATAGCATATGTTAGTTAGGGGATTGTAAATGGCTCCTTCTTTGAACTATTGACCTTTGAACCCTGACTTCTGAGAAGTTCTGAAGGGCTGTAATTCTGTATCAAAAGGGGCTATAGACATAGGACAAAGTGTTCTAGAAAGCTTATGAACTCAGCTGTGTGACTATACCTAGTGGATATAGACAGAAAGTGGGGGCGCTGTTCAAAATGGTAAACATATCTTTTCACCCACTTGACAATTATATACTTAAATTCTGGTCACAGAAATGTGTTTCCCACACCCTTAAACCCCCGGCTATGTATTCATTTTATTGTTTATAACCTCCTATTCTAGGAATTCACTAATCGTTCTAGAAACTACAAATCCCTTGAGCTACGACATGTAGCTTGATACAAAGTCACGTGATATTTGTAGTTTTACGGTTTTCAAACACGTGTGTTAAAATAGGATTGTAAAAAGATATATATACTAGTTACATCGAATATCTAGTATTGCCGAACTAGCGAGGACATTGCTTTAAGTTGATATATGTTAAGAAAACGTACACGATCGTTTATTTAAGATGTGTTTATAACCGCCCAATATAGATGTACGCCAAAAAGCAATGCAGTTTGGTTCTCGGCTGTATAGAACAGTAGATAGGGTTAGGATTGGTTTATCTGCTTAACACATAAAATACACTACAGCCGAACTTGTAATGGCAGTGATTATAGTTGCTTTAAGTTAAGAAATGACACACAACACTTTATTTGAGTCGTTTATTTGAAAATATTATGAAACTTTGCTGTAGCTTGGATGAGCGGCAGAAACCAAACGCAGCCAATCCACGGCAGACAGCTATAGACAGGAATCGAATGAGTCCAACTACGTCACTAGGCTTTCTGCCAATCTCATAAGCATTCTTTTAATAATACAGTTCAAAATGTACCAGGTTTAACGAATGCATTGAGTAACACGGTATTAGTAGCATTCACTTTGAGGATGTGGGTAGTATTTTCACACTAATCAGCTCGTTTTCTACCCCGGGATGACGACGGAGGTTGACAGGCCGATCACCTCAGGAGGCCGGCTGCTCGCCTCTGAGATGACCCGCTGCTCCCGGTCATCTGGTTCCACAGGTGGTGCTTCACTTCTCCGAAAACGTCCGAGCAAACTTCCAAACAGGCGTTATTTGAATAAACTAATCACATATTCGGTATCTACACGGTTACTTTCTCGCATGAAAAAATATTAAAACTTAATTAAGTGACGTATTAACAGCTCTAGAGCGGGAATTAAAACAGCGCGGCTAGTCAACCTCAAACTAACACTGAGTCGTAATTTGGGTGGATGCAAAACGACAACTGTGACCGGAGTGTCGATATTTACTCGACCGCTAGGGGTCGCTTAACTTTGACACGTAACATGAGGTCGTAATTCGCCGCTTGTACATACGACTCACCTGGTCATTTTTTCGAGAAGGAGGACAGTCTCACACATGGTCTCACATACAATAGATCTTTTTTTTTTTTTTTTTTTTTTTTTTAAATCATGGTGTAAAACTTCTCTGAATGGAGATTACCTGTGCTATTCATTAATACACAGGATTAGATGTAACAATCCCTTGTGCCAAAATCCCAGGATAAACACAATTAGAGGCCCTGTCCAGCTGAGAAATACTAACAAACCTTCAGTCATATAATATGACGCTTAACCTGTAAATAAACTAAGTAAATGCTGCTGGCTTGTATGTCCCGCTCAGCAGCTGCCGCTAACTCAAACCTTGTGAAATAAGCTAACCAAATACTACTGGCTAGCTTAACCTAAAATCTAAATAAACTAAGTAAATGCTGCTGGCTTGTAGGCCCACAGAGCAGCAGAGGATAATTCAAGTTAGTTAGGCCCATGACGCCTCGAGAAGGCTTAACAGTGACTTCCAGCGTCCCCCTCCACACTGCCACTGCAAAACCTGTTTTTCTCACCATTTCTCGTCACCATTAATATTAGACAACAACTAATATTTCAATAATTAGCCTAGTCCTTTATGAATCACGAAACAAACAAAACAACTATGGTTTGCCCCGTTGATGCGGACTGAACCAAGAACCAAACAAACAAATCTACTTTGAATCGCCCTGTTGATGCGGGCTGAATTTTCTTTTCTCTGGCACAGAGCTCTTGCCCTCAAATTTCCTATATACTACTAGTCATACAATTCTGAGCTATTACTATGTAGAATGTTTACTGCTGTGTGTGTCCCACCCCCCTTCCCCCCCTTCCCCCCTCTTCTTGTGAGTATCTCTGGCCTGGAGTGGTGTGTTTCCTGTGGAGCTCTATACTACATCTGTTGTCGTGGTCTCATCAGCCTGCCCAGTCTTCATGGAATCCTGCAGTTATCCACTCCTACCTGAATGAACAATTCTCCAACCTGCCTATGATTCCTCTTACATTTTCAAACTGTCATGTAACATCATCAGTTTGTATCATAAGATTCCACATGTACACTTTAGTCAGATATGTGTATCTATGACAGATGTATGTTTATCTTGCTGTTCTCTTCTCTTCTCTCTTTGCTGTTCTCTTCTCTCTTTCTTCTGACTGTACCCGGCTGGCCTTAGGCAGATGGGTCCCTCCATATGAGCTGGGTTCTGCTCGAGGTTTCTTCCTGTTAAAGGGAGTTTTTCCTTGCCACCGTTGCCTTCAGGCTTGCTCTGGGGGTTTCAGGCCGGGTTTTTGTAAAGCGTCTTGAGACGATTTGTATTGTTATTGACGCTATATAAATAAAATTGAATTGAATTGAATTGAATTGAAACACAACACAAACAAACAAATGAAACACGAACCAATCGACCACATAATAATTTGCAAGCACACTAATGTCACGCAGCCATCCTTACCTTCAGCTAGCTTCCCAGCTAGCATGCTTTCTACGTACCCATAGCCACTCGCTCGCTCTCTCTGCTGCCCGAGACATGTTACATACCGCAGTCCTTTGGCTTTTTCCCCGTATGCCCAGCTCGCTCAGAAGAGCAATCGCCGATTTTGCTACAAATCCACGGCATCCCACTTATACCAGGCGGATATAAACCTTCCATCCGTTCCACTCTGCATCTGCTGCTAACTCTGCATACTTAGCTCTCTTACGCTCGTTAGCCTCCTCGACTCTATCTTTCCACGGGACAGTCAGCTCTATGAAATCGACTACTTTCTCTGGCTCAGACCACAACAGCAGAATTGGCCGAAGACGGGTGCTATCTCGGTTGGATAATAACCAGTTGTCCATTTAAATCCGCCCTCGATCATCTCCCAGGCTCCTCCTAGCTGTCCCGTGTTATGCCTGATGCCTGCTGGTCTAGCCTTTTCTCCCTCTCGTACAAACTTAATACATCTATTCTCTCTGTTAACGGCCCAGTTGCTATCCGATCATGCACCTTCCCATTGACAGACATTTCCAGCAGCAGACTCTTTTAATGTTTTGGGGTTTTTTTATGTTGCAGCCGGAAACACAGGCGATCGCTGGGTAGAGGTGTGCGATACCGCTAGATTTGGTATCGATCCGATACCAAGTAAATACTGGGCCAGTATCGCCGATACCAATACCGATATCGATACTTTTTAATAATTAAGGTGGATGCACCATCAATCTGAATAAATCTAAATCTGAATGAATTCTCATGACATTTTAAGTGTTTTTGTGATTTGCCTTTTGGATTATTAATAAGTTAAAGTCCAGTACAGAATTTGGTTTATAAGTAAATAGAAAATACTTTATCACAATAAAAGTTTTTGTTCAGAAACAACACAAAATGATCACTTGAGGACAAATAAAAACAAATTATTTTTCAGAAACTAAAATAAAAACTAAATCTCACCCTTCATTGAACTTGGATTTTTTGTGTAGAAAATTAGCACTCCACAACAAATATTATAAATAATGTAAGGAAGTGTTTAGGAAGTACAATACAATACAAAAATAAGACAACATTTCTCCCCTTTAGTGCACTTTTTTTCTTCTTATCAGCGATCTGTAGGGGCCAAGTGGGCGGGGATTTTAAAAATTTCCATATGCTTTTACAAGTTTGTTGTGTTACCACTGTGTCTTACAGTCTTTTTACAAAGAGCACAACTTGCTATCGTTTCATTTTCGGCCCGAAAATATAACCAAACAGCCCTACTCTTTCTCTCGTTGTGTGTAATGCGTTGCAGTTGTTCAGGCCTGGCAGGCAGCGGTGGGCGGTGTTCGGTCACCTGGCGCCGCGGAGTCACGTGACGGTACAACAAACACACGCGAGGGGGAGGAGGAGCAAAATGAGCCTGATCTGCTCTGTGACGGCAGCGGCATCTAGACAAACAGAGTCAGGTCGCGTCTTTAATGAAACGAGAGAAACTGAAACTTAAGTATCGATCTCATTACTTTGGTATCGATCAATCTCGATACCAACGTTGGTATCGATATTATCGATATGTGGATCGATCTGCCCACCACTGGGATGTAGTTCACTTGAAAATAATTTATTTTAACACTGTGAAAATATTTAAATTAATTCTCTCAGGGCTGCCTATCTATCTTTTTCTACCGCTCCTAAAAAGTCCGTCCTCTTGCTTGCTTCTATTACTATAGCAACCCACTAACGTCCCAGAACCTGAACAGTTGGTCTCATCACAGGCGCGGCCTAGTGGCGAAAACCGTGGCCCTTCGATTCATTTTTGAAAATTATAAAACTGTATCCTCTGCGGCACTGAATCAGTTGTAATGTCACAGTTGGCCACTAGATGGCGCTTCTAATGCAGACGCCGCCTCGCACACGCTTCCACCGGGTCTTCTCTACCAGTGAAGAAGAGACGTTGATCCGTGGCTAAGAGCGGAGGTGTGAGTAAACTTGATCAAGAAAATCGTGTCTTTCAGGTGAAAGAACATTATCTGTTCACAGAATGTAAAGGCAAACCTGTGCTAGTCTGCGAGACGCTATTTGCCATGAAGGATTCCAATTTAAGTCGCCGCTTCAACACGTTGCACAAGGCTAAATAGGAGAAGAATACTGAAGCTGCAAGCGCCGCTATGGTAGCGGACCTTCAATCAAAAGTACGCAAACAGTGCCCACTGCTGATAGTGCTGAGGTAGAGTGGGTATACAGGGAAAATGTTAAACTCTTTCTTAGTGTAAAAATGCACAAATTAATAAAAAAAAATAAAAAAAAAATCCCAGTAAGTGGTTATTTTTTGTTTGCTTCAATAAACACACACACACACACATATATATAATTATAAATATATATATAAATATAATCTAATTATACACACACAAACATATTTAAAATGGCAGTTTTATCATATTTGGTTAAGTGCGTGGTCCTATGTGGCCCTCTGGTAGTGTCGATGAAAAATTGTGGCCCCCTCCATCATTTAGGTTGCCCATCCCTGTGATAGATGATTCAGCACTACAATAATGAAACTGACTTGAATTATTTTAGAAAACACGGAATTACAAGGCTTTAGAGAATAGTGCACTATTGTAGGCTTAACATGTAAAGTTATAATTACATTATTTTAATATAATAGGTCGTGATCTAAAGGGTCGGTCTGAGGCATGAAACTCCAGGGCTGAAAATGAGTCCCACTCCGGCCCTGGTTTATAGTATTCCGGCATCGTGCCGGATTTCCGGCATGAGGCGCTTGACTGCGATAAATAATAAAAACTTGTTGATTTGGGTTATTGTCAGGTTCGAGTCAGTTGAGTTCGCTGACCAATGGAATGAGAGGAAACCAGCTTTCGCTCCTCACCAAACTAATATTACTAGCCAATCATAAGTAGGGTGGGGGCGGGTCCTGGAAAATCTTAATTAGGCGTGTTCGAATTTATGCAGATCTGTGCAGATCTGACTTGACGTGATGCATGCTGGGTTGTTCATGCTCATAGACCTCGAATATGATTGGTTAAAATGAACTTGTTCAACCCAGCATGCATGACGTCAAGTCAGATCTGCACAGATCTGCATGAAGTCGAACACGCCTATTGAGATCCAGCAGCAGTTGATGCTGCCTTCATGACTTGGGGATAAAACGAGCTCTGAGTTGTGAAAAATTAATTGAACAGCGTCAAACTCGGAAATAACAGGTCGGAAATTACACGCATATCCGTCTTCGTCCAAAATAAACATAAATTGCTGCTGCATATGTTTTTTAGTGTTCAGCAAATAGTGACAATATCCCAAACTTATTTTTTCGCCTCCGAGTTAACCTGCAGCTTGAACGCTATGACTTATCGGTTACTTCCGAGTTGTCTTGAACGCAGCAGACACAACGCAGTTTCACTGAAGTCGAAAGATGGAGAATAAATTCATGAAGCCAGGGGAAGACGTCCTAACTGATAAAGGACTTAAAAATAAATGGCGCTGGGCGTGGATAGAAGGTGGCAGAAATTAAGAGAGCCAGGTGCTTGTTTTTGTGTGTTGTGCTCTACGGCGTCACGAAGGAGGGCCCGCTCACAGAACAGCTGTGCGCGCTCTCTAACACGCAATTCGTTTGCCGGGAGCAACATCCACAGCTGACGTTGCAAGCAGGAAAGTTAATATCAGCAATGCTTCAGCACTGGAACTCAAAGATGTCCTGCAGTAGTCGTGAGTGGAAACAACCAGTATTCTACTGGACAGTTCTGCAGTTATCAGAGGTCATTGTTTGTTTTGAACAAAAAACTGATGGAAATGTTGCAATTTAGAATCATAATATTATCTACAGTCCACTGTTGCTCTGTAACTGATTATAAATTGTTTGTATATAAATTATGCATTACTGATTGAAATGGTTACTAATAAAATAATTCCTGAATAATTCCTCAAATTAATTAGCCTGACAGAGTTTCACATGCCTTTATAACATTAGGACCTTTAATTTCTAAAAATCATTTAGATCACTGGTGGAGCCATGTTGCATCTCTGAAAAATCCAGAGAGAGGTGTGAGGTATCCCACCCTGTGTAAGCTGGTTAAAGCTCTTCTCTCCATTTTCACAGACCTGTAATTTCTAAAAATCATATTTTAGATTGTAGGTCATCTTGTACCCTGTTTCAGGCCAGCTGACAGTCTTGCCTGGGCCCTGGACGGGATTATCTTAGATGCTTCTTCTCTTCTTCTCTTTTCTTTCCTTTTCTGAGAACCGGACTAGTGCTGACCGGACATTTTGAGCGTACTGAACTTCAAATCAAACGGCAACATCAAATTTTGATCAGTGGCCAAACCATTTTTGTGTTGGGGGCGGGGGGTGGGGTTCTTGACCACTATTTCAAGGACAATTAGGAAGAAAACAAATAAAAAGCTTTTATGTAACTCAAATAGTACATATTTTTTCCACAAGTAGGCCTATTTTATTTATTTATTTTTAATTATTCCATAATTTAATGAGGGCCCAGTTTTGGGCCCCCCTGTACCCTGGACCCGGGAATTGTTAGACTACAAATCGAATGTGAAACTGAAGTTGTGACAACTGGAGGTAGAGACGCAGCTAACAGGTAGAAGCAATTGTAAGGTCCAGCTCCCTCAATCCTGTCCGGATGGAAATGAACGAGATAAGGTGAGGCAGTTCCACATGTATTTAATACAGTTTATGTTTCTAATCTCGATAACGGTTTGGTTTCGTCGTTAGAATACGTCCTGAGAAAAGTGTTCAGAAATCTGGTTGTTGATGTTGTTCATCTTATTAGCACGTTAAAACGAGTCACACCCATTCATACAATGGCTTCATCAGTTTAAGAGGTTCACGTGTTATTTTATTTAAGTAAAGTATGTAAGGAGGATTTAAAGCTGACACAGGCTACACAGGAAAGTCCAGTGTTTGGGATTATCCATCACTTTTGGTATCTATGTAGATAATTACTCGAATGTTATAAAATACATTTGAGCTGCTTCAAATGTCGGAAATAATAATAATAATAACTGTAATAAATATATATATATATTAAATTATGAAAATATATTATTTGCATTTTGTTAACAATGACATTACAGCATACCTGTCAAGTTTTGGATTTGAAAATAAGGGAAATTTTCCGGCGCCCGCTGCGAGCAGTCCCACCACACCAACCAAGCTCCAGTGTCCCTTACATTTTAAGACAGGTGTACAAGAAAGCTAAAATCACCACTTGTCAACCACTTATAAACTACAATAGGCTTTATGCACAGCTGCACTACTTCCTGAACTTCAGCCAGCTCCTTTGTTGTCTCTGTCTGCCATATGGCATATACACGTTGATTCAATTTGCAAATCCAACACATAATTCAACGTTGATTCACCCTTTGTATTATGTGTTGGATTTGCAAATTGAATCAACGTTGATATTGCAACATTGTTTCAACATCTGCCATTTCAACATAGGAAATTGCAACATTGAAACAACGCAGTAAAATCCAACATGGTTAAAGCCTCAACTACAAATCACCGTTGAATAAACATTGATATTGCAACATTGCTTCAACATTTTACCTTTATTAGCCTATACAACTTGCAGTAGGCCTATCGCACACAAAAATGATAAACACCTCCATCAAGAACCAGTCAACTTATTATTTTTTTTACATTATTTTATTTTGTTTTGTTTTACAACATAAATTATCTATCCGAATCATTCAGCAACAGCAACAGCAGGGATCTTCCGACGCCCACCACCACCCACCCTCTCCGGTGCAGACTTCAAGTATTTTGCCATGATGTCCATTATTTGGGTCAGGGTGGTTTTATGGTCGCTGAAGACCGCATCTAAAGGGGAAACAACAAACCATTATTGTCAAACACTAGTGAAAAAGCCTGTGGACATTCCCCGGGATTTGAATCAGGGAGTTCTACCAACTGAGCTTAGGGGTCCATAGTGTCCCGAATGTTCCCCCAAACCCCGCCAGCACCCCACATATGAATGACTGAGCCGTTTGTTATTGCTGTTACATATGTTTTTTTTGTTTTTCTTTTCCCTAAACTGTTATTTATTGATTTATTCTTTTTTTTTCTTTTCTATTCAATAGATAAAGGTTCTGTCAGCTATGTTTTATTTCTTTTGGAGGAAAAAAAAACAAACCATCCATTTACACTGCTATACTTCTTATCATGGAAAATATTATATTATAATTAAGCAAACCTAATGTAACAGATAACATTGAATTCTTGTCATCCTCTCCACTCTTTGTTTACATGTATTGCAATTTCTTTATTTATTTTTGTTTTGTTTTTCTTCCTTTTGTTTTGTTTTATTTATTTACTTTTCTTCACCCACCCACACAACACCACACGTACAACTAGCACAGTTTATCTTGTTCAATGTTCTACATGTCAAAAAAGGGTTGCGGGGAATGGAGGTACGGACCCAAATGCAGGACTTCAAGAGCAGGAGTAGGTGAAAAAGATGTTTAATTAACAAAATACAGAAACAAACCAAGGTCGCTGCTGTCAGGGCAGGAAATCCAAAGAAGTCAAAAAACACTGTCAAAACTCTGACGTGGCATGAAAATACTATGGCATGGAAACTCTTGACATGGAACGCATGGCAAACAAGCAGTATGACGCGACAGGGACAAAGGGGAAGGCAGGGCTATAAATACACACGAGGAGCAGGGGTGACGAGACACAGGTGAAGCAAATCAAGAATTAACACATGGTGAAATCAATGATCTAATCAAAAGAAAACTTGGAGTAACAAAACAGGAAGTCAAGAACTTAGCAAAATAAAACAGGAAACAGAACAGAAAAAACTAAACACTAAACCATGACTATGAAAACCAAGAACTTGACAAAATAAAACAGGAAACAGAAAACTTAAACACTAAACCATGACTATGAAAACATAAAATGCAATAAACAGAAACCCAAGAAACTTAAACCGTGACAATGAAAAGACATGACGAAAGACAAGACTGAAAACTAAACCATGACGGGACAACATGGAAAACCAGAACTTAACAAAATACAATAAACAGAAACACAGGAAACTAAACCATGACGGAAGACATGACGAAAAAGTAAACCATGACGGAAGACCAAGAACAGAGGACATGACAAAAAAAAAAAAAAAAACAAGAACGGAGGACATAACAGAAAACAAGACATGACGAAGGACATAATGAAAAACTAAAACCATGACTGAAAACGTGACAGAACCATGACAAAATGAAAGACATGACGGACAACCAGGAAAACCAGAACTCAACAAAATAAAAGAGGAAATCGAACAGAAAACATGACACTACACTGTTTTTGTCCTTGTCCTGGAAGCACCTTGCTTGTTTTTCTTTATCAATAAAAAAAAAAAAAGTAACGCAAGTAACGAACGAATTTAAATTTCAGTAACTGTAATTGCGTTACTTGATTTACAAAAATACTTCGTTACATGCTCATTACCACTAAAAGTAATGGAATTACACTGCAGGTGAGACATCATAGTCTAGAAAAAATAGCATTCAAAACTGTTCCGTACATCAGTGGTTCCCAACCTTTTCACAGCCCCGTACCCCTTCAGACATTTGACCTCCAGCCATGTACCCCCTACTCTAGTGGTTCCCAACCTTTTCACAGCCCCGTACCCCTTCAGACCAGTGGCGGCTGCTGGTCTTTCAAATAGGGGAAGCCCAGTTTTGTAAAATTGGCCAAATATTACATCATTAAATTTAACAGGGTTACTAATTAATTCTCCTTATATTGTATAGGCCTATGTTTATAGTTATTATTAGTTAATTACAGTGCATGAAAATGCACTCTACTGTTATCAGAAGTGTTCTTCGTATTATTATTATCATTCTTCTAACCAAAATTAATTTAATTAATTCAGCTTGAATCGTTTAACGTAGAAACTTCATTCAACTTTTAAGCTATCAACTTTTAAACTACAGTGGGTGCAGCTAGCTAGCTGGCTGGCTAGTTTACCCCCTACAATTGCAAATAAACGAACTTTTTAAAACTAAAATGAAAACAAGTAGCAAACTCAATAACGCTATATATTCACGATTTTATTTTGACAGATGGAAATTAGATAATTAGCAGTAGCTTAGTATTAACCCTGTATTACTGTAACTTCTCTCGCCAAATATCCGCATGGGACTGACCTAAAATCCTTCGATGCAGAAGTATTCTGGTATAGGCTTAAAGCGCTGTCAATCACGACGAGTTCCAGCCACGTTAACAGTTCATCCAATCATCATACAGAAGCTCGGCGTCCTGGTACATCCCACTGCCCATTCACTCCCTGAGACGCCCGGCTTCCCTGGAAGTGACGATTTTGGAGCGTTTGTCCAATAAATGTCGAGCTTTTTTGCCCTGAGATCGGCCCATTCTGAAGCCCCATTGAAAGTCCATTGAAGCCGAGCCTCAATGGGTTTTTAAACGGACCGTGATATGAGAAAAAAAATCACGATAGACGAACGGCTAAAACTTATTAACGATTGTGTTATTATAAGAAGTAGCCATGAAGTCGATCATGTTCTAGCACATTTTAGTTTGAGTAGTAACGTAAATTCGTAGTATTTGACGAAATTGCCAGTGATATTTTAGGGGAGGCTGAGCTTCCCCTGTAGCCTTAGAGCAATCGCCTCTGCTTCAGACATTTGACCTCCAGCCATGTACCCCCTACTCTCACGCACTTGTAGCAGCTAGAAAAAGAAATGTCTGTGAGGGTGACTGGTGGTAGCAGTTGAGGTCTCTCTGGAAGGGTAATCTATCCGTTTTAGCCATTTATCCATTTTTGGCAGTTAGCTGGGCAACCTAGTTTACCTCTGACTGATGACTTGACAGCTCAAATGACAGAAAGTTATCAGAATTGTTGACGACAGCATTTAAAGACCCAATCAAGAACGAGATTTGCTTAAGAGAAACGTTACCGTTAGCTAGCTAATGAGACTTTATAGAGAAACGCAGACTGGTTTAAATTTCAGTAGCTAATGTTAACGTTAGCATTATTCGTTCAACTCTCTAGGAGGCGGCAGCTGACTGACTAACTTTAGCTTATGTTAGCTAGCTAGTAAATTAGCGCCTCACGAGCTAGGATAAATAACGTTATTGTTAATAGTTATTGTTAATACTTATTGTTAATAGCTAGTAACGTTTATGTTAATACTTTTTGTTTAAAATAAAAGAAAATGAACTCAAAATCAAACCATTAATGAAATCACTTACTTCAGACTTCAGCCGGCCGTGCTGCAGCGTGTTAGTGTCCAGTTGCCTAGAACTAGTTTCCCCGCTGCTGCCGCAGCATCATGTGACGTGACCAATCAAGCGTCGGGCGTCCTCCTTTGGCGCACACCATGGTTCAAATTACGGGGGGTATTGGGGGGGGTCTGACTCCCCTAGATGAGACTTAGACCCCCCCCCCCCCCCCCCCCCCCCCCAAAGTAGATGAAAATAATAGTTTGGGGGGTACTGAAAATTTTTTAATAAAATATAATGTTAGCCTTTCCAAAATTGAATGTATTTAAATGCAGTATTACCATCACATCAATTCAGGAAATAATCTAATGATATACGATTTTCAAACCCTCACCCCCATTGGGATGTACCATTTCTCAGTAGTTCAGTTGTTTGCTATGGTTCTTCACTAGCTGTCAAACGTACGTAGCCTACTGGGTGCGGGCGCACTTTACATTTAAGTCGGGTGTTTGACATTTCGGTAATCTGTGCTATTGGTCTGTATGCATTTCCATGTTTGCATTGCACTGCCATACCGAAAAATATTTTTTGACTGTGGCGCACAATTCGCGCAACATGATTCACCATGCTGATCTTCATTTCTTATTTTACAACCATTTGTCAACATTTTACAACTATTAGCATTAAACAGTGTTTCAACATTGTTTCAACATTAACACAACAACTGACATTATTTCACCTATAATTCAACATTGATTTTCTTGACCTTTTTACAACCATTTAACGTTAAACATTGTTTCAATGTTTGTCTACATACCCTTTTACAACCATTTAGCATTAAACATTGTTTCAACATTGTTTCAACATTGACGCAACAACTGACATTACAGTTTTTTCTGATAGCTTAGATGCAATTTTTTAAACTTTTGGCTTTTTTTGCAAAACTCTACACACAAATCACAAAACCTTTCACCCAAATAGCAAAACACATTAGATTACTTGCAAAAGCACGTTTTTGCACTAATTGCATAAACACTTTTTGCTAAACTGTTCACACTCTTTCAAAAATAGTATTTTTGTATCCGATGGTGCACACAAGCCATAATATCAGTAAGCACACAAAGCAGCCACTGCACACTGGCAGTAACAATGAAAAACTCATTTGGCTTTTGCTTATCCTGTGTGCAGGGCATATCGGTTTTCAGTACCTTATACAGTAACACACAGGGGTCAAAGTGTATGGATATTTATTTACACACATCAAAATACGTAAACATAAAGTGTGTTTTTCAAGTCAAGGCACAAAAAAAAACATATAATGGAGAATATCACTGAGGAAAAAAAAAATCAGTCTTGTCTTCTTACGGGGTCTGGCCACAAAATTTCATCAACATCACATGCAATGTCTTCCATTGCTAGGCAGCGGGGATAATATCTCCTCGAGTGTCGTATCCAGGCCTGACATGATACCTGGTCAATGTCTACGCATGCCTCCTCCATTGCCTCTAGAAGGGCTATGCGCTGATGGGGGCGACGGTCATAGACCTTCCAGCGCCAAGAAGAGAAGAACTCTTCAATTGGATTCAGGAATGGAGAGTAAGGGGGGAGGTAGACCGCAATGAAGAGCGGGTGATCGATAAACCAGTTGCGGACCAGAACAGCGTGATGGAAACTAACATTGTCCCATATGACGACATACCTGGTCTGCTCTGGTCTCTGAATGAGAGTGAATATTTCATGCAGGGTGTCCAGGAATGTAAGAATGTGTGCAGTGTTGTATGGGCCCAGATTTGCATGATGGTGAACAACACCGTTTTGGCTGATGGCTGCACACATGGTAATGTTTCCACCACGCTGTCCTGGGACATTGATTATGGCACGTTGTCCAATAATGTTCCTTCCCCGTCTTCTTGTTTTGCTGAGGTTAAAGCCTGCCTCATCCACAAAAATCAGCTCATGACCCATGGCATCTGCCTCTAGCTCCATCACTCTCTGGAAAAGACAAAACAAATGCAGCACAGCAGGCCCATGCACAGCACACAGTATGCACTTCCAGATTCAGTACCAATGATAAGCTTACCTGCACAAATTCATACCGCAGTTGTTTTACACGTTCACTGTTTCTTTGAAATGGGACCCTATAGATCTGCTTCATCTTTATTTGGTTGCGTGCCAGTAAGCGAGATAATGCAGAGATGCTCACATTATTTATGTCCTCGAATGTTGTGTCATCCTCTAGTATGTGCTGCTGTATTTCTCGTAGCCTTATTGAGTTGTTTGCCAACACCATATTCACTATGTAGGTCTCTTGTTCAGCCGTGAATAGTCTTCTTCTGCCCCCAGCTACAGGTCGTCTAACAATTCTACAAAGTAACAATATCAGTATTTTTACAGTAAATGTACAGTATTGTTTCTCAAAAGAATATGACACTACTGTATTACAGTATACATAATGTAAAACTTAGTATGAAGAAGATACTGTACTAACCGATTCTCATTTCGAAATGTTCTTATGATGCCTGCTACAGTGTAGCGGCTCAGGTTGGGTTGAACCCGTTGGCCAGCTTCCCTTAGGCTCATGCCATGGTTTATGACATGGTCCACTATTGTAGCTCTGATGACATCAGTGATTCTATTTCTTACTCGTACTCCTTGCCCTTCCTCTCCTCTTTCTCCTTGTGCTTCTGCACCTCCTCGTCCTCTTCCTCTAAGCACACCTCCTCGTCCTCTTCCTGTAAGCACACCTCGTTGTCCTCTTCCTCTAAGTGCTCCTCCGCGTCCTTGCTGTCCTCCTCTCCCTCTTGCTTCTGCACCTCCTCCTCCTCTTCCTCCAAATTCATTTCCTTGTCCACGTCCTCGTCCTCCTGCTTCTTCACCTCCACGTCCTCTTCCTCGCCCTCCTCTTACTCTCACTCCTCTTACTCTTCTTTCTCCTTCCATTGTTCTCCACACAAAAGGCTTACCTGTGGCTTATTTATAGTGCTCAGGCTGATTGCAAAGTCAAATAATTATAGATAATAGTTTTCACATGTGACAATGTGGCCTGACAGTTGGCAAAATTGTGTAAATAATATCCATAAATATGTATAGTTTTGACAGGAGTGTGTAGATCATCTGGAAATTGAGTGTAAAGCAGTGAGCAGTGTTTACAGTTTTGCAAAAAGAGTGCTGTGCAGTAAATTGTATTTACACATACACAAAGTGTTTGTTACGAAATTGCAAACTAAGTGCAAAGCAGCGTTTGTGCTTTCAGTTTTGCAAACTCGGTGAAAGGTTTTGTGATAAATATTAATAGTTTTAGAAATTGTGCTATAAGAATCAATGTAAGTGTTTAAGCCATCAGAAAAAACTGTAAGGTATTGACAACAGACTGAACAGTTAGCTTACAGTTTTTTCTGATGGCTTAAACACTTACATTGATTCTTATAGCACAATTTCTAAAACTATTAATATTTATCACAAAACCTTTCACCGAGTTTGCAAAACTGAAAGCACAAACGCTGCTTTGCACTTAGTTTGCAATTTCGTAACAAACACTTTGTGTATGTGTAAATACAATTTACTGCACAGCACTCTTTTTGCAAAACTGTAAACACTGCTCACTGCTTTACACTCAATTTCCAGATGATCTACACACTCCTGTCAAAACTATACATATTTATGGATATTATTTACACAATTTTGCCAACTGTCAGGCCACATTGTCACATGTGAAAACTATTATCTATAATTATTTGACTTTGCAATCAGCCTGAGCACTATAAATAAGCCACAGGTAAGCCTTTTGTGTGGAGAACAATGGAAGGAGAAAGAAGAGTAAGAGGAGTGAGAGTAAGAGGAGGGCGAGGAAGAGGACGTGGAGGTGAAGAAGCAGGAGGACGAGGACGTGGACAAGGAAATGAATTTGGAGGAAGAGGAGGAGGAGGTGCAGAAGCAAGAGGGAGAGGAGGACAGCAAGGACGCGGAGGAGCACTTAGAGGAAGAGGACAACGAGGTGTGCTTAGAGGAAGAGGACGAGGAGGTGTGCTTAGAGGAAGAGGACGAGGAGGTGCAGAAGCACAAGGAGAAAGAGGAGAGGAAGGGCAAGGAGTACGAGTAAGAAATAGAATCACTGATGTCATCAGAGCTACAATAGTGGACCATGTCATAAACCATGGCATGAGCCTAAGGGAAGCTGGCCAACGGGTTCAACCCAACCTGAGCCGCTACACTGTAGCAGGCATCATAAGAACATTTCGAAATGAGAATCGGTTAGTACAGTATCTTCTTCATACTAAGTTTTACATTATGTATACTGTAATACAGTAGTGTCATATTCTTTTGAGAAACAATACTGTACATTTACTGTAAAAATACTGATATTGTTACTTTGTAGAATTGTTAGACGACCTGTAGCTGGGGGCAGAAGAAGACTATTCACGGCTGAACAAGAGACCTACATAGTGAATATGGTGTTGGCAAACAACTCAATAAGGCTACGAGAAATACAGCAGCACATACTAGAGGATGACACAACATTCGAGGACATAAATAATGTGAGCATCTCTGCATTATCTCGCTTACTGGCACGCAACCAAATAAAGATGAAGCAGATCTATAGGGTCCCATTTCAAAGAAACAGTGAACGTGTAAAACAACTGCGGTATGAATTTGTGCAGGTAAGCTTATCATTGGTACTGAATCTGGAAGTGCATACTGTGTGCTGTGCATGGGCCTGCTGTGCTGCATTTGTTTTGTCTTTTCCAGAGAGTGATGGAGCTAGAGGCAGATGCCATGGGTCATGAGCTGATTTTTGTGGATGAGGCAGGCTTTAACCTCAGCAAAACAAGAAGACGGGGAAGGAACATTATTGGACAACGTGCCATAATCAATGTCCCAGGACAGCGTGGTGGAAACATTACCATGTGTGCAGCCATCAGCCAAAACGGTGTTGTTCACCATCATGCAAATCTGGGCCCATACAACACTGCACACATTCTTACATTCCTGGACACCCTGCATGAAATATTCACTCTCATTCAGAGACCAGAGCAGACCAGGTATGTCGTCATATGGGACAATGTTAGTTTCCATCACGCTGTTCTGGTCCGCAACTGGTTTATCGATCACCCGCTCTTCATTGCGGTCTACCTCCCCCCTTACTCTCCATTCCTGAATCCAATTGAAGAGTTCTTCTCTTCTTGGCGCTGGAAGGTCTATGACCGTCGCCCCCATCAGCGCATAGCCCTTCTAGAGGCAATGGAGGAGGCATGCGTAGACATTGACCAGGTATCATGTCAGGCCTGGATACGACACTCGAGGAGATATTATCCCCGCTGCCTAGCAATGGAAGACATTGCATGTGATGTTGATGAAATTTTGTGGCCAGACCCCGTAAGAAGACAAGACTGATTTTTTTTTTCCTCAGTGATATTCTCCATTATATGTTTTTTTTTGTGCCTTGACTTGAAAAACACACTTTATGTTTACGTATTTTGATGTGTGTAAATAAATATCCATACACTTTGACCCCTGTGTGTTACTGTATAAGGTACTGAAAACCGATATGCCCTGCACACAGGATAAGCAAAAGCCAAATGAGTTTTTCATTGTTACTGCCAGTGTGCAGTGGCTGCTTTGTGTGCTTACTGATATTATGGCTTGTGTGCACCATCGGATACAAAAATACTATTTTTGAAAGAGTGTGAACAGTTTAGCAAAAAGTGTTTATGCAATTAGTGCAAAAACGTGCTTTTGCAAGTAATCTAATGTGTTTTGCTATTTGGGTGAAAGGTTTTGTGATTTGTGTGTAGAGTTTTGCAAAAAAAAGCCAAAAGTTTAAAAAATTGCATCTAAGCTATCAGAAAAAACTGTAATGAGTTCAAGCAACTGAGAACTTTCTTCAGCCAATGGATTTTAGTGTTTTAGCAACTGAGAAAAACTGTAATCCAGGTGTGCCTGACCTCAGTAGTCACAACAACAATAATCATGGCTGGCTGGTCTTCAGTCTGCTGATAAACGAGTTATTTACATGAGGGTTTTGGTTTTTTGGCAGGAGGAGTCCCTTCTCTGTCGTGGCATCCATCATCCATCTCTTTTATTGTCTTTTTATTTTTTCTCTCTCACGTTCTCACTCATCATCTGACGTCACACACTAACCTCGCGATAACTGCCACCTACAGTACCTGTAGTAGGCTAATGCAGGTGGAAGTTATCGCGAGGCTAGTGACAGAGCTCAGATTGGGAATGTTTTTTTGTTTTTTTTTAAAAAAATCCTATAATTCCGTGCAGGAATTATAGGCCTGTATTTATAATAGCCTATTATAAATGAAATGTGCGTTATATGGAAGAAAGTCAAGGTGTGACTGACTTTAGCCCTTTATACAGTGGACCCCCCCGTCCGTTCAATTTGAGAGACCCAGAGGTGAACTGCCTCCCTCCCCTTTCTCTTTCTCACGTAGCCTACAGCTTCTGTGCACGGCACATTCTCAGCAAACGGGCAGCTGCAGCTGCAGGGGGCGACAATTTGCCAATTCCCCACACAGATATGACAGATAATAGAAAACCACTTAGAGGGTTTTCTAGTGCTCGTGCCGCTCTCCTTGTGTCATGAAAAAAGCCGCCCCTAAAACCGCTACTGGCCTGGGGTAGCTACTATTATTTTTTAATAACGCAGGTTAAAATACGGGAGATTTACCGGAAAATACTAATACGGGAGGACGGCGGGAAAGAAGGGTAAAATAAGGGACTTTCACCGCCAAAACGGGATACTTGACAGGTATGCATACAGTCTACTCTCGTAGGTTTGGAGGAGTGTCATGTGTCTTTCTCATACTCTGAATTTAGTCACCCATGAAGCTCTCTTTACTTAATTATTAAGTCAATTTAATTGGCGTTTAAACAATTAAACTTCTCTGATTTAGATTACATAGGCTACTGCATACACACGTGCTGGCGCGGATTAATGCACAGGCTGGCCTAGGCTGCAGCCTTGGGGCCCCACGTGTGCAGGGGCCCCGGATTGCCCACGCTATTTTAAATTTTCCTAAATACACACGACAAAAACGACCTCTATTGGCCCATAAAACAAATAAACAATTTATTGGATAGATGTGATCATCCACATGTCAAATCTGTCCAATCCGTTAGGTTGGTCACGTCAGTTTTGATTCACGTCTTTTGACAGAATGACAGCAAAATGACAGAAGGTATGAAAGCGGGGCCTCCAAAAGAAAACAGCAGCGTTTAAAAGAACAACGACGAAGAGCTTTTTTTAAAAAATTCCTAAATTAACAGGATATTTCAAGCCTTCGTCAAGTCAAACAGATGGCGGTGGGATCCTTAGTCGTAGCCGCAGCTAGCTCATCTCCTCGGTAAGATTTCGACAAATTTTATGTCACAAATAAGACGCGTATTACACAGGTTGGTTTATAAGGCTGGTCCTATTTTACTGCTCTAACGTTACGTATGGTGAACGAGTCCCCATTGACGTGACCGCGACGATGCAGAGGCTTACACCACAACCATCTGAATCAGCAGAGGGACACGATCAGGCACTTGAACCCAGCGGTTCACTCAATCGTGGGTCAGTCTCACCCCGGCCGCTGGCAGATGGATGGGTTGCCACCCGTCCTGTAAATTACTGAATCGTATTGGTTCAATTTGTTCCGTATTTCCATAGGCCCTAAATGTCCAAAACACATCTGTCACCATCAACACTAAATCTAACAATAATGGTCAATGCTTTTGCCAGAAGATGTCAGTTCATGGGCATAGCCTGTTTTATTAGACTATTGTGGTTTGATTGGTTGTTTAGGGCAGTGGTGTCAAACTCAATCAGAGGAGCAACCACGGGGATAAGTTGGTATGCTAATGCTAATACCGTGTTAAACATGTTGCTGTTATTTGGCTAACGGACACTTTCAGTGTGTCTGCATGTTAGCATGTATGTTAACAGACTGGTGTTTAGCTGCAGTGGTGTTGTCATGTATAGTAAGTTTTCTGTTTGCCGTGTGTGCAAACTATACAGTCAATAGGCGTGTTCGACTCTGATGCAGATCTGTGCAGATCTGACTTGAAGTGATGCATGCTGGGTTGAACAAGTTCATTTTAACCAATCATATTCGAGGTCTATGAGCATGAACAACCCAGCATGCATCACGTCAAGTCAGATCTGCACAGATCTGCATGAAGTTGAACACGCATGTGTGCAAACCATGGGCGTGGTAGTGGGGGGAAAAGAGGACCTGACTACCCAGGGCCCGAGTAGGGAGAGGGCCCATGAAAATCCTGGTTTTATTTGTTTATTTATTGAATGAATTGGGCCTTCCAATGAATTGGTGTCATATTGTATTTCAAATATATTGATAACATCAACTGAGAGAATGAATTTTGTGTCACAGCCCTCTCAACATGTCGGACATTTTGGGGGCCCCCTCTTGCAGACGCAAAATGGTTGAGTCCGCCCATAGACAGCGGCCGGTGACAAGTACGTCAGTGAGCCCAGGTTGAATGACCTGGAGGCTGGCTGTCATCATGCCGCCCTAAAAACACAAATCGGGGTACCAGAAAAAGAAAGAGTGGAAAGAAATATAAATAAGGCAGAATGAGGGGAAGCAACTGTTAACTGCTTTCTTTCCAAAAGGTGAACCGAGTTTACTTGTTGTGTAACTGCATCCAATTAACATTAATGTTGTCGTGGTCCAGAGTCAGTGGGCATTTACTGGGATGTAAATTACATCCTTACATCGCGTGTAAGGCTTTAGCAAGGCTTTATTTCTTTTTCTACAAGCTGAAGACCAATTTTATTGAAAAATGAGATAGTTTATTTGATTTGATTCTCTGTGTACAGTTGTTGGATCCTGTTCAAGAATAAATGTTTTTAAATCAAAATGTATCATGGATCAAAAAGTTAGTACACAAACCAGATGTAGCCTAATGTTTATAGGTGTTTTTTAGCACAAGTAGGCCAAATGCATCAGTTCAGGTGGTGATTGAAAGAACCAGTCATCAGTATAATCTGATCTGATTTTAGCTTAAAACCCTATTTATGCTTGTTTATTTATAAATAAATACCCCAATTTTTTTCCTTGCGCGCTTCCTGCACTGGCATAGATAGGGGCCCACTGACATTATGGTGTACAGGGCCCAGAATTTGGTGCTACGCCCCTGGTGCAAACTGTCTGGTAACTGGTACGTCTTACACAAAGACGTAGTAGTAACGCTGCTAACTGGTACAGCATTACTGCGTCTCTGTGTCAGGATCTCCGTTAACATATTTTAGTATTTAGTGCTCTAATGAGCACCGAGCTGCCGAACCGATACGTTGAGCGGTTGCCAAGGCAACCACGAGACTGATGAGTTTGTCAATAAAGTTGGGAGGAGGAGCTGAATGACGGACCTACCTGACGCATGCAAAATATCTGCGGGTCAGTTGATAAATATAAAATATTATCTTGCCTGATACAGTTATGGTCCTTGAGTTTGACATGTGTGGTTTATGAATGATCATTTATTTAATATACAGTAGTATTAACCAATATAAATATTATATATGGCCACTGGAAAAAAAACAAATCATACTAATTAACAGTTAATAAACAAATAAATAAATTTTGTTAATTTTGTCTCCTCTCTGTTTATTGTGCTGTTTCATACAGGGTTTGAAGCAGCCTGTTGCACAGTGGTTGTGTTTTAGTAAGGATGTTGTCTTAGAGTGTGTTCTGTACTAATATAATGTTATATCTGAACTGTTTGGTGGCTGTGGTGGCACAGGCCAGACATATATATATATATATATATATGTGTGTGTGTGTGTGTGTGTGTGTGTGTGTGTGTGTGTGTGTGTGTATATGTGTGTGTGACCTAAAATGAATATTAGAGTCACATTAAAAAAGGCCAGACCAGTGTATAAAAATAATTTCTGTTTTTCAGTCCTTTGTTGGACAGCCAGCCGCAGCAGGGCCCGGACCCTCTGTCTCCAAACTTGAGGCCGAGACACCAGAATCTGATCCCAACGCCATGTGGACCGGTGAGAGGCTCTGCCCTTTATCTCAAAGATATAATTCTGCAGCTGTGTGACTTTAAAAAATTAAAGATTGAAATTTCAGCCTGTCTGTGTTGCACGTCTGTGTTTGTGTTAACTTTCAGTATTGATTGTGACATCAGTCTAACCTGCCTACACATGTACAACTGGGGTCTAACACATTTTTTTTATCCTCTCTGTCTCTGCCACCTTGCAGGTAAAGCCCTGTTCAGAGCTGTCGTGCATGCTGAAGCTCTATTTCTGCTTCACCATAGTGTCTCTGCTGGCCCTGCTTGGCCTCACTTTGTACAGCATCTGCAAGCAGCACATGGACACAGAAGTGTATGATGAAGACAACTTCACTGTCTCTCTAATCCAGATGGTTGGATTAGGTGCGTATCATCGCTGAATCCTCAGCAAGAGGCCTTTTACTGGCAGTGTCTTGAGGAAATGGACTTTGTCTGTTTAACAGTCAGCCACTGAGAGCCAAAAGCAGAAGTTTTCCTGGCGTTACAAGCAGTGGCTGACCAGCCTTTAGTCTGTGTACGCTTCAAGAAATTATCCTGTGTGTTACTGGTGACTCACTGCCACCCCCAGATACTTCTCTTATTTTTCTGCACAGGCTTTTTTATAAAGCTGTGTTCTCCTGAAGGGAGCATTCTAGTTGTACTCAACCTGCCGCATTTCCCAGAAATGCATGACATGAGGTGTTATTTATTAAAGGAGTTCATATTTGAACAGTCGTTAAAAAGCAGGAACAAAAAAGTCAGCCCCACCCTATAAGAGAAGTGGCATGTCTTTATTTGCAGCTGACATGTTATTATTAGGTTAGGTCCATTGACCAAAACATATTCATGTTACAGTAATATAATGAATAAGAAGTGCAGCTTTTATTTGAGGGTATTGACATCGCAGGAAACCTCTTGGACTACTTTTTAATATGTAGCTTTAATATGTGGCTCGCACTTTTCCTCCTTTTATGGACACTAGATTCAAATGAAGTGGCTGTGGCTCAGTAGGTAGAGCCTGATGTCCTTGAGCAAAACACTGAACCCAGAGCAGCTCTGCTGCATTGATGAGCCCTCACTTTTCACAGCATTTCATAGCTATTTAAACGTGTTATTATCCTGTAAACTGTAAACTGTAACCAGAACCAACCCCATACTGAACTGAATTGAAGAAATGTAGAAATTCCTACAGTGTTTCAGACCGTGAATGCAACAAATGCAATCAAATGCCAAACTTATTTGTTTAATTTGCCATGAGTGCTGTGGGTTAGGGTAATAAAAGATATTTATTCAGTTATGGTCAATGGACTTTGTGCCATGCGTAGTTATGACTACCAACAAATGTTATTGCTACAACTGTTCACATTTTGTTTTTTTGCACTTTGAGATGTGACTTAGTAAGATGTGAACAAAATTATTATTCACAGAATTTAATTTAATTTTTTCATTCTTTTTATTTCTATTTAAGTGAAAAACAAAGCTACTACCTCCGGTTCTTTTTAATTGCAGCTCTGTTACAGTGTTTTTATCCACTCTTTGATGTGCCTTTGCCATGTTACCAAATGTTACCAAAGATAATCCTTTAATTTATCCCACAGTGGATAAAAAGTGCATATTTTTCATCACATGGATCTGTATTGGTTTGAAATTTGCCATTATCAGCTGCTTACTGGGCACCTAACATGTCTTGATTTTAATATATGTGATATAGTGATTACTTGTGCTGTATGTGAGCTCTCCATGATCTTGTCCCCTGCAGCGTTCTGCATCTACTACATCAGCCGTGGCGTGCTGCAGGAGAACCGTCAGGAGCTGGTGGTGTTTGTTCTCAATGTGTTTGTGGTCATGGTTCGATCGGTGATCAACTTCTCCGTTCAGGGGACGAAGGCCAAGCGGGAGCTGCTGGTGGGTCACTCTGAGACAATGCATTGTGTTACAAGTTGTTCTTGTCTGAGTGCACTGGTTGACGTAATTATGATAAAGAAACGTCTGTAAAGGCTGTTTTGGAAGTGCTTGACCCTGGACTCAGTGTCTTTGACTCATTTATTGATTTTGTTTATGGATTTGCCAAACAAACAAGAATCTGAGAGAACAAACATGTTGAAAATAAGACCAAAAGATGTTGTGCAGAATCAGCTCAGTCTTCTAATTTTAAGAATTGGTTTCCTTCTAATGGTAAATTTAAATCAACTAATAGACATAAATCAAATCTATAATAATAACCATGTTAGCACATAATGATCACATGAGCTTCTCAACATTTTCTTCCACAAAGAGCTTTCCTCAGGACACTCTGAGGACATTTATTTTTAGAGTAAATCTAATTGAACTTCTAGTGTGAATGGTTGTCTGAATGAATGAATGAATGAATGAATTTTACCTGCATAACCTCAACATGTTAGCATGTTGACAGCAGCTTTTAGCTTTATGTGATGGTTTGGTTTCTTGAAGTGTGGCTGTATGAGGTTGTGTATTACATTACAGTATTACAGTAGATGGTGGACAACTGTATCCCAGTTTGGAGAAGCAGGCCTCAGAAGGTAATACTCTGACTATGGATAAATACCTCATACAGCCTCACTTTAGAGAGAGTGAACTATTCCTTTAAAGCACTATTGTGCCTCACACTGGCTGCAGAGTCAAAGTCAAACCAGATGATAGGCAGTGGTTGAGTTCATCACAGATACATTTACCTAGTGTAGATGAATGTCGTGTCTCTTATTCATTTCATTTTCAGTTTGACTGCAGCCTGAAGTCTGATCTGTTTGTGTTGCAGCCTCGATTCGTGTGCACCATGTGTCTGGGCATCGTGCATGTCATTTGCACCATACTGCTCATCGTGAGGCCCAACATGATGGCGTTCCGTGTGGGTGGGGCCCTGGAGAGCCTGCAAGAGCAGTATTTCCTGCTCAATTTGTGTTTCTCCATGGTGACCTTTGACCTGCAGGCTCAGGTAAGCCTGCTTTTCTCCTTCCAGGCAGACACCTGTCATTGGACTCTGTAAATCAGTAAATCACTGCTTGTTCATAGCTGTGTCTTCCAACCACAACTTGTTCAGAGAGCATGTCGTGGCCTGCCACACATGATTTCATTTGTTGTAAACACAGAGAGTGAAGCAGTCATGGCGATGAGCGCAGCAGCAGGTTTTTCTGGTTGTGTTGAATGTCACGTTCCACACCAGGGGGGCAACTCTTGTGGTTTTGGCTTCTGTCCAGGTCTATTGATGCTTCTGTGTCTCTCCTCTGCAGCATGTCCTCCTCCTTTTCCTGTGAAAATGCCTCTGAGTGCTTTGAGAAGAAAGTAAGATACAGGCTAACTGGCTTCACTGATGTTGTTTCTGTTAACTCTTCAGTTGTGTCTGTGCATCGTGATCACAACGTCGGAGTCGGTCATGTCTACTGTCAACGGTATCATCTTGGGTGTTGGAGGGGTCTGGGCCTGCCTCACCTCTGCTGTAGGCGCTGCTGCGGTGAGGCTTTTTATTCAACGTCCGGTCACAGCAAAAGATTATAAACCGACGAGTGAGAAAAAATGTTAAACTGCATGGTGGTGAATTCAAAACCAGTGAGAAGTTATATGCTTTTTTTGTTTTGCAGGTTTTAAAGGAATCTAAAGTCTTAGTTTGGATCTACACAGCGCAGAACCTTCCTCAACTAGCCTTCTTTGGGTATCTCATGTACAAGGTAGACTGACATTAATCTGACATTACAGTTTTTTCTGATTGCTTAAGCACATTTTTTGTAACTATTGGCTATTTTTGCAAAACTCTACACACAAATAAGAAAACCTTTCACCAAATTATCACAACATTGTAGTTCTCTTGCAAAAGCGAACACAGCTAGATTAACTCTTCACACCTTTGTAAAAATGGTGTTTTCGTGTCAAACAGTAAACACAAGCCATCATATACTAAGCACACAATGTGCCAACTACACACTGATGGTATGAATACAAAACACATCTGGCTTTTGCTTTCTCTGTGTATAGATGTCAATTTGAGGTCATACTTTTGTCATAGTGTCATGTAAACATACAAGGATCCAAACTTCAAGTATTGGTGTTTATTCACACTCATCAAAACCAAGACAAAGTCAAAACACAAAATAGTGATTTCACAAAAAAAAAGAAAAAAAAGACAATCAGCCTGCATCATGTCGTCTTTCTGGGTCCGGCCACAAAATTTCGTCCACATCGCATGCGATATCCTCCAGTCCAAGGCACCGGGGAACATATCTCCTTGAATGCCGTATCCAGGCCTGACATGATGCCTGGTCAATATCTCCACATGCCTCCTCCATTGCCTGTAAAAGGGCTACATGTTGATGAGGATGACGGTCGTACACTTTCCAGCGCCAGGCAGAGAAGAACTCTTCGATGGGATTTAAGAATGGAGAGTATGGAGGGAGGTTGAGTGCCATGAAGGATGGGTGGTCTGTTAACCAGTTGCGGACCAAAGCAGCCCTATGGAAACTAACATTGTCCCATATGATGACATATCGGGTATGCTCTGGCCTCTGAACAGTGAGCATGTCATGTAAGGTGTCCAGGAATGCAATAATGTGTGCAGTGTTGTATGGGCCTATGGTTGCATGATGGTGAACAACACCATTTTGGCTTATAGCTGCACACATGGTTATGTTATCACCACGTTGTCCTGGGACATTGATGATGGCACGGTGTCCAATAATGTTCCTGCCACGTCTCCTGGTTTTACTGAGGTTAAAACCGGCCTCGTCTACAAAAAGTAGCTCATGTCCAATAGCATCTGCTTCTAGTTCCATCACTCTCTGGACAAGACAAAACAAATGCAACACATCAGGCCCATGCACAGCACTACAGTATGCACTTCCAAATTCAGAACCAATGACACTATAGCTTACCTGCACATAGTCATATCGCAGTTGCTTTGCACGTTCTGTGTTTCTCTCGAAAGGAACTCTGTAAATTTGCTTCATTCTTATTCTGTGGCGCGCAAGTACACGACTTAGTGCAGAAATGCTTACACTGTGTATATTTTGGAAGATGTTTTCATTATCAGTTATGCGCTGCTGTATTTCGCGCAGTTTTATTGCATTATTGGCAATCACCATGTTCACTATATGGGTCTCTTGCTCTGGAGTGAACATTCTTCCTCTGCCCCCAACATCTGGACGTCTAGCAATTCTGTAAAGTAACAATTTCAGTATTTCTGCATGTATGGTACTGTTGTGTTTCTCATTAGAATATGGCAGTGCTACAAAGTACTTACCGATTCTCATTTCGAAATGTCCTAATGATGCTTGCCACAGTGCAGCGGCTCAAATTGGGCTGAACCCGTTGGCCAGCTTCCCTCAGGGTCATCCCATGGTTGATGACATGGTCCACTATTGTAGCTCTGATGTCATCAGTTATTCAATTTCTTACTCTTCTTACCCTTCCTCTTTCCCCTCCTCGTCCTCTTCTTGCTCCTCCTTGTCCTCTTCCTCTAACTTCCTCTAACCCTCTCGCTTCTTCACCTCCATGTCCTCTCCCTCGGCCTCCTCGACCTCCTCTGATTCTCACTCTTCTCACTCTTACTGCTCCTTCCATTGTACTCCACACAGACAGCTTACCTGTGGCTTATTTATAGTGCTTAGGCTGATTGCAAAGTGAACTAATTGTCTAAAACAGTTTTCACATGTGAAAGTGTGCCAGACAGTTGGCAAAATAGTGTTAATGATAGCCATACATGTGTATAATTTTGCTAGGAGTGTGTTGGAAATTTGGTAATTGAGTGTAAGCAGTGAGTTGTGTTTAAAGTTCCGCAAAAAGAGTGTTGTGCAGTGAATTGTGCCTACAGTTTTGCAAAGTGTGTGTTACAAAATTGCAAACTGAGTGTAAAGCAGTGTTTGTGCTTTTAGTTTTGCAAACTCAGTGAGTGGTTTTGCTATACGTATTAATAGTTTTAGAAATTGTGCTACAAGAATCACGATTAGCGCTTAAGCATTCAGAAAAAACTGTAATGGACAGTATGTAAAAGCTGGACACAGCACCCAGATCTGAAAGTAAAGCCAAGTGCAATGCCTCTGATGGCCACTAGCTGCTGGTCTCAACACTCCAACACAGCATGCAATAAACTTTTGTCACCAATTAGTCAGTACATTTTTTTTTGCACAAGTCATTGTGATGTCATTAAATGCTCTTCTTCTGATCACTGAGCTTATGTCCCTTTTGAAATGAATAATACTAATACTAATTATAATAATAAGTAGCTATTAGGCATCAGACAGAGGACTGCTTAAGCCATGTGCCTGGTTTGATTGACACGTCTGGTCTAGATTGAGAAGCCGTTCTCGTGCTCTCAGTTCGATCTACTCCTCGGTCCTCCCCAGCTCCTCCCTGTCGTCCAAATATACAGATTGATACACATTGTAAGACTGAGTAGTTGCAGGATCAGGGTGTTGGATTTATTGTGTAATGAACCTACTTGTGTTGCTCACTGATGCATTTTTCCATGTGTTTGGAGAACAAAGGAGGTTTGTAGCACAGATGGATATGGGATGATACATAATGCTTGTTGGTAGAATTAGATCATTGTTTGCTTTAGCCTTTTATTGGCAATTTGTTGAAAAATTCAAAAAACATGAAAGATCACCAGCGTTTAATTCAGTTTCTTAAAAAAAATGACTTCCTACAATCTGAAAGATTCAGGATGTGACTGGGTGTAACCCATCATAAAAATAATAGCATAATCAGAATTAGGTGCTTAGTAGAGTGTATTTTTATGGTAATGTGATGTCAGTGTTGTACAGAACATGAACTATAATTATAATAATAAAGTTACTTCTCATCATTTTAGAGTACTCAAAGTAAAATACAAAAACCGTATTACAGCCTGAATCCCAGGATGTTAATTTACTACATATCTGAAGAGCTGCTTAAAGAAACCCTAGCTCTCTGAACAGCACTGATCTGCAGCTCTCTGAAATGGGTTTGACACATTTTCTGTTTGGATTTGCTGTACATTCAAATATGGATTTCTGCAGGGGACAAAAAAAACAAAACATGCTTTGCTTTGATTTCAGGTGAAGAATTGGTTCCACGACAGCACGTACACACTGGAGGCAGCTGCTGTGACCGGAGCTTTGATTTCACTGCTGATCAAAGCAGTTTTATTCTGGGGCCTCATCAAATTGGTGCAAAGCTTTGGACAAGGCCTGAGAGAGAGAAGTGAGTGTTTCCTGGCTTTCACTTCTTTTACTCTACACTTAGCAGAGTCTGTTCAGCACTTTCTAAATATGCTGAACCCTAACCGACCTTGATTACGTTTATGTTGGCTACAAATCATCAGAAAACCAAAACACTGTTGTTAACCTGACATGTGTCTTCCACAGTGTTTGCATCCGGCAGGCAATAAAACATCGAATGGTTGTGGACCGAGGTCGCAGCATTAAGAAGATCATGCTTGCATTCATCATTACCTCTACCATTAATTTAGCCTCATGTGTTTACTGTATGGATTTTATTTCAGAACTGCTGAGCAACAAAAACAATTAACAACTGTTGAATTTATTAATGTAAAAAAAGTACCAAATAGATTTATTTTCATTCATAATCCATTGTAAACCAGTTAATATACATGTGGACTTTACAAAATTAATCTCATTCAATAATTCCATTTATATACAAACTCAAGAGTTAAAGGAATGATTGCCTTTCAGAGCTCTGTTGGTTTGTTGAGACAGGTGACACCACTGTTCATCATCTCACCTTCACAATTTGCTGAGCCGATTCACCATGTACATGTAACATCTGGACGCTACGTGATGTACAGCTAGATTTACGCCCTGGGCGAACCATCCCTTGCCCCCCCAAAAAAAGACTTACCCCCAAACCCCGCCACCAACACAACAATATATTATATTATTCGTATTATTTTATTATGTATAATCTTAAATACAAAAAGGTAACAAGAACAGAGAAAAGACAAGATAAATAAATGAAATACAGTATATAAACAGATATGTAAATTGCACAAATCCTTCATCTCAGGATCATGCTTTCATGCTTCTAAAAAAAAAAAAAAAAAAAAAAAATACATAAAAAAAAAAAGATTCCTGCAGTAAACTATTTCGTATTTTACATACGAGTTTTGTTTTGCATCATCCTAATACCATCTGAACAGTTCCAGTTATGATAACACACCAGTTTTGTACATAGAGAAACAGTAGATAATTAACATAATCTGAATTCAGTGCTCAGACTGTAGCAGATTTTTCAACCTGGGTTTTTGGCCTGTTTAGAACTGGCATTAACATTAACAACAGGTGTGAAGTGCAATCTAAAACTTGACTTTATAGTCTTCTTTGATGCAAAATCATCAATTACATCATCATACGAAATCTGTTGTGCAACGCTAATAGTTGCTCGTTCAGCAAAACTAAAAACCAAATACAGTCGTCTTCTGTGGCCATGGGCGTGGTAGTGGGGGGAAAGGGGACCTGACTACCCAGGGCCCGAGTAGGGAGAGGGCCCATGAAAATCCAGATTTTTTTTTTTTTTTTTTTTTTTAATTAATTGGGCCCTCCAATTAATTGGTGTCATCATGTATTTCAAATATATTGGTAACATCAACTGAGAGAATGAACTTTGTGTCAGCCCTCCCAACATATTGGACATTCTGGAGCCCCCCTTTTGGAGACGCAAAATGGTTGAGTCCGCCCATAGACAGCGGCTGGCGACAAGTAGGCTACGTCAGTGAGCGCAGACTGACCTGGAGGCTGGCTGTCATCATGCCGCCCAAAAAACACAAATCGGGGTACCAGAAAAAGAAAGAGCGGAAAGAAAAAGAAATAGGGCAGAATGAGGGGAAGCAACTGTTAACTGCTTTCTTTCCAAAAGGTGAACCGAGTTTACTTGTTGTGTAACTGCATCCAATTAACGTTAACGTTGTCGTAGTCCAGAGTCAGTGGGCATTTATTGGGATGTAAATTACATCCTTACATCTGGTGTAAGGCTTTAGCAAAGCTTTATTTCTTTTTCTGCAAGCTGAAGAACAATTTAATTGAAAAATGAGATAGTTTATTTGATTTGATTCTCTGTGTACAGTTGTTGGCTCCTATTCAGCAATAAATGTTTTTAAATCAAAATGTATCATGGATCAAAACGTTTGTACACAAACCACTTGTAGGCTGATGTTTATAGATGTTTGAGCACAAGTAGTCCAAATGCATCAGATCAGGTGTTGAATGAAAGAACCAGTCATCAATATAATCTGACCTGATTTTAAAACCCTACTTATGCTTTTTATATTTATAAATAAATGCCCCCATTTTTTTTATTTTTTATTTTTTTTAGATAGGGGCCCACTGACATTAAGAGTGTACAGGGCCCAGAATTTGGTGCTACGCCCCTGTGTGTGGCTAATAGCAACATATTAGCAAGAAGCGGTTTTAGGCACGGGCGAACCGGGCAGCCGCCCGGGGCGGCATTTCTTCATGACACAAGGGGGGCGGCACGAGCAGAAAAAAATAAACAAATAAATCTGCGCCGCTACATGGTTTTCTATTGTCTGTCATATCTGTGTGGGGAATTCACAAATTGGCGCCCCCTGCAGCTGCTGGCGCCCCTACTTGCTGAGCCGTGCACAGAAGGTCTGTGTGAGAAAGGGAAAGGGGAGGAGGGGGGTGCGGGGGACAGTTCACCTCCAGCCGGGACACGACCGACCTTCAACGTTGAAATATAGATGAAATAACGTCAGTTGTTGCGTCAATGTTGAAACAATGTTGAAACAATGTTTAATGCTAAATGGTTGTAAAAGGGTCAAGAAAATCAATGTTGAATTATAGGTGAAATAATGTCAGTTGTTGTGTCAATGTTGAAACAGTTCTTTTTTATTTTTTTATTTATTTATTTATTTGTGATCGTAGTATACAGTAACGTTACAGTAGCCCACACAGCAGCACAGTCTTCGCGGGGTTTAACCAGACGTTCCACGAGTTCCACCAATCAGATGCATCACTGTGGGATTGTGGGATTTTTCAGGATTGTGGGTAATGAAGTACTTATCCAAGACATCGCGAATAAAAGGCATTTATCTCAAAACAAGGTTAGTGCCCCATGAACTTTTGGTCTCTACATGAGCTTATACCATGGTCTGGGTGAATACTCGATTCTGATTGGCTGGAGGGTGTAGGTTAAAAAGTGATAATGTACACCTAGGAAAGACGTTCCGTCAAATTGCCTGATGACAGTTCTAAATTATTGCGCTGGCTCAAACGCTAGATGGTAACCATGGCAACGGAGACTCAACGTTATTTCACAGTTTATTCATCGCAAAACAGACAAAACATGAGTGATTTTATCATTTCTTTTAACTTATTTGGTGAGTTTGACAACTTTGAAGACTGGGATGCAGCAGAAGAAAAAGAGAGAAGAGAATATGAAAACAAAACTGCCGGACCATAACCCACCCATCACACAGGGACTCTACCTCACCTGCCTTCTGACGGCAAACTGCACCTTACCGCACCTTTGCACATTTAAAAAAAAAAAAAAAAAAAAAAAAAAATCCAAGCTGAAACTATACATTGCACTGATGTACATAGAAATTTCTATTTTCTACTTATTCACTATATTTATATTTTATACAGATGTTTACATAGCAACTGTTTCACTGCCAACCTCACCCACTTTAGGTCTATTTAGGTTTTTATTTTATTTTATTTATTATTATGTGAGAAAGAGAGAGAAACGTTTTTTCGATTTTTCTGTATGTTGCAAACGTATTGAGAAATTGACAATAAAGAAATCTTGAAATCTTGAATCTTGAAATCTTGAAAAAGGGGAAGCGACACAAGGAGGTGACACCGGAGGAATTGAACGAATTAGAGGATTCCATTAAGTAAGGGATAATGCCCGACGAGGTGTCCATTAAGTAAGGGATAATGCCCGACGAGGTGTCCATTAACAGAAATTAATGGACGACGCGGAGGCGTGAACCGTCCGACGCGAAGCGGAGAATGTCTATGCTATCAACCCAATTCAAACTTGCGATAGTGGCGGCTGATATTGGCGGCAGGTATTGGCGGCAATGATTTGGAAGCGGTGGTGGAGCAGTTTTACAGGTCCATACAGATGTAAGTTATAATATGACATTTAATGAAAATGATCTATATTGCTGTTTTACACGTAGTACTATTAAACTGCTGCTCGATATACGCTCGCGGTCAAAATCAAAATACAGCGTTAGTCATTCGTCATTTCCAAGTATAGAGAGCCGAAGTCCCGCCCCCTCTACTTCCGGGTTATGGGACCTATCTTTCGAAAAAATATGAACGGCAGTCTATGGCGAAAGATAAATTATTTTCTGGTCCCGATGGACTTGTGCCTTGGATTATACATATGTTGTTTTTCAGAATAAAAAATGATTTTACATGTCAAGAATGTCACAGTTTGTCGCAAGATAGTTCAGTAAAACGCTATGGAAAATACGTAATTAAACGAACTACAAGTCCCGCATGCTGGCGCGTACAGAACCGACCAAAACTCCCTTGGTGTAACTACAGCTCTCGACATGACCCGATTTATAATGATTTTCACCTCGTTTGATGCTTCTGCCTTCGTCCTGGAAGAAGACGGTAAAGCTCAACAAGGAGACAGCCGTAGTTCTCAGACGAGAGATGTAGTTCACTAAGCGATCTCATACAAAACCTAATGTTGTTCAGCTTATTTACGTCAAATAATTTATCTCTTGACGTGAAAAATTATCTTTTAAATCCACACACATCATATGTGAAATTCATGCCACAATTCGATCGGGACCAGAAAATAATTATGATCTCGCCATAGACTGCCGTTCATATTTTTTCGAAAGATAGGTCCCATAACCCGGAAGTAGAGGGGCGTAGCACCCAATTTGAGACGATACTACCTTTTTGAAAATTACGCTCTACGGACGTAAGTGCATAGTGCTCATAGTGCATGATATCGAAGTGTACTGACGAAAGTACGCCATTTGAGACACACTAACATGTGGTTTTAAGCTAGGCTATATTTGTTAGCTAGCTAACGTTAGCTAATCGTGTGTTCAATTCTTCAGGAGTTCTACTGAGAAAAAGGCGCGAGCGTTAGCTGGAGAGGGCAGAAGATTTTAAGGTAGGATACGCAACAGTTTTGAATGCTATTTTTTCTACACTATGATGCAGTGTAATTCCATTACTTTTAGTGGTAATGAGCATGTAACGAAGTATTTTTGTAAATCAAGTAATGCAATTACAGTTACTGAAATTTAAATTTACTATACTTTTTTTTTTTATTAAAGAAAAACAAGCAAGGTGCTTACAGGACAAGGACAAAAACACTGTAGTCTAAATTCATACTGTGTGTTTTTCAGAACTCTTTCAAATGCCTTGATGGCCAAGATGAGTATGAAAGGGGGATTGGGGAAGCTGTCATTTTCCCAGTCACGGCTCTGCAAGACCATCTGTGGTAAGTTTAAATTGAATATCATATTTTGGAGCTATATGGTTTTGTGAAATTAACAGTGTAAACAGAATTTGTGATACATGTGGTAAATGGACTACACTTATACATATAGCTTTTATCCAAAGCACTTTACAATGAAAGACTCTACTTCACCGATTCACACACCAATGGCAGTTACTGCCATGCAAGGCGCTATCACGGCCCATTGGGAGAATTTTGGGGTTCAGTGTCTTGCTCAAGAACACTTATTCGGTCTGGTGGACGTTCTGGCCGTCATGCAATCCCTCTGTCAGCCACTATGGCGCGAGGGCGCACAGCTAGGAATGCGCCAGGGATGCGCAGGGCCAGGAACACACACACGCATAGTGCAGTTCCACGGGCCATCCAAATGCGCCACCCCTAGTGTTCTCCATGCATTTTATTTATTTATTTTTTTTCAAATCAAAACAAGACAATGACATACGTATGCCATTATTATCTTGTTTTGATTTAGTTGTGTTACAAGCTTGGTACCTAAGAATCCTGCACAGACAATGGTGACAACTTGTAGTTATTACATCTGCTAGTCGACTATCAATGAGGTCTTGCAGCCAAAAGTGTAAAAGGTTGTATCAGCGATTTCTGGCCCAAAAAAGGCCCAAACATAAATTATCACATTCATCTAATCTTTCCTAACGATCCACTAGCTGCCTGTCCCCATAAGCAGGCCGTCAAAAAAACGCGTCTGTAGTCAGCCTAGGCTCCGAGATCTGTACATAAAAACAATTGCTATCAACAAGTGTTCACCACCCACTCAAAGGCAAAACAAAGTGTTCCAACCAATAACCGACGAGATGCGCGTTTAGGAGAGTTTCAATTGCACGGGAGGGAGTTGGAGGGAGTAGCGAGCTAGCGTTCTGTTTTGTTTTAACATCAACAGAGTGACGTAGCCATTCTTTTTGTGTACAGATCTCGGAGCCTAGGTTGCCTACAGAGACACGTTTTTTGAGGGCTTGCTTATGGGGCAGGCAGCTAGCGGATCGTTAGGAAAGATTAGATCAATGTGATAATTTATGTTTGGGCCTTTTTTGGGCCAGAAATCACTGATCATATCCGCAAGCATGTTAGACTACCCAACAGGTTTAAATAAGTGATCACAACCACGTAAAACGCAAAAACATGAGGTACCTAATAATTCTGCACGCACTGTACTTACACTGATCGCGAGCGGACAAAGCGCTTTACAATGACCTCTCATTCACCCATTCACACACACATTCATACACCAATGGTGGCAACTGCCATGCAAGGCACACACAGACCCACACACTATGCAAATGGATATTTTTGCTTGTTCACAAAGGTCCTTGTGGCTGGTTGGTCGAGCGCAGCTCAGTTGGTAGAACGGGTCGTTCAGTGATCGGAATATCCCTGATTCAAATCCCGGAGAATGGCCACAGGCTTTTTCACTAGTTGTTGACAATAATGGTTTGTTGTTTCCTCTTTAGATGCGGTCTTCAGCGACCATAAAACCACCCTGACCCAAATAATGGAAATCATGGCAAAATTCTTGAAGTATGCACCGGAGAGGGTGGGTGGTGGTGGGCGTCAGAAGATCCCTGCTGTTGCTGTTGCTGAATGATTCGGATAGATAATTTATGTTGTAAAACAAAACAAAATAAAATAATGTAAAAACAAAATAAGTTGACTGGTTCTTGATGGAGGTGTTTATCATTTTTGTGTGTGATAGGCCTACTGCAAGTTGCATAGGCTAATATAGGTAAAATGTTGAAGCAATGTTGCAATATCAATGTTTATTCAACGTTGATTTCTAGTTGAGGCTTTAACCATGTTGGATTTTACTGCGTTGTTTCAATGTTGCAATATATCATATTCACCGTTGACAATGTTCACCTATGTTGAAATGGCGGATGTTGAAACAATGTTGCAATATCAACGTTGATTCAATTTGCAAATCCAACACATAATTCAACGTTGATTCACCCTCTGTATATAACGTTTATTCAACGTTGATCAATGTTGAAATGCCAGCAGGGCTGGGTCTCTCCCAAAGTGAACGGACGTGGGGGGGAGGGGGTCCACTGTATAAAAGGGCTTAAATCAGTCACACCTTGACTTTCTTCCATATAACGCACATTTCATTCCTATAAATACAGGCCTATAATTCCTGAACGTTTTTGTTTTTACGAATTGTGTGAAATGACCAAATAAAAATAGGTAATACAAAACGATTATGCGGTCACCAAGGTGAATTGGTTTAGTCTTGACTTCTGGTCGTGAGTGACAGCGCTGGGGGATGGAAATCTGTTGATTGTCGAGTGTCAAATAAACGCAGAGATGGACAGAAAAAGGAAAAGATAAAGGTCTCGTCCGGGGCCAATCAAAGTAGAACCGCCACTGCTATAGCCTACTGTCACTCACGTCACTCATAGAAATCTGCATACCTTTATCTTTTGCCCGTTTCTCCTCCTATTCTTTTCCTGAACTGGGCACCTGATGGCTTCTTTGGTCTTTTACTTTGATCCATGGTGAAGATGAAGACTCGACATCGTTAACTTTTGCCAACACTGTCGCCCACATTGCCCATAGCAAAAACCGGCCCTGTCCATCCTACACAGGCAACATTTGATTTCAACCATATAAAAGACGCAAGGACGTAGAATTCACTTATTCACCAGTGTATTTAATGACAAACTGATATTTGTGAAGACGCCTATTAATTGATCTAGGCGATCATTTAATATCCTGTGACTGCAGCACAGTACGGGTGAGGACCATGGTGAGGACACGGCCAGTCGGGCAGACAGCAGCAGCACCAGCCGGTGATTGCGGAGCACTGCGCGCCGGAGACACTGGGGATGGTGGAGGAGACACCCGGGACGGTGGAGGAATCCCCGAGTCTGTGACGCCGTAGACGTCATGGACTCAGGATGGCACGTGGCTGCGACTGCGTGTCCTCCGTCTCATTATCTGTTTGATCCATGGTGAAGATGAAGACTCGACATCATTAACTTTTGCCAACACCGTCCGTTCGCCCGTCAATCAACCTGAGTTACGTGAGTCACGTAGATGACTGCACAGATTTTATTTTTTATTTTTTTCATTTTTCACATAACCCAATTAATTATATGTAGGTATATGGGTCTATATTAAGTAATAAACATGAGTTAAAGTCTTTGCAATGCTATCATGTTTAAATTTAAATTCAAAGGATTTATTCCAAAGCAAATAATACCATACATACACCATTTACGCATGAACCTTCATCTTATAGGGCTGAGAGGAGGCTACTGTATGAACACATTTGTTGTTAGTTACACAAATACATAGGTATTTACCTTGGGGATAGTCAGAGTCACCCATATGTGCTCCCACCACCCCTGGGAGAGCCGCGTCACCCACGATTGCTCAACCGTCTGTTCAAACGGGATGAGCTCCTCTTTTCCTGTCCCCCATCCTGTTTTGGTCAGCCGTCCTCCGCTTTACATCCACCTTGATGTCGGACCACTTCTTAAGTTCAGCCTGTGTGCGCTGTTGTGACCCCACAGCATTGACAGCCTCACACACACACTGCCACTCACTCCTCTTCCGTTTGTTATTTATGCTGGAGGACAGCGTGCCAAATAGCACATTTTTGCGCGCCTCCACTTCATTGAGTAGCATCTCCAGTTCACTTTCAGCGAAGTTCTTCTTCTTCCCACTCTTACTCATCCCTTTGTTTCAGTTTTCTGATCGGAAATCTCAGGTGCATGGCCAATTTAAATATGATTAGCGTATTTAAATGGAGGCGTGTGTACAGGGCGGGGTCGGACAATCCAACACGTGAGCTCAATTAATCGTTGATTAGGATGTACAAAGGAAATGTGCTTCTGGATCTGAGCATGCGCCATGTTTTAGAAGGAAATCCACGCAAGTCTTGTAGATGAGGCCTCTGGTCGTCACCTGTATCTCCATTCACAAACTGTAGTTTTGCTGTGATTTTATTTTTGGATAGCAAATGTACCTCCCAGGCAGGTACAATTTGCGTTGTCTAGCCTATTTCTGACTGATTTATGACAGTAACAACTGCCGAGAGACATACGTGCAGGATTTTGCAGATTTCTTTTTGTATCGGATACAAAAGATAAGATTGTGTTTTCCATTGAGCAGAGGTACAATCCCCCGGTTTCTTTCTTTTGTGAAGGGATGGTGGTTGAGGTGAAGACAGTGTGATAGGTGTTCCTTGAGACAACACAGTTGTCTGGGTCTTTTGGAGAAGGTGCTCCATTGTGTGTCTAGTCCATGGTGGAGAGGGTGGTCAGGGTTATCCATGATTGATAACAGTTTGTTCGATGTCCTCCTCTCCACCACCACTTCAGAAGTCTCCTGTCTGCAGCCAATGACAGAGCCAGCCTTCCGGATCAGTTTATTCAGTCTGTTGGCTGCAATGCTGTTCTCCCAGCAGACCACAGCAGAGAAAAGGGTGCTGGCCACAGCAGACTGGTCAAAGATGTCCAGCATCTTGCGACATACATTGAAGGACCTCAGCTTCCTCAGGAAATAGAGTCTGCTGCAGTAATTGTCTGCCCCACCCTGATTGTTTTCACCTGTGTCTCCTCTGCCCTTGTGTGCCTATATCGTCCTGCCTGTCCCCTTGTCCTCTGTCACGTCATACTGTTTTCCACTGTTTCTCTGTGTTCCCTGTGTTTTTCAGCTGTAGTCATGTCCTGTTATGCTCTTGTCTTTTTTTGAAGGTTTTGACTTTTGTTTTTGGTTCTCCTGCCGCTTCAGCAGCGCTTTGTGTTACTTTTTGTTTGATTAAATTCATTTTTTGCCTACTCTTGCCTCTTCACCTAGTGTCCAGCATTTGGATCCTACCTCACCCTGGAAAACCTTGACACTTTTTGTACACAGCTGTATTGTTAGTCTTCCAGTTCAGTCTGTTGTCGATGGTCACTCCCAGGAATTTGTACTTCTCCACCACCTCCACATCCTTACCAAGGATGCTGAGGGGCAGCTAAACTGTTCCCTTCTTCCTGAAATAAACCATGAAATAGTTCACAAGTAAAAACTAAGATAAAAAAAGCTAAACTTAGATAATCCAGGAGCATTCTGTTTTTGTTTTGATTCAATCATAAACATGTTCAAAACAAAATACTGAATTTTTGAAGATAAACACTAGTAGGTCATCTCTACTACTGACTGGAATGACTGGATGAAATGACATTCAGTCGTTTGGAATCTAGCTGAATGGTGTGTTTCAAATTATCTGTAGATCTTTTTAAGTTCCTCATCACACTCATAGGCCTCCACAACATTGTTTTTCCTGAAACAGAGCTCTTTAGATTCGACGTGATGACACCACAGTGTACGCTCACAACAAACACAACACCAAGCTATGCTAAGCTAAGCTAAGCTAAGCTAAACTAAGATTGTGTTTATCACTGAGGAGAGGGATGATCCTCCAGTTTCTTTCTTTTGTGAAGGGCTGGTGTATGGTGTACATTTTAGGATATCCTCAGCTGTCAGACTCAGGTGTCAGACATCAGATGAAAAAGCATCAGGTCTCAGGAAAACCGCTGTCAAGTTTACGGAATTACACAGTCATGTCTCAGACATCAGATGAAAAGGAGTCAGGTCTCAGGAAAAGCGGAGTCAGACAAAAAATTCTCAGATGAAAAGTTATCAGAATCAGGTCTAAGGAATTAAGTAATAAATAAGTAATAATAAGTAATAAGTAAATAAGTAATTCCGTAAACTTGACAGCGGTTTTCCTGAGACCTGATGCTTTTTCATCTGATGTCTGACACCTGAGTCTGACAGCTGAGGATGTCCTAAAATGTACACCGTACTGGTGGTTCAGGTGAAGACAATGTGATAGGCCACTTCCAAAAGTGATGGAAGATGTTTCATTTGTATTCTTTCATCTTTTGCAGAAAAATCACCATGAAACAGTTCACAAGCAAAAACTTCTTTGAGTCCTTTCCCTCAGTGGAATCAGTGTGTGATTGGCAGGTTCAGGTCCACTAGTTGCTACAGCAGGACATGGAATGCAGGAGCATTCTGTTTTTATTTTGATTCAATCATAAACATTTTCAAAACAAAACACTGAATTTTTGAACATAAACACTTGCAGGTCATCTCTACTACTGACTGGAATGACTGGATGAATGACATTAACCACAGTTTAATAGTTTATATCAAACATGTATTGTCGCATAAGCTCTCTTATAAACAATCCTGTCATGGTTGCACATGTTGTACAGTATCCAACTATACCGTCCACTGAAAATCGTTAGAAACATACAAAATACAAATATAAAACACAAAAACGCAAAGTGTGCAATTACAATATAGACTAACAATTGAATATTTTAAATAGGTATATAAACAATTCACTACAATTCCAGCCCATCACCACTGCTATAATTTTGGAGTTATGTATAAAAATAAAATTCATTTGATTTAATTGAGTAAACCTGATAACCTGTAACTACAGTAGGCCTACATCTCAGCTCTAATTCACCATGTTACATTGCACATGAATGCATTTTTTTAAGTAAAGTTAATTTATTAGATATTACAGCAAAATTCTCAGTGTTTAAATATCATCTTTCTGATATGATACCTGTTCCCCAAAAGTTCATTCAGAAAAATCAACAACTATTTGAAACAAAAAAACACAGTGAGACATTACAAATGATAGAAATGCACAGTAAGACATGATCACTTCAGTAAACAGTCACAGCATAGTTACAATTCAGACATCTTTTTTGTAGTGAAGTAGACGAATGTTCCCTGACTATTGAACTTTTGCGCTACACCTGTGTTTGAAAGTAGAATAGTTTACGGAGGAAGTTAAAGGAGCCAGGCATCTGCTTGTAGAGGCCTTTTGCAGAGTTTTGGGAAACTTCGTGGTTAACCTGGGAAAAAGCACAACGGGGTAATAATTAGACAGATATATCTCTGTTCAAAACTCTTTCAATGGCCAGTGGTATCCACAATGGCTCCAGCTACCTTTACTGGCATAGTAAAAGAAGCTCACCATCATCAACATTGTGACCAAGTCATCGGTAGCAGCGTTTTCCTCAAGGATATGATCCAGTGTCTCTACGTACCAGGAGCCCGACTGGGTGTCTCTCCAGGAAACATAACCTGTCACATGGTCACAGAGGCATTAGGACACAAAGATAGGAAGTCTATACAGAGTTCTGACTTCCATCACAAAGTCTGTATAATTAATCAATACAAAAATATGCATTTAGACTCAGACACACCAGGGAATGTAGAGTAGGAGACCAGGATGTCACTCGGGGTTGGCAGTGTGGCTCTGGCGTCCGGCTCGTCGGACATGCTCAGAGAGTCGCTGCTGGATGACGTTGGGATGGCGTCTGTTTCGTTGTCTTCTCCACCGCCGGATGGTTCCACCTCATCTGGGGAAATCTCAAAGCCCGTGTCCCTTTCACCTCGAAGACAAAAAAGGAGTTTCCCTGTGATAACACTTTACACAACACTTACTACTGTGACTTATTAAGTAGTGTGTTCTGTGTTAGCTACCTCCGCCACAGGCCTGGATGAAGAAAAGTTTAGGTTTGCCTTGTAAAGAAGGGCAATGCTGGCCATTGAGGTAGTTTGTGATGTGCTGAACCGGGACGTGTTGTCCGTCCACCCCGTACACGGCACCAGGGAAGCGGTTGTGACTCACCTACAAACATACAACAAATACAAATATATATATGTATATACATCTTTTGTTATTTTAGGCTGTTGATCGAAATATATTCAAGTTACAGTTATATAATGAGTATGGTTTTAAAGTGCAGACCGTCGGCTTTAATTTCCTACACAAGCGTGTAGGAATACAGTCTCCTATTTTTAAGGGCTCAAATGTACATGGACAAATCGACCTTAGCATGAATGAAATGTTCATTTTTAATACTTCGTTCAGAATCCTTTGCAGGTAATGACTGTCTGATGCCTGAAACACATGTACATCACCAAAGAATGAGTTTCCTCCTTTGTGATGCTTTGTCAGAACATTTATAGTCCTAACTGTAAATAATTTAAGATGAAGAATACCACAGAGAAAGTTCTGCTGTGATGTAATACAGTAGCTGGAATAATATTACATTTTGCATCATTTTAGAGGCTGGTATCAAGTAATCTGAAGAACAAGGTACAGTTTAATGTGAACTGTTCACAACATTAGAAGGGTTGGAACGAGAGAAAACAAATATACGGTGTCTTACCTCGGTCCCGTGGGACAGCATGATAACCACACAGCAGTCATACTGTGAATGGTCCTTCTTACACAAAGATGACAGTTCATGTTTGATTTGCTGAAATGTGGAGACATCTGTTAGCATTACACTGGTTATGTCTCAAGTACAGCTTCAGACACGGTGGCAGAAAAAAAAGGTCATCTTACTCTTTGTTTCAGGTTCGTCTTGACCTCCACAATGAAGTTGAGAGCCTTGAATCTCCTCTCCAGCTTGTCGCAATCTATGTTGGAGCCTTTGCGATCGTTCAGCTGGCTCCGTGGTTCAAAGTCCACGTTGTTTATGATGAGGCAATGACCACAGGGGCTGGCATCCATTTTATAGCACTGACACACAGCAGTACAAAAACGCAGAGGCAGAGGTGTGATGTGATGTGACGATATACGAACAGAAAGTTTGCGTAAAAAGGATTTGTTGTTACGTGCTTTTTAAATGAATGGAACTCACCTGAATACTATCCCGTCTTGTTCTACCTTGTGGTCTTGGTCTCAGGAACTCCTTGTCAGGTGCTGTGGTTCACACATCAATACATGTTCAGCATCAACGAAGTTATCGGAATTATCAATATTAAATGAACTGCATAGCTTACATGGACTGGGAGTAGTACCAGGTTTCTGTAATGGATAGACAGGGAGAGGATCTTTGTTTTGCTTATCAACATCCATTGGAGAGCCTATTAAAGAAACAGAGAGCACATATGTGAGGACAGAATACACCACAGCGGCCATTTACAAATGATTGAATATCTTTAAATGCAGCCATGACATTATTAAAGATGACATGTGAATGTAAAGAAATATCAGACGTACAAACTGGGAGAGGCTGGACAACAGGGCGCACAACTGGAGTTGGTGTAGCAGGCTGCAGCTGAACTGCTGGAGCTCCATTCTGAAGGATCTCTGCCAAACTCTGCTGACCTGTTTCCAGAAGGCACTCCAGAAATAACGGAAAAGCCCGACTCCCCCGGGTTTCCAAGTCCCGGACTAACTGCCTGGCTTGATCTCGTCTGGTCCCCGAGATCTGATAGGGAACAGTCACGTGTACAATCAGGCTTTACTTTAATTTAGTTTAGTTTATTTCGAACATGTGCGAGTAACATAACAAAGTAAAATGAAAACAAACAGATCCAATAAGAATAGTCCAAACAAAAATAATAATGTGAACCCAACATAAAGGAGTAGGATGAAGCATATGCTTATTTTAACCCACCCCTTCTCCACTACTCAATTACCTATCTTTTCTCCCTAAACATGTATATTTACATTAAAAAAAGAAAATAATTAGAAAAAAAAAATAGATTAAATAAACAAATACATAAATAATTTATCATTTATGAAAACACCCGATTGCTAAAGCCCTTCTTCCTCCCTGTACTTCGTGAAAACCATGTGTTTGTACCGCTTGTAATATTATAGAAATACCTGAAAACCCGACCACTGACCTACTGAGACCCACCTTTATCTCATCGATCATGTCCTGGGTGAAAACTCCTTTTTCGAGAAGGCCATCGTAGAGGTTAGATGGATCTAAGTCTCTCACCAGAGTAGTCCTGTTGCGCTGAAGTATTTTCTTGTGTTGTTCCTCCATTCTCCATTCACTTCTAACTTAATGACGTTATGGTGAAATAAAAGTATTATAAAAAAAAAATGAAATATGTGATAACAGGGTACGTCTGAACCTTAAAACGTGTGAGATTATTCTTTTTCCTTAGTAAAAGTGAAACGATGTTTGTTAGTTCTCTTGTTTTTCCTTGGTTGCGCTGGCTATTTCCGTGTTTACATCACCGCAGCCTCTGATTGGTCAACCGAAGGGCGCGTTCGATTTTATTCACGGTGCGTCGCTACGACGTGGGTAGCATTCGGTAATGCATGGACGCTAAAAATCGCGACGCGACAAAGACTAAACCTAACGCACAAAATAATGGTAAATTGTCGCAAATATAACTCAATCTCCCAAAGTGCCTTTCGACACTGAACGCCTCCCCCTCTACTCCTGCTTAGCATCAGCAGCAGGTTGTCAGCTTGCCGTGGAGGAACTGTGGGATGCAGCTGAACACACCCTTCACATTCCGCTGTTAACCAAGAACGACGAACCGAAATAGAGTAAAAACCTTCAACTAAAATGTGGCACAGCAGCGGTTGAGCGCATCCGCTTGAGGTGACTGGGAATGTAGAGCTGTTTAGACGGTTGTAGCCCTGTAGCAACGACACTAGCCCTAATAGAAAAATGCGTTTCATCCTCGAAAAACAGCGTTACGGACATAATACTACCAACAGGATTATTGGCTCCTGTGTGTGAATATAGCCTAGTTTACCTAGCTTCTGTTGCATGCTATAGGGCCATTGTCATAATTTATTAGCAGCCTGGCTGTCTTCACTACATGGCTAACGACATATGGTGGAAAGGCTGCCTCAGATTTGTAAACCGTTTAAGATCTGTGTGAAGATGCTTAGCTTGCTGTGGCTTGGTAGTGACAGGTCTTGTGGTGTGTTTAAGGTAACTGTGGTCAAAGATGTCTCTGCCACTGGCTGTAGTGGTGGTCCTGTCTGTGCTGCTGACAGGACCAACCCATGCTGGGCCTGAGATGGACCCATACAAAATACTGGGAGTAACCAGGAGTGCAAGCCAGGCTGAGATCAAGAAGGTCTACAAGCGTCTTGCAAAAGAGTGGTAAATATTTCCTCTTACTGGCACTTTAAATAACAATGCTTCTTTTAATTCTTTACTGATGAGCATCTTCTTCTCAAGGCATCCTGACAAGAACAAAAACCCAGGCGCTGAGGACATGTTTATAAAGATTACTAAATCTTATGAGGTCAGTCATTTAAACAAAATGAATTTATCAATGTGTTGTGTGTGTATGTCTCCCACATTAATAATTATCCTGTGTCAATCCAGATTCTGTCCAGCGAGGAGAAACGCACCAATTACGACCGCTATGGGCAGACTGACGATACCCAGCCTTACGGAAACGGTCGCTATGCACATCGCCGGGACAGCTTCTACTTCGATGAGTCCTTCTTCAACTTTCCCTTCAACAGCAAGAACCACAGAGACTTTGCTGACAGCAAGTACACATTGCACTTCAACCAGTATGTCAACGACGTGGTGCCCGACAGCTACAAGAGGCCGTACCTGATAAAGATAACCTCTGACTGGTGCTTCAGCTGCATCCACATTGAGCCTGTCTGGAAGGAGGTGGTGCAGGAGATGGAGGGTCTAGGTTTGGAATTAATCTAGAAATCGTTCAAAGCTTTCCTGCAGTCCTGCCCTGTGTGAAAGGGTGAGTTCAGAAGGCTGACTTGTGTTTGCGGATATCCTGTCTTCGCAGGTGTTGGAGTAGGTGTTGTGGATGTTGGCTACGAGAGACGGTTAGCTAATCACCTCGGTGCTCACCGCACTCCGTCGATACTTGGAGTCATCAATGGCAAGGTGACGTTTTTCCATTATGCTGTTGCAAAGGAGCACCTGAGGCAGTTTGTAGAAGACCTTCTTCCTCAGAGACTTGTGGAGCGGGTAAATATCAGGATTCTAGTCAAGAACATTGTATTTTATGTATGGTTAAACTTATTTTAATGCATATACAAGGGTTGTTTTTAATGTAATATTTGAGATATTTTTCTTATTCCAGGTTACAGACAAGAATAACCTGCAGTTCTTGAACAGCTGGCATGAGCTCAACAAGCCCCATGTGCTTCTGTTTGACCAAGTGCCTGTTGTTCCTCTACTATACAAAGTAGGTTCTTGCCGTGTGTTTTATGTTAAATGTAGTTCAGATGCCACTAAAACTAACTGCATCACTAATGCAACGCTCATTTATCTTTGTTTCTCTATAGCTAACAGCTTTTGCTTATAAGGACTACTTGCAGTTTGGCTATGTGGACCAGGGCCTTTCAGAGACTGCCAATTTGCAGAAACAGTTTAATATTAACACGTACGCTCCGACCATGCTGGTCTTCAAAGAGAACATTGACAAGCCAGCTGACATTATACAGGTAAACCAAAGCAATATGTGACATATTGAAGTGAAGTCGCTCCATTTTTTTTCTACCAGCGTTCATTAAAATGTGTTCTTTTGTCCACAGGCTAAAGGAATGAAGAAGCAAATTATTGACGAGTTCATGGCAAATAACAAGTTTCTCCTTGCACCGCGGCTGGTCAATCAGAAGCTGTTTGATGAGCTGTGTCCTGTCAAACAGTTTCATAGGCGCAGGAAGTAAGAGAGACTCAACATTTTACCATCTGTTCACGCCTGATTAAATGGAAGCATGAAACCAATTAGATATATTGTTTTTGGTTTGGTTGTAATTTCCAGCCCTTATTTGGGGGATTTTAAATCTTGCTAGGGAGCCTGCTCTCCACGTTTGACCAATCAGAGCCCAGTCTTCTCTGATTGGTCGGAGCACCGACCATATATGTTTGGGCAGAGAGCTGAAACGGCAGTGCTGCAAGTGAAGGAGAGACAGAGGGCATGGAAATTTGAGAAAACGTTTTATTAGACTCAAAATTAGTACACGCCCCCGAGTGCACGATACATCATCAACATTTTTTAATTATTTTCCAGGAAAAAACAAACCCTTAAATACCATTACTAACTTTTTTTGTCAGTGCTGGGTCCTATACGAGCATATGGCTGACATGCAACACATTCATATAAAAACACTTAGATAGCAATTTGATTTCATTGAAACTTTAAGTTATGTACCTTCTTTTTTTCTAATTCACTACAAAGTCCCTCTTCCCCGCAGATACTGTGTGCTGCTGATCACAGGTGATGAAGAGACCTTTTCTTTTGGCAACCAGGCCTTTCTCTCATTTGCTTCCACCAACACTAGGGAAGTTGTGAGGTTTGCGTATGTGTACCAACGGCTACAGCAGCCACTTTGTGACATCCTCATGCAGAACAAAGACAGCGCACAGCCACCACCACAGGTACAACTCGCATATGTCCAACACTGCAGCTACCTGTTTCAGTTGTAAAGCATATATAATGATTAAGCTTGCGCTGTGTTTTGGATGTCACCACCACTTTGACGGGTTTTGCATGCAGGTAGTGATACTGGAGAGGCGCAATGCTGCGGGGAAGGCGTTGTTCAAGCCTGTCACCGCCTGGAACGGCAGCGAGGAGGACAAGCAGCTTCTGGTGGATGAGTTAGACAGACTTCAAAAGGACCCGTCGATCCTCAGCCACGATGCCATGCTGCCCGAACTCAACAACGAGTTTGCCTCTGTATGTTCTCTTTGAGTAAAAAAATCAAGACTAAATCTTGCTGAACATTTTCAGCTAATATTCTTATAACCAAGTGTTTTTACACAACAAATACCAGTCTTGTTACTAATCACTACTAATACTTTTACCCTGTAGATGTTTGTAATTCGATGGATTTATGCATCTTACGATTACCTCTCTGAAGTCATTGATGATATTCTACATAACAACTGGTAGGTACACCTGTTTCAGTTTAGATTCCAGTTTTAAATGGCTCTACAGCAGTATTTCAGGGAGGAATTGATACAGTATTGTTACAATGTTTGAACTTTGGTTCAGTTCATGTTCACAGAGCAATCCAGACAAAGTTGAGACAAATTGGATTTCAGGAAATGAGAAGATAATGTATTTGAAAATGCAACTTTGGCTTTGGCATTTATGCTGTTCATTGGTTCATGTACCAGTGTTCTGTATATGAATGTGCTCAATTTGATTGAGCATCTAGGCTACACATAGAAAATATTGTATATATGATGAGAAGCCGCACAGCTAAACTAAGTGATTATATAATTATAATGGATGGCGTATTGGTCCATGGGTAATGTGTGTTCATGCTGCAAATAAACCACTCTAAGGAGCAATTCCAAATGTGCTCAGATCACACTTTCTAACCGGGGACAGCTCGCTGGTTTGTTCTGGTGCAATTGTTGGGTTCACACCAGCTCAAATGAACCTAACACTAACCCTGTCACTGCTGGTTCCAGAACAGCTAATGGGGTGTGAAAGCACCCTTCAAGCCAGCGTCCCTCCACTTGTTATTGTCACCATTGAGACATAAACACAGTGTGTCTTGTTGATGTCTTGCAGGCGCGAGATGATGCCTCTTCTGTCCCTCATCTTCTCGGCCTTGTTTATCTTGTTTGGAACTGTGGTTATTCAGGCCTTCAGGTTGGTGGATTGGTGTTTCACTTTATAAAGAAGGCACAGTATAAAGAAAATCTAAAGAAAAGCCAAGGAAAGCAAAGCAATAATGCTGTTAAATCTTCCTCTTCTCTGCCCGTTCACGTCCTTTGGGATTTTTCCTCTGTGTGTCTGCAGTGACTCAAGTGATGATAAGCAGACAAAACCAAAGGCAAAAGATGGAACTAAAGCAGAAAATGGGTCATCAGGGACCAGCAGCACTTCAAGGCAAGAATACAATTTTACACTACTTTTTAGTGGAAGATTTCATGTCATGCTTTTAAGCTCTATGTGTTTGCTGTCAATTTTAGTCGGCCTCCCAAGAAGAACTTTGTGGAGGTGACTGAGCTGACAGACATCACTTATGTAAGCAACCTTGTGAAGTTAAGACCAGGACACATGAACATAGTGCTGGTTCTCACTGATGCCTCCAAGAACATTCTACTTAGCAAGTTTGCCAAAGAGGTCTATTCCTTCACAGGGTAAGCTAAACATTCCCTGCAGAAGTCCATTGTATGAGTTTGAGTGCGTTCTTTATGGACATATTACATTTTTCTCAACTCTCCCAGGAGCCTGACGCTGCATTTCTCCTTCCTGAATATTGACAAGCACAGTGAGTGGATGAGCACGCTGCTGGAATACGCCCAGGACGCCATGCAGATCGATGCAGACGAGGACGATGGTGGAAACCGCAAGGTGGACTACACCGGCTACGTGCTGGCACTTAACGGCTACAAGAAGTACCTGTGTCTGTTTAGGCCCGTCTACACAGGCGAAGACCTTGACAATAAGTCATCTGAGGATGAAGGGGGAGCTTCAGGGGGCAGGTCGAGGTCCAGTTCACGTGACGACCACCCGCAGCGCAAATCCAATCGATCCCGCAGCATATCCACCCTGCAGATCCACCACAAACTGGATCGCCTGGGGTTGTGGATGGAAAGGCTAATGGAGGGCACTTTGCCTCGCTACTATATCCCGGCCTGGCCAGGACTAGACAAGATCACTCCCTGTAAATAGATCAACGTGGAAGGAACTTGGCATTTATCTACTGTCACTCTGAAATGGTTTTATTCATCATGGAAGTTAGGCAAAAGCTGCCTCTTTTGCACTTGAGATATTTGATAGGTACAAGTTCTTTTAACTTTACTACAAACTTGGCTTTAGTCCAACTACTGTGGCACAGCTCCTTTAGTATACCTCTTCTACTCATCGCATGCTGTATTCAACTGCTGTTTAGTCATATTTTATTCAGGCAAATGTGTCTGCTACAGCTGTGTGAAGAGAAAATCACTGTGGCCTCCTGCTGTTATGGCCATGTTCACTCAAGCTAAAAGAGGCAGAATACCAACCTTGGAGTTGGGTTATGGTCAGACTGAACTGGTTTAAAAGACCTGAGGATAATAGCAGAGTTTCAGACTCTCTCCTGAAAAGCACTTAAAGTGTTGCACTCTGTTGTATGCTTGAAAAGTGCCACAATTTTCAAGCATACAGCAGTGTGACTAGTTTAAGAAAGCTCTCAGCCAGCCAGTCGTGGCATGAAATGAGTGGGAATGATGGTCACACAAACCATCTGACAAGCACTTTGGACGGAGTATGAAGGCCTCATTGATAAATACTGTGAATAGAGATGCATGAAACTAACATTAAATGTGTTTGCCTTTTTATACATCTCAGCTCAGTTTTTGTTTTTGGCATAGATTATCTCCTAAATGCTGACTCTCTCGTGCAATATACCGTACTGCTGTCATGACGATGCCTTTTACCCAGGAACCCTCAAGGATCGCTCCACGTTCTTCCTTGATCACATGATTGCAGAAAAACAAAACCCTTCTTTTTTTGTTACACGGAGATAGTTTGAGTTTGTGGTTCAAAAACGTATTTCACTACATGCTAGAATTATTTAACAGCCTCAGTTAGCCAGTAGCTTTATGTAGCAAACATAATAAACAGGCTGTTCGTTTCATCCTCTGAATGTTTTCCAAATGCCTGTGACTGATTGATACTACAACTTGACACCTAAAAAGTGGAAATTAATGTATGCTTGCTTGTTTAATTATTTTTCTTTTGATACGTTCAAAAATGTCATCCGTATCATTCTGTTGATATCAAGTGATGTAAATATCACACATGCTCATGCTAGCTATAGAGCTGTACTTTATGTCATTTGGAAAGTAAGGTGAATGTTTTCCATTATTGAAATACTTATTTTTTTCTAATTGGTGTCAAAAAAAAAGTGCTACTGTAAGATGTTTCAGTTGGTCTTCAACAGTGCATTTATCTTCTTGTTGGTTGTAATAAAATTCTAAAATGCTAATTTCCCTAGCAGCTTATTTAGCAGGAAAGCTAAAGCTAAACGATAAGACATTGGCAGACCTGAATAATCCCAGTTCCTATCAGTTGATATTTGGTAAGGCAGAGCTGTAATTAGGAATCAGTCAGGCCCACCATTCATTTTATGAGAAGACTAATATGTTGATCCTAGTGGAGTTGTATGAGGTACTTGCAGTATCTATATTGTAGGTTGTGGACTGCAAATCCCTTGTTTGGAAAAGCAGACATGAGTTCTGGCCCATAATCCATAAACAATGAACTCAAATAGACAGGGTCAGCAGTAAAATGTATTTTAGGCTCATAAACAATACCTGCCTAAGCCTTAACAGTACTCCTGTCTGCTTCTCTCCTGTAGGTTATCCACATGCTAGTCCAACAGCTTTGGAAGTAAAGGAAACTAACTAGTAGTGAAAAATAAACTGATCATCTGTTTAGCTGCAAGTAATCCAGAATAAAGAGCAGCGGAACTGGGGTTGGTAATGTGCAATGAATTTGGCATATACAAGAATTACACTGGAATAACTCACTGTTTAAATGGCTTTACTCCTTGAATTCTCAATTATGTCCGTCTGTCTTTAGCAAAATTGATCAGTAATCCACTTGTTGAACTCAGGCCTGTTCCCTCTCCAATGGAAAGCATGAGCATTCAGATGTTCTTGACCCCTTGTTCCAACCAACTGGCTTCCCTATTGATCTGAAAAATCAATGACTATATCTTCCATAATCCTCAACCTGCAGTTCTAGTTCAAATCAGAGTAGGCCACTGTACCTCTGAACAATCAATTCTGTTGGTGGACAGTGAGCAGTCCACACTCTGAAACCTAGATGCAGGCTTGTTTGTCAGAGCACGTGGTCCGGTGACAGTGACGGTGGCCATGATCCGCACTGTATGCCGTTATACTGGTCCTTCATCTGATAAGAAGAGTTGTAGCAGCAAAAATATGTGGTTAATGCTTTTCTGAGGCGCGCATGGCAAAAGGAGCAACAGGAGTGTGCCAAAGAGTGCTCACAATGTGTAACAATGTGAAAGGTGCATGGATCAGTTGCAAAGATGCATGAGTTTAGTTCACACATTTTGTTGCCATTTCACCGGCATAGAAAATAAAAAGTAGTCCCAGATGAAACTCAAGCAAAATATGCAAAAGACAGGTATGCAGCGCAGTGGCTAAGTACAGTTCTACTCATACATTTACATACACTGGCAGAATTAATAAGTTGTGTTCCATTTTTATTTTTAAAGAAAATGGGTGATCAGGCAATAATTATATCTTTTATTGTTAGTGGGATTCAGAATAAACTGTATGGCACCACATAATAGTGCAATCATTAAATAAGACGTAGCAATGGAGGAAATATTTTTCCAGAGGAGCGATCCACTCTTCTTGGTAAAATTCCTAGTAAAAGTCCTGTTGGTCATCTTGCAGGAACTGAAGATTGAGACTTCTGTCAATGATTTAGAGGTCTGAATGGTTGACTTTACTTTGTGGTTTAGAAGATGCATCCAACATGTTGCTTCCAGACTAGTAAAACTGGTAAATTATCCTACAGTATTTTCTCATACTGGGGGACTAAATTCCCTGCGTGTTGTAGCTCACGCAAGCCCAGAAAATATGGAAACCACCTGCGTGCTTCACAGTAGGGACGGGGTTCTTTTCATCATGGCAGCTCCACTGTGCATGCTATTTTTGTTCGAGTGCCTCCTTACTGTGCATCTTGAAACCTCTACGTCACTTTTTTGCAGACGTCTGTGTTCGAGCTTGAGTTGCTTGAGGGGTTTTCTTTGATGCACAACCAGCTTTCCTGGTAGGTATTTTCTGAAATCACTGTTGCTCTGTCCTGTATCCACTCAACCCTTTAGCAAGGTTGTGGACACTAATGAGACCTTCTCAAATCTTTGCATATACTGTATATACATGTTTTATTTTACTGAAAATAATTCAAATGAAGTACATTTTCTAAAACATCATCATACATATCTTTGATATTTGAGGAATGGCACCAAGACAAAAAAGTGTTTTAATTGATAGATAGATAGATAGATAGATAGATAGATAGATAGATAGATCAAGGTTGTGATTCTAGTTTATATATTTTTGTTTATTTATATTTTATTTGATATTTAAAAGTTTTTACACATTAGGTCTGTTATTAACATATTTCAGCCACTAGATGGCACCTCAACCTCATGGGTCACGTTGAGTGTCAGCTCTTTTTATATTCTGTCTCTGATGTCCTTATTTGTTCATGATTCCTGTTATTTCTTCAGTGGTATGAGCATGTTGAGCATTTAGACTTGTATAGAGTATAATGTCCAACAATTTTGTCCAATAACAGTCTTCTAACCACTATTAACTGGTGGACTGAAGAATCTTTAGAAATGATCATATTCTAAAAGGTAACTTTACCACTGTTTCTGGCTAGGTAGTGTAGTTACTTATAATATTATTAAATAATAACATTAGTTTCAGTAGCAGTCTAGCAAAGGTATAGTCTCATGTCCGTTACCTTTTGCAATATGTTGCATTTTGATGTTGTTGACATCGATTGAGCATAACATTATGACCAGCTTCCTAATATTGTGTAGGTCTTCCTTGTGCCTCCACAACAGTTGTGACTCATCAGAGAATGAACACGGGCCTTCTGAGGGTGTCCTGTGGTGTCTGGTAACAGAATATTGTTAGTGGGGGCCTTTGGGTCCTATGGGTTGAGGGGAGGGGCCTCTGCAGATCACCACACAGACATTTGATCAATTTGGGATCTAGTGAATTTGGAGGCCAGGTCAACACCTTGTGATGTTTTTCATATTTTTTTTGTTGTTTCTGCTGCCATCAAGGAGTGTCATTGCTATGGGGTGGGGGGTCCTGGTCTGGTTTAGGTGGATGCTACATGTCTAAGTAACATCCACATGAATGCCAGGTCCAAAAGATTCCCACCAGAACACTGGATTGTCACAAGATGGTCAGTGTTATTTACTTCTCCTGTCGGTGGTTTTAATGTAGTGGCTAATCCTGATATATTTGGGTTGAACCGACTAGTTGACTTTGCTGCTGTGCAATGATGCTTTAAGCAGTTGCATGGTCGCCGATCACTACAGATGAAGCCCGTACTACCGCGACATGCAGAATATGTAAGTCAGTCTTGAAATACAACAAAAATACTACTGCAATGTACACTCATCTGAAAAGGCATCTGCTAACGCTAGCAGAGGAACTGTCCAAATCCTCTCAACATCAGTGAGTTAACAAATTCACCAAACGCCCTGTAGTAACAGAGAGAATGAGGCTGCACACCAGCAGTTTGTTGATGAATTTCATTGTCTAGTTATTAGACCTTTAGCTGCTATATATGGAAAAGGCTTCGGAGATAGAGCTCTTTTCTTTTTATCCCTGCTTCATTATATCTTCCAACACGCTGTGAAGTACTATTGACGATGCCGATTTATATAAGCTAAATATATCTGCAGCTCACAGTACTGATAAGTGTATGTGTTAATGTTCAGTTCTGTTGTGTTCTATTATTTGACATTGTTGCTGTGGTAGTAGAGTGACGCTACAATATGTACTCAGGTTATATAGATTTCACTGTTGCTAAGCATTACTTTCTACTGTGTCATGTGCTAACTAGACTTTTTGATATATCAGCAATAGTATCCATTCATTGTACACTTCCGGTGTAGTGCACATTCACTGTATAGTTTAGGTTCTACTTGCAGACTCCACTTGTTTATCTTCTGTTTACATATTCCTTTTGTATTATGTGTCATAATACAGTATATTGTTGTAGAATAGTAAAAGTACAGTAGCAGTAGTTGCATTAGTAGTAGTTATTGTCTGTGTCATGTTATACATGTAGCACAGTGGGACTAGGAGACTATGTATTTCACATCTTTGTATGTTTTCATGTTGTGGCAGTAACAATAGACACGACTTGAATAAAGAAAAGACAGGTTGGTGAAAAATAATACTCCATCTGTAGGGCATAGCAGCAGTAAATAAGGCTGGGCCTTATTGTATAGTCTCCCTTTCTTCATGCTCTCTTGAACTCACTGTATATTGAACATACTGTATGCTATCAACGCAGCCTTTGAGGACTTTTCTATCTCATACTTTCACTATATGGGAGAGATAAATAGAGCAGATACATGAAATAGACTGAAGAGATATATCAGATGACAATGGAAGCTAATGCTTTTCTATTGCTGCTATTTTGGATGTGTTTTCTGTTATTGCTGCTGAAGTCCATGGTGACTCATTGTGTGAGTGTGTGTTTTTATTTTTTTATTTTTTTGTAATAATGACTCGACAATTTTCAGCCAATGCTTCATCTGAAGGAAGCCACTCCCTTCCCCTAAGAGCATATTTCTTGACGGACGTTTAACTGCATGTGTGTGTGAGAGGGAGATAGTGTGTTCATGTGTGTGTTTTGTGCATTTAGGCAAGTGACAAGCGTGAGTTCCTCTCCTTGAATTCAGTTTTAATTAGTGGAGCCTCATTGACTATATCCTGCATTTGAACCTGACTTCCTGCATGTGTGTGTGTGTCCCAGATTCTTGTGGAACACTGACGCTGTGCAGCCAAGTTGCCCTCGTGCGGCCATAACTATTTGAGGGATGAACCCTCAAATTGTTTGTGTGTGATTGTCTGATCCAAAGTGCAGTGCAAATAGTTTTGATATGACATTGAAATCTACTGAAAAATCTACATGGGATAAATTGATACAGGAGTGATACATTTACTGATTAGGCTACAGGTGATCTTTTGCAATACTTAAGTCTATTAAGTTAGTGAAATCACTTAAGTGATTTAACTGTAAATGTACATCTGGGACAAATTATTCAGAAGCTAACTTTTTGGCCTCTCTCATTTACTTATATTCTTTTAAACCATTTTACTACTACATATTAACACTGTTAATAGGAGCCGGCTATGGATCTGATTGTATCTATTAAATATAGATCTATTAAATGTGATAAATGTAATAAAATCATCTTAGCTTGGATCATATGGCTGCGTCTCAGATTTAAATTGGTCTAAATGTGATTAAACATGGACTGAGGGGATGATGTTTCCTGTCAGTGTGTCTGTTGATCGGAGGAATGACCAAAAACTGTCAAACAATGTGACACTAAATTGCTGTAAAGCATACATATCTATAATGAATGAAAATGGGTCACTCTTACTCCTGTGATAGATGTTACTTTGATTTAGTCTTTTGGCTTTGCCTTTGCCTTTCCTCTTACGATAGCCACCATCACACTAATATAGGTATACAGATACAGGAGAACAGCTGGGTCTTTAGTGGCTCCTCTTAGATAAGAGCTCCTCATGCTTCTTCCTCCACTGACCTCATGTAGCAGAGAGAGAGAGAGAGAGAGAGAGAGCGAGAGAGAGAGAGAGAGAGAACGATCTATATGTTTAACATCAGTTCCTCCTTGGTCTGATTCTGCCGTTAGCGTGATGTTCTCTGCTTCCAGACTATTGTATCCATTCATTAGTTTGGCCTAAACTTCACTGCTGGGTTTAAATATTCTTGCAGAGTTAGGTTGAGGAAGTAGACACAGGTTAGATGTGTGCTTGCATCATGGTAATCCCCACAGCCTGGGCTGGTTGAATTAACAAGGAATCAAGCAGCTCTGAAGTTAAAGCCACACATTAGTTTGACTCCTGCAGTGGGATTTGAGCTCGGTTAAATCGCCTTCTGAAGAAAATCCATGGAATTAACTGAAGCAGTCGGTTGAGGGACAAGTAAATCTATACGTGTTGAAATATTAATGTGGTCTGATTGAGTTGTGTTGGAAATGGACATTGATTTAGCAACGATTGCTCAACCAGTGATAACCTTCACACGGAAGTGCAGAGTGTACATTTCAATCTATTGATTAAATAGATTTATTTATTTTGTTTATTTAAAAATAGTAATTTCATCAGTGGTAATGGAAATCACAGAACACCTACAGAAAACAAGCATATTTTGTTCTAAGAGAGTATATTACACTGCACGTTATGCACTTTGATAAACTTTAACATCAAAAACATACTTTTCCCATCTCATTATTATTTAATGGATGTAAGAAATCTGACAGTCTAATCTAATCCCATGGAAAATGGGTCACTGAAAAAAACTACCATTACATATGTGTTCAGCCAAAACAGGAAGTGATTCCTTTGTTTTCAAATGTTGCCAAGGTGAGGTCACTTCCTGTCCGTGCGTGGAGACTGCCGACATCCTCTCTTGAGCTTGTTTTTACTCCCATAAGACGTATTGAAGGAAAAACAAAGAGAACAAGACAGCGATATGAGACAGAAGAAGTATCTGTAGTGATGGAGCAGATAGTAGATAGATCGGGATTTACTGAGATGAAAAGGAATTTAATAAACAATCCAATTTGGTTACTTCCTCCATGATTTCGAAACACTTGCCAAAACCCCATGGAGCACATGCTAAAATTTTATGCAACAGAGTGCATTGCCCCTCTCAGTGGAGCTAATTTTGAGCGTGTAGCACAAAAAGTTCCTGCTGGTTCAGTCAGCTAACTTTCTGCTGTCTCCCCTGATGCTATCTCAACAGCTCCACATACAGTGAATGACCTTGCTAAACTAGAATAATGAACATGGTAAGTAATGCATACCTGCTGGCTGATATTTGCATTTTACTCAGAGCAGCAGAGGAGCTTCAGAGAGCCTCGAAACATGACTCCTTTGTTGATCTTCTGTGGGGAAGCTTTCTGTCTTCCCTTCTTCAATTTGCTTTCTTTTCTAGTATCCCCACTAGCAAATCACTTGGCGGGCTGAGAGTCCATCGTCCCTCTCTTTCCTCTGTATTTGCGGCGCTGACAACACATGCATCCTGAGGTTTCAAACACTTTGCTGGATTTTTCACGTATTGGTGAAGACCTTTTATTCTCGCCTTTTCCTTGGAGCTATTTTCTTCTTCCTCTTTCTCTGGCTTTCTCTCCTTGTCACCCCTTCACTTTCGTTCTCGTTTTCTCCCTGTACGCTAAGATTTGAAAAATTTACCAGTATTACTGCCTCTTGAAGCCATATGGCAGGACAAATAAAGGGATAAAAACGGAATCGTAGAAAACAATATTTAAATACCGAGCTGATGAGTCCACAGTTTTGGCTGCTTTTCAGAGAACAGCAAAGTTAACTGCTGGCTGATTATTTTCTCTGCATAATTCTATCTTTCATATTGTAAGCGTTTTCCAAAAAGCTGAGTCTTAACAAAACACCATCTGTCCATTCCACCTTATCAGTTGGGACACTTCACAGTCTCCGGGTCCACATTTATAGAGAATATTTATGGACAGTTATATCCAGGACAGAATGCAGAGTAAAAAGGAATGGCATCATTTGGTAAATAGCCATTGATAGTTCAGTACAGTACATGATATTCTGAACAGATTTTATTTAATATTTTGACTTCTCACCAACAAGACTAAAGTGGTTTCTGTTGGGCCCTTATACACATATTGGATGTTTTTCTACTATTTCAAACCACTGAATGTTTTGAAGGTCTCATGGTTAGACATCCAAAATTACAGCAAGTGTTTTAAGATGAGCAGCAGGCAACTGGTGGAACATTATTTGGAATATCTATAAACTAAATTAAAATTGTAATCTCAAATTTATAATAAAATATCGAACTATTTATTATAGATGTTTAGTTACAATAAGAAAAATATTAGATCATTTGAGTCCTATTTTAGGCCAGTCACATAAGTAAATATATATTTAGAACAAACAAAGCCAACACAATGTGTCAACAACTGCAGTTCCGTTAATGTCCACTAGAGGCGGTTGCCAAAAAGCGAGTCAATCTGCACAGTCCATAGATTGTATATAAATATGGACAATGCGTGTCCCACTTCCTTGCATTGCCAAACTGATGCTATTTTCCTGGGGATACGGGCGGCACCATCTTGCAACTTTGGAGCCAGAGTCTGAGCAGTAGCCTACGGTCGGAGAGTGGAGACACGCGCTGCGATATCGATGACCGAGCACACTTCCGGCAGACTCCAGACTCGCGTTTTTGTTTCATTAATCCTATGCTCTGCTCTACTTCCACCAGTTACAAGAAAATGTATGATTATACATTGTACTTATTTTTAAAAATAGTTTTAACACCTCTCATGGCCCCACAGGACCGCTTTACGGAGCGGTTGGCGTGGCAACTGGTGGTCGCCATTATGTCACATCCTGTTTCTATACCATCAAATAACTAACTAAAACGCAAAACTCCAAAAAGTTGACACTTGAATATGCATCAGCATTATATTAACCACCTAAAAAGACTGAAACCATCCTTGGAGACATGTAATTTAGTGTTTTAGTTTGGCCCAAGTCCCATCCACTAACATGGAGGGGGTGGAGCTTATGACCTATACTGCAGCCAGCCACCAGGGGGAGCTCTACTAGCTTTGGGTTCACTTTTGAGGACCCATTCTGGTCCACCGTTGTACAGTCTATGGTTCAGACCTGGTACAAAAATCAGTTTACTTACTCATGGCATGGCATGAAGTTACATGACAACTGCATGGGGGGCAGCCAACAACATTGGGATTTCATTATGGGGCAATGTTGGATAGTCCAACAATCAGGGACAATTTATTGTAAACTAAATCAACTCCATGATGCTCAGATGACATGAGCTTTTTTATAACTCAGTTGTTTAAATTATGCATGGTTTAGGTCATGGCTCTACTCACACTCCTCCTCTTTGACCATTCTTGAATTAGCTAGGAGTTAGGTGGAGAACAGAGCCATCAAACTGAGCTTCAAAGCGGCTCTCCAGGAACCCTATGGCATCACAGATGGTTGTCCATCTTTATGTACAGTGGTTTTATAACGTGTAATACACACTGTCCATTGATTGTTTGACTTCAGTCAACTAATCTATGTCAAGGAAAGATGGGAAAAGACATTTTATCCAAGCACAATACATACATATGAAAAGAGAACAAACCACAATAAAGTCCATCAAACATTTATTTGTGAATTCTATGACAAACAGAAGGCAGTTGTAATATCTTGTTTTACAAGCTACATTGGTCAGAGAAATAAAAACCCCCAACCCCTTTAAAAGTCTGCTCGGATCAAATTTTTACTTTGTTAACGTTTGCTGCCATTTCTTTTGTCTGTTTGTTTTTCCATCATCTTCAAAATGCACCTATGTACAGAAGAAATGCTCAAGTGTCTACAAAGGGAGAGAGCTACATACTTCCACAGCGACCCTGGTCAGGTCAGCTGTTGATATTCAGCTTTTCTCAAAGAAACAACAGGACAGAGAGTACGGACATTTTTTTACTTTTAAAGTTGCGATCCAAGGGAACAGATTTTCTTACAGTGTACTCATTTTATTATGCTTTCATTGCATTCTCCTTATATTCAAGAATCTAGCATTATTAAAAAAGACGAGAGTAGGGTTATATAAAGCATATATACAGGCAATCTCTAGGTAATAGTTCAGCTAAGTAATCATGTACATAGTCCCAGCATATGAATGGTATGGAAACACGTTAAAAAAGCTGGAATCAATCATGTTGCTCTGAAAGGCGCACAGACACGCAGGGAACAATAATACTCATGGTTTGTGTCATGCAACCTGTAAGAAGTCATCTGTCGTTGGCTGGTGATGTTGTGCGACCTATAAAACTGTTTTTATAATTGGCTGAAATGCCAAGTATCTTATAACCTGAGGGGGAGGAGCAGATGTGGTACCTGAAAGCAGGTGGAAAAGCTGAAGAGGTGGAGACAACTGAGCAATGACATCAGAGTCGAAGACAAATTTGAGTTGCCATTATGGATTTTCATACAAAATATGACCGGGCTGCAGTAAATGCCAATAGATATTAAATGAATTTCCAGCTCTGATGTGCCACATCTTGAGTTTGATGTGATAAAAATCAAATGTAATAGAAAATATTTGAAAGCAGTGTGTTCTTAATATACATAATTATATTATGTGTGCACACCAGAGACAAAACATGAAACCTTATTCCATATTTTTTTTTCCATTCTCAAATATGCATTAAAAGCAGCACTACAGACAGTTTTATCCACAAGCCCTGAATATCATCTTCAAATCAGACATTCTATCATATGGTCTAAAACATGCACCTGTGTCTGAATTAGTGATATCAGCAGAAAAAATGCATTTAACCACAACATAATGGTCTGGATTTGGAGGTCTGGAAACAAAAAGCTAATTTCTAAGGCTTGATACCGAGATCCCTCATAGGTCTGCAATGTACAGTAGGTAGTAGAGCCGCCACTGAAGATGAATGTAACAAAACATTCTCCAACAGCACTCATTTAAGTAATTCATCCAGAATTTGGTGTCATCATCATCAGTGTGTACTCAGCTACAGCCAAATGTTTACAAAAAATTTAAACCAAGACATCTTTGTAGAGGAAAGGCACTGAAGTGACCTTGTTGGGGACAGTGAGACAAATGACAATGGGACGCAGGCATCAAATATGCTCCAATGATTCATTGCCAGAAGTCAAATATACATTAATCGTGCTCCGTGTTATTTCATGGCGTGTCTCAGAGTGTATTAAAAATATAAGAGGTAGAACAGAGGTTTTGTTTCATTAATGTCATGAGGAATCAGAATCGCTCCCTGTCTTAACTAAATGATGCTAACTATCAGTAGTGTGGAGTCTATTGTGTACTTATGTAGTTGATTTGTTTCCGGTTTGTGGCTTTTATTTTTCCAGTTTTAAAACAAAAAAATCACAATAATTGTTCCAAGCTGTTATTGGCATCCACAGTAGTTTCACCTTTAACAATGAAATGTGAATTTATGGGATTAAGGGATTACTATGTCAGATTATTTAGATCTGCAGTGCATGTTAACAAGCAGAAACTGAGTCAGGTCTAATATTAGCCTGTGGTGAAGGTTCCTTTGTGGTTTCAGACTGTTCTTCCTGGTGTGTGGTGGGAGAGACTGTGGGACGACTGAGTCATTATTGGACTGTGGTCACTGGTCGCCCTGAAACTCTGAGCCTGTCTGCCTGTGTTACATTCTCTGCTGTGAATCGGCACACAGGACCTTTCTACTACTTTTCTGAGAAGTCTGGACCACAGTGCACGGAAAAAAATCATCTTGCCCTTTTATAATCTCTCTTACATGACACCACTTACGCGTCTGAACTATTTTTAGTCTAGATAATAACATATTGTTTGGCCAGCCTTCCACACTGTCCTCCAGTATACAGTATACTAAACATAGTCAGTGGTATTTGTCAAAAATCAGAAGAATATCATTGTACCCTTGATTATTTTAACTTTTTGATTAGACAGATCAAAAACCACAGAGCCTGCTGTTAAGCATTTGTTTTGCCATTTTTACCAAATTCAGACTCAGTGCATTTTAAAATGTGTAGCCCTCGGCTGGATGCTGAGCTGCTGTTTTCATTGATGTGCAGGACCTCCGGTCTGAGAAATACCACGCTGAAAACCTTTGTTTTTAAAGCTGCCTTCAAATGGAACATTTAAGCTTGTCACTACAGTATGTCGTCCTGTTAACCATTGTCACAAGTAAACTCCATATAAACAGCCATCTCTTGTGGTATGCACAACTTCGTAAGTAGAAATAGTGGTAAGTAGTACTAGTAGTAAGTGTTCAATAAAGTCACAGTTGACAGGTGGGATACGACTCCCCATGTTCATGCTGTCACCCCAAGTTACCTGCTAATTAACAGGTAACGGAAACTGTACGAAATCCAAAGGTGAAATAGGTTGAGGCCACTAATCCCAACTAAAGACAATTTTCACCTACCAGTTTGTGAATACTACAAGAGGGCGTCGTTCTTATGGACTTTTCCCAAAAACACAAGGCGCGACCCCATTTGAAGGTAGCGTCACTTTATAGAAACAACGCACAATTTTTTTAGCGCCACCTTTATGTGCGATACATAAAGCCTATTCATTGCATTAATGTCCGAATGGGTATTTTTTGAAAATGTTTTGTTGTCTTTGTTGACAAGCTAACACAAACACAATGTTCATTTTAACTGTCATGGCTCTTGAGCTTGAACTAAAGAGACGATAATGACGTTTGCCGTTCATGTGCATGCTGCTGAACATTCTACCAACAGCTCCACTATATTCTTCTTTAGTCCTTGTTAAGTTCATCATATAATCTAATTAATTCTCCAGATGTAGTTTGTAGAAATGCATGTACAAAATTTCAAATGATGGAAATGTGGCATGTAGAAAACAGGAACTAGTGAGTACTCAGTCTTATTAGCTGATGTCATTGTTTTTTTATGGTTTAACCAATCAGATTGCTGAGCTAAAACTACCTGTTGTATAATTATGTGGTTGAAAATCAGACATTGTAGTCTGGCGGCAATCAGGAGTGTAGCGTTTGAAGCGGTGAGTTTTGGTTTTGTACCAGCAGTGAGGTCTGCAGTGGAGACAGAGAGCAGCAGCCTTTAGACTGTGGGTTTTCCTCAGTGTGTTATTTAAATACAAGCACCGTAATGCCCTATTTTAAACTGCTGAGTCATTAAATGGTGCGCAGAGCCGGAGGAACGCTGGGCTGCTACTCGTACACAACCAGACATGGTAAAACAGACGAATAGAAAGATGGGTAGATGCCTTGCCAAAGGGGCAGCAAGCCCACAGCAGACTTTACACCGAGTAGCACCGTAATAACTAAATAGAAAGAATAGAAAGAAGCTAATATTTCAGAAAAGATCAAGTAAAAAATAAAAAAAATAAACAAAAATAATTTACTTTCCAGAAATATAATATAACCCTTAATATAAAAAAAGTCATTATATAGTGTATTTACTATTCTCCTATACCTGTTAACCATTTTGTCCCTCCTCCACTGTACTACAGTACTTCATTGTAGCTTTAGTGCCTGATTGTAATTATGTGCATAAAAATGATCTCACTCATTTAAAAAAAAGGCCTGCTGGGTTTGTGGGTTTTCATGAGTCCAGTTTTGGTGTGAGCTGACTTATAGGTGACGTGACAGGCACTTTGAATACCAGTGGATTGATTAGAAAGACACGGCAAACCAAACGGGTGTGAGAAACAACGTATAATAGAACTTCAAAAGTATGATTGTTTTCATCTTACAGTATTTTATCGTTTTAAAACAATTTCTCTTGGCGTTTTTGCATTCGTGTCGGTCCATAAGTAACTATTCTTAGTCCTTTGCGTCTGTCCCAGATATTTCTCTTAAGTGTGCAGACGTCCCATTTTATACTGGCGGGAATGACGCTCAGGTAAAAAGCTAACACATTTTAATTTAGCAAACTAGCTAGACTAATTGAGTAAATTAAAAATACTACGAAATTATTTCTTGAAATAAGTGAAAACCTTCCTTTAGCTCTTGCTGTTTACAAAGATTACCATGCTACATCTTCAATATAAGTTCAAGGTTCATAGAAGACAGGAGAGGACGAGGGAAGGTGAATTCAAAATGATCCCCTTCATTCAACCAGGGAATGGTGCGTTTATACAACAGAAAGATTAAAAGTGAACAACAAAATGTACATAAAAACACATACATAAATCATTGACTAAATCCTCCTAGAACACGGTCTAGGGTTTCTCATCGATGGTATTAATTCCTCCAAATTTAAGAGTGACAGCAGTTTGAGCTTGGTTGTGGTTACACTATGTCATGTATGATTCTTTAACCACTGTAGTAAGGATACAGTGGGCCGATGAGTTTTAAAACTCAGTATCAGATTCCAAAAGCTACATATGAAGAAAAAAATGCAGTGTACATGAACTTGAGAAAAAAATGGAATGCATTTCATGTGGTTTTGTGTCTGATCCCAAACTAGAAAAAAATGGTATAAGAAGTAAAAAAAAAAAAAAAAAAAAAAAATATAAAATTAAATTTGACTTTCAATCTGGAGTGGTCTTCAATCAGTGCAAACAACAGAAATGTTGCGCTGTAGGGCTGTGCACCATGTCTTCATCAGTGTTCGATGTTTAAAGGATGAATCTTGACATCAGTGAAGCGGCATCTCAAAAAATATGAAACAGTTCAAACCATTTCCCGATGAGATTCTGGAGGATAGCTTCTTTAAAGTAGGACTTCTTAAATCTACAAGGTTTAAGTCATGGCTACGTTGCCTCAAAATGTCCCAATATGTGTAGCAAAAGTCCGTCTGGGAAAAACACTGAATAACTTTCTGCTGTTAAGGTTTCCAAATAAATTGATGGGGCGGTGGTCTTTAAGATTTAAATCCTGGTCTCACACATGTTAAGTCCAAACATCCATCAGTGGAGTCCAAGGCTGGTCAAGCTGGAATACGTGCCTCTGCACAGGCCTTAATATCTTCCTTTTGTGAATTAATAAGAGGCATTGTAAACTAGTCTGCAACTGAATTAGTTGTGTAATGAAGCTGCTGCATTTTCAGATCCATGTCGGAGACACTCGCTGGAATGTTATTGTGCTAATGAATCGGAGCGGCATAATCTCCCAGCACAGGATGTGTTTGTGACAAAGTTCAGAGAGAAACCATCTCTGCAGAAACTGAAGCTTTCCACCAGATCTTCCCATCTCTGACAGATGTCTTCTCTGCGGTTTTACAGCTCCCAAAATGACACATGCACTATTGAATGCACATGTAAACAGCGGGTGACAGTTTGCACCTCGCTTCTAACGTTGGCAAGATGATCAGGTCAGTGTGTTGGGTCTTCTATCGCAGGCAAAGGAGACAATTTGTAGTACCAGTTACTGTGTAAGTTGAAGGGGGTGTTTAAATAGGTCCAGTCTTGACATCATTTTACTTGTTAGACTTTCTTCAGTTCGCACTTATCTGAATGAGTTAGGTGTGTATGTGTGCTGGTCGTTCTGTGACGGTTGCGCCTGGGTTGGAGTTTCTGTCCTCCCTGTCCTTGGCATCAGAATGGTACAGTCCAAGACAAGTTGAATATTGCCCGTGTTCTGTGTGTCTGTGAGTGCGTGCATGTGGCAGTAGGTTTGTGTGTCAGGTTTGGCAGTGTGCCTGGGTGGCAGGTTGTAGGTGTGAGAAAGGTGTTTTCCTGGCAGTAAGGTGAAGAATCAGTGTGTGTACATGTGTGCATGTGGCAGTAGAGGTGTCGTCAGTCGTTGCAGGCGTCCCCCTTCTCCTCTGTTGCCGCTGGAGGCTCGTGAGGTCGGTGCTTGCAGTGGCGAGTGGCCGCTCGCGATGGTCGGGTGAAGCAGGAGGACTGGGCGGTGCAGTCACAGGGTCCATCCTGGAAAACAGAAAGATCTCTTATTTACCCTCTAGGTGCCTGCTGCTGCTTGCTCTATTGGGGTGTGTGGGAGAACTTTAAGAACACAAATATAAATTGGAAAAGACGACCAATACCAGCAGGACAGAGAGGGGAGATGACCACTGAGTGAGTTTTAGCTGACTGTCTGCAAATATGTTGCATGTGTTTGCCATCGTTCCAGTTGTGCCATTTGTGGAAGAAGGCATTTCAATCTAAAATTGTACAGCTAGCCTTTCAAAAACTACTTTCAAATGTGTAAAATGCAGAGCAGTGGTGTGCAGAGGTTGGCATGTTAAATGTTAATTTCATGTTAAATAATGCAATCAAAACCCCTGGTATGAGCCAATCAAGTTTCTAATGTACCACTGGTCTCACTGGTCACCTCCATCCATGGTCAGATCCTGCCACATTGCTCATTCTTTCCGTCCCTATTCCATAATACTGACCATCTCCTCCCCAGCCGTCTGCTTCATGAACCTCTTATTGACAATCCTGGTCACGTTGTCATTGCCTCCAGCCGACCCAGTCAGAGAGCCGAGCCCTCCGACCGACACGCACTCCGGCTTGGGCTCATCCACGCCGACGAAGCCCCCCAACACTCCGAGACCTCCGAGGCCGCCGAGGGAGTCTCTCTTTTCCCTGATGAACTCTTGGACCAGGCCTCCGTACCGCTGAGAGCTGGGGTCTGATCCACAGAGTGCCACCCCAGAGGGTTTTCCTGCGGCGGGAGGCTGCCTAGCTGGGCTGGCAGTCTGGCTGGCTCCTTACGCAAAAAAACAAAAAAAGAGATTGACGGTGGGTATTAAAACTGAATCCTGGAGGCTTTTTACACTGCAAAGTCAATGACATTGAAAAAGTACTCCACAATGTAATTAATGGTGCCAAAACAAGCAATGGAATTTGTCACCTATGACTGAAGTTTGTGATCTCCCTATTCTTCTAGTAAAAACTCATGTCATAACAAAACTTTATACTCTTAAAATAATTCCCAGATACGTTGTTTTGCAGTCACAACGGTGTCAACATGCTTCTGTGTGTCTGTATCCGAGTGACAGGAGCCGTCAGGCGGAGCACCAGCGTCATGCCGAGCTCTGCCTTCCTGCTGAGTGCTGCACTCTCGTCAACCCCGGATTTTAAAACCTAAAAGCTCGGAAGTATTATCCTGACGAGTTGATAGCTGCCAAGATTTGGATCCCATGTTTATTTATCCAAGGTGAATGTTGCCTGTATGAAATTTGCATTATTCTAACTAATAACTGATACATTTATCTTGACTAAAAGTGCAGATATTGGCAGCTGCAAAACCCTGAAAGCTCTGAAAAATAATACATAGCCCTCTTGTGTGTTTCTACACAATTTAGTAACAAATGATGCGATGCATGTTATAGATTGGGGTGTTTTTGTTTAGTAATGTGATATTTCATAGACTTCATGAAGCAGGACACGTCTGGGAATTGGTTGCTCTTTAAAGACTTTGCCGTTAGCAGACATAAACCTTATGGAAATAAGGGAGTTCTATGAAACCAGTGTCTTTACATCATGTAAAAAGCATCGGGTTTTGGGATGTACTGAAGATCTTAATAATTAAGCGACACAACATGACATGACTAGTACTGTAAACTTTTTTTAGGACCAAACCTCCAAACAGTTAATATACAAAATACAAAAGTTGAATTCATGTCTTCCCCTTCTCACCTGCTTCACCCCTCCAGAGTGACTCTGTGCTTCCAGAATGCTCCACCACGCTGAAGAGGCTGGAGAGACCGTCGGTGAGGCCGCTCAGGACGGGGCTGTCCCTGGTGGTGGTCGAGCGGGCCCAGGCTGAGCCTCCTCCTCCTCCTCCTCCACCAATGGGTCTCTGGTGGAGGCTCCACAGGCTACGGTCCCTGGAAGTCCCATCTAGTCTGGAGGTGGAGCCTAAAAACACAACATTTAGATATCTCACTCTTTTAACACCTCATATCAACATTTTTTGACACAGATCGCAAGAGTGACAATAAAATAACTGAGGTTGAGATGGATACAGCTGTGAAAAGACATTACCTGAAGACACTCTGCGTTGTAGCTTTGGTGATCCATACTTGGGCGAACAGCACGGCCTCTCGATGCGGCTGTGAACTTTATCCAGGGACGTTGATATCTGCCGAGTTCGGGCCGACGCCAAAGAGGAGGTGGTTGTTGAAGAGGGACGAGGAGACCAGGATTTGGAGTGTAGCCCCGCCCCCCTGCTGCTGGAAATGGTCTCGGTTTGAAGCCCGATGCTGACGTACTGGGCTGCAGTCTGCGTGGACCTCGTGGATACGCCGATCGCCTGGGTGGAGAGTGTTGGAGAGTGTTTAACAAGTTTAGTAAAGGTTAAGGTGCAGTAAAGATAAACTTCAACAGGAGAATATGATGATTTCCTATAGATCTTGTTTTGAGAAGTTTTCTGAAAACTAGAAAGTTCTTGAAACTAGTTGACTGTATTATAAACAGATAGGAATAACCTTGCTGCACTTGGCAGTTTCTTCCCCTTTCTGGGTCCAAAAGTAGACCATAATATTATGGAGAATAATGATGAGAAACATTACCTGACTCCCAGGTTCCTTGCTGGATTTCCTCTCCAGAGAAGAAGAGCGAATGGCCTGGCGGACACAGTTGGTCATCTCCTTCATGTCGTCACTCAAATTGGCCGAAATCTCCCCAATCTCCAGACCGTGGAAAGCAGAAGCGGACGTCATCCCATCGACCACGCTGTTCGCTGAGCCGTTAAGACTGCTACTGATGACACTTGGCATGGAGCTGGCGATGCAGCTGCTTCGGCTCTCCAGCAGCTCCCTGTGCTGCTTGGACAGGGAGCTCAGCCACTGCTCATAAGAAGAGGAAAAAGTGGACGCAGGCTGCTGGTGCTGAACATCCAGGTTTTCCACTGCAGCCACGCCACCGTCTGAGCCATTCAGTCCTGGGGTGGAGCTTCCATTCTGGGCCTGCAGCGGCTCTTTGGGCTCCTGGTTTCTTCTCCGGTGCTCCATGCGTCTCACAGCAGGAGGGCTGTAGTAGATCCGGATGCCGGTGCGGTCTGGAGCAGTGTAGCTCCTCTGCACGGACTCCATATCCAGCTGTGATCCTACTGGACTGTTGCAGGAGCCGCTGGGACCGTCCCAGGTTTTACAAGTGTCCATGATCTCTGGGGTCTGGGAGAGGAGACAACAATATAATAATGAATGAATCAACTCACTAAATTTCGAAAAGTCAATTTTAAAAGTTGAAATTAAAGGAATTCTGATAACAAGTGGTAAAATACTAAAAGTTACTGACCTCGTTGGTCAGGTAAGTCCAATTCTTCCTGGAGATGTCACCCATCTCTGGGTGAATAAAAATAGGTGGGACTGAAAATTGTGACTTCTCCTCCTGATTGGCTGTTCCATTGACCTCTGGGCCGTCCAGCTCCAACGTGGATTTCAACCTTTTCACAAATGAATTCATGAGAAAGCAGAAGTTGCGTTCTGTTGTCGAGATTACACATTTACACTAACATGTTTTAAGCACAATGAAACATTAATAAACTGACTAAACAAGTTTCATTTATAGAAATTTAATGTAACATCATGAGGAGAACAGTGTTTTTTAACTGTTACCTTGGTGATCCTGTTCCATTAGCAACAACCGCATCCACAGAGGACTCACCAACGGCTGACTTCGACTGTGTGGAAGACATAGACTGTGTGAGAAAAGGAAATCGCCATATTTACTTTTTACAACCTACTAGCATTTAATGGACCTGCATCATTTGGACAAATTGCTTCTGCAGCATTTTTCATTTATACATATTCTTCCCCCCAACTTCCACACATTCTTTTCATTGCAGCCAACTTCCCCCGGAGCAGTTGTGACAGGAGGCAGTGGTGATATAATGCGTGCGAGCAGACACACACACACACACACACATAGATAGTCATGCTGAGTCAGTGTGTTTCACACTTCCAGTTTTTAAACTCTCAGAAGCCATTTCCCGTCAGAGGAAAGAGGCAGAATGAGACAGAGCGGGATAACGTTAAAGGACATCTGCAGAAAATGTGCTTAGTTGTAGAGAGAGAACTGATGGACTTTCACTTTCACCTGCAGCTTGGAGAACTGTGGACAGGGCTGTCTGAATGTGTGCAGTATACTGACAGGAAACTATATAGATGTTATACTCATACACTATATAGTACCCTGACTTTTAGTGTACATAAAGCAACACTTCCCCTTGCAATATGTTTTTTTTTTCAAATAAAACTGATGATAATGAATTCACATGAAAACCGTTAAAAAATTAATTTGTAAATTGAATTTTTATATATATGTGCCGAAAATGCTGCTAGCTGTACACTAACTGGCCTGATGGGGGCACTATTATCAAATATCAGAAGTGTTGGAGAGGTCCAACAAATACAATAAAAGCAGAGTGGAAAGCTGGTAAGATTTGTGTTGACAGAACACGACACAGACACTTTCAGAGCGAGGCTCAGACAAAAGCAGAGAGCAGAATAAATTTAAAGAATGACAAGCTACGTTTTCTGCCAAGTTTCCAATGTTAATAAAAAGGTGTGAGATAGTGTCAGTCAGTGCAAGGAGAGGGGGGGGAGGGGAAGAGGATGAAAACCTAGAAGAAAGCAAGGGCAGCAGACAGAGATGACGGAAGAGTTCTAATTGTGTATCTGGGCCTTTAACTGCGTGTGTGTTTAAAGAGAAGAGCTTTAACTTGTGACCACTGACGAAACTCTTCTCCATCCCTCCCTGACATGTTGCAGCCGCTTGGCGGTGACTGTTCCGGTGTCTAATCAGCAGTTATGACTGACCATGTTTACCCGGTGAGCTCAGCTTGACCACAGCAAGGCAATAACACCACTGAGGGTTCTCCTTACTCACGTCATGGAATTAACAGCTGTGTGGGACTGCCCTGAGGTGAATATACCAGTAAAAAGACGGAAATGTAGTGCCCTAAAATCTCAGCAGTAAACGATGTAAGATGAGTGTTGCCATTTTCCACCCACCATGTATAACAACCCTCAACTGAAAAGCCTTATCGGGTATACAGGTGTAGCTTGGCATGTTACCAGACTTAATTCTTATCAGAAAAATGCTGGAGGATAATCACTTCCCAACGGAGTGACTCCAGATCAATATTCTGTAGGTGGAGTGACGTTGTCTGACTTCCTATGAGGATCATTTTGAATATGTTTGAATTATCGATCCAGTTCAGATGACAAAACGCTACATAGTGTTATATAACGGAATTTAACTTTCATCTTCTACCTCAGTGGTGCAAGGTAAACAGAGAGACCGACTCAATATAGAAGAGCAAATAGACCGGGAAGAACATATTGACTTTATATACCTTCAGTGTTTTCCTTACCTCAGATACCCTGTACAACCTCATCCTTTCTGATTCCGTTATCCCAAGATAATCTTTGACATTTCTCTATCTCACACATGCACACAAACACACGCACACACCCGTCCGTCATACCTTCCCCTGCTGGGCAGTGGCCTCCCTCAGCCTCTGCTCCCACTGAGCTCTCTCCTGGCTGAACCTCTCCAGCAGCTCCAGCTTCTCTCTGCCCCAGTTCCTCTCTCCGATCTGAAGCTGATTGGTCCACGGGTCGGTTAAAGCGGGGAGGCAAGAAGAGGCACACATCAGAGGAGGAGGAAACAAGATGGAGTGCAGTACAATTTTCAGATCAACTGGCTCTAGTTTTTTTAAAAGTCTAAGCTGTTTCCAAATCAAAATACGTTATTACAGTTGGCTCCAGTCAGGTAAACACAGTCGTCTACCTGTTTAGTTAGGTCCATCACAGCTGCGTAGGACTCAGCCAGGAGGTGCTGGTGTTCTTCACGTTCCCTCTTCAGCGCCACCTTCAAGTCGGGAGGGTCCAGTGCGTCGGCGGAGGGCAGGGCTGCTGCTGCTGCTTTGCCGGATTTGGTCTCAAACTGGAAGGTGGAAGGCACAGCTATCAGGGTTAATGTTCCACTAAAGTATGAGGGACCTGTTAGATGAGATCCTTCATTTAATTTACACTTCAGTAATCTGAAAGCTCTATGAACTTGATAGATCGTGACGGTTTGACGAGGCAGTGTTGAACCAGCCAAATTAATAGCATGACTCCTCATTTTCTCACAATTAATACACTCTTGAAACAGTTTCATTAGTCTGCACTCGATGCTGCCATGAAGCACTGTGGCAGAACTTTGTGCTAACCTAAACAGATGAGTCGTTTAATTTACAGAAAGTACAATTTGTGTCTCGTACTGCACAGACTCTGGCTCCAAACTTGCAGGATGGCCCCGCCCATATCCCCGGAAAATAGCGTCAGATTGGCAAATGCAAGGAAGTGGTGACGCATTGTCCATATTTGTATACAGTCTATGGTCAAAACATGAGTTGAATGTATTATGGGTTTAGCACCCACTGACAAAATTATGTTTCAGGAAAAAAAAAAGCACACAAAGATAGAATGTAATGCATAGTTAAAAGTCAGGGGCCAAGCCATCAGATAACTATAGAGGAGTAAAGAGTTAACAAAACGTTCTCCACATTTACAGTGCTGCCCTTTTAGTAATAACACTTTACACAGTGAGTGGAAACAACGCAGCACACAGGCTCAAGGAAACACAGATACACAAATACTGTTACTAATATTTGTCAGGAGTCCAACTATGAGTCACTTGACCACACAGAGGTTTGTAATGGGAAGTCCCAGAATCTCTGTTTCATCCTCCTCTACCTCTGAGTAGCTCTCTATCTCTTTGAACGTCTCTCTCCTCGGTACTTCTAACCCTTTCTCACCCTCTCTCTGCAGCGTTCTCACCCTCTATTTTGAGCTCTATTCCTCCTTTTTTCACTCTCCATAAATCGGGCTGCCTGTCACGGGACCTGTAGGTGGCATCGCCTGAAATTTTCATGAGCACTTCTGCTTTCTCTCTTCCCTCTGTCTGAGCCTCGTAGTTCTCGCAGCCGACACTATCGGCTCCATCGGTTTGACAAATAGGCACACACAAATGAACACGCACCCCCAGACCCATCAATCCTCTCTCGGCCTGGCTCTGTGTCTGTGTCACATTGTAACACACGCCCCAACCCCCGTCTCCTATAGCAACCCAGTATTTCATGTTAATGATGCCGGGCCCTAACGAGCCCCGCGTCTTAACGAGGTTTACTGCTGAGGCGGTGAGGGGGAGGCTGATTTACTGGATGACTGGTGTTTATTGGCTGATCACAGCCGTCTGGCTCAACACTCAGTAGTTCATTTCAACTAAAACTTTCCCTATGAAAGCATACAGTAGATTTATTAATGTAGTTTCAATTAAATAATCCCATTAAGGGACTTAAGGTATTAAAAGCCATTAGAAATGTTTGCTTCACTTTTTTTTTGCATCAGTCATGAGGCACATGTTGAGAGAAGCTGTTTTCTTGGTGCTTCCACAGTGGAACACCTGTTCATAGAAACAGGAGAGTATTTATAGAAATACAGATCAGAGAGCTCCAGCAGTAACAATGCTGTGGCAACAAACGCCAATTAAACTCAGGGGAGTCTTTGAGCGGTGAGCGGGCGATGAATAGGAATTACGTTAATCTCACCGTGGTTAGATCAGATGGGTTATCATTACCAGAATACCAATTAAAGAGTATATAAAAACATATATAATATTTCAGACACTGCAATCTCTCTGTAGCAAGATAAACAGTAATATATAATAAATACTAAAGTAGAAACAAGTGGCGTGCTAAAACAAAGGGGACTGGACTTGCTCGAGATTCTTCAAGACGTCTGTGGTAAAAGTAGCAGTAGCATAAGATGGAAGCACAAAAATGTACTTAAGTATAGCACTTGAGTAAATATACTTAAAAGTTATCTTCCATGAGGAATTCAGAAAGTTTGACTTATTATTATTAACAAAATCTGTCCTGTATGTGGAATTAACTGCACATGCACAGTGCTTTCAAAAGCTACTCACCATCCTTTGACATCTGATTTATTTTTATTTTTTTTGTGAATCATGGTGAAAAAGCAACTACATTCACAGTGATTCAGTGATTTAATAAAAACCAAATTTGCAAATACAGGAGGAAATAGTGCCTTGGTATATCATTATAGCAGAGGTCCACAGTGCATGACTTCTGGGCTTTTGCCTGCTGTTTGCTTGCTGCAGATTTTCCTTTTAAGAAACAACACTGATGCTATCTGTGAGCTTGCTAAGTGTGCCGGGTTTCTAAATAAAAACAGCCCTGCTCTTATATAATACATACTGGTGATACACATTTAAATATAGCAATAAAAACAGCTGACTGTGTTTTTACCTGAGGCTCTGAAGTCATGCCTTAATGTTAATCTCAGTGGCTACCATTGAATGTTTTCAAATATGTATAAGCATAGATAAAAATATATATTCTGTTTAATTGTCATGGCTCTGGTGTGTTCTGTTCATTGTGTTCCTGGTGTTTTTCCGTCCCTCATGTCTCTTGCCCCGATTTTGCCTCTATGAAGGAGTGTGTGTGTGTGTGTGTGTGTGTGTGTGAGCCTCCGGGTGTAGCAATCCAATCGGCTCCTGCTCTGCAATCATCCTGCACAGTTGAAGCCTTTCCATCCAACAAGCACTGCACTCCTCGTCAGTTTGTTGTGTCAACCTGTGCCGTAACTCACTGTTCCCGACTCTCTAGGAATTAGATTTTTTTTCATTTTTCCTCCAGCCCAGATCAGATCCCCTCCACCTATTCCCAGCCAGCCAGTCACTTCAGGGACCCAAAGGCCTCCACTAACAACATTCTGTAGCCAGACACCACAGGACACCCTCAGAAGGCCCATGTCCATTCTCTGATGAGTCACACCTGTTTTGGAGGCACAAGGGAGACCTACACAATATTAGGACTGTTATGACTGATCGGTGTAAATAAATATCACTTTTTTCTTCTGGATCTGTGTTCTGATTTTGGTACTATTTAATTGCCCGATATAAAATCCATTATTCCAAAATACCACATTTGTTTTTGTAAAATCCACTACTAATAATTGTATTGATGACAAAAATCTTCTATTCCAAACTTAAAAGATTAAACTTATAAATGAAACATTAGCAAAAAGAGGAGGGAACAGAAAAGAAGGACCTTCTGAACATATACTGTGTAGAAAGGGTTAGAGACCCTGTTCAGTAATATGCGTCCTGAGCGAACTACATTTGGAGGTGTTCGTTCCTTCAGTCGTCTGAACACGCATCCTGCCTCCTGTCCACATTAAGGATGTTTCTATAAATATATTATTTCTAATTTTATTATTTGCCTTTGAGGGTTAACAAGTGATTCCTATCCCAGTTACAAGTTTTGCTTTGGAAGAAACAACTAACCTCCTCTGAGTTTTCCATATGATAACAAACTGAGTGGCACCTGCATTTGAGTTGTGCATTAAAGCATCAGCCGTCATCCTCCCTTCATTAGTGAAGTGGAAAGAACAGATTTGGTGAGCAAACGATCACAGCATCCAGCTGCTCACTCTGTCATCACAGAGATGGCAGGTGTCCTAAAGTCAGGGTGGGTGAATGATTAAGGAAAAAAAGGGAGGCGTTGTTTTGCATGTTCTGGATATTTCACTGACGCCTTTTGTTTATCATGCTGAACGGCAAAGATAATTTCCTGTCGAGCTGTTTGACAGGGGGACAGTGTTTGAAATTGAGTTGACTCGTTCAGCGAGGCAGCAGCTGGAGGACCCGCTGACTGCTGCCAGGACACCTTGGCACTGACGTGGCTGGCTGATTGGTGAATGTCTACACACAGACACACCACCCGGGCAAATTAATGGCATATTTTACAGTGTGCGTTGTTGGCAGAGGAGAGATTGGTTCCAGCTGTGGCATCTAGGCCACGGTAACACACACACAGACACACACAAACACACACACATTGTGAGGATAGTTTACAGGTCAGAAAAGAGAAGAAAGTGTCAGTTTAAAAGAAAATTGTAATAAAATACAAAACTGGCAAACGTATAAAAATGAAAATGATAGTAAAATGTGCTTGGACAACGTCATTAATCTGTCTTAGATAAAATGAACCATCTTGGTGGTTCAGTCTTTGATTAAGCTCCATTTATAACAACCTGCAGTGAAGTCATATTGAGGACGAGAAGAGTGTTATTATCTCTCTGGAACACTCTGTTGTCTCCTATTGGCTAACAGGAGACAAATGAGCCTGCATCCCAATGCGAGGGCTGAATCTCTCTGATCATGACGAGGATTAATGACTCTGTCAGTGTTTGTGTGCGTCTCTGTGTTTCTGTGCTGGCGGTCACCAAAGTAACAAAGAGGAAATCCTCCATCGTGGGAACATTTATTTTTTTTTTTGTGCGTATCTTTTGTTTCTTTTCCTTCCTTTTTCAGATTATTGTTGCATTTTGTTTACTATGAAACCTGATTTTTCATCATATGGTTTCGCAGGTTGTCAGAGGAACAGACTTTAAACTATTCCGCACTTGCCACAGTATCTAGAACATGTAAAATATAATTATAGAAATAAAGCAAAGTAGTGAGAGGGCATGAGCATGGTTTCTGTCAAGTTAGATTTTACAGGAGACAATACAATACAATAATGTTACATGTACAGTATTATATAGTAGTAAATCAATATACACTTCGAGATATGAAACACGTGAAAAAGCTTCTTTAAATTGCCCAACGTTAACAGGACTCACTGTTATCTCTCTTTCTTCTCTCTCCATCTCAATTACTGGGCGGTAACACAAAAGCTGTATTCTACCTCAGAGGCTGTTAATTAAAACTATTACCGCCTCGGCTGCTGTTACGAGACAGGCAGACAGACAATGAGAGAAACATTTAACTATCACTCACAGCATGTGGACCAGACAGACAGACAGACAGATGGACAGAGGCCAGGGCAAATCCACCACTTGACAGATGGAGGATCAGAAATCAGGTACATGCAAGCAAGCCTTTTTCTTCTTGTCCTGAACTCACTAAGTTCTGACTGACTGTCCCAGCTTGGTTTACTCGTGGATATTGTATGTCAACACACGCCTCTTTACGCTATAAACAACATAGTGGCTATAGAATAGGACATTAAAGTATTATGATGCATTTCGTGTGCGGCTGCATCAAGCTCTCTATCTCATTACACCAATAAATCTTTGCATTTGTTTTATTCTGACACGCTTACCTGTGTGATGAGGCTCTTCAGCTCGGTCCTCTCCACTTCCCATGATGCCTTGGCCTTCGCGAACTGCTGAGTGAGTTCCTGGGAGCCTTGTCGTTCCTGTCTCAGCTCTCCACTCAGATCCTGCAGCGAGACCCTCAGGTCAGCCAGAGTGCTGCTCACGGCGCTCGACTACAAGGGAACATGGGAAATCAGTGTAAGGGTGCATATGTTTAGGTGCAAGTGTGTATGTGTGTTTGCATCACCCTCTCTACCTTTATAGTTGGGCTGAGCGGCTGTTCGTCGGCGGATCCCCTCCTGTCGGTCTGGTGGGTGGGGCTTGGCAGGTTCTCCTCCTCCAGCAGCAGGTAGAGGTCCTTCAGGCTGTTCATCTAAAGAACCAAGCGCAGGCTTTTTAATAAAATACTGAATAAATCAACGTTTCTGGTTCAATTAAGGAGACACAACTGTTCAGACAGAGGCATTCTCCTTCCCTCATACCTCCAGGACATCTTTCCATTCTGTGTCCTTCTTGCAGCCCAGCCTCCACTGTTTGAGGAAGCAGCGTAGTTTGAGGCTGAGCAGTAACAGGGCCTGTTTGAGGTGCTGGGACTCCTGGACCAGCAGAGTCCTCTCCTGGCTCCACAGCTTCTGCTGAAGCCGAGCCTGGAGGCCCAAACTCTGCAGCTGGAAGTCCCGTCGGAGCAGGGCCTTCTGGTGCTCCTCCTGGAGCTGAGAGAAGAACAAAACTGCTGAACATTTGCTTCTAACACAAGAAAATCAATTTTCCTCTTAAATGTCGATGAGGAAGAGTCTTTGTCTTAGAATGCAACCACAAAGCATGAAATTGAAGTCACCCAGAGCTCATTTATTCTCTAAATAGTTTAGTCTGAGGAATTTTAAAACTTTTAGCTTCTGAACGTCTGACATTTCAAGGTTTGTAGTCTTCAGGTTAAGACAGTTTTAGAAGGTTTAACAGCATCATTTGAAACATTGCTAATGACTTATTGTTTCCTTTTTTATTCATTAAGCTGCAAGCTGACCTGGGTGAGTCTGAGAGCAATTTCTTTCTGAGCCTGCCTCTCCTTCTTCAGCTCCTCCCGAGTTCCTCCAACCGCCTCATCGGCTTCAGACAGCTGGGCCTGGAGGTCACTGGACTGAGCGGGCTGGAACAATGGAGAAAACGACAGAATGAGTCGGGATGCAATGCCAGGATAGAGCGGAACGGGGAGAGAATGAAAAACAAGAACTTTGGGAGAGAAAGAAAAGCAGTGGGGATGGAAGCATTTGTAGGTAGGAAACAGGGAGGTAAATGAGTGAGAAATAGAAAAATAAAGAAAGCAGTTATGGAAGACGTGGTGTGAATGGAGGTGGCAGAAAATAAAATAGTAAGGCTAAAACAACGTGTGAAAAGCACATGATGTGGCACTTTTGGTCTATGACACTCCTTAAATCACACTTGAGCTGTGACGCTCTACTGTACACTCACACACTTCATCTCATGCCCTCTCCCATGCCTCATTTGGCTGCTGAGTGAGTGCGATCCATCGACCCACCACTGTACCATTAATGTCCTCTTTCACCCTCCACTGGGCTCCGCCTCTGCCCTCCATCACCCTCCACCGGGAGCACCACCCGGCTGCTCACAGCCTCCGGAGAAACTACTCCACTGTTCCAAACTGACTCACTGCTGTGAAAAAGTGGCAGCTGCTCTTGGAAAATGTGCAACGACACTAGAAGCTGTAACACTAGAGCCAATGTGTAAAAAATAAATGTGTCTGATCGCACTCTGATGGCACGGCTTAATAATTTAAGAGGAATTACATTCTTAAACTCATCAGTGTTTCATTCTCTTACAATTTAACAACAAAATAGAAGTTTTGGGGGTTGGGTTACAACACCTACAGTAATTCTCCATGAACCACAAATTTAATAGTGCTAGTGTGTCTGTGTGTGTTTTGGAATTCAGGTCCAGGCTAATAGCTTTGTTCCACTTCGAGTCTCTATGCTATGCTAAGCTAATTAGCTCCTGGCTATTGGTAACTATCGGCCTTCTGATATAGGTCTCTGCAAAAAAAAAGGCACCTTGTCAAACAGTTTCTTTAAAGCGGCAGAGTTGAACATTTCAATCCTGGTTGAAGTGGCCACCCGTGCAAATGAGATGTCATACTACAGCCACACTTCTGGGGGCTTTGTGGCCTTAATAAAGAAGTTAGACACTAGCTGGCCTTCATTCCGTGAGCAATTATGATCAGACCGTTCTTTATGGCATGAGTGAGAGGAGCTAGTTATCTCGCTGAGGAGCTCTTCATCTAACAGATCACTGTGGCTGCTCCTTGTTCCATTACTCCCTGAAATATTGCAAACATATCTGCTTTCAAAAAATGCCAAAAGTCTAGTTTTGTACATTCATTCTCGATCAGTTACAGCTGTAAGTGCAAATGTGGGTTTAATGTGAAGCTGCAGCTTTGAATCTATCAGCTGTCACCTGCTGAAAGTTTTCCATCCCACATTCATATCCAGATATCTGTTTAAGCAGATTACATTGGTAGTAACTTAACACAGCATTCTGTGAGGGTGAATCTTCTAGCTGGAGTTAGCCTAGATTAGCATAAAAACAAGGGGAAACAGCTACAATGGTGTTAAACACCATTGTACAAACATGCACACTAGCGCCTCTAAAGCTGAATATTTAACACATGTCTGTGCAAACCAGACACTAACGGGAGGTTGCAGATTCATGGGGACTTGCTTTATGCAGCTACTCATTGGGTACCATTGTGCTTGAGAGACCAAACTCTAAACCTGTGCTGAGAGGATGCGTAGACTGATGTTTGTCCAGGAAGAATGCATACTCTACATGTGCGAATATTGCAGATTGACGACTGGCAGACTATGCTGGATGCTGAATCCTCTGTAAACATTATCTGTGTGGGTTTTGCGGTGTCACTGCTCTGCTCTATCCATAACATCTATAATACTTCCGCTTATCTTCCTCTTCCATCTATTTTAGTCTCCCTCTCCCATTCACCCTCGCTGATTTGGATAAAAATGCAGACACACACAACTCTGGTTACCACGGAGACGCACAGGCAAAAGGTCAACCACACAAAGCTCTTTTCTTCCAGCTGACGGTGAAGTCACTGCTTGTTTATGTTTGTTTTCGACACTGCGTTGCCACCGCCGTACCCCACCACTGACTTCCAGCTACAGCACACGCTGGGGCAAACGTGTGGATAAACGAGCCTTTTAATGACTTTTCAAGCGCTGTCTGTGGTTGTGGGTTTGAGGAAGACGTGATGTGAGCTGATCATGTCTCTGTGGTTATCCCATGTGTGGCCCACATGGGGTAAACATCAGGTGATGTGACGAGTTTCCAGGAGGAACTTGGAACAAAAAGATGAAGGTGTAAAAACAACCAGTTGTTCTCACAAAGGTTTGAAAAGAGGAACGAAGCAGGAATCTATGTGTGGGGATCCATCTCAATATTCTTATACTATTGAATGAATACAGGGTTGAAAATAGAGCTAATTAGCATCGATGCAAACAGTTAAGTTTGAATGTCTAATCAGATTTACTTCAGTCAGGCTATAGAACTATTGCCTATAAAAGTGGGTGCAATTAAAGTAATGTGGAAACACTCAAGTGTTATTAGCTGAGCGTAAAAGCTTATACTCTGTCCTAGAATATTTATTCAACACAAGGTCCACTGAACCATCTTTATCCAGATTTTAACTGCATGGATGAGCCTCAGTTTCCAACCAGACTTTGTTATTTAAAGCAGGAGACAGGACTTTCAATCTGCCAAACACAAGCTTTGACCCTTCAACACACAACCATAACATCTGTCATCCTCAATCCTGACACTCCCAAAAGCCATAAGACTAGGAAATGTGCTAGAAAAATATCTAGAAAAATAAAATAGTTAACATCTTGTGACAAGTGACTTCTTATACAAATAAGGAGTCAGTTGATCACGTGTTAATGTGAAAACATCTGTTATAGTCCTGTTAACATTTCACTGTTAGTCTCCTTAGCTACTTCATCATCACAGACAGACTGCAAGGGGAACAGATTGGACTTTATGTATGCTGCCCCAAAGGTATTTTTAGACCTGCCATGTGTTTGGTGCTTTCTTGTCTGTGTTTACAAGAGGGAGAAAGTTGACATTAAAACATCGGCTTCGGGCTCAAGTCACATTCTGCTAAAGAAATGGTGCTAGCTGTCAGCTAGCTGTCGACTAGAGCCGGCGATTTCAGACCCCTGCAGCTTCCTAAAGAGTTTGTTTGTGCCTGTCACGACGGCAATGATTGAGATTGCGAACGACTTACCGCTGCATCATCTGTCTCCTTCTCCTCCTGTTCCAGCTGGCTGGTCTTTTGCGAATGATCGCAGTCTGATTCGCTGCTCTCCTTAGTTTCATCTTTTACTTCTGGCTCTGGTTGGTCCCTATAATCAGGCTGCTGCATGCATGCATGGGCAAGTTAATGAAGAAAAAACAAACAAACAAACAAACAAAGACAAAAGGGAGAGATGGGGGAGGAGAAGTCGTGGGACAAAAACGGAGGAAATGATAGAAAACAGACACAACAATAAGAAAAACCATAAGACCAAAGTGGCGGCCATCCATGAGACAACATTAAGATAACATGGAAAACAAAAACAACGCAATAATGATTTATGGGCCTCACAAGACAAAGAACAGGATGTAGAGGAAGAAGAGCTTGGTCAGAGAAGAAAATGAGAGGGTGGAGAAGAGAATGAAAAGGAGGATGGAGGGTAGAATGAACGGCTGAGGGGGGATGAGAGAAAATGGAAATGGAGGACACAAAAGAGTGGAGAGACAGGGTACAAACAGTGATAGGATATAGAGGAAGGGAACGGAGAGAGAAAGAGGGGGGAAAAAGAGGAATGGGAGGGGAAGAGAAGGAGTAAGGCAGTTAGGATGAAAGGTCAGAGCGAAGGAAGGGGCAATGGAGCAACAAGGTGAGGAAGAGGAGGGAGGAACGTGTGACGTGAAGCAAGAAGAAGTGAGAGCGGGGGAAGTAAAGCAGTGCGAGGTGTGCGAGGAGAAGCCAGAGCAACGCAGGGAGGGAGTTGCGAAGATGATGAAGACGTGTGAGGAGCGGGAGAGAGGGGCGTTTGAGAGGAGGGAAAGGGGGACGTCAAGTGCAGAAATCGATCGGTTATGGTGCCCGTGCAGCGAGAGAGAGGGAAGGAAGAAGGGGAGGAGAGACACAGGAGGGAAGGGAAGGAGAGATTGGAGGAGGGTTGGGACTCAGAATTGGCCTCTAATGGAGTCTAAACATAAGAATTTACTAGTTTAATTAGATGAGATCTGAATAGAAAACAAAGATTTTATAAGAAACAAGTTTCTCTTGCTGTTAAAGAGGTACACCAAATATCTCCATCTGTACTCTATTATCAGTCTTGAAGGGCTTATTCTTTAAACAAATGAAAACAAATTGCTGGTGTATTGACAGAATTCAATTTAGTTTCATTGATACTGCTGTGGAGAAATCTCTGCTGTGGAGTCTCTGATGATTCCAATGTGCTTTTATAACTCAGTATTGAATATATCTCGGACCAACATATAGCTGAAAATACAGGGAATGCTCAGAGCAAATCATAAGTCACTGACAATCAACTGGAACCCAAGAATTTCCCAGCGGAGCGTTTCAAATGGAAAAATGTGATTTGTGAAGAATGACTGGAAATCTTTTTTAGATCGAGCTCACTATCCCATCTGCTGCTTTAAGTAATCCGTCTAGACAGCTCTATCAGTCATAATCTCACTATGTTCAAACTGATTCCTTCACCCGTGATGGTATCACTCAGTATTTCAGTGAATCTAGTTTTGAGTTTTAGTGACAAAAGCAACAGGAGCAACTACAATACCCAGATAATAGCAAAACCTTTTGATCACGGCCCTTTTCTTTCTAGTCTTTTAAGGCAACGTTTGTTGTGGTTGAAGCTATTCTTGTTTCTGATGCTAAAGAAATCCAGCTGGCTCAGAATTAAAATGGGTCATGTTATTGCTCAGCCACACTGGATTCAAACCTGTTTGAATTGGTAAATATAAATAAATTGCATTTTTTTTAACTCCGCTATGGTCGTGCAACAAACAGGCTCCATTTGAGGCCTCAAAGCAGCATCCAAATAGGTTAGGAGATCTTTTAACAGCATGCAGAGAACGTAGGTGGCATTGTGTGGAGATGTTTACACTGGCAGCTCAGATCTGACTTCACCTGATGCATTCATAACGCAAAGCCAAAATATATTTACAGTTGTATATATTTTTGTTCCAAAACTCAATTGTTTTTTTGTTAATTAAAGAATGAATTAAAGAAAAAGGGACATTGCTAGCGGTGTGTCAGATTTGAGGGTGCCGTGTAAACACATTCTCCACAGTGAGGAGAAATTAAAGCAGCGTGGTGAAATGGGATTGAGTGTTTGTCAGCCAAACTAATGGTCTGAAACAATCACTGAACACAAGTGAAGATAAACTATAAAATAATTAAGAAAAAATCAATATAAAAGCTTTAAAATATATAATAAATGAAAAAAAAAAAATAGAAGTGACAAGGAGTGAAGAAGGGGAGAGTGTTTCTGCTCTGTTACCTTCTCCTCTGCCCTGTTCTGTCCGTCCTGGCTGTCTCCAGAGCAGGGGATGGAGGCGCAGGGCGAGGCCAGGGGAGACGCTCCTTCAACCAGAGCGTCCCTCTCACCTGCTGGGGGTTTACCCACGCTGTCCACCTGCTCCACAAAGGCCTGCAGCTGGGTGTGTAGGGCCTGCAGCCTGCTGGTCAGAGCACCAACCAGGGGACGGTCCGCCACATCAGACAGCTCTGAGATCTGGGGAGGGCAGGAATAAAAGAATTTATCACACAGTCAGTCAGAATAGAGTGAAAAAAGGTGCTAGTTCAACTGTATGGTCATTTTAGAGGATGTAGCAACATGCTACAATTCAACAGAATTTGTGAGGGAGCATAAAGATTGGACTCTGGAGCAATGGAAGAAGGTCATGTGGTCTGATGAGTCCAGATTTACCCTGTTCCAGAGTGGTGGGGGCATCAGGGTAAGAAGAGAGGCAGATGAAGTGATGCACCCATCATGCCTAGTGCCTACTGTACAAGCCTGTGGGGGCAGTGCTATGATCTGGAGTTGCTGCAGTTGGTCAGATCTAGGTTCAGCAACATTATGTGTCCAAAGAATGAGGTCAGCTGACTACCTGAATATACTGAATGACCAGGTTATTCCATCAATGGATTTTTTCTTCCTTGATGGCACGGGCATATTCCAAGATGACAATGCCAGGATTCATGGGGCTCAAATTGTGAAACAGTGGTTCAGGGAGCATGAGAGATAATTTTCACACATGGATTGGCCACCACAGAGTCCAGACCTTAATCCTACTGAGAATCTTTGGGACGTGCTGGAGAAGGCTTTATGCAGTGGCCAGACTTTCCCATCATCAGTACAAGATCTTGGTGAAAAATGAATGCAACACTGGATGGAAATACATCTTGTGACATTGCAGAAGCTTATCGAAACCATGCCACAGAGAATGTGTGCTGCAATCAAAGCAAAAGGCGGTCCAACGAAATATTAGTGTGTGTGACCTTTTTTTTGGTGGTGACTTTTTTTTTTTGGCCAGGCAGTGTATATATATCAGTGTCTTTGTAGCTCAAGGGCAAATGTGTTTGCAGAACACAAAGTTCCTCATACAGTATCTATGTACCGTATATGCACTGTAAAATAGCCTGAAAAACACACAGTCATTATGCATCATCAAAAGTTTTGTACAAGCGGGCAGCTGTTTAAAAAGGTTTTTACTGTATGCATTATTATGTTTAACTAAAGTAGAGAAGTTTTAAGAATTGAAATGTGCCACACTGAAAATACCTGAAAGACTGACTCTTGCAAAAAAAGCAAGGACATGTACCTGGCTGTGAGGCTGCGGTTTCTCCAGGTCACACGGTTCTGCTGCCTCATTGCTGCAGACCTTGTGATAGATGGATGGGGAGGAGGAGAGGCAGTTTGACTCGGGGGAGGTCAGGAGCTGTATCGCTGTGGAAACCAAGCGAGCCTGGTCCCTCATGGCCAGCAAGGCATCATGGTCCTTCGGCCCCAGGCACCCAGGGAGTGAAGTCGTTGTGTCAGCGTTGTCCTCGATCTTCACTTTCTGTTCCTTGATCTCGAGGGCGTCATTCTCGCCCCCTACCGGCTCTTTGCGATGGGGCGGGCTGAAGGAGAAACAGAGAGAGCTCTTTTACGACTCATTGCCCTCGTTGGCTTTAATCGTGGAGGTCTTGACTTTGAAGCACTCAGACCAAAAAAAAGAAGAATGAACATCTGCAACTCTGTGATGGACAAACTCACTCAGATTATTTGTAATCTTGGCAAGACAGAAGGCTGACTACAAGAGATAGGGAAGGACTTATTATCTCTGTTTAATTAACAAAAAACAACTGAACAGATCTTTTGTTGGACTTGTGATGATACAAATTAAGTTAAATTTTACCAGCAGAAACTGTATTAAACACCCCTATTGCATGTGAAGTGACCCCAATTCAGTGGTGTTTCAATAAATAACTGAAGAGTTCCCAGTCATGAAACACATTTAGAGCCAGTAAGTGGTAGGTGAGTCACTGGTTCATTACCTGGTGGGGAGACACTCAGCCGAGTCTCCAGCCTCTGCATCCGTCTCCAGAGCTAGTCTTAATGAGGAGGAGGAGGAGGAGGAAGGAGCGTGGTAGGAGGCCAGATCACAGCGCTGCAGATTGGACAGAAGCACACGGTTCTCGTACTGCAGCTTCTTCACCTTCCCGCTCAGTTCTCCAATCTGCAGCCTCGCCAGTCGCAGCTCCTCCTCCTCGGCCGGGGTGTCCGTGCTGATAAGCACCGCCCCTTCCTGTATGGAGTGCACGGGGCTGTCGTTGAGCAGCCCCTCTGTCAGCGACATTAATGAACTGGACGACAGCGCGGACGTTGGCGGTGGGAGTTCAGATTTATAGCGGTTGATCTCGTTCATCAGGAGTTTGTTTTGCTCCTCCATCTCGATCAGGGACCTCCTCAGGAGCTCTGCCTCCTCTTCCACAAACTGGAGGTGTCTCTGGAGCTCCATGACATTTTCGGATGAAGCCCCTCCCCCAAGAACCATGGCTCCTCCTGCGAGGCCAAGCCCCGCCCCGACACCACCACCAGTCAGTTCTTGAGGAGCATCGGGGAAGAAAGATCCAGTGAAAGGTCAAGAGGTGATTTAACACCAGAGATTGAGACACAGCAGAGAAACAAAATACAACGTGTTAATTATAAAAATAAGACCTCATTCCAGATAAATTCTCATCAGTCTGTTAACATGTCATTTGGATTTAATTATGGGGCCTGTTTCAGCGGATACAGAGAAAAAACAACACCTCTGCACGCAAGTAGATAGTCCTACAACCATTTTGTTATAACAAATTCAACCCCATGGTGCTCAGATGACGTGTATGAATATGTTAATGTAACTCTACTGTCCATCACAGCATAAAGCCCTGCACCCAAATGATTACACTCGCCCGGTAGATCGTTGCAGAAGCATAATCAGTTCCCAACGGAGGGGATCCAGACCAACTTTCCGCCATAAATAATTTATTTGTGGGCTGGAAAGTTTATCTGGTTTCCAAGCTAGTAAAGCACACCAATTGACAAATATGTTTTAGTTCAATCAGTGGTACATCACGTCCAGTTCCCTGAAAACAACTGGATTAGCCCAGAAAAACTGAATGAACTTGAGTGCTTGCTGCCTGCCTGAGCACAGAATCCTGTTATCGCAGCAGATGCGGAGGTTGTTGAACTGACAGATCTTGTGCACATTAATCTTAATCACACTTTTTGCTATTGAAGTTTCCAAATAAGATCTAGATCATTTCCACCTCCAGACAGAGGAGCTCACATCTTTGAAGAATCAATTACATATATACAGTGATGAGATAAGCCACCTTGGGGCCCCTTCATGTCGTCCATCTCGGCTCGGAGCCCCCTGTTCTCCACCTCCAGCTCCACAATGCGTCGGCTCAGCAGGTTGGCCTCCTCCTCCACCAGCTTCAGGTGGACTCTGATCTCTGCCTCACGGGTGTGGGGGGAGTCAGCAACCTGGTAAAAGTCAAACAGAACACACTGTTAGCATCACCTAAGTTTTTATATATATAATAATAAAAATTCTCTGTATTAGCAGATATTAAAATTCTCACAATTAACACATGTTGGAAATGTTGGCTTATTCTAACAACGCAAATGTCACCCCGCTGAGTCTTCATAAGCATTTTTGTCAGTTAAAATACAGGTGAAGATACAAATAATCACCACCACCATTTTACAGCCATTGAGAGTAAATAATAAACAACTGAATACTAAGAAAAGGAGGAAAATCTTCTCAGAGTTGGCGAGATTTCAGGTTTCTTTCATGTGCCTGTACACTTGCCACTACTTTGTCAGAGCCTAAGTACTCATTAATCAATCTCAGACTTAAGAGTAAAACCTAACAAACTTTCAGCTCATGATAAATCATCTCTCAAGAGGACGGCCAAGTCTTTTCGTCAGCCTAATTGCCCCCTCACCTCCTCCACGGTGAGCGAGGCGTTGACGTCCCCGTACAGAGACCTGTACTTGGCCAGCTCCTCCTTCATGGCGTCGCTGTCCTTCACCAGCTTGGTCAGCTTCTTGCACATCAGGGCCGATTCCTCTTTGGCAAAGTGGAGCTGACACTTGAGGTCTGAACTGTCCTCCTGCAGTGATGGAGCAGAATGAAAAGTGAGCACGGAGGTGACAATGACACGCTTTTTAACATTTGTGTTTAGACATGCGTTGGACAGTTAATCTAATTTAAAGAGAATTTGAGGTTAAAACAGAGACACGACTCAATAAACATGTCCCTCTTCGAACTTCCTCTGAGGCAGTCGAGAACTTTAATATCATCCTACTCCAACTCGAAATGGCCATATTTCCCATTTCAATCAAATTTTAAAATTAAATCTGTTCAGTTTTGTCAGATGTTGCAAGTAAAAATGAAACAACGAGGACATTATATTATAATGAACACTTTTCATGGAAAAATTACCATAATTGAGGTTTTGTATACGATGCATAACTCAAAAGACAAATGAATCCCCCTCAGGCATATCAGGCTAATTGTTAAAACACCCTGACAATCCATCACATTCCTAAAATCGAATCATCTGTGGATGAAATGTACTGAATGAAGGAATTTAATTTGTGTAATTTGCCAAAAGTGAAACTGAGAAGAAGGAAGAAAGGTGGTTGTAATGAAGGGGAAACTCAGAGGAACAGACACAGAAAGAGAGGAAGGCACTCCTCAGTATATCCTTGTGCAGAGGTTACACAGAGATGGACAGGGGATTTGACAGAAGAGATACACACAAGTGAAAGCTGCAGACACATGGATAAATGCAGGAGAGCAGTGCAGATTCGCTCAAATACACAGATACAGGACACACAACAATCTGACTAGTCAGACTGCTCAGAGTGGAATTCGGAGCCTTTAAATGCAACCAGAGCAACATTAGAGGTCAAGGGTGAAGCCAGTGATGATTGAATTACGCCTTGAAGTTCATAAACATCATCCCACACAATTAATGCACCACTAAAACGATTTGCTTTCCAACATTTGGACACAAGCCACGGTCTATTACAGTGCAGCAAACTCAGCTGGGATGAACTGGCTTCTATTTAAAATCGCTTTGAACCTGAAAAAATAATCACAAAGCTCCACTGGATGAACTTGCGGCTCTGGGCTAGCAAATGGTGAGGTCAGAGTCATGCTGTCTTTGTTGCTTGTTAGGCTTTCACAAAAAAACTGAAAAGCACAAAGGAAACAGAGACGCTCCAACAAACACACTCATTAGTGGTTTGCCTCAGACGTCATCCATCATCTGAAAGGAATATTTACTAACTCAGTGGCTTACAGAGTACAGAACTGGAAGAGTGAAAGTAGTTTTCAGACAACTGAGCAAACTACTGTAATAAGAAACAGAAGCTGTAACGTGTAAATGATAAAACACGTGTAACAGTGGTACAAATAGATATACGGTAAGAGTAACTTAAATTAGAATAAGCTACAGGTCATCACTGACCAAGACAAACATAGATTATATTCAATTAATACATGGTGCATATTATTCTCTGCTCCATGTCCAACAGTTGACCTAAAAAACGTGAATATTTGACTTATAGTCATCAAGTGGCCAGAAATACATCTTCAAATAAATCCTTACACAGCTCTGTATCTGTCTGATGTGTAATTCATTTTCTACAGTGTTAGCCAAGAGGACAAATCAAAAGATCAATCCAAGGTTAAAGCCACATATCCAACACCGATCAGGCATAACATTATGACCACCTTCCTAATTTTGTGTAGGTCTCCCTTGTGCCTCTAAAACAGTTGTGACTCATCAGAGAATGGACATGGTCCTTCTGAGGGTGTCCTGTGGTGTCTGGCAACAGAATGTTGTTAGTGGGGGCCTTTGGGTCCTATGGCTTGAGGGGAGGGGCCTCTGTGGATCATCCTACAGATACTTGATCAGTTTGGGATCTAGTGAATTTGGAGGCCAGGTCAACACCTTGTGCTGTTCTTCATTTTTTTTTTCAGTTGTTCCTAAAGAGTTTTTGTGTGTGTGTCTGTTTCAGGCTGCATCCTGCTGGGGATAGGGATGGAGTGTCATTGCTATGGTGTGGGGGTGCCTGGTCTGGTCTAGATGGGTGGTTCATGTCTAAGTAACATCCACATGAATGCCAGGTCCAGACGTTTCCCAGCAGAACGCAAGATGGTCGGTGTTATTTACTTTCCTGTCAGTGGTCATAATGTTATGCCTGATCGAAGTATATCAGGCCTGTATTGCTGCGGTGCCACAACAGCAACATTGGCCAGCTGGCATTCTTTACTGTCACTTTCTACATACAGTATAATAACTAGATTTCTGTAACTACTGTTGACCTCAGGTGACCCAGTGCACCCATTCCTCAGAAGCAGATCTGTGGCTGGATTTGTTTTACGGCCCGTGGAGCGTTTCCAACCACATTAAGCGAGGCGAGGGCCAGCGAATTTACAGCCATTTATGGTATGTGGCTTGGAAAGGGAGAGCGGGCTTGTGCTGGAAGCCCGAGAGAGATGGTGGTGGAGAGAATTACCTTGGCTGAAAAAACACCTTCTGTGGTGATATGTTAGTCTTCTAGGTTTCTAATCTGTACCTGCGTGCTTTGCTGTAGTATAAAACCCAAGCTGATTCATTAACTTGCATTTTCAAAAGGGAAAACGGGCAACGTTTGAACGGTTTTAATGATTTGGAAGATTAATGAGGGGAGTTTGACGTCAAAAAAACTGAGGAGCATGACCAGGAGTTCACACGAGACAGAGAGAAGAGGAGGTAGAGATTTAAAGTGTAATGCTGAAGCTTGATGTGTTATCCCAAGGTAAAACTTGGCATGCAAGGATTTCAGTAACTGCAAACACCTGCAGAACAAGCTGGGGGCCAGATTAGAGAGGAATAAAGGAACTAGTGATCTATCTGCTTTATGCTGCACACAGCCTGTTTGGACAGATAGAGTGTGATCCCCAGAGGAAACAGGTCAGACACACACAGTCATGAGCCGGGAGGCAGAAACACACTTATCACATATGCACAATTTCTAACGTGACAGTTGTGATCGGTGGCCCCAGCCGACCTTAACGTGCCTACTCTGAACTCAGTTTCTGTCCAAAGCTGAACATAATGAAATAAAGCAGCTCTTCTGTTGCTAAAAATCAGTAATAACTAATTCTATATGTAGAGAAGCATTGGGGTTGATTTTGTATTCATTAAAGGGTCAGTAATGTTCATATTTTCTTGGCTGCTTCACTTAAACTAGATGATCAGGGGTTGTTTTGTGACTCATTATTTAGATTTTATTGGTTCAGATTGTTTTTACAGCTCATATCAGTTGACGTTCTAGTTCGTATCACAACTTGTCACAACAAAACAATTAATCACACTAGTATGTGTTTGTTTTCAGATGATTTTGGCTTAAATTTCTATCTATCTCTTTTGTATGCTTCTCTCTGTATTTTATTCCACAATGTTACGTCTGCAGGTGTTAAAACTCAGCACACCCAACATATTTGCGCTGCATATGTTCCTCCTGCAGTGTGGCGTGTGCGCATACAGTATAGCTTGATCAATGTCAGTCTTCCTCCAGGTTTAAGTGTGTTTGGTTGCTGAAACAGCACTTTGTTTCTCTTATTGATATATTGAACCGTCTGGAGGAGCACATAGCAGTGTGTGTGTGTGTGGGTGTGTGTGTGTGTGTGTGTGTGTGCATGCATACGTGTGCGTTACCTGTGGACCAAGCTTCTTGTCAGGTTTGTTATTGGGTCGTGCTCCTCTTTTCTTCTGGGAATTCTGCAACACAGGCGAACAGAGAGTCTGGTTATTAAGACATGACACCACATCCATATATTGTGCTGTGGACAGTTTCAATTAAATTAAGAATTCACTATGACACGAAAGGAGATGACCTGCAGCGTAAAAGAAAAATGGAGTTTAAAGATGTGCAATAATAAATATACACCCAAACGCTACTCTCTTTTCAATAAATTATTAAGACATCTTTTTTTTTAATCTTTTATGTAGATACTTAATGCTAATATTTATACATCTCAAAACTGTTGTTTTCAGTTCAATGTTTAGAAATAACAAGTACAACTGAACAGGATCTATTCAATTCGCAACTTGACGGAAGCGTGAAACCAAAACCTGCAGTTCCTCTAATGTCCACTTGAGGCTTGCCCCAAAAGTGAGTCAATCTCATAGACCTCCATGTTAAAATGTCCAACTTTACAGAAGAAATAACCATGTTTACAGCCTGGCACAAAAACAGTTTTGGTCTTTATCCATTCATGACAACTGTATTGAGATCATCCTTGTGCAACTCATCCTTTTAAATTACATTAGGGTTTAGATTTGTGACAAAAAAGGGGAATTTTGAGAGACAGGGTGGGTACTTAAGCCATTACTGCCTGTCTGAGCTCCACTCTTGCTCCACCTCTCTGTCCGTTATTTGATTAGCCTGGAGTTACGTACAGTCAGGCACTGCCAAAGTGGCTATCGTTGATACGACCCACACTGAGCTTCGATACCATATGTACAGCAGTAAATTAAACCTTATATCCACCATTGAAGCTACACAATTTAAGTAGGAAGCTCATACTCTAGCCATAGATTGGGGACTACGTATGTATTACAACACACTTCCTCTCCCTCTTGGGCTGAACCCTGGATGTCATTGCTATGGCGATGTTGATCATTCCCATGGTGATTCTAACCACCGCGGCAATACTGATAAGAGCATAGAATTACAGCTGTGAGGTGGAGGCAGAAGTGTAAGAATAGAGGCGCACGTGGCGCGCACACAAACACACACACCAGCCTCTGTTCATCAAGTATCTGCCCAGTGCATTAGACTCTCATAAATCATCATCCTTCTTCTTTTTAGAGCAGAGACCGATCATCACACACACACACACACACACACACACACACACACGACATACGCTGCAGTGCAAGTTGCTTAGCTCATCTGGCTGAGTCCGTTTCCATGGAAACAAGCTACTCTCTGCAATGAACCACCGACAACAAAAGAAGGAAAATGGATTGATGGAAGTAAAGGTAGAAGAATATGAAGGGTAGAAAAATATGAACAAATATTACTTAGGTCCATTTTTATAATTAAAATGTAATTTCAAATGTATGTACATAGGTGATAAGAAATATGTTTCGGTTAAATTGTAAAAACACACAATCAGCAACAGAGGAATTCCTCTCATGTCCACGACTAATACAGTTCAAGATCAGCATGGAGGGTATTTGCATATTATTTTTTCTTTCCACTCCGTAACTCTTCTCCCTCCCTCACCTCTTTCTATCCCTTCATCTTCTTTGCCCTCTTGTGTTTCCTCCCCTCCCTCTCATCCCTTCATCACTCTGGACTATTTCGTGAGTGTCTAATTTTTCATCCCTCGCCGTCCTCCCAGAATGCAAATCCATGCCTCCCTCTCACAGTCTCATAACCCACTTTAAGATCTGTTTATTGGGACGCAAACAGTCTAGTAATGGCTCTAAACTCACTGATCAATAGGCATGTCTGATAATGGAACCATTGATTCTGGCCCGGGGTTGAACAGATGTCAGAACTGTTGGATCAGGCTTTCAGCTGATCAGTTGTGGGTGAAAGGGAGATCTTGGAAGGGAGCTCATGACACTGAATATCACAGCTTGTTTCATTAGGAGCATGAGGAGTTGTAATGCCAGGGGACGGAAAACTGCGTGATCTGGCAAACTCTTGCTGGAGTTAAAATTAGCGACTCTGGGGAGTAAAGTGATGTGAAAATGCTCTCCCATTATCAACTGGGGCAGGTCCTACTCTTTGTCAAAGGGTAGGAGCCCTCTGGTTGGTGGTCGGCAGACCAATCAGAAGACCAACAAAGGGTCAATAGCTTACTTGCCCCTTCAGCAGACAGATATGTTTCTTAGCTGTCTGACCTGCCATTGGCTTGCTCAGACTGCAACACTATATGCTTCAAAAATAAAAAACACCAGCAGTATAAACTGACAATTAAATACAAAAACAGTCTAAGCCACAAAATGCTGATAAAGTTTGTCATACACTTGCCTAAACCGATAATCACTGAACTGAACAGGTGAAGTGGAAACTCTACTTGAAGCTGGGAATTTAAAGGACCCGTGTGTACGATTTAGTGACATCTTGTGGTGAGGCTATAGACTTCAACCAACTGAATACCTGTCCCTGTTTAGGGGAACCTGTGGTGTCCAACACTTCAACGTTAAACATCCTGTAATGTTTGGTTTGTTGGTTTTGGGGTATTGCCGATACATGGCATAAACCCAAATACTACATGTCGGCCCTTAAAGTTTGAAGGATTATGTTACTAGCCAAACTTTTAACGATAATAAATCAAACACTGCAGTGTCATTTTTCCCAGACAGTAAATTCTGATGAAAATTGTCTGTCACTAACATTAACTAAGGCATAAACACATGTCCTGTTTCAGTTCTATTCTCAGGAGGCTAGTTTATTTTCTGTGTATACCTAATTCTCATTTTTACAAAGCATACTTGGACGTGTTCATTATTCATAATGTAGGAGCTGTAGGAGGCACACTGTGACCAGAGCTGGCTGGTTCTCATGTTTCTGAGCCCACAGGTGTTCAATTACACTCCAGATAAGATAACAAGTTGACTTCCATGTTATCTGATAACACATTCAACAGCTTCTGCCTGCTTTTCCAGGAGCAGCCGAAAAGGTTCTGCAGGATTTATTTCACTGTCTTTCATGATAACCACAATGTTGATTCCTCACATCGGAATTGCTAATGGAAGAGGAGATGGGTGGCTTTGAGAAAACAATGGGTGGCCCGTTTACAAAGGTGGAGAGAGACAGTAAAAGAGAGATAGAAATAGAAATACATAGATTTTCAAAGACAAATACGACTTGGAGGGAAAGATGAAGAGATGGTTATGGTTGGAGATAAAGAAAACAAAATCAACAATGGCTGGGCAAGAAAAAAAAATGGAGTGATAGAGAGATGTGTTGTCATTTCTTTGTCATGGATGAAGAGTCACAGCAGTGTGGACTCTCCACCTTCCAATTCAATCTGATCTGCAGCTCAACCAGCCATGACACAGCATTGCTACAGAGCAGGACGGGATCTAACACACTGAGGGAGCCTGATGAAACACCCTGAGGGAAGTTAGGAAAGTCCAGGGGAAGACAGTGAGAAATGTTGACAGTGTAGCCAAAAAAGAATTGAGAAACATGCCGAAAACCAACCAAACCAAACTGTGGATGTGGAAATGATGTGACCTCTGGAAGGTTACAAACTCAGAATATGGAGTAAATACACTGCAAATATGACAACATTCAAAAATATGAGAAAACGGCTGTGTCCTGCTACAAGTATTAAGAAATATTTTAAAAAGCTGATGAGTGAGATGTTACTGCTTCGAACTGGGCAGCAGGCCACAGTTTCTTGTTTTTTTATAGTGTGCTGACACGATTTCCAAACGAAAATGGTTTTAACAGCCTAGTCAGGTTACGGCCTGTCGCACAGGTTAACTGACAATAGATGAGATTGTTCCCAGAGAGAGGAAGTGGCACAGAAATCAGATTTGCTTCCAGTGTTCAGACTCACCTGAACCAACAGGCATGAAATCCTGAAAGTATCACAGCAGAGAGGAGAAGACTTCTAGTCAGAAATGGGCTGTAAAGATCCTGTATGTGTTATATTGTTACTATATTCACTGGTCTTGTGTTCTCTGTGCATTGTACTGGAATTTTTCTATTAACACTTTTTAACAGAATACTGTGACAGGCTGCTGTGACAGCTATTTGTTAGACTTATCTGCCATGTTGACTGGTTACTTTTTCAGTTTATAGGGTCATTTTATTTCTTCACATTACACACAGATTCAACTTTATTGCACAGTTAGCATTTGGCCAGTAGTGCAAAGAAGTTATTAAATAAAGGTATTTTCTGTTTTCACATATTCAGATACTATATTTTCAATATTCTGCATCATTTTACTCGCTGACTTATTCAGCTTCTTCATTTTTACATAATATTTTCATACTGTGAACAGTGTGTCTGAGGCTGAAACAAATTATGCATTAAGTTACTACTATTGTAATCAGTATAAACATATCTGGATATGAGTGCAGTAAAAGCTAACGTGTTCAGGGACTGCTGCTAATACAAACTAAACCTTCCCTACTTCATCAGCTTCACATTTTGAGCTTTTAACTGGTAAAACACAAGTTGACTTTTATGATATACATATATATTATATCGTTCATCAAAAATGCATCTCCAAAACAAGAAAATGTTCATTTTTGTCATTTATTTTTAAACTTTAGATTAGTTTGAGATATTTCAGATCGGAATGGAACAAGAAAGAGCAGCCAAAGTGATCTGTTGGATGAAGAGCTGCAGGTGACAGGCTGCACACATCCAACGACTTTCACTGTGTCCTTGTGTTCACAGACTCATGTCATGTTCAGCATAAAAGAAAGTCCGTTGCTCACTAAAAGATTGGAAAAAGTAAAATTAGGGTCTGACTTGGTCTATGACCTGCAGTGTTAAACCACATATGGCTATTACCACCAGTAACTACATGTGTTGCCAAATCAATCAGGACTGAAATCTCTGAGCCTGTTAGTTTAAGTCACACGATTTGTATGTTATCTTAAAAGAAAAACTTTCATTAGTCAATGAAATGCTGCAGTAAATAATTTCCTCTGAGGGCAGAAATTATATCAAATTGCTAAAATATTGAGCGTGTGTGCGTGCACATGGGGGAGCATGTGGGTTTCAGGAAAGAAAATTGATTTATGTGAAGACAGACGCAGACACATACCCACTCTCTTTCTATCTCTCTCTCTCTATCTCCTGCAGACAAGGGTTCAGTCTCAGCATGAAAGAACAGGACACACACGTCTCATCCTCACCAGCACCACGCTGGAACAAAGATTCACCACAATGCAGCACACCATGGGTTGCATAACTAGGGTTGGTGGGTAGAGTGTGTGTGTAAGATAAGAACGACTCCAGTACAGGGAAACGGAAGAGTGGCAGGGGGGAAGAAACGAAGATCATTACACAGCACTATCTCTCCCACCACTGCTAACTGCACAACAGCAGAGATTAGAACCAGTTCTTAAATTGCCTCATTAATGCAAAGGTAATAAATCTGTATTTTTATGTCTGTTTTGTAAGGAGATTGGCTTGCATTAATAAAGAAACTAAATTAATACATGGGGATTTTTCTGCTCAGATCTTGTCATTACAGAAACTAAACTCTCTAACAATGTTGATAGCAAAACGCAAATGTGTGCTTGTAAATGTACGAATGTGTGAGTTAAGCAGCTCTCTTCAGTTGTCTGCAGCCAGAGGAAAGCAGCTCAGAGCACAACAGAGAAGGAGGAGATGAGAGGAAAGCAACACCAGCGTTTTCCCAAATCCCCATTCTACTCGACTCATTACGACACACTTACACTGTTTCCACACTCTGCAGTGTCTCTCGCAATTTTACACCCATTTTGTGAAAACATCATGACACCCTGCTAATGCTAGAATTAGGAAATAATAAATCCATTCCAAGCTTTATAAAGGCCCTTCGTCTGCTGTGGTGTTGCCCATAAGCCTGAAGTGAGGACTATTAATGAAATAAATCTGTTGTGATTTGCATGGAAATCTGGATTCATTTTATTTCTTATTTTGCACATAAACAGATATCTGCATATGAATGGTACCAGAATGTTACATGGTACCTTTTTTGGTTTTCATTTGTTATCTGAGTATTGACCAATCACATTTGAGAGACAGCTTTGCACTGCCTCAAAATCGAGTCATGTTTACTTTGTTTACCATACGCCGTGGGTGGTAACTTTATATACTGCAATTTCTTTGTAGCTTTATAATGTGTATGAGTAATCCTTTCTCCAATGCTGTTCTCTTTATGCCTTGCCATTTCCAACAATAAGTTCTATGGCGGTTAGCTTGCTAACTTTTAGCCTTGTGGCTTCTAGATGCTAACAAGTACATAGCAGCGGTGCTCTACTCTCGAGTTATGTTCGATCCTACCATTTAAACGCCAAGTATTTTGTGCACACGACTTCCTGTTTTGTTACCACAAGTTCACGAGTTCCATTTGAAGGCAGCCTTCATCACAGCCCATGTGGAGAGTAAAAGAAGCAGAACATCCTGTCACATCCTGTTGGCAAGCGAGTTAACACGCGTGTTAAGGAAATACCTTAAACCAAACTGCTGTAGTGATTTTAAACTGTTAACTGAGTGTAAACGAGGCCCTTAATGTCACCTCTCAATTTAAACTCCAGTCTTGTAACTTGGGTTCCTGGTTAAACTATAAACAATAACCAGAACAGGGCCAAATATATTCATTATCTATTACCAGGATAAATGCAGTTGACCATGACCCCCAAAAGCTAAATCTTTTTATGAGGTCAAGAGCCATTTGGACTGCATTTCATTTCATCTTTCAAAAGCTAAATGATGTGACTTGAATATATTTTACTCAGTATCCCTCAGGGAGGGACAAGACCGAACAACAAAAGCAAAACATATCACCATGCCTTCTCAAACCGAGGGTGAAGGGAAAAAGACAAAAAAGCTGCTCATCAAAGGCACAAATATGATTCAAGGGGTAATTTTTGCTCAAGGATATTACTACACTACCTTGATCAGACGCTGTTTCTAGGAAAAAATCATGAAAGAATCATCTGTAACGCTGAACCATTTCAGTTCTTGAACTTAGAAACCAGTTTGCCAAATGGTAAACAAAGCTCTTCTCCTTTCTCCTGCTTTCACATATTCACTCACAGTTAATATATGTCCTCCATGTAACTGGTTATCTCCGTGTTCACGTGCAAGCCGTGAGGATGGGGGTAAGAGAGGAAAAAGAATAAGAAGAGAACATGAACCCAAACATGAGGAGAACACTGAGGGGAGGTGAAGGTGATGTCCAGTATGTTAATAAACAGAACAGTGGCATCACAGTGAAGAGGGAAAACCGAGACACTGGATCATGAGCAGATACGGAGGAGGAGCAGACCTGCCGACCGAAAGATATTAATCCTAACGTTTCCCTCTGGTGCCTCGGGTTATCTTTGAGATAAGGTCGTGACCTCGGCAAAATGAGAGGCACCGAATGACACAAATCTGGTGTCTTTGCCCTCCGGTGTCTAGAAAATACTCAACAGTAGGACAATAAAAACAGTATAGACAGTATAACATTGCGCAGTGTGAACGCCAGGGAAAAGTCATACTGTTTACATTGAATATTTTTAGATCAATACAGTCTTGTATCCAGTGACTGAATTTCCAATGTAATTTTATATTAGTTCTTGGAGCCTTCATATGTATTATCCTGCAGTAATGGGTGAGTGTGCTGCTTCATTTACTCTGATGCTGCAAATGTTGTTCTATAGGTCAGGATTCACCACTTTGTTAGTCAGTATTAATAATCAGAATCACAGGGATTGAGAGGATTATCAATCAAATTTCCAATTTATTTATCATTCGTATAAAAAAAAAATTGATATGCAGCTTGTCTCCTGTGGCCTAAAACAAGGTCTATATATCCTCTCTGTATAAGAAACAAGCTTTTCTGTGAATAGTTCACCCTACACACCAATAATTTACCAAAAAAAATGCCTTTTTTTGTTTGTTGCAGTACCACAACTGAATGCACACAGTATTTCATCGCCTCCCCTGAGATGGATTGTCCTGTCAAACGTTGGTGTTAATCAATCTAACGCAGGTTTAATGGAAATGCTACGCCACCTGATATAAATGGTCCTACCCAGCTGGGAATAAGACGCCGTTTTCTGATGCACATCCACCAGACAGACAAATATGTAGAGACTGTCCAGCTGCAAGAGCTAATTTTGTCATTCTTATTCCTTTTATATCAAATATTATTATTTAAATGCACTGTTTTTAATGTCTCTGCATGTTCCTACCATCCGTGTTTACGTAATATCCACTGTCTGATTAAAACAGACGCGGTTTAACACAATAGGGATTCAGCTCACATCCGTTTGTTTGTGTCAGCGTGGCTAAAGCCAATAGACTGAATGGTCAATTAGCATCGCATTAGCATAGCATCAGCACGGCAACAAAGAGCCGCAAGACTGACAGGGGATGGATATGATGCTCGACGTCTGCAGCACCAGACTGTACTGAAAAAAAGTCCAGACTCCGTCTCTTCTGTTTACACTGGCTCTTTGTGGACAAACAAACACACACTCACTGAAATAGGAAAACAAAGGATCAAAAATCAAGGACAGGAGGAGAGGAGAGGAGAGGAGAGGAGAGGAGAGGAGAGGAGAGGAGAGGAGAATAAATTATAAAGGGAAAGGTGGACGGGAAGGAGGGGGAGGAAGGAGGATTTGCAGTTCTTTGTTACCAGAACCACTGCTCACTTCCAGCCACTTCCATTAGAGCGTGTGTGTGTTGTCTCTGTGTGTATGTGTGTTCGACTGCTAATTAAGGCAGTGTGTTAGTAGGTGACCTTGTGCAAATGAACACCCTTCGAGTATGAACCGAATGCTTGGTATTGATCAGAATTAGTCATATGTGTACGGTGTGTGTATTGTGTTCCCCTCTGTGTTTAACTGCAGCATGTGTGTGCACAGTGTACAGTATATTCTTTTTTTTTTATGTGTGTGTGTGTGTGGAAGGATTCGTTTTCTTTTTATGAGTGTGCATGATGGTTCTGCAAACTGAACAGAGCTATGTCTGCAAGAACGGACTGTGTTTATAAGTGTGTGTGTGGCAGACATCAAACCTCAACACCAAATGCCCCCTCACCTCCTTCATTCCATTGCTCCACTTGTCCTCAGGGTCCTATTGCCCCTAAACGCTCATTAAAGGGCTAATAGGCTAATCTACTGCACAAACCAGCTGGTTTCTGTCTGGTTTCTTTGTTACTTTCATTATCACCTTGCACCAGTCGACGGTAGTCAGGACAAACTACATACAAAACAGTATTTTATAACCAACAACTAATACAATTCAAATAACCACAAAATAAAATAGCAAGCAAGACATAGACAACACAGCAGTTTTAATGTTCTCCACAGTGTATTTGAAAATAATGATTCAACAGATAGTGCCCCATTCCACCCTATGCCAGAGTGTGATTCTCTGTCCTGTCTTTGTCTGTGTTCAAGCAGATCTCTACTTAACTAGCAAGTTTTGGTCTTGGGGTTGGGTTCTCTGAATTCAGTCGGAGTGAAACCCCCAATCAGAGGAAAAGATATTCTGTATTGCACAGGAACTGTAAGGACTGTAAGGACTGTAAGGCTGGCAGTAGGCCCTGCCAGTGTTGGCAGGCTACCAATGGACACTCGTGGGTGTACCGGCCTCTTTCCTGTGTGTGCTGGCTTGTAAGCGAGCGCCATATTGCTTCTGAATGTGGCCATTTGTCTGTCTAGGTGTGTGTATATTTGCCACAAACTGATTGGTTTGGTTCATGATGACTGCATGCTCAGCTCAAGCCCCAAGACTCCATTTCCTTTAGTGTTTTGTTGGCTCAACTTAGGAAATTTGTGAATTTAAGGCAAGAAACAGCTCTATAAACAAAAAACATAGAGCTGTATTCATGCTGTAAAGATGCAGGAGCCACAAGGTGGACAACTTCATGTGAGAGACTGACATATCTGAACAATTACTAAAACATCTAGTGATACCAAACTGTATCTGAAAATCTCAACAGTTTCTTTTTCTAATTACTTATGTGGTAGAAAGTGTGGCCCAGAGTACGTGGGGAATAATGACAGACACATTAGCCTTTAATATTTCATTGTCTGACCTCCTCCTCCGAGGAGCAGATCCAGCGAGCAAAAGATGCAGCATCCATTTAAGTCCCCCCCACCTCCCAACAAATACCTTAGCAACCACAGACCATAATGTGTTGCCATGGCGACGGATTTGCAGCCTGTCGCCAAGGCACCCTGTTGGCAACACATTAATGGAAAGACAGAGAGAGGAAGAGGACGGCGGAAGGGAGGGGAGGAGTGAATGAGGATAGAGGGAGGGATGAATGATAAGAGGGTCAGAGGTGGAGAGAAAGAAAAAGATGGAAGGAGGAGGAGAGGAAGGAAGGTGTTCTGAAGCAAATCAAAAACAAAGACAGTACAGGAAGCCCATACCTATAAAGTGCTCTCGACGTGAGGCAGCCTAACCTCTTCAAACCCAAATCATGACTAATGACTACAACTGCCTCCAGTCCTCCTCTTTGTTTGTTGCTGTTTACACTGAAATCCAGGATGAAATCATTTGTACGCCTCTTCTGAGTATGAGCGGGTGACCCTGACTGACATAAATACCATCAACAGAAAATGTTCTCTGTATATCATGAGTAAGTATAAAAACAGTGACATCATGATGAAGCAGATACTGCGGAGAAATGTGAAAATAGTTGCAACAAGGCATTCTAGTGCACCATCATTAAAAAAAAAACAAGTTTTATAGCAATACAATAATAATGTATGACATTTCTCACCAAGTTTTAATTGAGCAACTGCAATAACAGCATATAGTATATCACTCTTATAGCTGGAATTTGTTTTTGCTCTTTCTCTGTGTACCAAGAATATTCCTCTGAGTGTATTCGGAGATAATGATAGAACAGAAGTTCTGATGCAAGGCAAGGCAAAACTTTCATAAATATGATGCACTGTTTAATATCGCTGCACTCTGCAAACGCTAAAAACCTATTCTCCCCTCTGGTGCTCCATGTCTTCATTTTTGTAAATACGAGCGAAAAGCCTGCAGCGGTGATTCATAGTCTGTGAGTCTGATGGCTTCTCCAGTGACTGAGAAAAATGCAGGGGAGGTTTTTGACTACAAATATATTTTTAGTGGAAAAGAATTAGAATTACTTAGAATTACTAAGAAGTGTACTGGTTTCTTGAAGATGTTTCGCCACTCATCCGAGTAGCTTCTTAACTCTCCACCAGTCCTTTAGAAGTGAAGAAGCTACTGGTGAAACATCATCAAGAAACTTTCTACAAGTCCAGTTGCCTTTCTTTAAAGTTTTTGGACCTGGATGACTGAGAACCTTCACAGACGTTGTCTTAGATCTTACATGATAGTGCTTAAGTAAATGGGTGAAGATGTGGTTGTCAGGATGTTGGGGTACGTGTCAAGGTGTTGCTCATTTGGCGCTTGGTAGCTGATGGTAGCAGGGTTGGGGGAGCTGCTTGGGATATTAAGATTGGTTGGTGTTCTGTCATGCTATGTTATGTTGTTGCTATAGACCCTTTTCCCAGCAATCCTCGACATAGCATAGCAGGGTAAATACAGGCATCATTGATAACAAGGGCCCTGTCATTGTGGATATTAGCTCAGGGGGATGGTTAGAAGTAAATAGAGTTTTATCACTTATACCCGCTTTGACATGTGAAAACGGCTGCTGTGAAAAGGGCCTGTCAGGTAATTGGGCTCTGTAAAAGGAAAGAACATAATCCTTACACGTGTATGACTGATAGGTCTAATAATGGATTAGACTGTAAGAAATGTAAGATGGAAATTATTAGAGATTGAGTGAATAGTTGAAGTAAAGAAAGGTAACAGGGAAGGAAAGGCTGTTATGTCGGACTGAATGGGTTCTCACCAAGCTACAATTACATTGTCAATCACATGTACGCTGTGATTTCATGGCACATCAGTGATCCCAACAAAAGCCTAATGTCGGTATTGATATGACCGTTACATCAGTCAAGTACTGAACTATCTTATCCAGTAATAAGACAGTGCTGAATTGTTTAAGAAGATTTATCGACGTTTTTTAAACCATTAAGGACAGGCAACACCGGCATTCCATCTTATTTTATTATGCAGCAATTTTCCAGTTTCATTTTAGTTTAGAGAGATTATTGTGGAGAGAGGCAACCAACCACACACTGTGAATTTGTAAAGTAAAGTAAAGCTAAGAGCAGTTTTGTTTGCAGCTGTGTGAGCAGGTTTAATTCAATATTTTAGCAGGACAAGCTGTCTTGTCCTGCTTCTGGTCATGCTTGAAGGAGCACAGCTTTTATGCAAACAGATAATTACTGCTTAAAGATGCTGTGCATGCCGTTTTATTTTGAACTGCTCTTACTGTAACTGTTGCGATGTGGTTAAACCTCACCACGCCCGGCTTTGGAGGCACCTAGAGCAAGTGTTACCTCAGACTCACAGAGAGAAACCATATGTGAACGAGAACACAGAGACACACACACGGACACAAGCACCTCCACCAGCACAGAGGCTATCCATCTGGTGTGTGCGTGTGTGTGTGTATGAGGATGTCCCAGCCAACCACAACACAGCACCCTGTTAGATCCTATAAATAGAGAGCATCAACTGCAGCTAACACCTCCCTGCTCTCCTGCAGCCAGTCCCTCTGCCTCTCTGTACTGTTTGTGTTTGAGACAGGAAGTGGTAGTGGTATCCAATGAGGTAAACCCTAAAGTTACTAATTGCTAATTGCAGGCAGAAGTACAATCAATGTATATATATGATTTGTGAACATATTACCTAAGTTGCTCTATATGCACTATTAGCATTAGTCATTTTCTAAGTATAATAGAGGAGTGGTTCTGCATGGTAGTGGGGCAAAGACTGACCCACATATGTAGGTTAATGTGATAAGAAAAAAAAAATATTAAACAAATAAGAGGCAAAGGATATTCAGAACAGGAGAATTCAGATTGTGATAGGTATGCAAATCCTCTTGACCAGGATGTAACAGATATGCATGTACAGTTTATACCTACACACATATCCATATGACCTCCATATGGCAAGCGGCTTCTTGATTAGCATGCTTCATTTCTCTAATTAGGCCTGATAGCGTGTCATATGCGCTATCACACCTGACACACGCACAAGCAAACAGCGTATCAGACTGTGCTGTATATCTGTGTGTGTTTGAAAAAAGCAAAGTGGAGCGTGTTTGACAGGTTGACTGTGATGTCCAGTAATTGGCACCACTGAGCGCATCGGTTATGTTTGTGGTGTGTGTGTGTGTGTGTGTGCCATTACACATCAAGCTGTGAAAAGTGTGCTAAGATAAATGGACGCTGCAATTATTATATTTTGAGAAACAACATCACAATAATTCATAGGCACGTAAAGAGTAAAATGAACCCTTACGTCATGTGCGCTGTGTGTGTGAGAGATAAAAATGAAAATGATAGCTCTAAGCTGTTCAACTGTGGGTCCTTCATACCGCAGGAAGTCATTGTGTGTTTCATAGAAGCAGACTAAGTGAAGGCCTTTGTGCTTTGAATAATAACAGCCTGTTTGATCTGGCGGCAGAACAAAGCCCGGCTCTGACCTACATGTCAGGTGCTCTGGTAACCTTTAGGTGAGTCTGACAGTTCAAACACAAGACCAAACACAGGGTCCATACACACATAATATGACATTAACATTAGCCTGCTGAGGTTACTGGCAGCTTTTGGTGACTTCTGGATCACAATGTTCAGCACAAAAGAGAGCAGGGCAGTTTTTACAGGGACAGGTTTCGGGGATTACTGTTACATCCTAAAATTGTGGACTGGAAGTAGAAGACTGTATTTCTACTGCCATTCGTTTTATTATTAGAGTCTAAAGATTTTTTTTTTTCATAAAATGACTATGATCTTGGCTCCATTCCCAGCCACAGAGTTAAATTTGTCTGTTTTGTCTATTTTGTAGAAATAAAAAATGTTAGGGTTAGGTCTCTGTACAGTGTCTTTCATAGTCAAGCTCCACTGCTTCAATGTTTAAACCCATATTTTACTACAACTTCACTAGGAGTAAATATATGTATCCGGTGATACGTTTTATAAGGAGGCGTCCCTGAAATCTGCTTTTCCTCCAGTATGACAAGCATGATGAATTTGCAGACTGCTGTCACAGCAGCAAAGGCGCATCTTCCCTAAAGTGTCAGAGATTTCCCATGTTTGTCAACAGACATTAAACACACCGCTCGTCTCTCAGCCGGAGTGTTTGCTCCCTTCCCTTCCTTCCATCAGAGTCGTGTAATCCTGGCAATCAGCTGCTGTGACAGGAAATCAAACAGGATATGGCCCACTGATTGGAGCCTCAACCTCGCTCTCTGAGGAGAAAGAGATGTTGTGACCTTGTCTTGTCCCCCAATATTAAGGCTGGGAGAGATATTCAGCACATGAGCAGGGCTTCATAGAGCCAATATGGAGGATATTTTGCAGGCAGTAAATTCATTCTTCTTCTCACATCCATCTTTGATTATTGTTTTTTGTTCTTCATGAACTTCCTTCCTTGATTCCTTCCTTCCTTCCTTCCTTCCGCTTTCACTTCCTCATTTCCTTTATTTCTCATTCCAGTGCCTATCTTTCATTTTTTGTTCTTTCACATCCCTTCCACTTTCACTATCTCACTTACTTTATTTATCATTTAATTTCTTTCTTTCTTTCTTTCTTTCTTTCTTTCTTTCTCTTTCACTTCATTCTTGCTTTCTTTCTTGTTCCTTTCTGTTTGTTTTTTTTCCCTTCCTTCCCTCCTTCTCACTTCTTTTCTTCACTTCTTTTCTTTCTCATGTAGTTCCAGACAGAGTAACTTGAAAGTTAAGCACTACCTCACAGACAGAACGCCTTAATTATCGCTCTGTGCATTATTGATGACGATTAACATGGTATTTATGATTCCACCTCAAACAGTCAAGTGAGGAAAACAGATGCTCTCCGCAGAGTTTGACCTGATCCGACCCATTTACGGGGCTGCTGTGGCCTGATTGTTGTGGCTCGCACATATGCAGGCACACAACCACAGGGACAAACACAGGCATCCAGATATTAGCCTACTGTAGAGTTAAGGGATGCTTTAATGTGCTTTTAACAGGCCTGCTTATCGACCCGCTGCCTGGCTGGAGTTATTACAAGGGAGTGGGATATGTCAAGAACGGACAACACCCCCTGATGGTAGATAAACAACTCTAATGAACAAGAGGGTTATCGTGTGTGTTGTGTTGCTTTTTTATTGTGTGGCTGTTGCAGTCTGGAAGGCAGATTTCTTTCCCATGGGACAATAAAGTTAGAGAATTACAAGCAGAGGAGGGGAGAAGAAGGAGAGAAAGAAAAGGGCAGACTGAGAGAAGACGTTAAATTATGGCCAAGTTCAAAACCAAAACCAAAACAAGTATCAACAAGTAGCAACGAGATTTTACAGCAATGAGCAAATACAGACATAAAGATTTTCTACCTTTAAAAAGAACAAATAATCACATTTGATCCTGTACCAGTGGAGGCCTGTATTACCAGGACCCTCAGTTGTTACATTTAAACACTAGTGTGTCTCTGTCTGTCTCTGTTGCAATAAATTAGCCTGGTGAAGCCTCTGGCAGAGAGTCAGACACTGGAAAGAAACACACACACACACACACACACATACACTAAACCACTTCGTTCTGCTCCACTGCTTCGATCAAATCTGCGCTGGGACCAACTAGGAGGTAGCCATTAATTTTTGACCTCAGTTTGACAGAATAACACGAACGCGCTATACTGAACCCCCTGGAAACAGCTGAGGGAACCACCAGAGGACCCAAGGATAACTCAGGGTGGGGAATTACCACCAAATGCTCGTAAATCCTGACACCAGCCAGCATGTCTGCACTTAACAGCCAATTTAGCAGACAGACAGCTATCATTTCGACATCCTATTCTGTTCAATGAACCTCAAATGGCTAATAAAAATATGGAAGAGAATTCCTGTGATGTGATGAGGTATCTCTTTGCAGTGGTTTCAGCAGTTTTTGGTGATCAGGCTTTCACTACATGAATGTCTTGCTACTGTTCAGTATATGTATTTCACTACAAGGTATCTGCCTCATCATCTGCATGTTAGTGAAATAGTTGCTTACAGAGACTGGGGTGATTGCTTGCAAGGCTATTTTCTCTGTACCATGCTAACAAGCTAGATGACTGACAGCAAGGCATGGGCCACAACACAACAAATACACCCATCTGATTTCTCTTTTGTGAAGCATTTTATATTCACACAAAGGAGAGTTAAGGTGTCACAAAACTAACATGTTACTTCAAACCATTGACTGCAGACCTAAATAATGATGGACAAATTCTCCTTGACGTAAATCAATGGATTTCTGAAGATTTCCTGGCAAACTGGAGGATGAGAGGTAGTGCGTGAGTGGAGCTGAACAGGACAGGTGATGGCTCATCAGACGGCTAGCAACCTGAAACACCATCCACCTGCCGACCGTGCCTTTAATCATATCTTTATTTAACTTAAATAATTGAGTTTTATTACCTTTCCCCTCTGTGCATGAATTGAGAAAATGGTTAGAGATTAACTATTTGTATCAGGCTGCAAACATGCTTTATTCTGCCACAAAGCTGAGAATTTTAACACAGAGTTCCATGGGGACTGACCCAATTCTGAAGCCTGTCTCAAGTGGCCATTCGAGAAACTGCACATTAGCGTTTGCTCCTTTGGTCAGCCCTGGAGACTGGGTCAAAACACAGACTGTATATAAATATGGACAATACATCCCCAATTCCTCTGCTCTATCTCCACTTGTTACAAAGAAATGTTGGATTATACACTGTACTTATCATTATTATATTTTTGTCCAACTTTCACAGCCCTACGGGACCACCTCATGGTGCGGTTGGCATGGCAACTTGTGGTCATCATGATGTCACATCCTGCTTCTATAATGTCAAATAATTAACTAAAACAAAACGTATCAGAAAAATGGAAACTTGAGTATGCATCAGTATTATATTAACTATCTAAATAGACAGGACGTTTACTTTAGAGTTTTAGTTTGGGCCAAGTCCCATCCAATAACACGAAGGGGGTGGAGTTTATGGCCTATGCTGCAGCTAGTGGCTGGATGGAGTTCACTCCAAGATTTGGTAAAAGAAGTCAGGAGTTTGCCACACTTCAGTTATTCTGCCTGACTGTCTTTATTAATTCTGTTTGCATTTAATCTGTTTTCTGCTAAAACAGTGTTTAGATTATACTAACCAATACTAAAGGAAAACTATCATTAAAATATGTTCAAATTTGAATCAGTCTTGGTCACTTGCTACTATGATACACATTTGTCTCCGTTATGTTGTTGCAGAGTTACATCTCCACTGAACCAGTTTTCTGTGAGGAGCTTACAGTGGGCGTTTAATAGTAGAGGTTTGTCTAATTATGTAAAACACATACGGTTTAAGTCCAGGCTTGTACTGCTGCTGTGGGCGATGTTTGCGCTAATTATGAGAAAGCCTATTTAAGGGAACATCCAGGACCTATTTTGAAAGTAGGTCATCAGGACATTTATAATCAGTCTGAGATAATTAATATGTGGGTGACTCATCAACTGTTCTAACAGGTATTAGTCTGGTTTCTGTATTTTAACATCAGCATGTACATGCAACAGACTCCTGGGATTGGACGTTCATTCAATAAGGCTCCCACTGAGACAAAGTACTTCTCTGCAGCAGACCCAGAACAAGTTAATGATCTGTGAAAGAGTGAATATTTGCCATTTAACCAGTGATGGCCTGGCCTTGTGCACCGCAGTAATGTCATAATTCCCTAGAATATCTCGTCCAGCTAACCCTGACCACACAGAGCACTCATTGACACAGTGGCTAAGCGCAGGTATTCACAGTGGGGGATTTGTTCTGTTCTGTTCTGCCGGAGAGGACAAACCTTCATGAAGCTCACCTTGACAACAGGACACTTTCAAAGAATGCTTTTCACTTTCACACCTAGAGCAGGCATTTTAACTTTCAGGCAGACCATGCAGCTTCAGGAGGGAACAGAAATGTTTTTGGAGTGCAGCCCACGGTTCTTACAAGATGCTGTCACTGAAGGGCATCCAATGAGCTCAGGATTGCCAATCTGAGCCATGGTGCAGTTCTGTATTCTTTACTTTAAAGAGATTCACGGTATCTGAAACTCTTGCTGATATTTCAAAAATAGCCAACAGTATTTTACCCCTCCCAGAGTATTGGCACTAGTAGACAACTGTCCATTTTATTTAGCTTTATCTATGTCACATTACATATTAAATACATTTATTTTTTATTATAACATCATGGTAATGGAGTTGACAGCATGATGCTGCTCTATTCAAGTCTGAGTTTAATATTAAGATGTACTGAGTTTGACAGAACCTTTTAATTTATATTTGCAAGACACCGGAATAATGACCATGTCTTTTCCAAAAAGAATCAGCATATCAACATTCAACACCAAGGGGCAGATGGAAGCAGAGATAATGTTTTAACAAGAGAATGCCCACTACCACTGCTGAAAGAAAAAGCCTGAACAGTGGCGTGTATCACGTAGCGTCTAACTGTGGTCAGGACATGGTCTGAATGGACGTTTGTGCTTAGTGCTTGTTTTTCCTGAAGCGCTATTCATTATGAGGTGCATTAGTTCATAGAAATCAAAAGTCGCCTACTGTGCAGGGCTCATATGATAACAGCTGATATGTGTCCACCAAAGTGCATGTACTCTGTCCTTGAGAAAGAACTGAAACCATCACCGTTCATTCACATGTTATTAATTGCTCTCAGTAAAAGTATCTACATTATAAAACATCCCGGAGCCTCTTTAATAGATCCTAGAGCCTGAGTCTACAGTGCAGTGGTGGTCTCCTGATGAAATTGTGCTCTCTATAATGGTCCACCAGTGTCCTCTGCCATCACACAAAAGGACAAAGATAAATCTCCCTTACTGTAGGATTACAGAGTCATCCACTCCACTGGGCATGTCCATCCTCCACGCCACACACACCTCTCTCTTCTTTCATACGTGCCATCTTATACCGTTTATATGCCTCAACATATTTCTCTTTCACTTTGCTCTTCAGCCTCTGACTTCACCCACCTTCATCACACCTTTCACTTTCTGTACCACTGCTCTTCATGCTCGCTGTTTCCACGTTTTTCACTTTCTTTCTTGTAATCCATTAGCTGTAACACCACTACACATCTTGATCTGAGTGTCTTTAGTTCAAATGATGACAAAAGTAGAAATGAATTAGAGAGTAGATAATCAACTGATTCAGCCTAGCAATAATGGAAATGAATGAACTGCTGTGACGACATAGTGGCTGGTGTTGTATTTGGTGCTTCAAATAAATACAAAATCCCCCTTTGGGCCATGGAGATGTATAATTAACATGTCATATGTCCAGTTTTCTCTCACTGTACAGTCTTGTATAGATCTGAATATCTCATATCAAGATCATACATGACATATCCCACTGTATCTCTTTTGCTTTACTTATCTCATGAGACAGATTCGAAAGATCACAAAATGACAAACTAACTAAGGCCTCAAACTATGTTCTTGCGGCTTATCCATAGATGTGAGGACCAGGTCAGCGTCCTGTGAGGAACTACGGGCAGCTACAGGCCTGTTTTAGACGTTTTTACTTTTACTTTTAAATTTTCCTTACAAAGACGCCAAGAACCGTCTCCTGACATGCTAACTGCAGAGCCGCTAACACTGACTGCTTGTGGCTGGCTGCATTTCCTCCACGTAAGGATGGTCCCCCTTGATACATCGTCCACACTAGAGTGCAGCATTTAAATGTAAACTAAACTGAAATTAAGGACCAAGCACGTAATTACCCAAATCCTTGGACTGCTACCGCAGCAGACTGGGTTTTTAAAATGTTGCCTTTAACACCTGACGACTCTTAATTATATAACTATCATCCCCTGCTACCGACTCTCAGTCGGCTCAACAGTCACAGTCATTACTTCCCTCTCGTCATCATTCCTCTTTTTCGACTTCTTATTCCTTTCATCTCCTCGCCTACGCTCTCCTCCGCCTTGTCTGTTAACACAGGGACCCTTGAAGCTGCTTTCCTGTTCGGGCAGTTGCGCAACCACTCGCTCCACAAGCACCACCAGGGCCATCATATAATAATCTTTCACCACTCAGTCAGTGCGTGATTACATCAGAGCACGTCTTCCATGCTCAGGCGAGCTGCAGATACCCACAGCTCCATTCTGCCACATTATCCAACCAGTGATTGTTTCAACACTGAATAACTGGGTAGGGCTCCGGACTGTTCTATAGAGGAACCGTCACCTCTCACCAGGAAGTGAACAGGAGAAAGCAACACTCATGAATAGTGATAACAATACTGAGAATGTACTCACTAATGTTAATCAGACATGTTTAGATACCCTGACAGTTTGACATATGTTACATGCAATTTACAAATATATATAGACTACCTTCCTAAACTACACGGATCATGCAAAGCACCTTCATCAAGTTTTTTTTCTCTAAGCTGTTATGAAGATACATGAGCCCCAACATAGATTAACAACAGCTAGGTCCACATGTCAACAGATCCACCTCACACGCAACCGATAAAGACCATCTGACTTGAGTTAAAGCTAAAAACATCCTAATTGGACACAAAAGGGGCTTTCAGACTGGAATAACATTTTTTTATATATATTTTAAAACATTTTTTGATGGCTATTACATTGCTTTCTTATAGTAGTGCAAATGCATACAGCAAAGAGCCCTAAAGGTATGAAATTCCTCTGTCCCCAGTGGGTGGTTGTTGTTCTTTCTTCTTCCCTTTACCTCGCGCTGGGTCTTTTAGACAAACTACTGGGTCAAGACATTCCATTCATATTTAATTACAGGTCTCTCTCATAATACTCTGTGTCCTACATGTGCACTTCCACTGGTTAGGGTTCAGTGTATGCTCCTTAAATCATGATTTAATAAATATAGAACTTGGCATTAAAGACACATTAAGACCAACAGCATGGTGTTGATAATGTTTTGCAAACCTGCATGCTTCTAATGATTTTTTTCTTTTAGGAAACCTGAGTCAGACGCTTAAACTTCAAATGTGCCCAGTGGGATTACTATATGAGGATCATCTAATAACTAAAGCCATTTATATTATTTAACCAGTTTGGAGTACAGCGTTGATGTCTGTGTCTGTGTCTTGTGTTTTTGCCCAAACTGCTGCTGCCACAGTCAGTCTGAGCCCTACAGGGATGTTTGAAGTGGTGACAAATGTCTCTGAATTGAATCGGTATTGATCCTACTGCTGTGGGGACGCGCTCGCTCTAACACAAACACACAACAGGATCACGTACAAACTCAATTTTCAGGCCAAACCTGCCATGCTGAGTGCTGCGTCATGCAGACAAAAACGCTTGTGTCCACATGGGGATGACAGCTCTTCCTTCTGATCTGGACAGAAAACACTGTCGCTTCCAGTCTTTATCTTTTGTATTTGTATCTAGATGGAAATGTGAGTCTGCATTTCAGCAGCAAGAAAATAAATGAATGAAAGAGCAGAAGCATTTAAAGACACAGTGACATGTTTAGGACCTTTTTATGTTTTTACATCAGATTTGATGTTAACTTCATGAAGTATTTGTGTATGAACAGAGTTTTCGTTTGTTTACTTTCTGAAAGTAACAAAAGAAGCAATTAATAAGAAAGGACAAGATAAAAATGTTCCTTCTACCCTTGTTGATCTGCTATTCATTACAGAATCAGTATAGATTCTTGTGTTTTATAACAAATCAAATTAAACTCTCTTGATAACACTGACGGATAACGCAATAAAACCATAAATATAAAAATCCTTCTTTTGTCTGAGACCATAGCAGACGTGTTGTGCACTTGCTTCGTGACCAAACAAAACCTGCAGATACGCTAAACCTCTTTCTATTCATTAAAAGCCAAAACAGATGGGTGCATGGTGGAGGTAGAGAAAAGGAGAAAATGTACAGATAGAAAAAGGAATAAAACCAATGAAAGAAGAAGCAGTGAAGAGGACACACAAACCGTCCTGTCAAAACATGACGGAGCAGCACTGATCCAAACTAATGAGCACACCACGATGGATGTGAGGAACTGTGAATTATGCAACGCAGGCACACAACTATGAAAGAGTGACAGTGAATTGCCATGAACAGACATGCCAGGAGATCAGCCTTATCATCATGTAATGCTTCCCTTTACAACAGGCCTGGGGAAGCAGCTTAAGTTTCTTTAGAGTCAGTGAAGGGAGCAAGTGATAATGTTGCGAGAAGACACTGAGATGCTAATATGATGAAGACCAGTAGTGCCACAGATACTGGTTTCTTTGTTGAGCGTATCATATGGGTGAAAGCTCCAGAGAGAGCCAGCCGCTCCAGTGAAGTTTTCTGTTCCCAAGGTCAAGAATAGATACAGGGTCAACCTGGCTCATGCAAAATATCATTTTACACAGTTGAACCACTTAAACACGATTACTATAATCTATCAGTTTAACTGTGAAATCTTTCACCCTAATTAATCATCTTGCAAGAAAAAAATATTGGTCTTGCATCTCTAACAAGAAATAATCACTATTTACAGTGCTGAGCTTTCTCTACCAGGCTCTCAGCTGCTGTGGGAAATCATAGTAGCTGTGTAACTATAGCAACACAAATGACACCGGCACTGTAGCCATAGTAACCGAGGTGCAGCCAGACTAGCATCAACGGGAGGTGCCAGCCTCTCATTTTCCACGTCTCCACTTCCACATCACAACAAGGGCCGGCAGCGCAGTGATGATGTCACCAGGCCTCGCTTCAGACCCAGGAAGAGGGAAACGTAGAGGAGGCAGGAGGAGAAGTGGAAAGAGAGAGAGAGGGAGGGAAAGGGGGAGGAGGAAGGATAGGCACAGCGAGGGAAAGAGAGGAAAAAGACAGAGAAAGGGAAGGATATATAGAACAGAAAAGACAAACACACACACACTGTTGTAACATTATTGGGTTTTTTACAAATGACCTGCCGCTGCAGAGCACGTTAATCTCCTGGCTGTGGTTCTGAGCAGCTGAGTGCTGCGGCCGTAGAGCAATGTCAATACCCAACAGAAATTACATTTATTTTCCATCGGTAATAAGCCTCAACATCCAGCACTCATCCATTAGATTATATAAACCTTTCATTCTCTGGCAATAAGCACCAACACAACAAGTTGACCCTTTTACCAAAGAACTGCCCCTGGCAAAAAAATATTGATTTTTTACAATTTACTGTGAAGTCTTGTTCTCTGGATTTCTGCTGAAGAGGTTTGACCTTTAGTAAATCTCTTATTTTCATCCGCGGTAGATGAAGTTGAAAAGCATCTTTGGTCAGACTAGGTGACAATTTTTAGTTTTGAGAACTTGGCACTGTTATGGTGCAGCGCTGACATTAGCTTATTGCCAATACAGCGTACAGTGTGTCATTTGGTTAGGAATATTAATGGCAGGACAGAAATGCAGTCATCACCTTCATACTGATATGTGGCTTTTTTTTTTTTTTTTTAATTAAACTTTCACTTAAAGCTTCCAAATATCAAGAAGCGCACTGAAGAATCCAGCAGCTGAGCTATACTTTGGCTCTGGGCAGAACCCACCATGTGTAAGTTAGTTAAAGCGCTGCCTTAAAACCCCTCCAGTGATTCAAGAGTGATTCAAGAGTGAAATAATTAACAGGAAAGGAGGCTTGTGCTGAAGACGTTTACAGAAGACAAGATGATTGTTACCAAACTCATTAAGGCAGACTGGATGTCAATAATCTGTGATTTGAGCCTCTGTTGAGTGTTTGGCCTCCAGCTATGATCCCAGCGCAATCAAAGTAAAATCTACTTTTGATATAATTAAAATATTTTTGACAGTTAGTGGTTTCTGCAGCATTTCCCTCATTTGAAATCATCAAAATCACACTCACTTGTCTTCTTTTCAAACCACCATATCGAAGTGGACAGCGAGAAAACATTGGGATTCTGTGCACCGCTCATCTACACAGCTCAATACTTTTCACCTGTAATGTACTGCGAGGGAATACAAATGAACAACCACATCCAAGCTTTTTCATACATATCATCCACCAAGAATAAAACTCTCAGCATCATAGGTCACTGAAATTTACATCTTTAGTGTCGCCCTATTGAGGTGACCAAGTCCACTGCAGTGCTTCAACAAGGAAGTAAAAGGCAGACAAATGAAATGCCTGAACATTTTGCCTTCTTGGAGTCAAGTCTGATACCAGCTCAATAAAGAAGAAGGGGAAAATAGTCTAACTGCAACAATAGGGATTTAATATATCAATACCAAAGAGGTTGAAACAATTCACATTATGAAACTGCACATGAATTTATTTTTAAGTAAAAGGGGCCATTAAAAGAACAGATGTTCAGGTTCTGTTCCCACAGCTCCATGCCAGAGGAGCTCATTGAACACCGTGGCATTTTCACTTAGAATAGCTGTGAAGCCATTAAATTCAAAGGCACTCTATCCTTTTAAAAAATTTAAATGCCTTTATTGATTTGGCTCGAGGTGTGGACGGCTGCCTCCAGTCGGTTTATCCACCCGACAGTGAGAAACCAGCAGTGAAACCACAAGACAGGCCGGAGGAGCAGAACAGTCTGCTGAGCGGATTAACAATTATCCGAGAAGGTTTTAATCACATTAAACTGGAAAGATTCCGGAACTGGGTTCAGGTTTAAATCCAAAAGAATAAAACGTCTCAGTGCTTGTGAAGGCAGGTACATTTCACACTGTCCTTACAGAAATCATTCCATGTACAGCTTGTAACTGTCTTTAGAGCAAAAATAAACACTGATTGCCAGTATCTTAGCATTATTTGTTTATAGAAGTGAAATGGATTCAGTAGGTGGGCTTGCAAAAATGTGATACCAACATCTATGGTTTCCCGATCTTGAATAATCAGACAGTGAAATTGATATTGCAGTAAAGGAAAAGACCCCTCAGGCTTTTCATGTATGTCTTTAAACCAATCCCAACTGTCTTGGGAGGTGCTTACCCCAGGAAGCAATAACGGAGCACTTGCAAAGTAGTGTTTAGGGCAAACTTGTTCAGGTGGAACATTTGCACGTTCCCATAAAGAAAACGCCAATATGTGGTCTGTATGTGTAATGCAACTTTTAATACTAAATATTGACAAACAGTTCGATCATCAGTGCCGCAGGTAAAGCCTGCTATACATAAGCTCTGGATGTGCTCACTGGATTCATTAAAACCACACACAGTTTGCTGGCTGTATGTGATTCTTGCAGAAAGGTACTAAACCAGCGTAACAGATGCTTGTGTGAAGTTAACTGAGCTGTGCATGGGTCAAATGAGAGGTTCTGCTATTGATTATTACTCCGGTGTGCCGTGCTGCAAGAGTAAAAACATGCGACAAATGCTGACTGAGGATGGCAGTGTCAGATAATGAATCACACAAGAACATCCCAGTCAGACAGCAAGTGTTGTAAAGCCACTGTGTGTACGTCTGTATAATCACTCACCAAAATAATCAAGCAGACGTGACTTATGACACAATCCAACCTTTGTCAAAACCTGACGTTCCTCAGCATGCAGTTTGCTCATATGTTATTGTTGTTGTCACTGCAAAGGCGATTTCATAAATGGTGGCACACATACAGCAGATGGGGAGGAGAATGCTGTGTACAGTTGTCTCCTTGTGGTGAGTCAGGCCAAGGTTTTCTTCTTCTTTAGGTGCATTTACATAGAGCAAATAAAAGTACTAATATTCCCATCCATCCTAGCTGTACATTTTGTTTTGTTTAGTGCAAATTAGCAGCACTGACTAAATATTTCATCTAAACATCAGTGTATTAGCATTGTTATTGCTGCCGCTGTACAGTATGGCTGTAGACTCTGAGCTGTTTCACACTGCATGTACCTCATCTTACCTGTCTATTATATGCATATGTAGCGATATATATAGAGAGAGATACATATACTGCTATGATTGGAAAAGAACAGGTGTTTTATCCGTTACCAATCTCCCATGTATCATGCATCACCTAGTATCATGTACTCTTGTTTGTATCATGTATATAAGCTGCATGTAAGCTTTATACAGATACAGTCAGGTCCATACATATGTTGTAATTCCTACACTGTTCACCTGATTTGGATGCAAATACCCTCAAATTAAAGCTGAAAGTCTGCAGTTAAAGCACATCTTGTTCGTTTCATTTCAAATCCATTGTGGTGGTGTATGAATCCAACTTCTTGCTTCTGCTTCTGCTGCTATCTTCTCCTCATCTCCTCCCTTCTCTTCTATCCCACATCCCTCTTTTTTTCTGACTCTAACAAGCAGACTTCAAGCACATGGGCCCTCTTGTGTGAGCTGGGTTCTGCTCAAGGTTCCTTCGTTGTCCTGAAGGTTTTACGCTCTAAGATCTGTAAAGCATCTGGGCACATTTTTGATTATTATTGATAATATCTAAATTAAATAGAACAGAAGTGCTGAAAAAAAAAATTAACCATTATAATACAGCTATAAACTATGATGATCTAAGTGAGCTAGCATGCGCACTACCAGGACCCTAAAGCTAAATCATCACAGCTATCACAATTTCTCACTTGTGCACCTCCTACTGTGACAAGTCAAAATGTCTTACACATAAAATGTGTGAGGGCCGCTGCTCTATTTATAGAAACTGTCCTGTTTAACGTGGAGCATTTAATCAAATCACAAAACCACAGCTTTCACAGACACAGGCCCAGCAATTATCCAGATTCCCACCACTGTGCTGTGACCATTCTCCCTTCGACAGCAGACATGAGCAGATTACCACTGACATCGCAACATATAATTCATGCAGAATTCATGAGCTGGCAGATGCTCAGCAACACAATGTAAAGCAACACACATTTAGTAGACTAACACACACATTCATTTAAATAAAGAAAACTCATTAACACATACACAGAGGACGGTGAAACACATAATGCAACCTCAAGAGGCCAATGTGGTTCGGATCCACATACAGTACGGGGAAATCAATAGACAGTATAGCCCTCTTTGTGTCTTTCTGCATGTGTGTGTGTGTGCGTCATCTCCAGACACAATGCCCCCCCACAGAGACCAGAGTGGAACGTTTTCAGCAAACCTCCATTCGCCCCCACAGGTGAGATAATCTGCACTCCATCCTGCTTTTAAAGGCTGTAAAGCTTCTAATGGGTGAGAGGGAGACAGCGTCCCTGCTCCCCTCCTTCATCCATCTGCTCTCTATCCCTCTGTTTGTGTAACCCACTCTAAGGTGTCTGTCCACTCAGAGCTCCATTATGCCAGTTCCAGGCAGCGCACAAATACAGATGCCCCGTGTTGGCTCTCCATTTAACCTCCATCCATTTCCCCTTAACATCCTGTTCTTCAATTATATATTTTGTTTATTCCAAAGAAAATCCAACCAGAAAAGGAAACACATTCTGCTTTATCAATATGGAAACACAGAGCTAAAGAGACGCTGAGATTATAAGTTAATTCACATATATTGTTATATATTGTTACTGGGTTTTACCAGCGTATTGTTGCCAAGAACAATTAACATAGCATCAATAAGAGTGTGCACAAAATCCAATAACATTCAAGGCTGACAATGTCCTTTTTGACATCCAGTCACAATGGACATTCTATTTGATTGTTCTGTGCTTTTGTTCTAAACTTAAGTGAAAATTGATCGTTTTCACCTTTTGATATTTCCAGACTGGTAGCCACTCATGCTAACAGAAATACGGCAGCCTTCCATCTTGCAGGGAGGCACTGAACAGTCCACCTGCTGCAGAGGAAACGCACACGCAATTATATTTGACATTTTCCGAGCGTTTGTGCTGCGGTTGCTTGTGCGCTCGGGGCGCTGCCTGCTAATAATAGAGCAGGAGCTCAGTCACTTACATCAACATACGTGCAAGCCCACGTCACTGGTGTCGGTAGATTTTAGGTTTCACGAAACTTTTTCAAAACTATTTAAAGAGCTCTCATAAAATGTGTGGATGTCAGCTTATCAGCAGTGTTTCTTACAGTTACAACGAGGAGGGTCAGACCTGACAAGGGTAATGTAGCAGCGGTTAAAAGAGTCATTTTCAGGTGATGCATTAGCGCTCAGATAAACTGATCTGAAGTCAGAGGTGAGCATTTATTGGGTATTTTACAACAGCTTTTAATGTCACTCTCCCAATCGCAACTACAGGTCAGAAAATGGCCTTTTTACAACCTTAAGCACATCACTCCTTGTCATTCAGTTTGCTACTGCTGCAGAAAGCACAGTCTCCAAAACTCTCAGCGCATCATCTGATTATGTGCAATTTTCTGACCATATATAAGGAAAGAAAAAGGAGGAAAGGATTCTCCAGGTTCCATCTTATCAAATGTCAAGATTAGCCCCCTCTCTCTGTTTTATATAAGCGTCTACGTTTACATGGGTCACATTGCTTAAGCGTGACTGAATTAATTCTGATTAGAAATTTCCTGTTTACATGGATGCTAAATAAAATTATCCAATAAGATGTGTCCGCAAACATTCATTAGATGATACCTTTCTTTTATTCTGATTATTATACTGGTGTCCATGAAAACATGTAAATGGTGTCTGGATTTACAAATCCTCCTTAATATCAGACAGGAGAAAGACTGTACAAAAGACAAAGAAGCTGTTTGTGTTCTTATCCAGCTGGATCTCCCTGCAGGGTCTCTATCACTTCATGGTTTTTACTCATTCATCCCTCCCTCTCTTACTCCCAACATCTATCCATTCAACCCCCTCCTTCTTTCTGCCCCCCAGTCCTCTGTTCTTGCCCTTCCCCTGTGTGTTTACAGTAACACTGCACCCAAGTCATCTCATAGCGTCTCCGTCAGTGACTCGGCCAGTCCTCTGCTTTTCAGTGTGTGGGGTATCTCAGAGATACTCATGTTACAGCTACTGAGGCATGAAATTACCCCTGGACTCCCTACGGGCTCCTAAAAGATGTTCCACTCCTGAAAATTTGAGCACAAATATTGGCGGGGAGTAGAGGGAACATGTGGCAGGGGCAAACACAATAGCAATCATGTGTTTATAAAAGCAAAGAGAAGTTATGTTAGCTCTGATCTTTCCCTGGGCCTGTAAGAGATCCTCAAAAACTGATTTGATGGTGGAGAAACGATGAGAATCTGCACAGATTAGCGGGTATGAATCAAAGAGAGTGGATTTAGTTTCAGAAATTAAAGCGGCAACAATACAAGCTGGATCCTGCTAATGTTTGCTCATAACTTGAGACTGTCTTGTGCAGGAAAAACTCCCCCTTGAGAGCTTGAAAATGAATAGCAATGAATAGACAGGTGCTAGTATCATACATAGACATAAATAAAGTTCACATCTGCAAAGAAAATTTATAGGAGGAGTGAGATAACCTATGCACTTTGCTGCAGCTCATTAGGTGGCTAAGGCTAATGCAGTCTATTTAAATAAATGTATTATTTTAATATGGTGGCACAGTGGTGTAGTGGTTAGCACTGACGCATGGAGTTTGCATCTTCTCCCTGTGCCTGAGTGGGTTTCCTGTAGGTACTCCAGCTTCCTCCCACTGTCCAAAGACATGCTGGTTAGGTTCACTGGTGATTCTAAATTGGCTGTAGGTGTGGATGTGAGTGCAAATGGTTGTTTGCCTTTCTGTGTTAGCCCTTTGATACTGGCAACCTGCCCAGGGTGTACCCTGCATCTTGCCTGAAATAGGCCCCAGCCACCAGCAGTATCTGCGGGATGCACTGGAACAAACCCGATCCACAGAGGCCCCTCCCCTCAACCCATAGGACCCAAAGGCCCACTCTAATAACATTCTGTTGCTAGACACCACAGGACACCCTCAGAAGGCCCATGTCCATTCTCTGATGAGTCACAACTGTTTTGGACGCACAAGGGAGACCTACACAATATTAGGAAGGTGGTCATAATGTAATGTCTGATCGGTGTATGTGTTCTTTGCTTGATATTAAGGTAGCAGCACTTACATATTTTCTTTAGTTTGCCCTTGTACTGTTGATCTGTTCTTTCTCTCTCTGTCTCATTGTGTGTGTGTGTGTGAAGTCTCTGAGTTCCCAAAGGACTCTCTGCTCTCCTACATTACAGTATTTGTATATGTGTGTGTGTGTGTAAGGGTGTGGGTGTGGGTGTGTGTGTGTGTGTGTGTGTGTGTGTGTGTGTCTGTGTGTGTGTACCTATCGTATGAACAAGTACAGGTGTGTATCTGTGTGTGTGTGTGTATTTTGTCTGTCCCACTAGTATCTGTGAAGCTCTCATCGACCCAGAAACCCTTCTGGCGTGATTCCCCTTGTCTTCCCCTGACTTCCCTCTCCTCCCAGTTTCTCTTTGAATCCATTCCTTTCCTATACGTTGTATCTAGCTTTTCCTCTCCTCTTCCTCCTGTATGTCCATACCACTTTCTTTTTGTCCTTCTCGTTTTCTTGTCTTTTCAAACTCTATACCTTTATCCCTTTTCATATACTAATAATCTTTCCTTTTCCCTTCATCTGTTTCTTTAAACTACTTTCATTTTCTCTCTTTTTCTGTTCTTCTCTATCTATCTATCTATCTATCTATCTATCTATCTATCTATCTATCTTTTCTCAATGTCACAATTTAACCAGGTCATCTCACTTGCAGAGCGTTTGTCATAATGTCTCTTTCTCTCTTTTCTCTCCCGTGTTTACTGCTACCGGTTCTCCCTCCCTTTAAAACCCTCAAACCAACTCTTCTTCATACCATTGCCTTCTCTTACACACACACACATCATCCTGTCTCCTCGGCAGAGTGGAGTGGGGTTGTTATGTGGCTGATTTTCCCCTCAGTTCTTCTAAGACTATCTTCGCTCTAATCAATCACTCTGACCCAGATAAAGCTAACTTTAAACCCAGAACACTGTGATGCCCTGACCCATTTAACAACACGGCCGTCCCTGCAGACAACAAACAGCTTCCATTGTGTCCCTCTGGTCTGAGATGGCCTGTCACATACTGCCTGTAAAGTGAAGGGGTAAGGAGGGGTAAAAAAAACCTACTAACTATACTATTTAGCTGAATTACATCACTGTGATAATCCAAGTAGGATAAAGCTGAGGTGTTATTACTCCTTTTCAATCCACTTCCCACAGAGTTTTAGAGCATCAGAGTAGCCAGACTGTTTAATAAGTACAATTAGGTGCAGCATAATATGCAGCCTCCCAAAAAAATCACATGCAGACACAGTCACAAATACACACTGCAAAGTCTCCAACTACCCTTGCCCGACATCCCTCAACTTGCTGCAAACAATAGACAGCACTTCCTGAAAGTCAGGAATAACAGGGAACAGTTTCCTTCAGCAAGTTGGGAATTAGAGAGAGAGAGCGAGAGAGAGAGAGAGAGAGAGAGAGAGAGAGAGAGCGAGAGCGAGAGCGAGAGAGGGGCATTAGAGGTATCCGACTGCGAGGAAACAGTCCTGTGGGAATGGAAGTTTGTGTCTAAAGTTACTCCCTCATATGATATTCCCTAAATATTCAACAGTCCACTTTAAACTGCACCTGCTTCTCTCTTATCTAGCAAATACAAAGCTCAACAATACATTCAGTTAACACAACCTTGGTGCAGAGGGAGAGGTTTCAAGGACTGTGTCCATCAGCCGTGATGTTTAATGCTCACTGTCAAATTAAGTAACTTCAGCGGAAACGGGGAGAATGTGAAAAGGTCGCAAAATAAGACGAAAGTTGTGAGGGAGAAGAGTTGGTGTAGAAGCAAAATGCAACAAAGTGCAAAGGAAACAGGCTTAACTAACAAACTACACAAATTGTGTATTTGTTTGACACTTGTCTTATTTGTATGCCTCCAGTTTAAATGGAGTTTTTTTTAATTATGTCACCATTCTTCTGTAATGGTTTAAATCCTCGAACACCAGACTACAACATGGTGCCAATTTGGTGCTCACAGTGCAAACAAAACCCAAAAACCCTGTATTTCTAAAATGACCAAATTTATATAAATCAGTGGATCAGCATTTGCACTTGCTTGTGCCTTAGACTTTCCACTGAGATTAAGTCAGTCTTTCCCAGTGTTAACAAAATATTGTTTCAGCTCCACTGACCTGAGCAGGCACCGCCCATACATGTTTGAGCTGTACACGCTCCCGAGTGCAGGATGAGTTATCAACATTTTTAAATTGTTTTCAATAAAATGAATCTAAAATACTAGGAACAATACTTACTTAGAGACTGCTGGTGTATAGACCGGGTCTCGTAAGGGGTTTCATGGCACTCTTACCATGTGCACATATTTATATTTACTCACACAATAAAAAAAAGTAAAAGGAGTGAGTCTGGTTCTTGACAGAAGTGCCATGGGTAGAGAGAAAGAAAAACATAAAAATGTCAATTTAATATACGTGTCTGTGCCTAAGCAGACAGCGTGACCTTATCAGCCACAATGGACTAATTCTAAATCACTATGTACACACACACACACAGAGTAAGAAACCTCTTGAATGACCTTCAAGGGAAACAGGGGATTTAAATACATGAAGAGAGAGGTGGAGGGACGGTGAATCTATATCTACCTGGGACTAAAATAAAGAACAAAGGCTGAAAAAGAAGAGAAAGAGTTAAATGCAGCATTTTTCTCTTCACCCTCTAGTCACTGAGGGTTTTCTTCACAATTAAGGCTGTTATCTTGTCCTTTGCTCGGACTCCTACCAAGACCCCACATGGTATATTCTCCATCTTCACTGTCCCTTTCCTCTTTTCTGCAGTCCTTTACTCCATAATTACCTTCCATTTCTTTCCAGTCATTCCCCTCTTTGTTCTCCGTTGCTTTATTTCTTTGTTTCTCTCTCTTCTTCTTTCTCATCTGAATTATTCAAGTAACCAACCAACCATGTTGCATTGTATCCCTGCATTTCACCTCCATCTGTCTACCTCGCTTTCTTTTAACCTCTCCCGTTCTCTTTGTGTACAGTCACCTTGGGGCAGTGTGGCCACAGCTGGATTAAAAGCGTTTGTGGTCAACTTCTACCGTGCTCCACGAACAAAGAACCAAAAGGATTCAAGCTGGGAGCACAGCAGAAACAGTAAGGTTGATGTTTTGCTTGTCACAGCGTGAGCATCTAAAAATGGAGGTGTAACGCTTTTTGTCCAGAAAAAGGGCATGGCTTATTTGAGGAAAAATTTACAGATTTATAAGTGCATATCTTACATGCTTACACCTTAAGAGAGGCGTGCCATACTGCAAAAAGACTTCCTGGTAAAGAATAGGGAAGATACATCAATCTTGAATCAACAACACAAGTACAAGTACAAAATCATCATGAGCACAAAAGTAACCAGACCCATCATTGTTCTTGTACTCTGCCTTCACTATTTGAAACAGAAAACACAGTGTTGTCATGTTATTAGCCACTTTTTTTGATTTGTACCAAGGAGCACAGAAACAAATACAGACCAGAGGCCAGCTTTCCTTGTTGAAAAGATGAGAAGAAGGTAAACGGCAGAAGGATGTTTGGTATGTTTTGTTTTGTGTGCAAATGTTTTGGTTTAAGGCTTATAAATGACAGAATGCTGACATCCTTAAGCCTTCAACCTTCCCTCAACTTCATTATCTCCCTGACCATCATTTTTTTTCTCCATCCCTTCAATCAATCCTCCCCACAGTCGAGCATCCTCACCTTCAGATGACATAACACCTGGATAGCACACATCCTATCCATCCATCCCAAGACTTGCTATCTCCCCCTCCTTCTACCCTTCTGTAACTCTAACCCATTCCTCCCTTCATCAAATCCGACCTTGCCTTGTTCAAAGGTCAACAGCTGGAGTGGATCGATTGTTCTGGAGAGGGAAGGGAACGAAGCAGGGGAGAACAGAGAGGGAGAGAGTTGAAAGGAGAGCAGAGGAGAAGAGACAAAAATGGTGAGGTATGAGAGAAAGAGAGAGGGAGTGAGGATTTTGGTATGATGGAGAGAGAGGGGGAGGACAGGCTGGAGCAGGAGGAGGTGGAGGAGGAGACGGACAGAGGAGGGAGACGGAAAAAGAAATCTCCGCATCAGCATTCCTCTGTGTCTCCATGGGAGCAGCAGGAGGGAGACAGAAAGAAAGAATGGAAGGTGATAATAAATGGGGAGACAGAGGTGGAGGGAGTAGAGGAGTGATGAAGGAGGGGAAGGTGGGCTGTGAGAGAGGGATGAAAACAAGAGAATAAGACAAAGATAATTAAGAGAGAAAACATCTCCCCTCTCATACTGACTGCCTTGTTTGATCATAATGAAAACACAAGACTGTCTATTTGTTTGTAGGTCTAACAGTGTGCTAAACATAGCCTACAGCTACATAAGCAGACAATGTGCAAGGATGGTCGCTCACAAAATGGTATACAACTTCACAGTAAGCTAATAATGTATATAATTTATACAACATAGGAAGTGAACTAATCCATGTGTACAGTGCTGCCTTCAAACTGAACTCTGCTGCTATAGACAACTCGTCTACAAGCCACTGGCCTCAGCATCTAGAAGCCGCTGAGGCTAACAATTTAGCAAGCTCACAAATGAGTGATGAGTTTTCTTTGTATTTCCGAAGAACATGTATATATTTCCAGTGGCCTCTTAATTTTGGCTTTGCATTTCCTAAATTAAGTTAGCCGCTCATTAGCTTGTTAAATTGTTAGCATCTTTGGCAGCTAGTCACCGATTGTTCCCTAGCAACAGTGTTCTCATGACTTACGGCTAATGTTACAGTTTGGATGCCTAGTACTCGGTGTACAAGACTTCCCGTGTCGTAACCAAGAGCTCATGAGTTCCATATGAAGGCAGCATAAGTTAAAGTAACCCAAATATCAGAGTGACCTTTGGGTGATCACCAAAGAGTCCAAAATGGAGGAAGCTACCATATTAGCATTGCTGCCCTAATTAACCCTGCTCTCTCAGAGTATATACTGGATGTGTCACAAAGAGACATGGAGAGACAGGAAAGGAAAATACAAATGTGTTAATTTGAATTCACCATGTTGACCATTTTCACTTCTTAGCAAAATAATAGCAAATAATGTGGTAAAATACAGCAACATGATAGCAATGGCATTGCTAATGGCAGTGCTAATAATGAGCTAACATGCAGCATGCACCAGCAGCCGCTACAGCCGTTTATACCAGAACATTTGAATATCCAATAAAAACTGGATAATGATTTTACAAAACAAATTAATAAAAAAACAGCACACAGATGTAGTAACATGCTGACTAAGAAACAAACTATGATAATGGCCATTTATATAGTACAACTACCATAGAACTGAGAAGATGGCTAAAGAGGCTAAAGAGCCTGAAATAATATCACAACACACTGTTAGCATTATTGCACAAAGATAAAGTTTTTAGCCACTTTTAGATTTTGTTAGGTAATGTTTCTTATTTAAATGTTTCTGTTCTTTCAGCAAAAAAAGTTTTAAAGTTTGTTTTGCACAAGGTAACCCTTCTCTAGTTCCCAGTGTAATACTGACAGCCCGCAGCATCACAGTAAAAGTCTAGCCAGTGCACCACATAACTGTGCTTTTAAAAGAATATCAATATCAGTGCAGACTGTTGGCTGCAGCCGCCCCACAATCAATAATTCACAAGCCTCCTTTACACCTGCGAATCATCAAAAGCCTTCATCGTCTGTGCATAGCCCCGTCTATGTGGTTAAATGCCACTCTGTCCAGTCGTTAATTTTTATCACACTCATTTTTTATGTAAATCTCTTTTTATCTCGTTTCTTGTGATTGCATTGTCTCATCAAATGTGAGCCACAGATGAGTGAGACATTCCTGTGCGGAGTTCTCTGAATCATATCAGCTATGTGAAGAACTCCCTCCACTGAAGGGTTAGCATAACTCCGCACAGCAGAGCCAAACACGGCTTATGAAACCGTGTTAGTCAGTCAGTGAACAAACAGCCAGAGAAACCCTCAGCACACCAGTCATCCGGCCCAACAGTAGACTAATATTCCATGTGGAAAACAACTATTGCACTTTCATAGGTTGAGACTTTGTAGTTCTATTTCAGTGCATTTATCTGGCTGCTGCACTGCTACACTCAACAATACAGTTGCAGATCAGGAAGAGTTATATGTGGCACAGACATTTGTTACATATACAATTTTAGATCAATGGTAGATGGTGTACTTAGAATTTTTTGTTAGGAGTTTAAAAAGATAGTGCTGAAGATTTCACACTAGTTACTGGTGTTGACAACAAATATGTTTTTAGACTATAGCTCACACAATTCTCAGGGAAGTAGAACTAACTATTGTCATTTTAATGAAGGAGTCTGGAAATAATCGTCATTTTTCCATCATTCATTAGCAGCCAGTATGAGTTTGTGAACAGCAAAGCACAGTAAAAGTAGTTGGTTAGCTCTCTGAGAAGCTGGATGTGTGCGGCCTGTCGCCTGCAGCTCTTCATCTAACAGTTCAATGTAGCTGACCCTTCCTCTACCACTACTCCTTGAAAAACTATGCCATTGTCTAAAACAGTGTTGTTTTTTTGTAGAAAAATGCTAGCTGCTAAGTTCTCAAAAACAAGACAAGACAAAACCTATTTATATACTGTCTATGAAAAAAAACCATTGCATTTCTAGTGACCACTTCACAGTAAAGATCATCTTATGTTTTGCCAGTTAAATGACTTTAATGTGAAGAAGTAGAAGTGCTCGGTTTGTACGCATTAGCAGCAATTACTGAATCCTTTAGCTATCGTCTGATGTTGATTTAGCATTCTGTGTAAGTAACAAATAGCAGTGATACTTATATTAGTCGGATGTAGCCTCAGCCAGCATTTAGAGCAAAATGGTGGTTAGCAGCACAAAGATATTTGAGATTCAGACTGCTACAGGTTGCAAATTATATCAATTATGTTGTCATCAAATAATACAGCTGCAACATAAAATCAATTCCACAATTCCAGGAAACTCATTCTCTGGGAAACTATTTAGATCAAAGAGGAGACGATCTTCTGACAAAAACTGAGTGGTAAATGATCACATCAAGGTGTACCACTGTGGATGTCGCACCAATCTGCCTGCTGACGTTAGACTCTACCTTCCACTCATTGGTCAAAGAGAAAAAGGATGAAGTGATGACAAACATTGAGTGTCCCTCTCAGCCATCTTCCAGGCATTCACCAACCACAAAGCGGCAGTTGCATCGAGGGAACACATAGTCCTTCCAGACCAGAACAGACAGACCCAGCTCCACTGCCAGCAACCCAGCAATCCATCCATCCCTGACCCACATCAGGGCCTTGGTCCTGGGCCAAGGCCGTGACCACCAGACCATCAGACGTTGGGGAAAACAGACAATCAGCAGTGGGAAGAGAGAATGAACGGATAGGATAGAAAGACGAGACCTCATTTTCTGCAGAGGTCAGTTTTGGGTGCTTTTCTCATAGCTAATCTTGGTGCACCATTGATTTATTTATACTTATCTCCCACTAAAAAGAGTGGGATGTTGTTCATTTTCACTTCAGCTGCCTCTAACATGAATTTCTTTGTTTTCATTGCAGTGTTTTACTGGTTGCTGAGTACAACAAAAAGTCCCTGGAGTGGAAGCAGAGTGGTAGAAAGGAAGTCAACACTGAATGAGCACAAGAGACGCACTCTCCTGAGGATTCAAGACAAACCAAGAACAGTAAACACAGTTTTCTTCAAAGGGGCCAAAAGGATGACATGCTAAATAAGGAACTACCCAAACCTCAGTGTTTAGCTGAAGTTTCTAATCAGGTCAAAACTGAAGTAGACAGATGAATCTGAAATTGTAGCTTTGTAATGCACTTCAACAGGAGATATTTAATAAATAGCTTGGCTGTACAGTGGGAGTTGGTAGAGTGAAGAACTCCTATATGAACACATTCATTCTATTCAAATCTAGTCTAGCCTGGACAGCCCTGATTTGGTTCCATGCTAATTTGCATCCTACCTTGTCAATCTCCTGCTGCAGGACCTGTCTGGCAACCTCCAGGTCTTGCAGTCGGACCCTGAGATCCTCGTTCTCCTGCTCAAGGCGACTCCTCTTCTTCTCCACGCTGTCCAGCTGGCTGTGGAGACGGATGGAGACGTCCTTCGCCACCTGAGAGAGTGAAGGGGGGGGGGGGGGGGGGGGGGGGGGTTAGCGTCATGTGTTTTACCATCACTCAAATTGCTCTTACATGTTTGCAAATCATGCTTAATTTTCAGAAGTAGTGCCATTTTACGACATGTAAGAGCCCAACTGTGTGTAATCCATATTCACAAGCTCTAAGTGGAGTTAAGAATACTTCTCTTGGTGTTAGCTGATCTGACTTTGCCAAGGTGACTACAGTAACCTTTGAACTGTCATCATGGGATTACTCAGGAGATTAATTTCTACGTTACTAATCACTGTTTAAGTAAAAGAGACAATCTTGGCTCTATTTTAAAACATTTCCAACCATCTGAAATGTTCTAGGAATGCTGCCAGTGTAAACAGGACCAGTTCACGGCTGGTTATTTTAGCTGGCTCTGTCAGATGTATTGTCTATCGGCTGGAACTTTCTGATCTAATAAAGAAAGGAAGATAATTAATACCGCTCTGGCAGGAGCTGATCTTTTTTTTTTTTTTTTTTTTTTTTTAAATATGTTTTTGGGGCTTTTGTTGCCTTTATGATAGGGATAGCTGAAGGTAGACAGGAAAGGGGGGCAGAGAGAGAGAGGGGATGACACGCAGCAAAGAGCCACAGGTCGGACTCGAACCTGGGCTGCTGCAGCAAGGACTCAGCCTCGGCACATGGGTCGCCAGCTCTACCCACTGAGCTATCCCGGCGACCCGGAGCTGATCTTTTATACATAATGTGATCTTATGAAAGTCTGATTGTTTCCCCCCCAGGGCAGTTATTCATTAAAAGTTTCTCATGTCAAAGAGTCAAACGAAAGTCAACCCCTTCGTGCCTGTAGCAGCAAGTAAAATAGTGCCACATGATCACTGCTTCGTGGTTTTATGGATATGTGTAATAATAATAATGTTGTTACGATGATCAAAGATGAAATGATATTTTATGAGGCATATGCAACAAATGTAACACTAGCTTAAGCAGGACTAAGACTACCGATTTTGCAATGTAAGAAAAAAAGATTCACTGATATTCATCTATCTGATCTGCCTTTCTGATAACAAGAGTTGAAATTTAAAATGTAATACACACAGGATATTATTTAGATTATCATGCTAGATCAGGGATCACAAAACACACCAAACGTGATCTAATAGGGAAAAGTTGTGGGGGAAAAGTTGGTCTAGAACCGCTCCGTTATTAACTGATTATGATCCAGCAAATCGTTAAGGCAGGTTATATGTGATGGACAGAAGAGTAAACGCAACGTAATTCATCCAGGTCATCTGAGCGCCATGGAGTTGAATTTGCTATCCACAAAATGTCTCTGTATGGTTGTGGGGCTAATTGTTGAAACATGTCCCGTAATGAAATCCAAATGGCATATTGCCATTGACTCATGCTGACAAGAATGGAGTCTGGCTACAACAGGCTAAAATGACTCTTCAACAAAAACTGGAGGTGAGAGTTTAACTGCCAGTTTTAATATCCGTATAGTTTTGCTTGACAACACCGCTTGACTGGTTCTCCTTCACTATTGATGCAAAAACAAAGGTTTTAAATCCTAAATCAAACATGTTTGATATTAATCAGGATGACCCTGATGATTCTGTGGTTCGGGAGGTTTAAGAGTGGAATTGTAAACAATTTCATTTCAAAACATGTTAAGTGAACACGTGTTTACCTACCAGTTTATTTGGTTATTAAAAAAAAACAAGAAAAGAAGAAAAGAGGACATGCGGCTAACAGAGGTCAGCTGCTTTAATAAATATCTATTTGAACTTTGAGCTTTGGCTCAACTGTGACTAAATATGAGGGCTTTCATTTTAAAAGGCCGTGTTAGATTTGATGAAATGGGACTTTAATGCTTCCCATCAGGAGCTGAGTTAAAGAATTTATCCAGCATTAGGGGAAAGTACTTGTGTTAAATCAATCACTCAGTAGCTCATAAATGTACTTAAACTCAATTAACCCCAGTACTGATTTAGTCTAGTGGGATGAGGAAGTTTAGTGTCTGATGAGTTTATATTGATAGATTATTTTATGCCAACACTACACCCTGATCAGGCATAACATTATGACCTATTCCTAATATTGTGTGACTCATCAGAGAATGGACATGGGCCTTCTGAGGGTGTCCTGTGGTGTCTGGCAAAAGAATGCTGTTAGTGGGGGACTTTGGGTCCTATGGGTTGAGGGGAGGGGCCTCTGTGGATCATCCCACAGATACTTGATCAGTTTGGGATCTACTGAATTTGGAGGCCAGGTCAACACCTTGTGCTGTTCTTCATGTTTTTTGAGTTGTTCCCAAACTGTTTTTGTGCCTGTGTCAGGCTGCATCCTGCTGGGGATGGCTGCTGCCATCAAGGAGTGTCATTGCTATGGGGGGGGCTTTGTAAAAGAATGTAGACGTAGTGACTGCAGTACTGTAACCGCTGTGTGAGAGATAGGATTTATCCAGTTGTATATCAGAATAATGAATACCTTTATAACAGCATGTTAGAGGCTGTCTACATGTGTACTCTGTGCGTGTGTATATTTGTAGCTCGTTTCACACTTGTACAATTTGTGTCCTCTTGCCGGACTGCATCATCTCTCTTGAGCACAATTTGTTATTGTGTGGGTTTACTGTGTGTCTGTATGGCCGTGTATGAATGTGTGCTTGTATGTCTGCGTCTTTGTGTGTGTTTGAACCAGTGCCAGTGTGCAGCTGAGTCCCACAATGCCCCTCTGTACTGCCCACTCTCACTCTACCCAATAGCTCCCTGAGCTCCACCACGCTCCAATTCATGTTTTTAATATGTGTGTACACTGTGTGGTTCTCCTTCTTCTCTCTGTCATTCAGATTCTTCTTGTGCTCTGGTAATTTTCCTCTTTTATCTCCGTCTTTTGCGATATTACACACCGCTTTGTTCCATGTAATTATTTGTTTAATTCAACTGCCACTCATCTCTGATTATATGCAGACACTAAGATACAGTATATCAGCGCATCAATATAATATACACAAATTTTGAGTTACAATAGAAAGAATTATTGTACAGAATCAATTAATATTAGTCACACTTCGCCAACTCAGGGAAATATCTGGCTCTTCAGCTGCTGCAGTAAAAGCCCCATTGTTTTCACCAGCTGCTTGCTAACTGTGTCTGTTTGGTGCTGAGCAGGTAGTGTTACATACGTTTTCAGAGTTTTTCCTCTGGAAGCAGCTGCCGGCCGTGGCTCAAAATGACGCAATGAGAACAGTGAGAGTGAAGAGAAGTAGAGCTGCAGTTAAAAACCAAACTGAAACTCAATATACAGCTCTAGGAACCCTACAAAATAACTGTCTAACATTATAAATATATGGATTCTATTCAGTTCACCCATGTTAGACCCGCCCCATGATCTGTATAGAAACCCTTTCGTGCCTTTCTGAATCTACAGCCTTAACCAATACCAAGGTGACTCGATGGTATTGCATATAGAAAGAGCAGGGGGCATTTATCAGTATGTATTCTCTCTCTCTTTCTGTCTCTACCCGGTCGACCTTAGGCAGATGGGTCCCTGCATAGGAGCTGGGTTCTGCTCAAGGTTTCTTCCTGTTAAAAGGGAGTTTTTCTTGCCACCGTCACCTTTATGCTTGCTCTGGTGGTTTCAGGCCAGGTTTTGCAAAATGTCTTGAGACAGTTTGCATCGTTTTGTTTTCTTGTGGTCTTGTGAAATGTCCTCAGTCGCTGCCCAAGTACTGATCCAATTCAAAGTACGTATCTGGCCAAACGGCCCGAATGGCCATATACATCCTTGCCCTCCCTGTTTTATTGAGGATACACTGGAGATAACCTGTGTGGACTTTGTGGTCCAACGTTTGCATACTTGGTATTGATAGCCAGCCGAGTTTTGAAGCTCAGTATAGAGGATCCAGTCATTGCCGTGTTGGCTGTAACTAATAGCTGGCAGAGGACACCTTGGCAGCTTTTAATAAACAATTTGAACTTTTTAGTTTTGTACAAATTCACCCCAGGTACAGAAAATATATTATTTTATGTACCAGGCTCTAAACATGTTAATTTCTGCTGTAAAGTTGGGCATTTTAACACGGAGGAGCCTCAAGTTTCTCATTAGTGCAGCTCAAGGCACTTCTGAGTTGGCAGATTGTTCCATGTCCACTTATAGAACAAACTATTTTTTTTATCAACTTATTTCTTTAATGCTGATTCTAGGAACCACCTCAACATCCATGTCAAGTGAACACAGATAACAAGCTTGCTACTGATTAGGCCAAAACTAATCACCCACTGCGATCACGACATTGTTCCAGTACATGCCTCTACAGCACTTTAGGGTTTTCAGGACTCCGTGCACACAGGAATGTCATGAAAAATAAAGGCTGACATGAAGCATTTTATTGGATGCAAAGGACGAAAGCGTAAGGAAAATATAGTCACTACACTAAACTCACTCACTCTGGTGTTGTAGTTCCTGGTAGCTTAAATACACATTCTGCAACAGAAAATCAATGGACGATATCCTAGTTCCACCCACTGTGGTTGGATCTCAGAGAGTTACAGATATTTGCAGATTATCACTCTGAACAAAATGATCAGTTCGGTTTATCTCTCCCAAACTGTGTACTTCAACATCAGCACTTGTGCATGCAACACAGAGGAGTTCTTAACATGTGTTGACTGAAAGCTGCAGGAACCTTTGGTGGACAGAAAAGCTGACTGGTTTTCACTAAAAGTGAAACCAATTCTGATCAGTGTATGAACTTAATGCAAGAAACAGCTTTTACTAATGGGCTAATTCCACCCCAAGCAGGTGTCTTGCCCTCCTTCTCTCCTTCTCCTCCTCCTCCTCCTCCTCCTTCTCTTCTTCTCACTTCTATAATGGCCTCCCTCCTGTTCAACACTCCTTTGTCAGCCTTTGACTCCTATTAATAGCTGTATTGTTCTTCTATGTTAAAGGGAAACGTGAAGGAATCTAACGCCACAGAAGCATACCCAGCAACCCAGCTATAGGGTGCAATTAATATTCATTCAGGGTGCTGCAGAGATGGGAGAGGATGTGTGTAAATGTAAAGAGTGTGTGACAGAGGGAGTATGGAATCCGGAGAGAAGGAAAAAAACACCAAACCAGCAGAAGCAGAGAAAATGAGGGTCCCTCATTTTCTCTTTTTTACTCGCACTCTATAAAATACACATCGCCGGCACACACAGGCCACAGGGCAAACAGCCATATCATTCTACAAGTGGCAGTTAGTCATCAAAAGGATCTTTTTCATGCACACTGTGTGTAGTTGTGTGTGTGTGTGTGTGTGTGTGGGTGTGTGTGTGTGTGTGTGTGTGTGTGGGTGTGTGTGTGTGTGTGTGTGTGTGTGTGTTCGATTGCGCTCAACAACTGGAGTCTTGTTCCCCTTGTTCATCCTCTTGTCTGCACTTGGGCTGCACACACGCACACTCACACACACACACACACACACACACAGCTGTGTTGTTTCCATAACGGTCATCCCTTCAACGACTTTCTTCCCTGTAGATGTTATCAGAGCTGTTTATCATGCAGCAAGTTGACGGAAGGAGTGTGTTTGTGTGTGTGTTTTAGGAACAACCCTAGACATAAGTCAATGTTAAGGTGAAGATAAAAGTTAGAACATAGCTGTTGTGGTCAGAGGATTGAAAAAGCTGAATTAATGTTAATGAAGGCGTCAATTCAACTAATGAATTATAAATGAATTATAGAATTTATTTTCTGTCTCTTCTCCCTTGTCATTGTTTTCTCTCTACCCATTGATCTAAACCTTTGTGTACTGTGTAAACCCCCTGTCTGACAGCACTGCACATCTGGCACCCAGCAACACTGGTGTGCAGCACTCTGAGAGGGTGAGAATAAAACTCCATGACCTGGGCTACAAGATACAATTTGCAGGTTGCTGGTGCTGCATATACAAATTGACTCAGTCTCAATAGGGTTGTAGCTAACACAGCAGCTAAGCTTTGAAAATAGAACTACAGACTACTGAGGTTGCATAGCTTAGCATAAATGCTAGAAATAGGGAAAGTCTGCAAGCATGACTTCCATCCTGCACACATTATACGAGAATAGTTTGAGGAACCTATTAATACGATTAATATAACAAGTCTGATCCATGCCAGCTATACTTCAACTTACAAGAATGAAAGGAGGAACTGGCTATGGGTGGATGCTGTTACTGGTTTCTTAAATGGAATTAAGTCCGATTCACAGGGTCCCGATTTGATTAAATTCAGGATCAAAACAATTTTACTTAAAACTGAAACTAGTATTGACATTGGTTCCAGAAATTTGTGGGATTTCCGCAATATTTTACCTCCAGTTGGTACATCTTGCGTATGGCTTTGCTTTTGAGAAGGTCTACTGCCGTCACACTTTTTAAATCCAATCAGCTTTCAGGCCTGCTGGTGCTCCTAGGGTTGGAGCTTCTGTCAAGTTTGGGATCTCCCTCACACGTGGACTAACCTTGTTGCACAGTTTTGCAAGATTTGTAGTGCCAAAACAGTTTTGTGAGAATCGAATCGGCATCGCAGCTTTCAAATAACGATCATTTTGAATCGGAAAATCAAGTTTCCAAACCCAGCCTTAAAACTGGCCAACATCTGTTAGAACAGGCCACATTCAGAGACTATTTCATGCCTGATGGTTATGATGTTTTGATCTACCCATAAGGAAGAGCTCCTCACACTTATTGAAACATTCATGTCTTCTGGTGGAGGAGGAAAACCTGACAAAGGCTTCTGTCAGTCATGATGGTGGTCAAACATAGGACTTGTCACTTAAAATGAATTTACTACACCACTCTGGCTTCGAAAAACAACCTCAGCAGCTAAAGTCCTACGTTGTTTTAAAATGTCAATGGTGGCAAAAAGCATTTTGAGTGAGAAAAAACAAAATTGTGTTTATAGATGCTGTTTACCTTTATATTAGTATTTTAGCTTCCCACGGTGCTTTTGCCAGTCTGGTCTAATCTTTTACGCTGAGGTAGAAATCTGACACATACAACTGTTTAGGCTGTAATTTTATTTATCTCAGCACTCTGCAGTGGTTCCATCTGTTGTTTACCTGCTCCTCACTATGGCTTTATGTTGGAGAATGATGACTCTGCTAAAGGGGATAAGCATCTCAGGTCTTATAGTCAACCCTGGGGGTGAGTGTATTGTTCTTTAATGTGCTTACAAAGTGTGCCTCTCTGTAGAAGTATTGACTGCCTACTGTTAAGCTGAAGCCGTCAGTTTGTCATGGAGAAGAGAAGTGCAGGATCAGCTTGTAGCCTGATTTTGAAATCGTTCACAATCACACACAGATGGGACTTCCAAGGCTGACAACCCCAAATGAACTCCTGTTTTGACTCCGTCTGGTTTCAGTACATATCACACATGTAGTGCTCTTGGTTACATTTATCAGCAACAAATTAAAATGAAAGAAAGAATTTCACAAGGACCAGCTACATTGGTGACATGAGCATTCATAATCAATAAAAACACAACACTCCATTACAACAAGCATACCATATTTCAACAGCAGCTGCACCTGTTCCTTTGTACTGTGTAGTTTAACCTATTGCAGTTTTTTACATATTAGGTAACCTGTTTTTTTCTGTTGATAGTCTCTGTCTACAAAGTATTACTAAATAGCCACAATAAAAATACAGATTTAGTAAATAATCTGATTTTCAGTTGAAGCCCATAACAATTACAGTAAATATGGAGTTGCCCCAATAAACTTCTGTTCCTCAAAATTGAAGCTGAGTAAATTTACATTCAGCTATTTGAAAAATGTATTACATCCAATGAACATTGAGCTTTTTGGGACACATTTGTACAAGCAAAGATTAGATTCCCTTTGCAATAGCTACTAATAAAGGTGAAGCTAAAACAAAAGAATCAGTAACTGTAGCCCGCCTCAGGGACTGGGCAGTGTTGGGTTACATTAATGTTAAAACTCAATTTGGATGGCATTGCACAGTCACACACCATTGGACACTATATGCAAATTTATATAATGCATATTTTCAAACATCTTACAACTGGATAAATCTGGAGTGGAAGAGCAGTCAGAAACTTCAGCAAGAAAATATCATAGACAGGTTGACGAAGCAACTTTCTGATAAAGCACACGATACTAACATTATGCCTATTAATATTATTAATAAATAAATTATCAAAATATCTCTTGTTCCAAGTATATCACCTTGAACTGAAGGAATTTTATCAAAGAGGATCAAATGTTAGCTTGACCAAATATCTTAAAAACCATCGTTCATTGTTTTACATTGAAGGATCTTGGACTACTGGACGATTTTATCTTCTGACTCAACAGCTAAACAGAAGTTTTTGTTTCCGAGACAGATTACAGATCTTCACAATGGATATAAATGGCAGCTTGGAACATATTTTTGTTCTTCTGGCAATCTAACGAGACACAGTTGTTTATATTTAAGTTGGTGTCTCTCTTCTTGCAGAGAACGCCCAAATTCATCAGTTCATCATTGCTGTTTTTGTGTGACAGTGGTCGACATTTACAGCCCTGGAATCATGCAACCATGAAACCAGGATTTGACATAATTTATGATTAGTGCTTTAAAGACTCACACAACAATTACACAACTACAAATTAGAACATATTTTATGAAAGTCCAAGGAATTACAGGACTGTGAGTACTGCTGAGTAAACCGTATCGCTGATATTCAGTCTTGATACTGTTGACTTTTATCACATTTGTCCAACATTTCATCCTCTCACTACCCACTTAAACCGTGTTACATCACAAGTAGCCAGCTTCATGTCTATATATAAAACCATTATGTGTGGAACGGAGCGACAGAGAGAGCCTAGCGTGACAGCTGTTCCAGTACAGGCTGTGATCCATCTATCTTCGGAGAGAGGCGGAGAGACGGGGAGGGACAGAGGGAAGTGACAGAGGGTGATGGAATGTGATGAATTCCTACAATCCTTGGCACATCATTAGGCAGTTGGAAAAGCACGATCTCACCTCCAGTATTACCAGCCATCAGTTCATCCATCTATACATGCATTCATAAAGGCATCTATCGGGAGTGTACATGCAGTACTCGATATTATAGTAGTAGTACTGACGTTGCAGAAGCTCCTCATATGGCTACAAACAAATTATTAGCTTTTAAAATCTAATCTATTTAAAATCAGTTATCTTTCAGTTGATTCTTTCAGTAATAACATTCCGGAAGTGCAAGAAGGAACGCTTCCGGAGGTCTTTTGTCCCCTCAGCAGTCAGACTCTTAAACATCAGCATTTCCTAGCTCTGCTGCTGCTGGGACCCACACGAGTAAAGTATATACAAACTGTCATTATCTCACATCTTTCTAGAGCAATAATTGGTGCAACTCCTATTGGAGTTTGTTTTTTATTCAGGATATTCATAAATGTCGATATGTATATTTAACCTCCTTACCATTTCAACCCTCAATTTACACAAGTTGGTTGTTTCAACTTCTGATTAGCCACTGTAAACCTGATGCAATATGTAAACATTTTTTGTACCATAACGTATTCACTTTTTATATAGTTTCTCTTGTCTGCCTTATTCTATTTTTTGTATCTTTTTTGTATCTTGCACTGTTGTTCCCTGCCGCTGTAACACCCTAATTTCCCCACAGGGATGACTAAAGTCCTATCGTCTCTTATCTTATGAAAAGACAATATGGTGGAGACTTCATATTGCTCGTCTCGTCGACCAACAGTGGAGTCCATTATGTAAATTTTCTGACCAATCAATGAATCAATTTACCATTTCAGCACAGATGACGATTGTCCAATCATAGCTGATGGAACTCTTGTAAAGTGCTCTTTTAAGAGCGATATTCCATTGCTGCCATCAAATGGAACTAGTGAGTTTGTGATTACGACATGGGAAGTCATCAGTCATACAGTCATCAGAGGTAACATCAGCCATAAGGCACAAGGACAGAACTGTTCAGTGTGTAGAAGTGACAGAGGCTGACAGTTAAACAGCTAACAACCAGGTAACTCAGTGTAGGAAATGCAAAGACATAATGAAAGAATGAGACCGTCTGGGTTTTTTGTTCTTCCTCAGACGTATAATAAATTGATAAAGAAAACCCCATCCACCTCTGCCATTTCCTAAAATGTGAATCACAACTTGTACATTTGGACCTTATCGAAACTTTCCATTTACAGGATCTTAAATACCACAGGGGACAGCCATACATTACCCATGAACTCTGTAAATACGACACTATTTGAGGGTGGCAGATATCTCAGGAGTTTAGCAAGCTGCAAATATCAGTATGACTGGCTCAGTAGCTTACTAGCAGCAGCAGTAAACGAAACTTCTTGACCACATTATAGCCCAGGAGAGGCATGTCATTAGCCAACTACATTATTATGTGTAAGATATATTAGAGACATGAACACCCATGCCAGTATCTCAGATGTAAGAGAACCAGCAGTAGCTTTATTTTTTTTTCAGCAGAAACTACAATGGTGGAAACAGTCAACACATGTTGTAGATGTAGTAGTATTGCTACTTGGCTCCATACTGACAGAACACTTTAGCTAAAACCCATGGAATAAAAGCATCAGCATGACACACACACACACACACACACACACACACACACACACACACACACAGACGAACAGAAACCCCACTTCCTGCTGACAGCAGGGATGTAAAGTGTGACACGGCATGCATGGAAACAGTACTTCCTACAGTGTGTGTGACACATACCGTGGGGGCTGGGATACCAGTGTGTACAGTATGTGAGACATGGAAGAGCACTCGTGCAGTTCAACATCTAAACTGGCTCGTCCCTCGTTCTCTCTGTCAGACACACACACACAAACGCACACACATGCTGCACACAGCATATGGAGATGAGGCTGGGACCTGGCCCTGTTCAGATAAATGTACCGGATGCTGCTGCTTCCCGCCTCTAATCTAATGGCTGTGTGTGTGTGTGCTCTATCTTTGTGAGGACAAGTTTAAGTGCAAGGCGCTGAAGGTGGGGACATTTTGTCCAGTCCTCGTGTCTCCAAAATTCCTTTGCCTTTTTAAATGTCAAGACTTCGAGGGTTAAAAACATTAAATATATTACTCACAATTATTATTCTTGCAGTATATGTGTATGAGTGAGGCAGAAAGATAGGGAAGTTGACTCTTGATCCCATAATATCATCTATAGGAAGCAGACACACACTACTCTACATAATAGCAACAGATGATGTATCTACCATATAGCTGAGAAGTGGTAAGTCATAGGAAGTAGTGCTGCAGAAAAACTGAACTGACTGAAAAAAAGACAAGCGAAAGAGGAAGGATATATAAATATAAACAGACACGTAAGCAACTACTTCAAATCATTAGATTTACTGTATATTTAATGTTGACATTACCGAGGCAGAGAGTGTTTACAGGTGCCGTGTGTAGCATAAATATTGTGCATAGCGCCATAAAGCTGTCCTGGTTTACATTCACATGCTGTGGTGGCATGTGGTCTGTCCTTATTTGGGCACCCAGAATGAAGCGTTCCAAGATCCAGGCTCTGTGCTAAACACTTTCAGAATCACTCTCATTACTGAAAGGAGGTGTAGTTTCTAAATTAATTATTCCCGTAAATGATCGGTAGTTCCATTTGTAATGTAATGAAGATAAAAAAAATAAAAATAAAAAAAAAATACTGGAGTTGTCAGATGTAGTCAGCTAGTGCGGAACTGATTGTCCTTGGAAATGTGGTGAAGTACTGCTGTGTTGACATCATGCGAATCTCAACAACTATTTCCTCTGTATCTGTGTGTGTGCATGTGTGTGTTTGTGCAGCAATCTTTCTGACTCAGTTTGAGTGGAAGACCACACGAGTGAGGACATTTGGGTAAAGTTAGGACATTTGAGTCAGTCCTCGCTCCTTCACGGGGTCGTGTGAGGGTTGGTTTCACGGCAAAGGGCGCAGTTAGGTTAAGGCTAGAGTAAGGGGCTCGGAAACGCAGCGTGTCAATGGATGTCCTCGCAAAAATAGCCGTGCAAACATGTGTGCGCGGGCGTATGAGTGTGTGTCAGGGTGTCCAGATGTCTGCGGCCTGTGGGAATGAGAGCACTGTGTGAGTGGGACAGGAAATGATGTCAGAAATTCTCATGGAGATTCTGATGGCAGTACAACCTCTGAACCCCCTCAAACACACACTCATACAAACACACACAGTCACGTGCAAGCCCACGAGATGCCTAAATTGACAAAAAGAAGAGCATGTGATGAATACAGGGAGATGTCACGGGCACATTTCCACAGATACAATCTTTCTATTCCATCGCTTTCAGTTGTCATTCTGTCTTTTCTCCATCTGTCTGTATCACTCTTACCAGCCCCCATCCTGTCCCTAAAGGGGAGCTAAAGGCCGCGAGAATAACGTGGCAGACAGACAAAAGCAGTCAAAGAGTTAGAGTGGAAGAATCAGGGGGGGACGGCGAGTGTGGGAAAAGGTTGTTGTGTGTGTACATTTGCCGATTTGTTTACATTTGCATGTGAGTGAGTCATCAAATCTGGAAAGTAAAACCGCAGTTAAGCCAATTACTTTTGTAAAGCAGCTCAGGGCAGGGCAGCTCAGCAAGTCAAGGTCGGGTTGGATCACGGAGTGCGGCCCTTTAGCTTAAGTAAGCAGTACTATTGGTGATTATTCATCAAACGTCCAAATTAGAATGTCCCTCATTGTTTTTTTGCACTTAGCAATCAGGGTAATCACAGCTTCATTCATTCATTTTTCTCCTCAGTTTTTTTGTTCATTACATGTTCTGATTTCTACTCATTATTTAAAGGGCTAATTTACTGAAAGTCTAGTAATCAGTATTTTCTTAGGCAGCAACAATAACTCTGGGATGGAAGGACAAATAGGTCAGGTCGAAATCTCTTGAAATATTAGTAGTATTTTCAGTAAAAAGGATACATTTCTACAAAAAAAACGGACACAACAAGCACTATAGTCTAAATTTTAGCCAAAATCTTTCTTTGACATTGCATTTTATTGACTTGAGTCAAATATTCTCAGCTTTTTGGACTCATAACCTCTAAATACAAAGAAATGTCTACTTGCAGCAACGTATACCTACACATCCATAAGCAGTAAGTAGTGGAACCATGTTGCATTGCACTACATGTGTATAGACAAGAGTCCAGGCTAATTGTTTTTCACTAGTACATCGCCTTCACAAAAGTTAGATTTTAAGACACCACATACACTGGGAAGAATATCCAAGATAAGCCAGTGAACATTATTAGCAACTGGCCTAATTCATTGTGCAGTTAATATTTTATTCAATATTTGGTGTACACTTTTAACCAGTGTCATACTGACAACTGTTTTGAAAACCTGCATTGTTAAGCATGCGTGGCACTTTTGTCCAATTGTGGCTACCAGTATGCACAGAAACAGCTACTGTGCTAATATTTAGCGCTACAAAAACATAGCATGCAGCAGACAGTAGACTGTTTTGTGTTTTTATGAGTTAATAGTAAAGCTGGAGAGTCTCCCAGCTGCCTAAAAATATCTTTAATGTGCCTTTTATGTTTCAAGTGAGGAATCCAAAGCCTTTTCAGCTGAGGACTGTTGACTACTGATATTCATTGTCTTTTTTTACTGCTATTAAAGCGATTTTCCAGTGCTGCTCAGTCACAGAGGAGTCACAGATGATGATGAAGTTACCAGAATAAACGGAGGAGTGACTGTGAGACTGGCAAAGGAGAAGCTTAGCAAGGGCTTAATGCAAGCAAACACACGCACACGCACGCACACACGCAACCAACAGCATGGTGTAACCTGACCTGCCGTCTGACTCTGTGTCCCTGCCGGCAGAGAAGACACAATCAGCCATGTGTTGGGAGAGAGACACTGAGAGGTCAGGTTTGCCTCCCAGTGTATTTTCTTTCAGTTTCCTGTGTTTCCTCTGTTAACGTGGTCAACAGATGCAGACTTTGCTCTTTTTTTTTCCTGAAGCAGCCCTGACGTCAATCTACCTGTCCTTATCCCAACATATGGCTACCAAGTTCAAGCCAATCCCCAATTTAAATCAACTAATCCACCTGGAATACCCCTTTCAATCCTGTATTTTCCCTCCTATTTTTCCATTTCCCTTTTTTCCGTTTCTGTTTTCTCTCTGTTTCATCCTCCTCCTTCTGATTGGCTGGTTTGAATTTTCAAATAGTGACCAAACCCCCCCTTTTTTCTCTTTCAGTCTCAGCTCATACACACACTCTCTGAGACACAGGATGTACGCTCATCCTTTTTTCCTCCCTCTTTCCATCCTCACTTCCCCTCCCTTCCTTCCAAAACACCCAGACGGTAAGACAGCAGCTGAGAGACAGACAGCAGCAGCGGGCTGAAAGCTCTTAAGAGAGGGATATCGCAGTCTCACTCTCACACGCTCTCCCTCTCTCTCTTAGAGGGAATAAAGGCCTCATTGTGTCCTCCTTCACATGGAAAATGTCGGAGAACCGCCGCACATTTGACAGACGGTAACCACAGTCCAGGGTCACCGTGACGAAACTCACACTCAAAAGCTTCGCTCTGAATTGTTTGTGTACAGCCGCCGCCGTTTATCTGGGATTCCTGAAGTGATTGAGATGGCTGGTGTGTATGCTAACTGTGAAGGGCACTTGTAAAAGAGATGGTGTGCATTCACAGTATCTGTGCGAGTTTCAATCTGCTGTGGGAGTTCCTCTGCTGATCTGTGAACATGTGACATCAATAGGCCATCGCATAGAGCCGTTCACCGTGTCTAAGTTAGTGCGATAATTGTTATAAACTGGGAAATTCCTCCAAACGTGACCTCAGCGCAGTCTCATGACTTTAACAACGTGGAGGATATGGGTCAAGAACTGTCTCTGAATGTGAAAACCTGCCCCAAAACAAAACACAGCATGTATGTAAAACATCATCTCCAAGGTCCAGCTTCTTGTGAAACATTAGTTAATTATTTTCTCTCTTGTTTTTGGCTAACATACCGCACTAATTCAAGAGGCAAAATATTCCATTTCTGATTATTTACGCTAGGTAGCATGCAAAAAAAGGTTTATTGGGTTTTCGTGAAGTAAAATCTTAATTCACATGAATCAAAATGTCTTATTGAGAGTAGTCTTATAGAGATTAAGGACATTTTTAACATTTCCATGGATCATAGCAGACACCGAATTAGCTTGTTGGCTAATTGACTAGCTGACAGTTGAGTTTTACTGTCTGTGTTTGGTTTTTATTATTTTATTGTATCATTGCTGTTGTTAACATAAGATTTATATACTAGCATTAAAGATAAGATAGCTCATCTCCCACCTGCCTCCATTTCAACCAAACCAATTCTACTAAAAATTGAACATAAATAAACTACCTTACAGCCTCACCAAAACATCACATTCCAAATATCTTTTTGGTATATAGTGTCTGTCTGGTGGCACACGGCTAAACTCGGCCCACTTACTTTTACGTCTTGCTCCAGTGTTCGTATCAGTTCTCCGTCCACGTGTCCAGTTTGGGCCACGCGGAGAGAGCGCCGCTCTGCCTTCCTCAGCCGGTACTGCAGGATGCGGCAGGTCTTGTTTGCCTGAGGAACAGAGGCCGGTGTCAGCAGACGATGTTATGTTTTATCGGTCTAAACCCTCTCTGTCCCTTTGCTTTGCTTTATTGCGCCCTCCAGCAGTCATTAAAACACTGACGAAGAAGCAGCACAAACACATACGATAGCAATTGTTATCTGCAGCTTAAATCTCCATGTTAAATCTAAAAAAACGACTCCTTTGAAAGCTCATTTTGCAAATCAATAACGTGGATGACTTTACGAAGAGCCTTTTGACTAGATGACATTCAGATGATTGATCCCTATTTGACCCTTTGTTAAGTCCTGACTTCCTATGTTCGACTTCCATTACTAAACAATGGAATGATCACTAGTCTTTTTACCTGTTTTCGGTGTTCAGGATTATTTCCTCTGCTGTGAACACACTTGTTTTTGAATAATCACAATTATAAGTTAATGCTAACGTTAGGTTTTCAATTTCTTTCTATGGGAGTGGACCCCCATATGGCTATCATATTTCTTACTTAGCTACAGTAACCCAGGAAGTCTGGCTCTATCTATCTGGTCAGCAGTCCAATCAGAAAGTCATCAGAGTTTCAGTTGTCATGCAAGTTTCAATACATTTTATTATTATTGTGTTATACAATTATATTTTTTGACTCAGACATCCTAGATTCAGTAAATCTCATCCAGCCAGCTACTATCTGCCCACACATAAACATACCTGATCCAGCTGTTGTCGTAGTTCCTGCAACTGGTACACATCTTCTTCCATGTACATGTCCCTCATCTCCAGCATCTCAGACCTCAACTCCTCCATCTCATCCTAGAGAATGTGAAGAAGGGAGAGTTTATTAAATGCACCTTTCATTTTTAAATGCCAATATCGACCTGCACAGACAGAGTTGTTTCCAAAGCTGCCAAAGCTCCTAACTGCACATCTGACTGCTAAGATCTGAGAGTGTTATGTGCACACAAAACAAATCCTTTGTTTTAACTGTGAGACATTGTTTTCTAGCATCTTTTCGAGTTCAAGGAAATCAAGTCACTGCTTGCTGGTCAAACGTCAGGGTTTCGCTATTCGTTTGCTTACTTCCCTGCAGGGAAATGGAGTCTCTGCAGAAGCAAAAGAACAAAGGAAAGGGAAATCCCTGTGCTCTAAAAATATGAAGTAAAAATATCTATCTAAAAGTGTGGAACAGAGTCAAAAATAAACCAGCACAAATTATTAATTTCCAGCAGTGTTGTTATCTTCTTCTCTTCTAGTAATATAGCGATGAATTATTCATTTTAGCCTGACAGCATGAATTGCATCATTCCTCTGAATCATATCCTAGGTGCAGCTCTTGCATTAGCACACGTCCCTGTAAAGGTTAACCACACCCAGGTAGAAGAGGTAGGGGTCACTTGGCTATAAGGAGCACACACAATAGTGTGCATCCATGACTATGAAATGAATGTGTGTTGGCAAAAGAAACTTTGCATGGAAGCATGTGATGCGTAAGCATAACACGTAAAGGGAGCGGCTGTAGTTGTAGTAGTGGTGCTGTAATAATTTACTACAGCGGAGAATGTGGGTCAGCTTCTGCAGAGCTCCAACAACAAGCTCTAGGGATGTGTGTGGAATATGATATTGAGACAAGGAGCAACAGAGGGAAGTCAACGGAATAAACTGTATGAGTATGAATCACTAACATTTTTACTGTTAATGTGAGGTGTGTGGGGGTTAAAATGAAGCAATGTTTGTTATGTGTCTGTGTGCATCTAATCTTCAAGCTAAAATACACTGCAGCAAGATCCACTAAGACTGCACGCCACTGACCACTGCTACGCATCTGCAACAGTGGAGAGAGGGATGAACGGAAATCTAAGAAATGAAAAGGAAAGGGGATTGTGGGAAAAAGAAAGAAAAGAAGAAAAGGAAATATATGAAATTAAAAATAGGGGGAACAAGAAGAAATTTTAAAAAAGCAAAGTAAGAAGAAAGACAGTAAAGAAAAGAAAAGAAATTACATGGAAAAAGAAAGGAAAAGGGAGAAAAGAGATGAAAAGGCACAAGCCAGAAGGTAATAAAAGGAGACAAAAAAGAGAAAATGAAATAAAGGTTGAAAGTGGACTAATAGAAACAAAAGGGTTGGGACAAACAGAGTAGAAAAGACATGTACACAGACAGGGAGACAAGTCAAGAGAGAGAGAGAGAGCGAGGACATGAAACCAGGGAATCACAAGTTAATGTGGCGAGAGACTGAGAGAGACAGAGCGAGAAAGAGAGGTGGTCCACTGACCTGCTTTTCACAGCTAACTAAGGAAAGATGTTGTCATGTGAGCAACTAGACAGTCAGGAGAAGAAATCCGCCAATCAGCTGTCATGTTGGTGAGCCAGACATGATAATGTTGGAAATTAGAGCGCAGCCACATCTGCTGTGATAACAATCCTCCCGTCCCTACAGTTTTGTACCTTTAGCTCATGCTCCTACAAAAGTTTCAGGAGAAGCTGCGGAATCCAACTTATTGTTGTAGAACAATGTTGCTGCCATCAAATCAAACTCATGCGCTTGTGGGTATGACACAAAATACTTGGCATTGTAGTAGCAACATCAGCCATACAGTAAGTGGTGAGAACACCGCTGCTAGGGAACTGCTGGTGTCTAGAAACCACCTAGGCCATAGGGGGCTTTACACAGAATAACAGAACTCATTGAATTTGATCAAAATGGTGGTGGTGTGGGGAAAGACCTTTAGTGACACAAAGTGGGTGGCAACCAAGATAAATTACTCTCAACTTTGAGGCAACCAGAGGGACTATCAGACACGTTACATATGACGTAGGACACAAGCACACTTTTCCTCTGTCTACTGTGTGGAAACAACGTCCACAACTTTGGTTTTAGCAGACAAATTCACCATGCAGATAACACATGTGGAGCATCAGGTTAATCCAGACGGAGCGAAGGAGGCACTGAAAGCACTTTCTTTTCAAATAGAGAGCAGCGACAGCAAAAACAGCTAACTGTGTCCATACACTAGCAATATTTTTTATGTTCTTCTTGTTTTACTTTTAAACATCTGGACTGGGAAATTGTGAATTGCTTTATATTTGGATGGAGTTTGGCAAACTACAGGTTTACAGTTTATAAAAAGTGCACCTCCCCAGTCACTCCCCAGAGTGCACAAGTATAAATAACTTACTACTGATAAACCAAAATCATTTTATGTACACAGCTTCACATGTCACAAACACATGGGTTCTACCTGAAGCATATGGTAACATCCTTATGTAGCAGCTATGTATTTAGCAATTACTTCTATCATTCTAACTGATTTTCCAATGTGCACAATTTAGTTTTAGCAACAGTCAACATAAACACAGATACAATGGTTCTGTTTGAGTTTTCTGTTTGTTCACCCAGGCACTGAGATCACTGAGCTAATAAAGAATGATGACACAAGAAACATGAAAGATGCAATCATGTGTCTGTCTGTCACATGGACTACATCCTCTCAGATCTTGTGATATTAGCATTTCACAGAAAAAAAGCAGCCTTGAGCATGTCTACAAATCACTTTTTTATAGCGTAAGTTTATTAAATGGGTAACCTTGACACTTCATAGATCGGGGGAGTGTTTTAGTACCCAAAGAAGAAAAATAAAGTCACTGAAGGCACTATTACAAAGATTTAAAGCCATTTTCTGCACTTTAACACTGCTAGAGCAATTGTTTGCAATATGATATATTCTGAATACTGAAGGAGAGTAATGAGTTGGGTTTAACGGCCATCTATGCAAGCTGCACAGATGCCCATCTGTTATCTTAAATTGAAGTCACAGGACAGGCATTCCTAAAAAATTTAATCCACAGAGCCCCATCTGTGTGAAACTCTCTTGTTCAGCTGTAACACGAGGCCAGCAGTAAAGGCTGACTTGTTTTAATGTAGCATGGGGATGATGATTCAATTAACCGAACCTTGTAGGTGGCAATTTGATTTTAACCACATGTGATTCCATTGTGGCGTCAACAGGTTTTAACAGAAACATTTTACACTGAGGTATAAAGTCAGATCATAACAGCTGCTAGCTGTCTTAATCTCTTACAGTAATTACCAACTGAATGGGAAGCAGAGGCTGCATCAGAAAAAGAGTCTGCATATTAATATGCTGCACATACACCCATGGTGGAAGACAGACATGCGAGAGGCATTAAGTATGAAATAGAAACAGAATGTGGGGTAGAAGTGAAGAGGTGAAACTGGAGAGAGAGGACTGGATTAAGGACTTAGAATAAGGCAGAGAGTGTAATGCATCAGCAGCGTGTTCTTCTGATCTTCAAATTGCTAACCAGGTGTTCCTCACAGCTGCAACAACAGACCCAGCCTGACAGACTTCACTGAGGACCTCCCATGAGGTCCAGTGTGGTACCTCCAATATATGATGTCCTATATTCACTCAGCAGCCCCCACACAGTAACACACGCTGCTCCAAATGCTTTCAGGCCCTGATATGATACACATTAAAGACAACAAGAAGGAAGCATCATGTTGGCCGCAGGTGAAGAAGCAGGCTTTGTGAATCCTGTTAACATGGTTCACAAAATGGTTTGCAACTGACAAGAAAAAAGCAAACAGCACAAGTAAACAGAGTGGGGCTATAGCTACGAATATCACCACTGTAGGCAGACAAAGGCAAATTCAGAAACTGAATACTTTTTGAAAAAGACATCAGTATTGCCTTGGCACAGTGTCACATCTCGCTCAAGCTGCTAATTGCTCACTTGCAACCTGTGCAACACTAAAACCTATTAAACTTACAATGATGTCAAACAGAGACATACCCTCAAATTAGACGTTGGAAACAGTGTGTTACGTATTTTTGCTGGATATATAATTAATCAAATCCAACAGACTGCCAGTTCATAAAACTTACTGGATATTTTTCACCATATCTTGGGGCTGTGTAACTATATAAAGCAATTATTTTGTTGGATGGATAAGATCAGGGTAATTATATTCCATTTTATCTCATCACTACAGTGATCAGTAAAACATCAGCTGTGTGAGTCCTTCCACAGAATAAATAATAATAAATTGGCAAAAAAACAAGTGTCAATTACCAACACTCGCGTTTCCATGAGAAAAGACAGCGCGGTCTTCCTGCTTGGGCAAGTGCTGCTGATCAATCACCATCCCTAATCAATCACTGACAATTATTGGTTTGTCTGGTCACTGCCAGTTAGTGCTTCAGGACATGCTCCCTAATTGATCCTTCCCTTAATCAATCACTCTCAAGGCAGCATAGATCTGCTTGACCGGCACATCCACGTATATAAGGTTTCCCTGCCTGCAGACATGCAGTACTGTGGGAGCTGAGAGACGCCTTTTGTATCAAAACCTGATTTAAAATGAAGTCCCAGTGTGACTGCAGGTACTCAAGATAATGCAGCGATAGCCTGGTTATTGGTCTGAATGCTTTGTTGTTTTGGCGAGACAACAGATGTTGCCAATAGTCAAGTCTTCTATGTGTGATTGATGATACATATGAATGCGGAGCTTACAGACCACATTTAAATCACAGTTAAACCAGTGCTAATCAAATACCTTGCTAATGATCTCCTCCATTCACTGCAGGCGTTAGAGTCTGACAACATCCTCCCCTCCATAATGTGGGCAGGGGAGACAGCTGAAAACACTGCCACATAATGCTGAAGAGCCACCACCATCAAAACAAAAGTATAGCCTTTTCACATGTAACACTTTTGCTCATTAATCGTGCAGATCTGTGGCTACAAGGCAGCATGTTTTGCTCTTGTGCCACCAGACTATTTACAGCATCATCATTCTTGTAGTGCGTGGCCTTGGGAGGAATCCAAAGGAATCTCTACACACCAGGAAACAAGTCGGAGTGACCCGGTGAATAAGTTAAACAAACTTCAGGAAAACACACAATGATTCTGACAGTGATGTGGGTTTTTTTTTCTCCAAAGCAAAATAAAATACAGTGGAACAAATTGTAATCCTGGATCCCTGCTGTAGAATCTGTCTCTCAGTTGAAGGCAAAATGTTTAAAGCACCTTACTAAAGCTAAGAAACCTCCAGGAAAAGAAATCCACACAGTCATAGATGTAATTTAGAAGAATATATTGCACTTACTTTGAGGTAATCATTCTCAGATCTCAGCTCTTCTATTTCCCTGACAAACTCCTCATGCATGCCGTCCATGAACTCCTCCGTGAGGTCTGAGAATGCCAGAGATGTGCTGGCAGGCACCCTGCTGTCAAACGAGGTGGCCGACCGTTCCTCTCCGGGGGATATGCTCCCTTCCCCGGTCTCAATGCCCAGGGAGAGTCGGTCCTTGTCGTCTTTCTCTGCCGATGAGCAGGTGGTCTTAGCGGCGGCTTGCTGGCTAGCCCTGTCGGCCAACGCGACATCCCTGAGCGGCTTCTCGACGTCCAGCCCACCGCCCCGGCTGCTCCTTGATTCGGCGTCGCTGCTCACAGCGTCCGCGGAGAGTTTGTTTTCCTCAGAGGCGCAGTCCGACAGCTCAGAGCTGCTGTCGGTCGGGGACAGCTTCCCGGGGGCGCACCCGGAGTCTTTGGATAAATCATCGGATCCTATGCTGGCGTCCGAAACCTTCCTCCGCCCTCCGGAGCTCTTCGCCGCCTTGGACGCCGAGGTCTTGGACAACGCACCTCCAGCAAAGGAGGATTTGCCTGCCGGTTTTGCACCACCACATTTCTCTGCTTTGCTGTCCTTTCCTGCGAGACTTCCCACGGGGCTGCGCCTGGAAATGCGGCTACCCAGATGGATGCCCCCCGGTTTGACGCTCAGAGTCGGGGTCCCAATCCCACCGCGGATCTTCGTGAGCGACCACCCGGGCACATCCTTGGGTCTGGCCGGGGACGGGGCCCTGTTTATCTTCTTCTTCTCGCCCGGAGGACGTGCGGAGTGGACCGCAGAGAGCTCGGCGGCTTGCTGCTGGCCGGGCACCGCATGCTGCGTCTGCCCGCTGTCCGAGCTCTCCGTCCCGCCTCCGCTTTCCATCTTCTGCCGGAGATGGAGTCTCCGTTCCTTGGGCGAGGCGAAGAAGAGGTGAGTCGGAGAGTTATGGACATCAACCTCCTTTGTTTTTGTCATTCATTCCGTTTAGACAGAAACAAGAAAAAAATGAAACGAAACCTCCTATTTGATGAAGCAGGAGGCAGAAGTTGAAAGATAAACAACTGCAGAGCAACACAAAAGGAGGAGATCCCTCCGGCTACAATGAGGGCTTGTAGCGCAACAGGACAAAGAAGTCCAAAAACTGCAAAAAGGGGAGATAAATATAATCCGCTTCTCCTCTGTATGTGGGGTAAAGGTGTAAATTATTCCGCTTTGTTCTGGTAGCTCATCCCCTCCTCTCTTTCATATCTCTCTGCCTCGATAGTGCAGACGAGCCGGTTCCTGCTCAGAGGGATTGTGGGTGAGAACAGGGAGGCGGTGTGGTGGCTATGGTCTCTCTCTCTCTCTCTCTCTCTCTCTCTCTCTCTCTCTCTCTCTCTCTCTCTCTCTCTCTCTCTCTCTCTCTCTCCGCCCAGATAGCGGGATTGAGCTGTGGAGGAGAGAGACAATCTCAGATCTGCAGCTCTCTGCCGCCTCCACTGCAAGACATTAGAAGGAGAGTATGAACAGGAGTGGAGGCACTAGGATTTAAAAGACACGTTACTTAAATGTCATACTGTGCAGGACGTTGTCTCCCCAAAATAATACATATTAAACTTTTGAACATATCACTTGTAGTCTGAGCCCAGTTACAACCTCTGCCCTCAGAGTTTGGGTTGTTTTTTTCTGCTGTCCATTTTTCAGATTATACATTTAAAGTAGATTTATTTCACTGCAACCTTCTCCATGCAACAGCCACCAAGATGCAGAGATACACACTGATCAGGCATAACATTATGACCACCTTCCTCATATTGTGTAGGTCTCCCTTGTGCCTCCAAAACAGCTGTGACTCATCAGAGAATGGACATGGACCTTCTGAGGGTGTCCTGTGGTGTCTGGCAACAGAATGTTGTTAGTGGGGGACCTTTGGGTCTTATGGGTGGCCTCTGTGGATCATCCCACAGATACATGATCAATTTGGGATCTAGTGAATTTGGAGGCCAGGTCAACACCTTGTGCTGTTCTTCGTGTTTTTTTTTTAGTTGTTCCTAAAGCGTTTTTGTGTGTGTGTCTGTGTCAGGCTGCATCCTGCTGGGGATGGCTGCTGCCATCGAGGAGTGTCATTGCTATGGGGTAGGGGTGTCTGGTGGGTGGTACATGTCTAAGTAACATCCACATGAATGCCAGGTCCAAAAGTTTTCCAGGAGGGCATTGTATTCTCGCAAGATGGTCAGTGTTATTGTGGGTGATCGGTGTATAATACACAGCAACAGAAAGAAACAACAATGTAAACCACAAAGCTAAAAGCAATCAAAGGCTGCATGTTTAATTAAACGGTACGACTGTATAGATCGGACTGATAATCACTAGACCGTATGCAAATAATAGAAAATAATAACACAAGCAAAAACAAAACCACACAATATAATTTTAGTCTTTACTGCATTATAGTATATATATATATAAACATTCCTGAAGGACTAAGAGCTCAGAAACATACAGTACTTTGTCTACAACTCTTTATACTGCTATAAATTGCGATATGACAATAATCATTGCAATAATCAGTGTGCCACCAAGCTTTATTAAACTAAGACAGTAAGATAATAAACATGTATTGTACATATTATTAACAGACAACATAATATACAGATTATTTAAAACACTATATAGGCAATATACAGACAATGTAAGACAGTAAAGATTATATAAGATGAGCTATATGAATTACAAATGTGTGACGTGGTGCAATCAGCAATTTTGTGCATCTTGTACGAAAGTGTTAAAAGTCATCTAATGTGATGATACAAATAAAAATCTATTTGTTAGGCCGGCGTGAACGCATCCAATCACAACATAATTAATTCATCTCCTTTCTGCTGTGGGAGGTCACAGCATCACCTGACTCCAGCTCATGGGACCTCTGGTGCACATGATAATACTGTACAGGACAGGTCTCAGGTTACCAGTCTCTCTCTGTCCTCTCATCAGATGTCAGCTAAGAGAAGAAAAGCCATCATTCCTCAGGCAATACATTTAATACAAGTGATTTATGTATTTATTTGTTCAAAATACAGTTCAGTGCCTTCTGTAGCCCTGCTGGTACCACATTAAGTTCTATTATCATAAATGCATTGCAACAACATTTGGCATTTTCATTATCCGTCATTCCAAAATCTGTAGGTGTTCCTCTGTGTTTTTATACCTGTACCTTTTGCCTTCTACTCTGTTGCCCTCCTACTGTTCACTGTTCACAGTGCTGATCAGTATTCTATCACAAGAAACCATTTCTTTAATTATTGTAAACTTTTCAACTATCCAGTAGTGTAGACATTGTCTTCATACATGGATTTAAAAAAGAACTGTGTGCGTTAATGCTAAAAGACCCTTTCTGCTCCTTTCAATTGTCATCATAAAACCCAGTGCCTTCATCATAAAGTATATACCGATCAGGCATAACATTATGACCACCTTCCTAATATTGTGTAGGTCTCCCTTGTGCCTCCAAAACAGTTGTGACTTACCAATAACAGTTGTTAGTGGGGGCCTTTGGGTCCTATGGGTTGAGGGGAGGGGGTTCTGTGAATCATCCAACAGATACATGATCAGTTTGGGATCTAGTGAATTTGGAGGTCAGGTCAACACCTTGTGCTGTTCTTCATGTTTTTTGAGTTGTTCCTAAAACGTTTTTGTGTGTGTCTGTGTCAGGCTTCATCCTGCTGGGGATGTCTGCTGACCTGTCATTGCTATGGGGTGGGGGTGCCTGGTCTGGTCCAGGTGGGTAGTACATGTCTAAGTAACATCCACATGAATGCCTGGTCCAAAAGTTTCCCAGCAGATCACTGAATTGTAACAAGATGGTCAATGTTATTTATTTCTCCTGTCAGTGGTCATAATGTGGCTGATTGGTGTATACCTGACCATACTGCTCCACCATGTTATATAGTGCATATTTCTTGACACATACATTACAGAGCAAGTAGGAAGCATGACGCTGATGGTTAAAAATGTGTTTCTGCAGTATTTTTGTACAAGTGACAGAGTGTGGGTAAGTCATCTTCATCCATTAACAGATGATTCATTTCATTATTAAAGCTAAAATGCTGAGTGGGGCCGTCTCAGCTGTGCCCACACACTGTAGATTCCTATCTCCAGTATTAACCATAGCATGTTCCCCTCTTCATTTGCTGTGCATTGTAAATACACACATTTAGAATCCATTTTTACTCGCTATAGTCAACCAGACGTATTTCTGCTCATGTTTGATCTCTGACCATGGTTTTTTTGTCTCTATTAAAGTGTGACCATCATCTTATTGAAATCTCGTCACAGATCAAATAGAAACAGTTCAGTCTGTGGTGTCAGGATCACTCTCTGTGAATGATTTATGAGCATAAACACAAAATGAGAGCAGCTACAATAGATTGTTCTAGTGGTGAGTGGCCATTTGTCATGTGTCAGAGCAGAAGGTCATGTTTAATACTGGCCATTTTTATACTGTATCAGTGTGATTGGACTGTGACAATAATGCAAGGAACTCATAAAAGTTAAGCTGGTTATTGTGTGAATAGTTTGTGGCCCATGCTGAGCAGTCATTTATCACTGCCAAGTTTCACTTGAGAGATTTTACGGTTCTCTGCACATATTAATATCTTTGTCATATTCAGACCAGATATATAAATTGCAAATCCCACTGTGCAAAGCTGAGAAGTATATAACTGTTATTATATTGTGAAAGCTAATGTGAAACATGCTGGAGGCCAGGAAAATTATACCCCATACCTTTAAGAGGCATCCAGTCAGTGAAACAAAAGCCCCCCTCTCTAAACTCAATAATGTTACCATGTAACCAATGCCTTTGTTATGTGTTGTGGTTTAATATGTGCAGTGGACTAAGTGGTCTGAAAAATCTTTTTGGTTCAGCGGATCAAGGCCAGGAGAAAAAGATATTTTTCTTTCTTCATACTTTCGCCTCCATTCATTGTTTATCACCTCTTATTTACAGTCCTCTGGCAGTGCTCTTAAATCAATACTCAGATGCTGCCAGGAGCTGGAGCGGTGTGTTAGAAATCATGCAGTTTTAAATCATTTATGGCCAATGATCCTGTGTTGGGAGCCACAGAATTACATCTAAAAGACAGTACATCCTCATTGACATCACAACAGTACCGAACACCTGCTTTAAACGTCCGACAATTTGCCGTCAGGTAAATCCTACCGTAGAAAGCCACATATCAAGTATTAGATCTCACCCCTAATCTTATTTCATAATCATTTTTTCCAACACTGATTCATCATACACAGTAGCCTATAACCAGTGGGAAAACCTTGTTGTCTGGAGGCAGATTTATGAGGAAGATCTAGTGCAGAGGAAATGATGCATTTTACATTTTTGGTTTTGTGTAGCTAGCAAATGCAATTTCCGTGTTTCAAGCAGGCAGTTTGACTGTGAGCCAAGCTGACCAAACAGGAAGAAAAGAATTCAGAAAAATCAAAGTGAAACAGGATTAAAGCAAAAGAAATAAAGATCTGAAATATGTATCAGTAAATTTTCATATTCTTTATGTTTATGTTTTTTTTCCCTCACAACAGACATCTTGACCTGTCACTCGTGAAAAGCTCGAGTGCTAATAATGACATGAATGATGGCCACTTTGTGTTCCAGTAAGTCATGACAATGAATCAGGACAGGACTTCTTCAAAGTGGATACATCAATCATTCATTTTACTATCTATATATGTTGACACTTCCTGCCCTGGCATGTCAAAATGTCTGCAGTGAAAAGGTCTATACCAGGACCCTGAAACAGTACCAGCTAAATGGAATTCAGCCAGTGTTCATTTTAATTTATTTTAATAGATATGCTTTGTTGTGGATTTTTTTCCCTTACTTTGAATAAAAACATCTCAAAACAAAGGTTTTGTCTTTGTGAGTTTTATTGCAAAAAACAAAGGTATACCGTTCATGAAGGGGAAAGAATCATCTGTGAAAACTCCGCAGATTCTCTTCTGCAGTTTTAGTTTTGCAGACAGTTTTTATATTTGAAACAAGCCGTTGTACAATTACTTTCTGCTCATTGGTTCTTGTTCCTCTCGTACAATGTTTTGCCTCTATTAGTTTGCTCAACAACAGTGGGACCTTGAGAAGGTTCTCACAGAGACGGCTGAGCAGGTGCAGATATGTTTTGTTTTGTGTGAGCAAAAGCATGACAGTCAGCACTTAAGAATTTTTCCACTACGGGAGTGAATGGGGCACCAAAACACAGCTTCTAAATAACACATTATTAACACATTAAAATTTCCACTACAATTCCCTCCTTTTGATTATATGTAATCAACACAATATATGCATATAAAACAAAATGTCAAGCCATCAGAATCAAAGACCATCACCCAACACAAGAACCCAATGAGATCAAATGTGAAACAAGTAATAAACAATTAAACAAATAAATGCATCAACATTGATAAAGATGGTGTTGTAAAATAAAACACAATTAAACACAGAATCACGTTATTATTATTTGACTCACGTGACATAATATCATGATGTAATATTCACACCCCTCTTATATAGCATGTCAGCTCATCTAACATGTGATCGATGAATCCCACCTTCCCGTCAACAAGGACCGCTGGAGGCAAACCCTCAATGGGATAAAGAACCCCTGAAACACCTAAGTGTTAGAAGGGCTCACGTTGGAAATCACAGCCACATGAACCTACTTACAGGAAGCCAAAAACCCCCCCTTTCTTGACGAGAGGAGGTAAAAAGACCCCCGCGCTAACTATTCTAACCATGGAGTCAGACCTACGGGAAAAACCTCAGTGTCATGGAAGAAAACCCAAAGTCTAGTCTCATCCAGATGATGTCATAAGGGTGTGTAATCACTTGGTACAACACATGAATCAATAACAGTAATACATGCAGATAACATAACAATTCAATGTGACAATTATAGGCAATCAGTATCAGACTAAATGTATGAAGGTAAATATGAAACCTTCAAAGTGGAATTACAGTAAACAAAACAAAGCAATCATAATAATGTAATAGTAGTAACAGTTGACAGGAGGAATGATCTTCAACCCATGTGCTGAGCGCACAGTAGAGGGCCACCACCATGGAGAGGTTACTAGCACATACGATGCATGGTGGTATGGAATCCATCTCCTTGATCTTCAACTTCTCCTCATATGTCAAGTATATAGAAAAATACAGAGTATATGAAAAAATGTGATATGTCAAGTCAAAGGTCAAAAAATCTAAAAATATGTAATAAAAAATATGTAGAATATATATGTATTTGTATAGAAATAGAGAATCTATCCAGCATCCATGTACGCACACCGAACAGGTTTAAGAGTACACTTCATAAAAATAGATTGTAAGAAAGAAGAGCTTTGTTTTTTCGAGACATAGGTATCTCTATGGTATGGCGAAGCTTAAGGCAGAAAGAAGGTCACAACATCACACAAACCCTCTTTTTAAACGTTGGTATCATCGTCAGAGTCAGAGGAACAGTCGGAGGAGTCTGAGGGGAACTGGGGTTGCTCTTGCGGCACAGGAACGTCATTCTGCTGCAGTAGAGTATAGGGGGTCTTACTAAGCGCCGTCGAGATTAAACGTTCTATCAGAGCACGAGCACAGGGAATAAAGCAACAACCACAAGTAACCAGTATTGCTATCATTATGCCCAAGGAACACAAGACAGACATAATGAGAGATTTCCATCCAAGAAGAGAACAGGTTATCTATGCCGGAGTTTGTGGCCAGCTCCTCGCTTAAAGAGGTCAGACCCGCAAGGGCTCGGGTCACGGAACCATCTGGGGCTGTATTGTTGGGGATAAAGGTACAACAGGAATCACCAAACATCCTACAGACGCTGCCTTTCTCGGCCAGCAGCATATCCAGCGCCAGTCGATTTTGCCGGGCCATAAGACTGGTTCGATCTAACTGGGGATGGAGGCCGTGAATAGCGTCGCGGGTGTAGTTGATAAAACGCTGCTGATTGTAATATATGTAATTAATCCGCGGCCGTGTCCTCGTCCCCGTCCTCTGCCTCTCCCACGTCCACGTCCTCTGTTTAGCCTGTTGAATGGGCGCTCATTCAGATGAGCCGAGGCGAGCTGAGCGTTCAGAGTGGCAGCATTCATTTGCTTGGAGGCCTTATCTTTCTTTTCTTTTTCTTTCTGCTCCCCATGCTTGGCATGCCTGAGGAGCTCCGAGAGCCTGTTATCAGCCCACCCGCCGACCAGGGTGGTGCGCATTTGTGTGAGGATGGGTTTTCGGAGGCCTTCTCTGAAGGCCATTTTCATGATGTATTCGAAGCCCGTTTCGGCTCCGTCCCAGTCCGCGGGTTTATTCTGGCCCGAATGGCGAACACAAACATCGAGCAGGCGGTGGAAATAGTCCGCGACCGTTTCGCCTTCCTTTTGAATACAGTCACTAAGTTTGCTGTAATCCACCTTTATGGGGAACGATTCACGCATTTTTTGACATATGGCTGTCACCCATTGTTCCCATTCCTTGGCAGGGTCCCATGCGACCCTCTCGGATTTCAGTTTGTCATAATCTGGTGTCTCCACGGTGGTTTGAATCTTTGCATATTCCATGGGTCCTAAATGTCTCAGCAGTAGTCTCCGCAGTTCTGGTCCCGTTGGTCGCCACATGCCACAAAACAGACGGAGAGCGTCTGCTAATTCCGTTCCTCCTTTTTCTATGGGCGGCAGGTCTTTAGCAGCCCCCTTCATGTCATCATCACCTGGGCGGAAGATGAGGACCCTTCCGGGGAAAGGGGGGGTTTCTATAGCAGGTTTTCCTTCGTCTGTTTCGTCTGAGTCAGATGAATGTTCGTCTGCGCGTGGTTGTGCCGAAGCCACAGCTGATTTTTCATCCTCTCTGTCTTCCTCTTTGGGTGGAGGGGGAGGGAGAGGTGGCGCTCCGGGCTGAGTCAGGAAGGGGTTTTTCGATGTCAGAAAGGGGGGGGTTTTCGAGTGTTGCTGTCCGAAGTATGGCGGAGGTTGTTGTCCTTGTTGTCCGTCAGATAGGCGATCAGGCAGGGCGGGATATTTTCTGTCTCTACATTCCGCTTCAGTCATCCACTGTTTAAAACATCTCACATTTTCCTCTATCCATTCTAACGACTCCCTCTTTATCTTTCTTTTTAACTTAATATCTTCCTCTTTCTTTTTTAGACAGGTTTGCAACTGTTTCAGTTGTTTCATGCTAAAACTGCCTTGATCTGGGAAACCACATTCCTTTATCCAGTATTGAACACAATTTAAACTTGTTTCCCCATATTTCTTTCTCATAACATTGAAAATTGGACCCCGGAGTTCGGTTGGTTGGTTCTTACTTCCATTAGACCCCATGGTGTCTGTTCCTTAAGATTATCAGGCGTCCCCAATCAATCTGTGTGATCTTCTACCTTTACACTAGGTTTTTTCCAGGTTGGTACCACGGATTTTAAGAGTTACCCAAGCTCTTTACCGGACCTGGCGAGTTCCCTGGACTCCTTTTTTTCTTACTTACTTATTTTCTCTGGGTTTCTCCAGGTTGATACCCCGGATTTTTACTATCGACTCTTTACCGGACCTGGCGAGTCCTCAAAGGGGAGTCCTTTTTAAGTAAGTTTGGAACGTAAGAACAGGACAAACCGGACTCACAAGCCGAATTTAACTGTTTTGTATTTCTTTTACCCTTTGTAAAAAAATATGTGTCTTTGAATTTTCAACAAAACACACAACAGCCAGCCTTTGACTGAATTTTAGGAGATCAGAATGTCTTTACCGTTTATTTTGGAGGTCTGTTGGTTCGTTGGATTCCGAGGTGACAGCCGTGGTCCACGCAGTCGGCCCTCTCGACCTTTAAGCTGTCAGGGTTGAGGCAGGATCGTCAATTGTCCGAGTCCTGGATGATCAGATTTTTTTCCCTTACTTTGAATAAAAAGATCTCAAAACAAAGGTTTTGTCTTTGTGAGTTTTATTGCAAAAAACAAAGGTATACCGTTCATAAAGGGGAAAGAATCATCTGTGAAAACTCCGCAGATTCTCTTCTGCAGTTTTAGTTTTGCAGACAGTTTTTATATTTGAAACAAGGCGTTGTACAATTACTTTCTGCTCATTGGTTCTTGTTCCTCTCGTACGATGTTTTATCTCTATTAGTTTGCTCAACAACAGTGGGACCTTGAGAAAGTTCTCACAGAGACGGCTGAGCAGCTGCAGATATGTTTTGTCTTGTGTGAGCAAAAGCATGACAGTCAGCACTTAAGAATTTTTCCACTACGGGAGTGAATTTGGCACCGAAACACAGCTTCTAAATAACACATTATCTGCCACAAAACTCATTCATTTCATCAATATTTTGTTATGATAGTCAGTACTTAGAAAATTTCCACTACAGCTTTCCTGCTGTGAAGTGAATGGTCCGTGTCACTGTCCTTTAGGCTTTTTTGTGTTGCCATTCTGCACATTGTAATTCTGCACTTATATTAAGGATCCGATTCAAGATGGAAATTGCAATTTGGCATAGTAGAATGAATATTTGAATCATTAATGAACAGGCCATCCTGTGGTGGATGTAAAAGGCATTCATTGAATAATTAAGCAGAGCACAAACAGCACCCATATTGGCCCTCACATGGGTGGCCCCCTACTTGTCTTACTATTCTGCTAATAACACAAGGTAGTGAGTGTTCAGCCAATTCATGAAGAGAAGTATTTCATTTCTGCAGCATTAAAGTCGTCCCTACAATATTAATGCAATCAGCCTCTTGCTGGTAGTTTGTTGTAAAATGCCAAGTGACATTAATTAGGCCTACTTTCATGAGGATTTTTCTACTCATTATTTGTTCACAAACATTAGTGCACAGACTCGATTTATATTTTATGGAATTCCGTGAACCATGTAGGGTTATTACTGTATATGTGTAGCCAGGCCAACATTAGTGCAGCTCAGTTAAATGAATTCACCCACAGCAGCTAATGCAGCGTGCCAGCTGTGCTAACAGTGGTTTCAATATTTTTATTTCAAGTGAGCCCTACCTTAGATTTTTGAATGATGAACAACACTATGAGTATAGATATATATTCGGATCAGGCATAACATTATGACCACCTTCCTAATATTGTGTAGGTCTCCCTTGTGCCTCTAAAACAGTTGTGACCATCAGAGAATGGACATGGGCCTTCTGAGGGTGTCCTGTGGTGTCTGGCAACAGAATGTTGTTAGTGGGGGCCTTTGGGTCCTATGGGTTGAGTGGAGGGGCCATCCCACAGATACTTGATCAGATACTTCAACAATTACAGCATCCAAACCATTAACTTGTCTTCTAGATCCCATCCCAACCTCAGTGAGGTTTTTCCACTAATTACCACCTCCATGTTAAACCAGATAAATGTATCATTATTAACAGGATATGTGCCTCAGTCTTTTAAGATTGCTGTAACTAAACCCTTACTAGAAACCCACTCTAGACCCAGATGTTTTAGCCAACTGTAGACTAATTTCAAACCTTTCTTTTATTTCTAAAATTCTAGAAAAAGTTGGTGCTAGTTGTGTGACCATTTAAACAGGAATGGTTTGTTTGAAGAGTTCCAATCAGGTTTTAGAGTTCATCATAGTACAGAAACAGCTCTGGTTAAAATTACCAATCAGACAATAATTGGCAATGGCCCTGTCGCACGGTGGCACAGTGGGTAGCGTTGGTGCCTCACAGTAAGCAGGTCGCTGGTTCGAATCCCCGGGGCGGAGGCCTTTCTGTGTGGAGTTTGCATGTTCTCCTCGTGTCTGCGTGGGTTTTCTCCGGGCACTCCGGTTTCCTCCCATCATCAAAACATGCTAGGTGTTAGGCAGGTTAGCCCACAGTGGCAGCGTGCGTGAGTGCAGCGGCTCAGGACCAACCCTCCATGTCTGACCATGCAATCTCGTTATATGATACGTATAATATAATGACAAATAAAGACTCTTTTATCTCTATGCTTGTCCTGCTAGATTTTAACTTGGGATCTAGTGAATTTGGAGGCCAGGTCAACACCGTGTGCTGTTTTTCGAGTTTTTGGAGTAGTTCCTAAAGCGTTTTTGTGTGATTTCTTTTCTCACATCTTTAACTGAACCTGACAAAACTTCCATTCTAAAAAGCAGATCTGAGATCGTAGCCATAAATATAGTCAATATGCAATTGTTTCTTTGTACACACTCGCACACACTCACCTTTACCCTAAAACCGAGTCATAACCCTCAAACAGTCTTATAAAGAAGTTAAGGCTCGGTAAAGAAGTTTCCTCACTCCAGTGGTGTAAAACTCAAACTGGTCCTCAGAAAGATAGCTGTACAAGACGACACACACACACACACACACACATTATATGTATTTTGACAGACTGGGCAAGCATGTAATGTGCATTTATAATTTCTCTGGGTCTCCTTGTGGTGTGGACAAAGGTTAAGTGTAACAAATGTAAAAGAAACTAAAACATCCAGCAGCATTTATTTTTTCATGACTTGCTTCCTTACTTCATGCCAGTCACTCAGACAATCAGGCCACCAGGGACATGATGAACACCACACAAGTCCTCACACAACCCCCACACCCCCACACTTGACCAGAGGGTGGTGACCCAGCTGACCAACCACCAAGCACTTCTTAACAATGAACATATTTCACTAATTGTGGGTGAAAAACAACCCAGTATACCACAGATATATCACTGACGTGTGGAAATAGAGTGCATGATTCCTCGTCCACTTTGCTGAGAGGAAGAAAAGATGATTCCAGAATTGCTGTCCTTGCATGTTAGCTTCAGTCCAGTAATTGGAAAGCAGTCGTATGTGTTGCTGGTTATGAAGATGAGCTGAAACCGCAGCGTTACTGCTACATTGTGCCTGCCGACACAATGAGACATGCTGTACATTGTTCATTTGGCACATTTTTTAATTTAAGTACGTTCTCAATATAATAATTTTTACATGTTTTATCACAGTGCTGCAGGAGTGGATCCTCCCTCAGAGACTGAAGCTACTGCTTCAGAAGCAATGTTGTTGGCCAATGGCCTCAACAGAGAGTTGAAGTCGTAATTTGTCTCCTGCAAGTAAAATGAGTCTCATGTGACCTGCTTTACATGGAATAACTTCTCCCACCCTGCAGGGTTTGTCCTATATATGATGATATCAAAACACAGACCTCCTGCTGACTGCAGATCTCGCCTGGGGAGCCTCGAATGTGTGCAGTATGTTCAAATATCATTATTCACAACTGGAAGATGAGCCACACTGTGAATGTCATTATGATTTTAACTTCAAATGTCCTCATTGTTGAAATGTTATGCAAATTTGGCTCTAAATTGCTATGGGACATTTATGTGCTGGCCACAGGAGAGAAAACTTAAACTATGTGCTACCTCCATCTAGTGGTGAGCACCGTAAGAGTCCTTGTGTAAGGGAACAACATCAGAGTCAGAAAAATCTTGAAAAAAAATCATGTATTGTATGATAAACCTAACATTATTTGCTTGACTGAAATTGATTTTATGTTAAGAGGAAATCTGGCACACCAAACAGGAAGTAAACTTTTCAAATGATTCTGGATTTAGGAGCAATCATCTATCATCTGTTTAACAGGCTGCTTTTATCTGATGATGAAAATTAAACAAGAGGACATTTTTACTTCTCTTCTTAATTCTCTTTTATAACTCTATTAAAAGTTGGAACTCACTAGAGCATGACGTGACTTGCAGAAATGATGCTGACCCTCAGTTTAGTTGTGGAATAATAATTTGCACATGTACAGGGCCACATTTGACAAATTCCACATTTTGTGTTTTGTGGTGTTAGCATCTGTATGTACAGTACACGACTGTGTGTGATTGTGTACTGGCAGGACTCTGTGTCCAACTCTGAGCCTGAATAGAAACCATTTACTCCTCTGCTCCCCTCCTCCTCCTCTCCTGCACTTTCTGACCCTGTTCTCTGTTCTCCTTTCTTTCTCCTCATCGCACCATCGTGGCTGTTATGTAACGCACACTGCTGGTCTGTCTGATGCTTCCTAACAGCAAATCATTGTGAAAGATTACACTTTTTTTGTGTCAAGTCCTGAATGTACTAAAAAAATACTTTTTCTCTAGTGCTACATCACTGTTGTGCTTCATGTGGGATCAAATGTGAAATACTCTAGGCTGTCTTACACTTGATAACTTGTGTGTTTTCTGTAGATATTGTTTCAGTATTCAGTTAAGATGACGACTAACTCCTCATGCTACCACAATCCAGCTACTCTTCTTTATTGTTAACAACCAGACCAGAAATATATCATGTTCTGAGGACTGATGATTTTTGATCTAAAGATCTATGATCTGTCAGAAAATATTCATGCAAGCAACTGGATAATCTTTGTTAAACACAAAAGGACCAATAATCTCCTCTGTGATCCAACTGGAGATACCATCAGTGTACACCATGTGCCCGAATCTTTGTCACACCTGTGTTCTTCTCTAAGCAGGCTGCAGGCTGTATCAACCATATCAGTGACTGACTAGCTCCATTATTGATGAGAGATAATACACTCCCCTGCTCCGCTGATGTCTTATAAACAGGTGCTGAAATGAACACCAGCTATTCAAATGGCACAATGTTATGCCTCAAGAAACACAGTGAGGTTGCATAAGGCAACAGTTTCTGTGGCAAAGTCAAACAAGTGTGCAAAGAGGCACAAAAAACATAATCAAACGCAATGATCTGATTAAGACGTAAAAATGAAAAACATTTAATGTAATCTTCAACATAACCGTTTTTCTTCATCCATTTACAACCTCCAGATCACTACCATTTTCATAATAATTATGATTACTGTCAATATTTATTGACAAGTAACATTCACAAAACCACACAGTGACATAAATTCCAATCATTCTCCTCATGCTCAGTTAATCGTCTTAAAGAGATAATGAAACGCTGCACCTTTCAAGGTGTGGTTTTTAGTTGCCACATTTGTTAACCAGTCACCCTGACACTATGATGACCCCACAAATGATACAATACCATCATTAAAATCGTTGCAAGAAAATACAAAATTGTAAGTATTTGCAATAAATGAATCCAAATTTTTTCTTAAGTTTCTCAACTTTGTATTTGTTATGATAGTTATAATGATAGTTACGTGTAAGACAAGTGTATATTTTTTGCAATTAATAATAAAAACATTCACTATTACAGATTACAGAGACCCATAAAATAGTAAACAAACAACCCCCAAGAAATTTGCATGTAGTCTGTTTTCTCATTTGTTTTATGATCCGCAATTCAATCTGCATTGCTATTGGTCGAATATTCTGTGCGTTGAATCTGATTGGCTGCGGATCACGTCTGTCATTCATCTAACGACGCCCCCACTGCCAGCGACTTCCGCCCCTGTGTCAAGCCAACGCTACACAGTACATTCCTGCTCATCTCTGTGGACTCGCGAAATATTTGTCCTGCACGCATCGCCGAGGTAGGGTGGTATATATTTAAGTGCTCTTTCCGTGCTCGTTTGTTTTGATTTGCATGCCGCAAAATTTGCCTTGTCTTTTATCTTCAAAAGGAAATGCTAACTATGCTAGTTAGCCACCTCTTTTTTTTTTTTTTTTTGTAGCCCGCCCGCTAACGTTATCGCTAGCTGTCAAATGCTCCTGGACATCCTGTCAGAGTTGGGACTCTCAACTATTTGTGTGTTGTTAAAGGCTCATATTATCCCGTGTACCTATTTAAAATAATTGTTCTCATTTAAAAAGATTGTTTATTACGGGATTTATTACGGTTTAATTTGGCAGCGACATCAATTGCCAGACTGAATGCGCTAATGTTAGCAAGCAAACAGTTCTCGGTGCGTGATTGGGATGGTTTCACCGACGCTGCTAAGTTGTCAGTGAAGATTTAATTGACCATAGACAGCTCACTTGGCCAGTGATCTTTTGTTTATGACTAGTTTTCATCGGAGTCGACTTGTTATGTTGCTGTTACATGAAGCTACCTTGTGTGACTGTCAGTGATAATCTGTCCTGTGTAAAATGCGAGGGAGACGTATAAAGCTTCCCAGAACACAAACACATGCAGATCGACATCAGAGCATTGAGTGAAACCCTTTACATTCACTTATGTGGGCTTCTTCACTCATCTGAGGCAGGATGCTGGCTAAAGGGACCTCCAGTCGCTCAGCAATCACCGGAATTGTTCCCCTGTTTGTTTGACTTCTTGCCTACATCACCACTTGCATTTGACTCGCATGAGATTAAACAAAGCTTTGTGTTTTAAATCTTGTGTGCTGTAGGTCATTGACCTCAAGGTTTGCAGTTGCACAGGAGGCAGCTAGTCTGTTGAAAATAAATCCACCACCACTTGAAACTTTCCATGAATGGACTAAAACGCAGTGTTTTGGTACATATATTAGGAACTGATACTGAGGTATTGACACACTTAACTTGATGTTGAATATTAAACTTTTGTTGACAAATTGGTAATAGTTTCAACGTTTCAGTGTTTATTGTCATCCCAAAATGTGAGGTACATGAAGTGGAACAAAACTAAATACTGAGGCACAGCACAATAAATAAATATAAATCTAAGTAACAAAAGACTGTATAATAAATCTATCAAAAAAAAAACACAACAACAGTGCAGTTTGATAGTTGTTGTCAAACTGACAATATGACAGATGCTTTGTTTTTGTTAAGTATAACAAAGTTGAACTGAGACCTATCGTTTGTCCACATTTAGAAGTGACAGGTTTTTGTTGTACCAGAATCACTTATTATCTGATCAGCAGATGAACTGAAAATAGCTTTAATAAAAGTTGTAATTGTACACCTAAATAGTATACCTGAATTTTAACTAAAATGTGTGGGAAACTGTATCGGACTTGAATAATATAGCGTGTTTCTTCTTTTATACGTAAAATAAAACAATATCAATGATATTTAGCAACATTTTCCCCAGTCTTAGACACCTAGAGTTGTTTTTTTTTTCCACTCTGCCCTCTTGTTAATAAAGTGTCCACAGTTTACTGACACGGACATCTGCAGATTTTATAGTTACATTACATGAGATACCCGGCAGTTCTCTCTGGAATTACGCTTGTTGTCATTTTGTTGTTCATGTTCTTCCCTAAGGTGTCTTAATTACCCCTGTAGTAAGTTGCTATGGCGATGGTCTCCATCGGAAAGGATAGCATCCCTCTGTTCCAGTGAGCTTCCGTCCTCTCACCAGATTAGAGGCATGATGCATTTATGTATAGATGACAGACTGTGTTTGTTTATTCAGTGGTTGCCTCGTTAAGTGTTTAATCTACCAACACCTTAAGCGGTGCTTCAGTTGTGCAATAAGTATTTTCAAGTTCTGTGGTTAAATTTAAGGGAACAGGAAGGAGACGTTGCAAAGCATGTCTTAAAAGCCAGGTTTCAACACTGTTGATAGGAATGTTGCAGCAGTGGTTGGACCAACACACTCAAAAGCAGTAGTTACAAGAGCTACTCCTTACTTTGGAAGTCTAGTTACAGCTTTTGAACATGAAATTGACATTTTAGCTTGCCTGTCATAGGAAGGTTGACATAATAAATGACTAAATAGTTGTATTGTACCAGTTCAGTCCCATTGTCAGGTACTCTGTGAAACATTTCCTATAAGCTGACCTTGTCTGTCACAGTTGGTCTTTCCTTTTGTGTGTCTTTTATCTGCACTGTGTTTCCACATGGGGATAAGGCAAAGTTTGAGTTAAAGCTAGTCTAGGCAACCATCCAGGCAACAAAGAAACAATACTGTATGTATAATTTGTGATAATGCAAGCTAGCCAATCAGGAACCATTGTATTGTTTTGCTCTGCTTTGATTGGCTCAGAGTCATAGTGAGTGTGTGTTGGTCTGTAGGAGTAAACTATGGGAACAAGGCAGCTACAGATGCAGCAATGTGAAGGGTGCAAAAAGGAAGGACATCTCAGACCTTGTTTCTTGTTTGTTTTGGTTCACATCATGCACCATTATTTCAGTGGTGTCACTGTGGATTTCAGTTTTTTTTTTTATTAATGTATTGACTGTTTTCTGGGTAGTTCATCCTTTGGTTAATCACTAAATTTCCTATTAAATTTTTATTCCAACATAATCATACCATGTTGCATGTGATATCTATAAAAAAGAAGAACCAATTTGAAACTTGAGGTTTTACCAAAAGATGGCCAGCAGTTTAAAACCCAGAACCTTCATGCTGTGATGCTAACCACTGCTAAAAATTAATTTCATCCGCTGAGAGCGTAACGTTAATAGCAATCTACGTTGTTTAGTTTTATAGGCCTTTATGTGCAGAAACAAATTGCATACAACTTGTAAATCAATCGTGTCTTTATAGAGTTCTTTTCTAAAAAACAAATAATAGGACACAGCAGTGGCTCCCAGGGTCGAAGTACATGTAATGTAGTCCAAATATTTAGCAGATCTGCCACAGCGGGGAGCGGTTTCAATATTAGTAAGTTCTCCTTTGTCGTCTTCTTCTTTTGGGAGTTTTGGCTGTTTTGAGTTACTGGTCATTTTACTGCCCAGCACACGATACAAGTATGTTGAAAGGAGTCTCTCAAGCGCTCGGGTCCCTGTTTAATGAATTTTTAACATTTGGGTTAGGGCTTTGTCAGTAAACATTGTGACACCACCTAGTCATTGCGGCCCTATATGAAGTACCACTCTGTTATTATGTTCCTGGAGGTATTTGTCAGATTGTGTGCTATATCAGCACTGTATTATCTCTACACAAAATTAAATACAGGTCAGAGGATCCTCAGCGAGAACACCTGTCTGTGGTAATTAATGCTTGGTGTGGGGTAATGTTGGAGTCCAGTTCAGATACAGTCCCAGTCATGGTACTTTACATGAAATCATATCGCTTACTGCAGCTGAACCAGAATAGCCAACCGTTCAGATATTGATTGTTTAGAGAGTATTCAGTTTTGCATTTTGTCAGCACATTCCTCTACTTCTACTACTAAAGTGTGGAAATGTACATATACATCTCAGCTTGGACGCATGACATTCCTCTTCCTTAATCCAGAGCAGCGAATGTCCTGCTGTGACACCTCAGTTAATTTTAACAATTTACCTCTGGTGTGAGGGAATGCTCTAAGAAATGACAAGACAAAGGGAGTGTGCCTAATATGCAACTCTAAATTGGGCTACTATGGTAGCACAACAAGCTTGAAACGAGAGAGACCTGAGGCTAGGGAACTTGGATAACTAGCTAGCTAATGGCTCATTACCCATTGTTTGCAGTTTCCATGTGTGGAAGTTGTGTAGTTGCACCACAGATGAAGCTACACTTGAATGTAGTCTGCCTTAGCTATCTTATTTTGTCTATGAAGGGACAATGTGCGTGTGGTACATGTGAGACTGGCGTTCTTGGTTTGCATTTAGTTTTCTCTTTCTTGTTTTCCCGTCCTTATTCTCTGATCGTGAAGACAACATCAACAAAGCCTAGTCAACAAGCAAGCTGATGAGGGTTTAAGTAACACTACACAAGTATTTTGTCTAGCAAAAACACTGAAAGAATGTAAACATCTGTCATCATGGATACTCTATAAAATGAAAGTGTATTGTGTTGTGACTATGTGCAACTGATCCTAGGTCTCAGAGATTTAGCAGGCAAAATCCTAAAATAAAGACTGGCGACCTGTCCAGGTTGTACCCTGCCTATTGCCCGATGACAGCTGGGATAGGCTCCACAGGCCCCGCAGACCTTAACAGGAACAAGCGGTTACAGAAGATGAATGAATGAATGAATCCTAAAATAAATGGTAAATCTGTTCCCACAGAGAAGGCTGCAGGACCACCAGAACACCTCAACGCAGAAGTTAACACCCAGATAAACCAGATTTTCCTAGCTAGACCAGTCACATACCAGCACAGTTGCGAATGATCACCATCGCAAAGCTTGCTTTTGTGAATGTGTTGTATGTGGATCAGAGTGTACTATGTGTGCGGTAAAGGGTTTGCACATTAAAGACGTTTAGTAGCAAGATGCTGACCTGGCTTTGTTTCTATACACACGGTGCAAGCAAAACTCTCCCCAGCAGGGTTTCCTTCTTAGCAGGTATTGCTAGAAGGCGCTGACTCATGCTACAGTGAAAACCAGTTTGTGTGAGTGTCGGACCGTATGCTCAGCGTTGTGTTTAGAATGAGACGGTGTTTTCTTTCTGAGGGTATTACGCTGAGTTTTAGCAGGAGGAACATGAAGAGGATGAGCTAATCACCTGAGTCTTGAGACAGACGATGCAGACAGTCGGACAGTCGACAGTTGTTTTGTGGTGTTGGGCTGTCACTGTGTGTATTACACACCACTGGCGCTAGTCGGACCCCGGACAGCAGCTTTTCAGGTGGTTTCTCTGGTTGGCTGTTCATCTTAGAGGACCACTACACTAGAAGAGAAACACGTGTGATGAAACGAACTAAACGATATTCAAAGGGCACACAGAAGGCGCTTCTCTTTGTACATCTTTATCTAGTATGAACATTCAAATATTCCCACGACAACATGATCATCTACAATGAATAAACTGATGCTGCAGAATGTACGTGCCGTTGTTTTTTGCGGTGTGTTTAACGTTTTGGCCCAGGCACATGCGACGTGAGGTGGCGTCACGGTCGGACGTCATCTCAAGGCATTCTTTGGTTTGTGAATACAAAGTGAATGCTCGAAGATGAGACTTTTCTGTCCCATTTGTATCATTGTTTCAGCTGCAGCAATGTGTGATTTAAGCTGATAAAGTGTTGTTCATTGCTGATCTACCTTTTTTCTCCTCATTCTGCTGAGCAGTCGGTAATGTGGCCAGCGGTGCAAGTCCTCTTGCAGACCAGGATGGATGCTGTTGACGTTAGCACTTACTTTTTCTAAATTGCTCCAGTCAGTGAATGTACTCGGCAAGGTTAGTCTTGTGATTAAAGTCGAGTGAATTTGATTTCATACTCGCGGTCGTACTCTAATAAAAAGTCGTTTGTGGGCATTGACATTTAAACTCTCTCTTGGTCTTGTGATACTTCCATTTCCCTGCTCTTGGGCAGCACTGATGTGTCCCATTACAGATGATATACTACAGTATATAATGTTCTGAAAGAGCAGCCTGATAGCACTGAAGCGATTTGAAATATTGCTGTGATACACTTTAAACCACCTATTTGCTTTTTCTGCTATGTCGAGAGGATTTGTTTGGGCCGGTTAATGACTGAAAATCTTTGTTCAATTTCTTTATTGTTTCCTGTCTTATAATTTGATTGAGGATGATTTTTTTTCTTGCTCCGGATTTTGTTTCACTATGAAATGGCGTCTATCAGGCCAGCTGCACTCCCAGTCCTCATGACTCTCAGTCTAACACTGACGGACAGTAGAAACATTCTGCTGCAGTGTTGTAGAGTGGGCTGTATGAGCTGAAAACAATCATTGAACAGTGTTTTCTGTATACAGTGGTGGTGGATTTATTATCTCTTCTTCTTTCATTTCACTATACTTGACTTCAAAAGCTGTGTTCCAGTGATCTATATGGTGAGATACTTGAAGAGCAAGGCATTAGTTGCTTGGTACACAGACTTGGCATCATTTATCTGTACAGTTTTGTATAGAGCACACAACCCTGTAACACTCCCATCTCCGTAGCAGTTCTCTTCTTTCTAGTCAGCTCTTTGTAGTCTTTTTCTTTTCTGCACAAATTAGTGCACAGACCCTAGCGAAATGCTGCTCTGTGTTGAACTCCCTTTAACACAGAGGCCTGTCTGTGCTTCTGGTTCCCACCATTGCCACTCATGCTGCATTCACATCCTACTGCTGTTCCCTTCATCCTGACCTTAATCTTTAAGCTGTGACCTAAAGCCCTTGCTTTGTAGAACTGAATGAGAAGACAAGTGCAACGGTGTTGGTCAACAAGGATTTTGGTATTTTGACCCCACCTCTGTGTGTTGGGGAAAACGTGTGGATTTCAAATGTGAAACTGAAAATGAAAAGGATGTCTCTGAACTAGTTCCCCATCTTGCTTGTCTTCTTTATATAGTCACAATACAACATTTCACAAATACAGCTTAGCCAGCATAGTCATTATTTATGTTATTGTAATTTTTTTAGCCTAATTATGCATCGATCGGTCATAAGATTATGACCACTTATGACCAGAAGAAGTAAATCACATTGACCATCTTGTGACAATACAATGTTCTGCTGGGAAATGTTTGGACCTGCCATTCATTCATGTGGATGTTACTTAGACATGTAGCACCCACCTAGACCAGACCAGGGACCCCCACCCCATAGCAATGACACTCCTTGATGGCAGCAGCCATCCCCAGCAGGATGCAGCCTGACACAGACACACACAAAAACGCTTTAGGAACAACTAAAAAAAAACATGAAGAACAGCACAAGGTGTTGACCTGGCCTCCAAATTCACTAGATCCCAAACTGATCAAGTATCTGTGGGATGATCCACAGAGGCCCCTCCCCTCAGCCCATAGGACCCGAAGGCCCCCACTAACAATATTCTGTTGCCAGACACCACAGGACACCCTCAGAAGGCCCATGTCCATTCCATGTTTTAGAGGCACAAGGGAGACCTACACAATATTAGGAAGGTGGTCATAATGTTATGCCTGATCATTGTGAGTTCTCACAAGTCTTACTAATGTAACAAGAAATGTCTATCCAGTGTCCTACTATTGATACAAGTGATAAGCAGGTGTGAAGGATAATCTCCCTTCAGTTCATTTTGAGATATTTAACAAATTTACATTGTTATGTCTCAAAACTAATGTTGTCATTGTTTCTAAAGATTTGTAATATTTCTACAGTATTTGACCTCAAGTTCAATCAGTTGTTAATTCTGTTGTGTTTTGTATCTCGCACATCAACTCTGGACTGGAAAATCATTTTATTAAACCCAGCCCTACACCTTGGAGTCATCAGAAAGTTTCAGTTAGTAATATCTGTCCGTTCTGAGAAGCCACTGGTCTGGCTGGACAGGATTCTGCTCTGGTGAGACACAAACTATTTACTGTGGTAACATTCCTACATTTGTTTCAAACTACTTTAATTATTTGCCCTTTCTACATATGACGCACTCCTACTTAACTTCAGATTTGTTGTGGGTTATGTTAAATGTTGGTACAGCCTGTACAGCACAGCTTCAGCTCTCAGTGTTCATCCAGTTGTGCAGTTCAGCATATACATACTTAAGGTGTGTGTTTCACAGTGTGCAGAGGTGTGTCAACTATTGAAGTAGGTGTGTGTGTAAAGAGATAGACAGAGGTGTGTGCTGTGTCAGTACTGAGCCTTACCTCGCACGGCAGCTCCTTAACCTCTTTATTTTTGTGCCTGTGGCTTTGGATGTGCTTGTCCGTTCTCGGGGGATCGATCTGGCTTCACTATATTTACTAATGGATACGTCACATCGGTAGGTTTCTCTTAAACGTTTCAGTTGATTGCCAAGGATGTTATTTTGCCATTGGAACATTAGTCAACAAATACAGCAAAACATTTTGTTCACTAAAAATTATTCGAGAATTTTGCTTCGCTCTACGTAGGCATTTATTTCAGTTTGACCATTGTCAGCTGTCAGTAGTTAGGGATGATTTTCAAAGGTTCCTCATAAGAAAACTCTTTCCTTTTAAATTTGCCTGTTCAGATGGTTATCGGTAACTTTCAGTTGAAAATAAAGTTTAGTTTGGTTGTGCTGTTTTAGTTATGTAACTATACGGTTAGAACATTTTCTAGGATTAAAAAATAATAGACCTTGTATCTTGGCTTAACTGTTATTTATTTAATTCTTTGCTAAAGACAAGGCACATATGTTTATTGTTTTAAGTATTAAAAGTATTAAAGTATTATTTTAGCCATTGATATTTCAGGTGGAAGAAAGAGATTAGCACTGCAGTAGATGAATTACATAACGAACTCAGGGTGAAGGCAGGATGAATGATCTAGTGTTAAATGAAATAGGCACACTATGTATGTATGAACTTTATCTTATATACACTAGGAAGGCATTCTGACACGACAGTCCTGCACTGAATATTAGCTTCATGAAGGTAATTAGCATTTGTTTAAAATAACTTGGAGTGCTGTTGATTCAACTGTGTGTTTTATCCTATTCTATTTCATTATATTTATTTTATTAGCTACTCTTTTTGCTCTTGTTATTTTTTATTCTGCCCTTTCTGTAAGCTGTTGCAAACTGCAATTTCCCCATTGCGAGACAAATAAAGGTTTTTCTTATTCTTATTCTTAGTACTGTTAAATTGTATTGTGTTGTCATATTGTATTGGGTTGTGACAACCCCATTTTAGTCAGTGGGCTGTGCTAAATGACAGAAACACTTTCATGTTCAATTCAGTCAAGTTTAACAACACCACAAACTACATTCTCCAAAATGATCATCCACTTGAGGGGGGGGGGGGGGGGGGGGGGGGGGTGGTGTAATAGGACCAGCTCAGGTTGGGTTTTTTTGGGATAAGTTGATATCCAAGTATGGAGGAGTGTGGTAATGGTGTGCCTGTGGTGCCATGTCTGGTCATAGTTTCGTAATGGCTCGCAGGCATCTGGGACAGAGCGAGTGATATGATCTGAGAGCCTGTTGCAGCCAATCACAAAGCTCTGTCTGTTTCTCTCTCTCTCTCTCTCTCTCTCGCTCTCGCTCTCGCTCTCTCTGTGTCTCTCTGTGCAGATAAATGAAGCAGATTCACAGTCAGTAATAGTTAGGCAATACAAATTGAGTTTAATTACAAAACACAGGATTACCAGAAGAACATCTAAACATAGAATAAAAGTGCATTTTACATCAAAACAAGTTTTAGTTTGTGCAAATATAAATAAGTAAAATCATTTTTTTTGTCTCTTGTTGTTGTTGATGATGGTGTGAAATGCAAAGAAACATCTGTTCTCTAAATTGTGAAAAAGGAGTTATGTCACAATGAAAACAATTGATTTTTAGAGCACTACGAAGATGAAATCCCAGATATTGCGTTCAATTTCCTGTTTCAGACCTAATCATGAGGTCTTTAGTTTGATTGTTCCTCTTCAAGTGTGTCCAGTACATTTTCTTCAACTGTGGCCTCATAATCTAAGAAGATTTTTCTTATGTTGCATAGGTTCTCAGCTCTCATTTATTTCACCAGCCTTTAAAACGAGTTTGCTTTGAATGGTTTGTAAACAATGAGTGCTCTGAGAGTCAGTGTTGTCTTGACTGCAAGGAGTAAATTGTCGGTAACATGAGACCTTCTGTTGCTTAATACAAAATGCCAATTGTCTAGAGGCTCAGGGGCTTGGTTTTCATAGCTGGAAGCATTTTGTTATGAGATTGTGTTTAAACTGGCTTTCGTACAGTTAGATATATTACAGCCTGCAAACCCAGCGGTCACCTACAACATTAAAGCCACTGATGGGTAAAGTGAATAACATCTCAGTGCAATGGAAAGTTCTGCTGGGAAACCTTTGATCCAGGCTTTCACGTGGATGTTATTTAAATGTTGTTGCTAACTAGGTACCCCCAACCCATAGCATCGACACTCTCCAGTGGCAGCAACCGTGCCTTGCAAAACAGTGCGGCTGCCCCACCAAAAAAATTATATGTAGGAAAAGCTCAAAAAACCATGAAAAATCAGCCCAAACTCTCCAGTCCCCAACTAATCAAGTATCTGTGGCATGTACTGGCCCCTCCCCTCAACCCATACGACCCAAAGACTGGGTACTAGGCAGCTGGCTTTAATATGGCTGATTGGTGGATACTAGGAGTAAATGGTACTTCACAACCAAGGCACGCTGCCGTTCCAGGAAATACTGGATAAATTCTTGGGACATTAAAGATTCATAGTATTAATACATTTTTGTAGAATACACAGTTGACCTGACTTTCAAGGTTGGGAGTAATAATTAATCGTGGTGCGTCCTGGTCAAATACATTACTGCAGGACCTGTAACCCATCCCATTTTAGTTTTATTTTTGATGGCGTTTCAGAACTTGTGTCAGAACTATTTCAAGTTATTGTATCAAATCAATAATACAGTTATTTTATTCATAATACTCTCACTCACCGTAAGTCCACTCAGTGTGCTGGAATGGCAGCCTCATCTCAACCTCTGAGTAAAAGGGAATGCATCTCGACATGCTGCCTATTTCAGATCTTAAAATTGAAAGGAAGCTTCAATAAAGGATACTTATACGTGGTATGAATGGACCCTATAGTTCAGTGGCAGCAGGGTTGTAAACTGGCGAGTGATGAGCAAAATGTTGAAACAGTGATAACTCATGCAAATCGAATTTTCAGCCAGTTTGAACTACTAAAAAAACAGTTTCTGTGAAGACTACATACTATTAAAATGCTTTGTGTTGGTTAACCATATTTACCGAACCCCGATATGGCTAAACATTGCTTTAAATATGAAAAAAAAAAAAGATGAGATGCGGATTTTTGGGACTGACCTAGTTTATGTGATTGTTATGCCTCCGAAAATGTCAGCCTTGTAGATCTCTTCCCTATATCTAATCTACAGATAATCAGTCAACTCCCTTTTCAAATGCAATCTCTTTATTGAGTTTGTTGTATAGATCTGTTGTTGTATAGATCTGAGAAAGACCCAATATGACCTGGGAAAGATCTATATTTCACCTATATTTCAGAGGAGCCAACCTACCACAACCAAAAAATGCAGGGTTGGACTTTGAATTGGCTGTTAAAAGTATTGAATACCAACTTGTCATCCATTCTGTTCATCTTATCGATCGTGCAGCCTAGGGCCAAAGTTCAGTTGTGTGCTGAAGGCGTTACCTTTTGTCAAAGGTAAAACCCATTCACTGTGTAGAGACAGGCAGAGTGAGAGAAAAGGAAAGAACAAGCACCATTTTCTCGCACAATTGGCATTCTTACCAACTTGAGCAACTGTATAAATGTCTTTGACTCTTCAAGGATTCGATTGCACTGCAGGTATGTAAAGCTTTCAGAACGCTGGCAAATGTCTAAACATTTGGTCATTGTCCAGTAAAAGTCACTAAGTGCAGTAAGGCTGTAGTGCTTATCATGTGAAACTAACCCTGTGTGAGCAGTCTCACAGTACGGGAATTAGTTTCATTTAGGAATACAGCCTTTTTGAATAGAATAGCAGATTCAGTTCAGCAGTTTTGTTTCATCAAAAGCTGTTCCATGAACTAGGTTTTAAAAAGCTGTGTGGCTGTAGTTAAAATCATAGGCTTAATTAAGAAAGAAAGAAGAAATGGGTTAATTCAAGGTTACTATTTAATTAACCAAATCATGTGCTGCTCTAAACACAGAGGGAATTATTTGTTTCTACACGCCCTGTATTAAAAGGTTCAGGTTTTTGTGATAAAACATAGATAAGTCATACCGCGACTTTTGCACCTTCAGAGTCCAGATCCCTTTGAAATGTTTTGGGGGTTTGAAACAGGCAGTAAATCCAAGCTGACATCAGAGACTGGCAGGCCATAATGCAATTTGCCCACAAGAACTTATTTCTGCTAAAGAGGCCAGTACTAGCTTCAGAGGCCAAGACGAAACTCACTTCTTTTTTTTTTTTTTTCCACAGAAGACATGAATGGAGATTTTTGTTCAGCAAATGACTGAAAAAGCTAAATATGTAGACATTGTTTCAAAGCGTTTGCCAGTCATTTCCAGTGTGCTCACTTTTTCACATGACTGTTTGTGATATCCAGATCGTTTAGAGCCTCATGTATCTTAAGGTTAAATCAAGTTCAAAGCTTATTTTGTCTAAAAGGAGCTGCTGCTGGTTAAAGGTGTCTAGCCAAGTACTGAGCTTCTATCAAACAAATGAGTCAACGTGTAAGTCAACATTTGTCGTATTTGCCATGTGGGCTGTGTCATTGAAGAGAAAATGTTCCTTTTCAGTGTGGTTTCCTTGTACTATTGCTAAGCTCAAGCATATCGGTTGTAATGGTCAGGGAAATAAGCCGGTAGACTTTGTCACCATGATTCGTGTTGTCACTAAAGATTTTCATTAAGTGCACACTGGGCAGTGATAATGATCCAAACAACAATTAAGAGATAGGAGTTAGGAATCTTTTATTGAACATTAACTTGCCACCAGTGGGAAGTGATTGTTTCTGAAAGCAGTTTTAATGGTGATTAATTAACACTGTCATGACCCTCTCACTAACCTGTACTGTGTGAAGAATTAAACTGGAGCTGGTTGGTTGGTTCCACTTATCTGATGGTTGCACTCAACTGGATGAAGAAAGTTTCATCTGTAGATAGCACTGTGATAGCCTGGAACCTAGACCAGTTACCCCTGCCGGCAGATTTATTTGTGGTGGAAAGGTCTGGAGTCACTCCATGGAGGCTAATTTGTTTACAGTTGATTGGAACATGCCCCAAAAAAGAAATCATGATGGTGTTTTACCAGCTAGCGCTATGATGTCCCGCATGCACATTGTTACCACCAATTGTGTCAAATTATGCTTAATATCTAAGGCAAATATGTTAAGCTTGCACAATCAGTTGTTTGGTTGTCCATTAAACTTCACTCTTTTAGTCAAAGTTTAATTGTTAGTGCATATTTTTGAATTTGAGAATTACAGGTCATATTGGGTCTTGAGTTTAAAGTGAGTGAACAGAGAGTAACAAAGACCTAGAATGTCTGTGACAGTAGTGTCCTGATTATGTAACTACTAGAAATCTCTCTGTTTGCACTCATCGGGCCATGATGGACAAGATTCCTGCTCAGACAGGCTAAGCAGATTTTCAGCTCAAAGCCTAGGTAGCTGGGAATGACTGAAATGACAGCTTTGTAGTATCTTCATAGAATGGCAGTTGTGTTTTAGAAGGTCATAGGTTTTGCTGCAGAAATGTTAGCATATGTTAAAACTAGCATTATGTCTAGTAGTTGTATCATATACAGTACATGGGAATATTAGTCTAGAAATTCCTCTAAATTGCAGTGCAGCTCAAATGCAGTGCTATAAAAAATGCTTCCAATCACTCAGATTTTGTTGATGCGGATGAAGACTTGACTTTGTTTCATTGTCAGTCCTGGTAGAAAAACCTTTGATTTCCATTCATTGATTTTGTTTGTTTGTTTGTCTCTGCAGGTAACTAATTGACACCAAAGAAACAGACTTCTTGAGTAACATCAGCCGTCTGCTTGCTGCTGGTTTCCCATTATTGACTGATTGGTTTGTCCTGGTATCATTCTCCTGTGGTCAAGACATTTGCCAGCGTGAACCTGATTTCATCTCGACACTAAACGAACATTGTGCCGTTTCCCTGGTGACTCTACAGAGGGACCTTGATCGACAGGTCTCCCTCCAGAGGAACTCTGCAGGGCAGCCACCAAAAGGAACATGTGCTAGAAGTCAAATATCTGTCCTAATTGACTGGTCAGCTTTGACTCTAGAAAATGAGCAATGAGGACGAGTTCTACGATGCCGTCACAGGTAGGTGCTTCTAGCAGGCTATCATTTTTTTTTTCAATTATTTACAGGTGGACCCAAAATCTTTTCCAAAAAAAAGGAAAACATTGCTGTATTTATAATCTTGGGAATGGCAAAACTCAGTGTTGTAATTTTATTATTTTTGATGACAAATATAGAAAGGATTTATTCAGAGGGAAAAATCAGTTGACTCTAAATAAATCTGATAATTCAAATTGTTTGGTTTGTCAAATTACCCGTAGCCTAAGGCAATGTCAATAAAATGTCTGTTTTATGTGAACAACAGTCCAAAATATAAAGCAAACCATAATCTAAATCATGTAGATGTCATATTACATAAGAAAAGCAGCATAATATTCACAGTAGTTCCTATTTTTCTTACATCTTAATTTACCGCCTGATAAATTTACTCTTATACTTATTACAGCTCAGTAGACCAAAATCCCCAGATGACGCTGGAAAAAGTCATCCTGCTGATTTATTATTTGAATCATTGCTATCTGCTCACTTATTTTAGCAGGAGTTATAACTCAGTTTTGGCAGTTCATAGACCAAATACATATACATATATGTACATATACGTATGTGTGGATTCTTTTTTATTAAAGTGTGTATCCACAGGGATTGGAACACTGTTTTTCCTACAGGAGTCCTAATTAGATGGTTTGTTTTTGTCATAGAGGCATAGTACCATCCATTGAAATCCAACCTGTCTTGGTCTGATGATTAGTTCAATAATTCAGAGGATGCTTGTCTTTCAGTCATGATCAGTAATGTTAACGTTCTGGAGAGTGCATGGTTCATGCCTGTATGTCTTTGTATTGGATTTGGACACAGTACAAATCTCTAAATAGATGCATAGATGTGTTTTTAAAGGGGTTGTTTTCACATTAAGTGTGATATTCTGTGGTTTGGTTTGCAATGAAGCAATGGAGTCGTGTGGCGTCAGTTAGGTCGTAATTAACCAAAATCAGCTTTGTTTGATGTCCCATCTTGAGGAAGATAGCCGAATGGATTCACCAACCCTCCTGACTTTTAGTAATCATTTATTTTTTTGTGGTTTCACATTTCTTATTCCATAGAGATCTTACACAGTAGTCCTTTAAGTCAACACCCATGGGATATCATGCGTCCTAATGTTACAGTCATCATGAAGGGTCTGATATCCATGCATTAGCTAATTACAAAATGAATTTTTAAATTCGAGTCTGTTTCACCAGACTGTGGAGAGATAGACTTTGAACAATATTTTTTGGACAGAAGTTACTGTTGGGGTTATGGTGGTTCACTCATATAGGGAAATGCCAACTGTGGCAGCAGTGAATGTTTGGAAATGACTTTGAAAAATAGCGGAATGCAGATTAAAAACATTTAACATTGGTAGAAATATTAGCTAGAGCATTAGTCTTTGGTGCAGTGCTGAAGGGTTTACAGACACGGTTGTATTTGTATTGTATTTATTAGCATCATTGTATTGAATCTTTATGCCATTTGTGGTGCTGCTATTATATCCTTTGCAAGTAGATGTTTCCATGCAGATATAAATAAAAGATACAAAGTGTGTGTGTCTGCACCTGTCCCTCTGCCATTATTATGATCATCTTACTAATCGGAGACAGATGCAGACCAGGCCTGATGAATTATTCATTAGCACATGTGCACCGTGATCAGCATCAGGTGGCGTCCAACTCGAACTCATAAGAGACTTTCACAGCTCTGGCTTTATACTTGATAAATTCACTTGTGTTTTATATCAGCACCATTATTACTATTATTTTTTTAGTCTGCTGATATTGCTTCTACCAGTTGCAGATCTTTATTTAAAATCTTGTAATGTAATGTACACTGTACTAGTTGGATTTGACTCTGATCCAGTTTGGTAATCTTGTCGAGCATGTTGTAAATTAGGCCACGTCATATATAGATTTAATGAATACCCACTGTGACATAATACTTACGACTGCGTGGTTGTGTTTGCTTAATGATGACAAACTCTATGGTCTATTTTAAGCTGGTAAAAAGGCCCCACCTTGTCTCCACCCTACATCATTAAGTACTCAGATGCTGTGTGACCATGTAAGGTGTAGCTCTATTGTTACTGTCCAACTCGATGACTAGCAAGTTTTCTGTTGTTTTTTTTTAATAAAATTAAATGACTGCACAGTGACAATTTGTAAGCTCTTTGCCATTAATTAGACTGTTTTACATCTTGGAACATCGGAATCGCGAAGGTAAACGGTTGCAGACAATCAATAAAATTTGCCAGTCAAACCCAGCCAAATAGTTCCTGGTGCATAGCAGTATGCAAAGCATTGTCTGTGAAGGTATAATGTTGCAGACGAGCCTCTAATATTTAATCCAAAAGTGTCTGCCAGCAAAATCATTTGTCTATTTGGGCCTATTTGTGTCTCAATCATATAACTAGTTTTAATAAGGCTTTCTATGTTTGCAAAGAACAAACATTGGCGTTGAGGCATAGCTGACTGTATTATGTTCCATTTTTATTCGCAGGCCTGGATTCAGACGAGTCGTATGAGGGGGTGTCAGAGGCCAGTTTCAAAGATGCACAAATGTCTGATAGCAGCAAGCAGAAGAACAATGGATCAGTACCACAGGCTAACGGCATCAAGAAACACAGGTACTGCTGCATTCCAGCACCACATTCCATTAGTGGTGTGTTTGTAGTTGCTATTATGTGTTGTTCAGTATTTGAAGACATGTTTTGACACAGTGTTTTGGCTGGGTTACAATTTTTGTGATACCTTGCCCAAAAGGACCAGGGGTCAGTTGCGACAGCTGGAAGTACACCTGGCTGTAAGACTAGGCTGGGCGAAAATACGTATATTTAACCCTGCTGCACCATCTAAGCATTGTGTTATGTCTGGGACTAAATATTATGCCTTATCAGAGGCAGGTGAAACAAGATCAGCAGGATAATACAATGGCTTCTGTTATACTGTACACTCAGTACTGTACATCATTAAAGGTTCAGATTGTGTGCAATGCAGACATGAGACTTACTGATGTGGTGACGCAGTAGTCTGCACTGGACCAGGGATGAGGGATGGCCCACCAGCATTATTGTTGGAGTCAGTGCACATTACTGCAGAGCTCACTCATTTTTTTCTTTCTTTGCATAGTTACTGAATGAGTAAAAGTGATAGCAGCAGTCATTTTTAATGTAATTCTTGGCACAAATGGAAGTTAATGTAAAGTGTTTCCCACAAGATTTCGCAAGATTGCTTTTTGTTTGTTTTGTTTTATTTTTGGGTGGGGGTATACTGTCTTAATAAAAAAACTATAATTATGGTACTATCCCACCTATTAAAAACAATTCATACAGTATATTAAATGTCTGTACATAGAATAAGAGAATCTGTTTTTTTATCAGTCTGTCATTAAATTGCCGTAATGACGCTAATATTGGATTTAGCGACAATTAGCAGCAGCCTGTGCAGTTTGTGTGTGTGTGGGTGTGGGTGTATGTATGAATACTAAACATAATGCTGTTGATGTGGCTTTCTGTGGACAAATGTATGTAAGATTAAATAGTATTAGCACATTTAACTCTATTAGCTAGCTCTTATAAGGTAAAGCTAGTTCATGTTATGTATGGACCATGCTGGAGTAAATTTGACCCTGGTGAGCCACCATAGCATTAACATTGTATGGAAAACCCTGACTCATTCTAGTACTGCACTAGAATGAGTCAGGGTGGACACACATTTTCTTCGTTGGACTGAGCCTAGTCATAGTTTCAGTTAGTTGTAGATGGTGCGATGGGTGGAAATATTTATTTCAAGGCTTGACGTAGCTATGATCGATGAAGGGTTTACGCCCAACTTTCCAAGTCTAACTGGCTTACCCAACCCACTGTCTTTTGTTTGGTGTCTTTTAATAGTCTTTTCTACATGTACTTGCTTACAAAGTTACACTTGACTTTTTGGTCCTCTGTTTGAACAAAATATGTGATCATACTGATGACTTCTTTAACATGGAGCCGAGTATTACCTAGCGACTTAGCAACGTCTGTTAGGTCTGGCAAGTTTCCATAGCCGCTAATGAGAAATGATTAATCCTGGAACGCATCAATGTACCACTTTTCTTATGAAAGCAACACAGACGTGTGTCTCACAAGTAAGAGTTCAGAACAACTAGTTGACTTAGGAAATTCACCCCTGTATGGGGGATTAATCCTTAAAACCAAATTAACTAACAATCAATTTTCAAATACCCAGAACAAATGACCTAAAAAGTCATTAACTCCAGAGTTTCTGCCCAGTCACTCAGTCACGAGAATTGAAGGAAGAGTGCAAGTAAAGAGAGGTGTATAACTTATCTCCTTTTGAATGACCTCACTTGGCTTTATATACCATGTTTAAACAGTTATCTTCATGTCGCATTCCTGTGTCTTCTGCCCTGCTAACAAACCTGACAGACCATAACATGCCCTCATTCCCTTGCTTTCGGTGTCATTTCAGGACGTCTTTACCTGCACCCATGTTTTCCAGAAGCACTATCAATATCTGGAGTATCCTGAAGAAATGTATCGGGCTGGTAAGGACACACTGGTTTCGTGTCACGGTCCAAGTACTCTACACATACAGAGAATAACAGCATTGATACCATATACAGTTGGTACGGAAACTATTCAAACTTCCTTAAATTTTCACTCTGTGTTATATTCCAGCCAATTGCTAAAATCATGTAAGTTAATTTTTTTCCTAATCAGTGTATACGCAGCACCCCATTTTGACAGAAAAACACAGAAATGTAGACATTTTTGCAAATTCATTGAAAAAGAAGAACTGAAATATCACATGGCTGTAAGTATGCAGGCCCCCGAATATTTAACTCAGGAGCTGTCCATTTCTTCTGATCATCCTTGAGATGGTTCTACACCTTCATTGGAGTCCAGCTGTGAGGAAAAAAAAAACAACTTAAATGATTTTAGCAAGGGCTACAATATAACAAAGAGTGAACAATTTAAGGAGGGCAGAATACTTTCCTTACGCACTGTATACCATTACCAGCCTAGTCAAATACAGTTGGCTTTTTTCTTTCAAACCAATTTTTACAAGCTGCATTAAAGTTTTACTGCCCACATTTGGCAATTATTTTGGAGATTCTGAAATATTGGCCAGCAATTCCGCTCCAATGGAATCAAGATGGACCGCATCCAAGAAATTCAAATACTTTCGAACAACGTAATGTTTGCCAGTGTGAAATGATGTTGTCTTTTTTTTTTTTTTTTTTTTTACAGGAACTGTCCAAGATCACAATGCCCATTGCCTTCAATGAGCCTCTGAGCTTCCTGCAGAGAATCACAGAGTACATGGAACATACTTACCTCATCAACAGAGCCTGCTCGCTGTCCGACTCCATAGAGCGCATGCAGGTCAGAGACGCTCAGATGCACATGCTTACTATTTCACCTACTTAGCATGCTGTTGACTGTTCATTTGTCTTACCTTCACCAACCTTTAGACTGCAGTGGAATTGCAAAAAACCAACTGTCTGAAGGAAACTTTTAGTTCCTGGGCCTTAAAGCTTTGGGTATTTTAGGTGGAAACACAGCTAATGTACCAAATGCAGGCCCATGAATATCCAGTGAAACAGCTCAAAGGAAAACATAGACACATACGATACTGGACTCAAAAAATAATTGTGACACATATGGACACATATGGAAAAAGTCCAAATAGATGCTGAGGAGAACAAACACCGTGAAGGTTACTTGTTGCAGACACGCTAACATGGTCTGTACTTGTTTGTCTTCAGGCAGTAGCTGCTTTTGCTGTGTCAGCTGTTGCGTCTCAGTGGGACAGAACTGGAAAACCCTTCAACCCTCTGTTGGGAGAGACTTATGAACTCACCAGGTAGAGACATGCACGTACATCCTGTTTTTTTTTTTGTTTTGTTTTTTGAGGACACCCTGGTAACAGGTAACTCATTCTGCCTTCTTTACACCTGTCCCCTACAGAGAGGACCAGGGTTTCCGGCTGGTCTCAGAGCAGGTATCCCATCACCCTCCAGTCAGTGCCTTCCACGCAGAGAGCTTGGCCGGGGACTTCGTCTTCCACGGCTCCATCTACCCTAAACTCAAATTTTGGGGCAAGAGTGTTGAGGCGGAGCCCAGAGGGACTATCACGCTAGAACTACTCAAGTAGGTCACAATAAATATTTTTCTGATCCAAAATAAGTTTCTTGTCACATGTTTTTCACTTGTTTCTCTATCTTTCTCTCTTTTACTTTGCCTCATCATATTTACTTTTTTCTCTCCTCCTCCGCTCCAGGCTCAACGAGGCATACACATGGAGCAACCCTTACTGCTGTGTACACAATATCATCCTGGGCAAACTTTGGATAGAACAGTATGGTACAGTGGAAATAGTCAACCATAGGTAAATAAAGGATGCATGCATTGGAGATCTTGTGGTGATTGCTAAATATGAGAAGTGCTGTGTAAATAGTCCTCAAAATATAGCTGTGTGTGTGTTATTCACTAATAGACATGTCTATTAGTGAATAACTACTAGTTAGCGTAATAAGTTAAACGAAGAAGTTGTTTTTCCTTCTTGTCAAATTTATTGACCACAGTGATGGATCCACAACAGACTTTGGAAAAACTGTTGCTTCACTCATCTTTTCAAATTTTGTTTGAATAACTTGTTTTGCTACCCTATGAACTGTAGACATGGATACAATATGTATTAATTCTGTCTAGAGAGAAAGGGTTGAATCAAGTATTTACATGGTTATTAGGCATGAATATTTTCTTAAAAAAAGGTTTATCAAAGGTTTACACCACCCTTCTCAATCTGAATGAATATTCCCTCCGATCACTCTGGATTAGGTCAGTCTGTTCTAATTAATGATGTTACATTAAGGCTCATATTCAATGATTAGCTGACCAGTGGCCCTGTAAACACATCTATAATTTATTCTTTAAATTGTCAAAATAATGACGAAATACCAACCCAAGGTGGTGTCTGTGTCTGTGAAAAGCTTGTTTTGTCAATTCAGTTTCCAAGGTTGTGAAACTAATAAAACTAATAACTGACTATAAGTTCAACCAAAGGGCTCAGTCTTCCATGAAGTAGTTGGATTTTCTTGGTGCTCAGATTAAGTAGATGTTTGACTTTTCCCTGAAGAACAAACTGAACCACAGCCAATTTCAACTGTCATATCCGATACACGGTTGCCCCGATTCGCACACAAGGAGCTGTGAAGCAGGCCTACACAGATAAATGTTGCTCTGACTGGATGCACACAAATAAACATGAACTTAATAAAGCTTTATTTCTGTTCACCTTTTTGCATTGAGTTCAGCTTCATTTACAATCACTGTGCTAGTGTTAGTTAAGTTAACAGACTCGTCTTTCCTTTTTTCCCCTGCAGCACTGGAGACAAGTGTGTGTTGAATTTCAGGCCATGTGGGATGTTTGGCAAAGAGCTGCACAAAGTGGAGGGATACATCCAGGACAAGAGGTTTGAGTTTACTTTGATATTGCCACAGTATGAATGTACTATTTTTAGTTTTAAAAATTCCAAAGCTGTTATAGTAACTGGTTTCTCCTGTTCTCCTCCATTCATGTCTTGCTTTTCTGTTATTCTTCTTCTTAATACCAATTCCTCTTTCTTCATCACCTTTGTTTCTCCTCTCTCCTGTTTCCTCATGTCGCCCCTCTTCTCCTTATTCTTCTTCTTTCTTCTTCCTCTTCCACCATGCGTTCTGTCTTTCACTCCTTCCAGTAAAAAGAAGATCTGTGTCATCTATGGAAAGTGGACGGAGTGCATGTGGAGTGTCGACCCTCAGGCCTATGAGGCCCACAAGAAGTCGGAGAAGAAAGGAGATAACAAAAAGCAAAAAAATGTGAGAACGTGTGTGAATTGCTCTCTGATGTTTATCAAGCCCGCTGAAGTTTTTAGTGCAGATCTAATAGATTTATGTTGCCTTTAATTCACTCAGGTTCTCAACACTATTGGGTTGTTTTTTTTAATGACATCACTTTTGGTCCCATTTGTTTGTTTCCTATCTACCTTGATTTCCTGTTGCTGTCCACAGCCCTCTGTGTGGTCTTTGCCAGGTAAACCAACAAGGTTGTGTAGACAGGTGCTGAGGTTTCTGCTTTAGTCTTTCTCATTTAACTGTAGTGAAGCGCAATAGCTGCAAAATGCATCTACAGTTGATATCAGACGTTTACATACACTTTAGCCAAATAATAGTTAAACTCGGTTTTTCACAATGCCTGATATTTAATCCTTGTAAACTTTGACTTTTAAATGTTTGCAACTTGGGTCAAACGTTTCCTGCAGCCTTCCACAAGATTCTTAGAATAAGTTTCAGAAATATTAGCCTATTACTCCATATACAGGACTAGTGTAACTGAGTCAGGTTTGTAGACCTCCTTGCTCACATATGCTTTTCCATTTCTGACCCCAAATATTCTATTGCGTTGAGGTCAGGGTCAACTTTCTTATACTAATTTGATTTTGTGCCACCTTTGGATGTATACCTGGGGCCCTTGTCCTTTTGGAGAACCCTCTTGGACCAAGGTTTAACTTACTGCCTGATGTCTTGAGGTTTTGGGTCAGTATAGCCACATAACCTTCCTTCATCATTTGCCATCTGTTTTCTGAAGTACACCAGAAAACAACATGATGCTGCCACTGACGTGCTATAGTTGTTAAAGTGGTTAAAAATTCAGTTTTAATTATGTCAGACAAAGTGTATGTGAACCTCTGAGCTCAGCTGTAGGTTTGACACAGATCATGACAGAAACTGTGATATAGATGGTAACTGTAACCTACCCCTGAATATTTTAGTTTTGCAGTTTCGATATACCAGTGATTACACTGAGGTTATCATTTCCAGGATGAGCTTGAGGGAGCAGAGAACGACGATGCAGATGACATGCCCGAAGTCCAAGAGACGGTGTGTGTGGTACCAGGCAGCACTCTGTTGTGGAGGATAGACTCCAGACCGCCACTCTCTTCCACGGTATTACACTAAAAATCACAAACGCACGCAACATTGCCTTCAGCAAATACACGCACAAGTGGAAATCACACACCTTGGAACGAGTCAGTCAGTGCTGTCGAAACAGAGATTCTGTTTGTTCTGTATCACCTAAAAATGGTTTTGTTGACATTAAGCCTGGATTAGGTGCTTTTCATGCACACGGCGGTTACAAACCTGTAGTTGAGCAAACAAAGACACAGGTGATAAGCAGCTGTTGTCAGTGGATTTTCTGAACATAATGCTGATGGTTGATTTTGGTGAGTGACAAAGCAGATTTGATAAATGTGCGAGCGTTAACGGACCATATTTCTGCACACACACACGTACTCAGCAGCTCCTATCCCTTCTCTTCCCTCCCCAGATGTACAACTTCACTAACTTTGCGATGAGTCTCAATGAGCTGGAGCCTGGCATGGAAACCACCTTGCCCCCAACCGACTGCCGCTTCAGGCCTGACATCAGAGCCATGGAGAATGGCAACATGGGTAAACTGAGTGTTTAATGTCTTTTCCTTTACCTGAACGTACAGTAACAATCAAAAGTTACAGCTGTCATTTAGAATATTCTGTTAGAAATAGTGTGCTACATTTCATCTGGGCATTACATCTTTTTTTCTAACTGGAGACAAAAAGTATGTAATAATAAGGTGACGCTGCCACCTGCTGGATGCCTGTTGGATGTCTGTAGTACTGGCCGTGAAATAGGAAAGCAATCTTATCAAAATAAAACAACTTCATTCACAAACGGCTCCACCTGCTGACTTTCTGACTTTTGTTCTTGTGAAGAAGAGGCCAGTAAGGAGAAGGAGAGACTGGAGGAGAAACAGAGAGCTGCCAGAAAAGATAGAGCCAAGAATGAGGAGGAGTGGTCTCCTAGGTAACAAACACACAACTGCACATGCACACATTAACTTTGCTCTCCAGAACTGACTTCAGTTGAGGTAGATAAACAAATGTTTCATCACTATTTGAGGTATCGGTAAGAAGGTGACACTTCAACTTTGCTGTCAAACAGTAGTCTAATATATTCACTGACATAGTTTATTTGTACAGGATGGGCTGGCCCACCACTTCTATAGCTATATCATTATAAGCAAATATTATGTGCACCTTTAACATTTTAGCAAATGCTCTTTTTGCTTTGTTGCTGAGAGTGCCATTCTTGTTCTGTTCATGTAATATGAACACCGTGCCCTGAGCAGCTGGACATTGGTTTGATTGATTTAGTGGATATGGTGCTGATCAAGTTTCTTGCATAGTTGCACTGAGAACTAAAGAAACGCATAAACACAACTGAATAACAGATAACACATGCTGGCACAAAGAGGTTGTTATGCTGCGGTGGGTTGTTTATAGTTGGGATTGTGCTTTTTCTGCACTTTCAGCCTTTACCTGGCTTTTGCCGGGGCAGCTTCCATATTTGATGAACATAAATACCGTGACTTGTCAACACGCACATTTAGTGATTAATTACACGAACGCGTTGTTACCGTAGACTGTATATAAACATGGATGCTGCGGCTCCACTTCCTTCCATTGGCCTTACTGACAGTAGAATTCCAAGGATACACGCGGCTCCATCTTGCGAGTTTGAAGCCAGAGTGCGGCGCGAAAATGGAACCACGGGGAGCTGCGTTGTCGACGACCCGCCCACATTTCCACCAGACTTGCTCACGTTTTCGCTTGATTAATACTGCGCTCTGCTCTACCTCCACCAGTTACAAAGAAATGTTGGATTACACATTGTATTGATATATATATTTATTTATTTATTGTTATCCTACTCTCATGGTCCCACTTTGTAGGGCGGTTGGCATGGCACCTGTGATGTCACATCCTGTTCTTATAGTGTTGAATAATTAACTAGAATGAAACTCATCAGAATAGTGGACACTTGAGTATGCATCAGTATTATACTAACTACCTAAAATACCAGAAACTGCAGCCTGGAGCTTTGACTTCAATTTTAAGGATAATGTCCCATTGTCCATCTTTAGACAGTCCATGGTTGTTACAGCCCTATTAAGATACTGCTGCTAGAGGTTAAGGTAATATTCCACACTGTTTTATGTTTTAGGTGGTTCCAGATGGGCCCCAGTCTGTACACTGGCGCTCAGGGGTGGATGTATACTGGCGGCTACTTCAGTAGGAACTACCAGGACCTGCCTGATATCTACTGATGGCCTGCTAGCCTTCATCCTCCTCCTCCTCTTCCACACCTGTAACCTGCAACGATCTGCCTGTCGTGAATTGGAGAGAAACGAAAAGAACCCCGCCTTTACTCTCATCTTCATCTCCCAGCCTCCGTCACCGTCTTTAAATGGTGACTCACTGGTGTCTAGTGAGTCTTCAGATGCTTTTATTCACTTGGAAATGGTATACCATCTGTCACGGCAGCCTTACTTTCAGCATCTTGTGTGATTTCGTCACCTTATGACCAGCAAACGCCCCAACGTCGTTTAGAGCACAATAACCATGTAATTCCTGGCAGAGGGTTGGTAGCTGTTAACAGCCCTCCAACTCGCAGCTCCAGTCTGAATGTTTAACGTCTTTGCAATCAAACTCTCTTCTCCGAGAAAACTGCTGCCCTCACCGATAGGCGGCAACAAAACTCACATGTGTCATAAATGAAAAAATAAGAGTAAAAACAACATTAATTAAGAAATAATATTCACAGCGATGGATTTATGGACATGGATGGACACCCAGTCGACGGAGAAATCAGGGATGTGAACGCTCCTTTGACTGAAGACGGATATTGAGGAAGCTTTTTCTTTATAGGAAACTTTTAAAGACTCAAGCACTATAAATAATTATAGATGACATATTACTCTTTGAGAAACCAGTTCATATATACTCACTGTCGGCTAAATTGGTAAAGAAAAACGCAAGCATGAACTCATTACTGTCCTCGTGTCATAAAACATTTAGCATCCACTGTTACTCTCCAGTTAACCTTCTAGTCCTGGTTTATGTATTGAAACAAATCAAGACAACTCCTTAAAAAAAAAAAAATGGATGTTTCCTCGACAGCAGAGCATGAGTGGGACCAAACCTGGAAAAGAAACCTCATGGAACCTCCTGGAATACATGGAGTCAGATGACATATGAGCTGTTGGCCCCATAGAAATGCAACTCTGTTGTCTTAACACTCAACCCAGAGCTCCAGCGTGTGTGGAAGAACAACCGTCAGTGTGATTGTCAGGAGAAAATATATTATGTGTCAACAGTGCGTGCTACTAGTATGTGAATTCATTCTGTGCAAGTTGGTAAAAGTGTTGGAGTACTGGCCCACAGTTTAAATGACATCCCAACTGAATGTTTATGCACAGCATGGACGCCTGGCCGACCGTGCTGATGTTTACTGATATTCAAACGGGCTTCACACAAGTGCAGAGAAGTCGGATTTATGTTTTTTACCCTGCAGTTTCTGCTCCCTATCTGTACTTAGACTGAGTAATGGAGAAAGTTTGCTGACTCAAAAACAAACCAGAAATCTGTTTTTCTCACGGTTTACCAAGCGAGGATTAAAGGATAAAACCTTGTGCATGTACATTCCTGCAGCGTTAAGACACCTTTAGTGATTTTAACAGGCTTGGCCTAACCTCCATCTGCTCTGGTGAGCAAGAGTGGGTGACATTAAGTCAAAAAACAAACAAAACAGTAAATGGAAGTAACAGTAACAAACCTGCACATTCATGGTGTGTTCACTTAAAGCGATATTCATTCCAGGAGACAGTGGGTTTTCCGTGTGAATGAGAATTCGAAAACATGAACCTCAAAGGTTTCCACCTTTTATTAACCCCACTGCTGTTGTAGCATGATTTAAAAACATTCATTCATTCAGTCGGTGTAATATATTTCACCATGCAGCTGTAGATAGTCTGCTCACATGGAGCGCTGATGGATGATCACTGATCATGATTACATGATTACCAGGCACAAGCCCAGGGGTCTGAGAGGTCACCTGCAAATTGCCGCCAGTGGAGACAAAACTACATCGTACATTTGCTAGATGGCTGCAGAGCCAGTGATGCTAGTCATTACTAGTCGGTGCCCAGGGCCTCATTGTTTCCTCCACGTTAGACCACCACCTTTTTCTCACCA